>NW_027646196.1:2571200-3214000 GCF_951394435.1 Stenella coeruleoalba
TGCTGGGTAGAGTTCTTTTGGTTGTAGGTTCTTCCCTTTCATCACTTTAAATATAGCAGCCAACTCCCTTCTGGTTTGTAGAGTTTCTGCTGAGAAATCAGCTGTTAACCTTATGGGAGTTCCCTTGTATGTTGTCATTTTTCCCTTGTGCTTTCTATAATTTTTCTTTGTCTTTAATTTTTGTCAGTTTGATTATTATGTGTCTCGGCATTTTTCTCCTTGGGTTTATCCTGCCTGGGACTCTCTGTGCTTTCTGGACTTGGGTGGCTACTATTTCCTTTCCCGCGCTAGGGAAGTTTTCGACTATAATCTCTTCAAATATTTTCTCGGGTCCTTTCTCTCTCTCTTCACCTTCTGGGATCCCTATAATGCAAATTTTGTTGCGTTTAATGTTATCCCAGAGGTCTCTTAAGCTGTCTTCCTTTCTCTGCATTCTTTTTTCTTTATTCTTTTCTGCAGCAGTGAATTCCACCTTTCTGTCTCCAGGCCAGTTATCCGTTCTTCTGCCTCAGTTATTCTACTATTGATTCCTTCTAGTGTATTTTTTTTTTTTTTTTTTTTGCGGTACACGGGCCTCTCACTTTTGTGACCTCTCCCGTTGTGGAGCACAGGCTCTGGATGTGCAGGCTCAGCGGCCATGGCTCACGGGCCCAGCCGCTCCTTGGCATGTGGGATCTTACCAGACCAGGGCACGAACCCATGTCCCCTGCATCGGCAGGTGGACTCTCAACCACTGCGCCACCAGGGAAGCCCCCTTCTAGTGTATTTTTCATTTCAGTTATTGTATTGTTCATCTCTGTTTGTTGGTTCTTTACTTCTTCTAGGTCTTTGTTAACTATTTCTTGCATCTTCTCGATCTTTGCCTCCATTCTTTTTCCAAGGTCTTGGATCATCTTCACTATCATTATTATGAATTCTTTTTCTGGAAGGTTGCCTATCTCCACCTCATTGAGTTGTTTTTCTGGGGTTTTACCTTGTTCCTTCATCTGGTACAAATTCCTCTGCCTTTTCATTTTGTCTATCTTTCTGTGAATGTGGTTTTCCATCCACAGGCTGAAGAACTGTAGTTCTTCTTGCTTCTGCTGTCTGCTCTCTGCTGGATGAGTCTATCTTAGAGGCTTGTGCAGCGTTCCTGATGTGAGGGACTGGTGGTGGGTAGAGCTGCGTGTTGCTCTGGTGGGCAGAGCTCAATAAAACTTTAATCCGCTTGTCTGCTGATGCATGGGGGCAGAGTTCCCTCTCTGTTTGTTGTTTGGCCTGAGGCGACCCAGAACTGTGGCCCACCTGGCTCTTTGGTGGGGCTACCTGCGGACTCTGGGAGGGCTCATGCTAAGGAGGACTTCCCGGAACTTCTGCTGCCGGTGTCCTTGTCCACACGGTGAGCCCCAGTCACCCCCCGCCTCTGCAGGAGACCCTCTAAAACTAGCAGGTAGGTCTGCCCAGTCTCCTATGGGGTCACTGCTCCTTCCCTTGGGTCCTGATGTGCACACTACTGTGTGTGTCCTCCAAGAGTGGAGTCTCTGTTGTGACTCTATGTCTCTGAGTGGGGTTGAGACTCTGAGACTGAGTGGAGTCTCACAGACTCTGTGTCCTGTGAAACTTCGATGCTTTGTGGTTCTAGAAATCCTATAGGAGACGGTCCACAGCAGGTGAAGCTAATGCTGTCGGTGGAGGTGGTGAAGCCAAAGATCTGCAGTTCAGACTAAAGGTGCCAATGTACATTCAGGACAAAACAATCTCATGTGAATGTAGTTCAGGCAGGTTTAACATAAATAGAGTCAGGTTAATGCCTAACGTCTTCTATCTTGTGCCTCCCCTCAGGCACCCCCTCCTCAGTTCCTGAGGCTCCTGTAACTCATGTACAGTGGAAGGGAGACTGGGCTCTGTCCAGTCTGAGCCCTGAGTTACCCTGTGTGTATCTTAGGATACTTTGTATTTCTGTGGTGTCTGTTGTAACATCATCGCTTTCATTTCTGATTTATTTGGGCCCTCTCTTTTTTAAAAACACATACTACTATTGTCTTTTATTCTTTACAGAAGCTAAAAAAATGTTTGATCTATTACCCTTACTCTATGTATAGGTTTTTCAGTGAGATTTTTACTTTTGTTTGTTTTCTTGTTACTATCAATAATTAGTGAGACTTCTTTTAAGCTTAAGTAAATTCCTTCAACATTGCATATAAGGCTGGTTTATTAGTGATGAACTCTTTTAGCTTTTGCTAGTCTGGGAAACCCTTGACCTCTCCTTCAATTCTTTCTTTCCTCCATAAATTTATTTATTTATTTTTGGCTGTATTAGGTCTTCATTGCAGTGCGTGGGCTTTTCTCTAGTTGTGGCGAGTGGAGGCTACTCTTCGTTGTGGTGCATGGGCCGTTGTGGTGCATGGGCTTCTCATTGCAGTGGCTCTTCTTGTTGTGCAACATGGGCTCTAGGTGCTCAGGCTTCAGTAGTTGTGGCTAGCAGGCTCAGTCGTTGTGTCTCATGGGCTCTAGAGCACAGGCTCAGTAGTTGTGGCACACAGGCTTAGTTGCTCTGTGGCATGTGGGATCTTCCTGGATCAGGGCCCGAACCCGTGTCCCCTGCATTGGCAGGCAGATTCTCAACCACTGTGACATCAGGGAAGCCCTGTCCTGCAATTCTGAATAATAATTTTGCTGGTAGAGTATTCCTGTTGTAGACTTTTTCTTTGTAGCCCATTGATTATCTCCTATCATTCCTTCCTAGTTTGAAAATTGTGCTGAGAAGTCATCTGACAGTCTTATGGGAATACCTTGAACATAACTAGACCCTTTTATTTCACTGCCTCTGTGATCACTCTTTAAATTTTTAAATCTTTGGAGCTTTATAATATGTCTTGGTGTGGACCTGTTTGTCTTCATCTTGTTTGGGACTCTGTTTTTCCTGGACCTGGATGTGTGTTTCCTTCCCCAGGTTAGGAAAGTTATCAGTTACTCTATCCTCCAATAAGTTATCTGCCCGTTTCTCTCTTCTCCTCGTTCTGGGGCCCCTGTAATGCTCATGTTAATACTCTTGATGTTGTCTCAGAGGTCCCTTTACGTATACTCTTAATTGCTTTTACTTTGTGCTATTCAGTTTGGGTGATTTTCACTACTCTGTTTTCCATTTCACTGATCTGTTCTTCTGTAGCATACAGTATAATGTGGCTTCTCTCATGTACATGTGTGTGTGTTTTAATCTCTTTTATTGTATTGTTCACTGTTTTGTTCTTTTTGACATGTTATTACTCTGTTGAAATTCTCACTATGTCTATCTATTCTTCTCCTGACTTGGGTGAGCGTCTTTATAATCATTACTGTGAACACTATTTTTTATCGGGTAGAATGCTCATCCCTGTTTTATTCAGTTCTTTTTCTGATGTCATGTCTTGTTACTTCATTTGTAACACTTTCCTCTATTTCCTTATGCTTCCTAAGTCTCTGTACATCTCTATTCATTAGGTTCAGGTTGTTACATTCCCGGGTCTCAGAGAAGTGGCCTTATATAGGAGATGACTGATAGGGCCCAGCAGCACATTGTCCTCTGGCCAGCAGAGCCACATGCTCCAGGGGTGTTCCCTGTGTGGGCTGCACACACCTTTCTCTTACGGCGGGGCCAACTGCTGTAGACAAGCTGGTAGGTGGTATTGGACCCTGGCCTAAATGGCTGTGAGCCCCTGCAGTATGAGATTGATTGCCATGGGTGTGCTGATATCCAAGGCAGCCCTCCATTATGGGTGGCTGTGTGGTGCTCCAGGTGCACAGGTGGACAGCGTAGGCCCCCAGTGTGTCTGGTTGTGAGACCTTCTGGTGCGGGAGTGCTATGGGCATGGTGGTAAATGGGGCAGGCCCCTGATTCTAATCAGTTCCAGGGAAGATTCTAAAATGTTGCTTGCCCATGTCTCAGTTCCTAGTGGGAGTCCCAGTTGCCTCTTGCCTTTCCAAGAAGCTCTCCGAGATTAGCAAGTGGGTCTGGCACACGTGTCTTTCACTCTATTGGCTCTGCACAGGGACTGAGAACATGTGAGATTTGTGTGTGCCCTATGAGAGCAGTCTCAGTTTCCTTTAGTCTCCAGATTTCCTGAAAATAAGCCCTGCAAGTTTTCAAAGCCAGACCTGCTGTGTTCTTTTCTTCCAGTGCAGGAACCCTGGGCTGAGCAGCCTAATGCCAGGCTCATACCCTTCCCTCCATGTGGAGGACCTATGCAATTGTGATATCTTCCAGCTGTGGGTCACTGTGCTCTATGTGTGGGTTCCAATTAGACTGTTTCCAGTCCTCCTACCTGCCTTGTGGTTTCTCCTTCCTTATATCTTTAGTTGTGGAAAACATTCCCTGCTGGTCTTCAGAGATAATTTCCGTGTAAGTTGTTGTAATTTGGGTGTGCCTTTGGCAGCAGGGGAGCTCAGTATCTTCCTGCTCCATCATCTTGATCCCCTCTCAAGAATTCTTTGAAAATATATGCATCTATTACTGTAAACATAACTCTTTGAACTGCAGTCTTGTTCCTGTATTCCATAAATTTAGGTACTTTGTGTTTCCAATTTTGTTTGCTTTGAGATTTCTTTTAAATTTCCGTTTGGATTTATTCCTGTATGCATTGGCTATTCAGGAGCTTATTGTCCAATTTCCAAGTGTTCTTGAATTTTCAATTATTCTTTTTAACATTGAATTTCAGTTTCATACCATTGTGGTTGGAAATGATCCGGGATATGATTTCAGTATTCTTGGATTTTTGAAGACTTGTTTTGTGGCTTAACATAGGATCTACCCTAGGCAATGTTCTATGTGTACTTAAGAACAATGGAAAGTTTGCTGCTGTTGAGTGGAATATACTGTGGATGTATGTTAGGTTCATTTGATATCAAGTGTGTGTTCAGGTTCAGTGTTTCCTGATTGATATTATGTCCGGATGATCTATACAGTGTTGAAAGTTGGGTGTCGATGTTTCTTACCATTATTTTATTTCTGCACATTTTCCCCTTCACGTGGGTTAACATATTCTTTATATGTTGAGAGGCTCCAAAGCTGGATACATACATATTTATAATTGTCATGATTTCTTGATGAATTAATCCATTTATCATTATATGATAACCTTCTTTCCTTTGAGAGGTTTGACTTCAAGTCTTTTTTATCTCATAATAGACTAGTCAGTCAAGTATCATTTTCATGGAGTATTTTGTTCCCAATCTTTCAGTTTTATGCTATATATGGATTAGAAGTTAACATGGATATCTTGTACACAGTATAATTGAACTTTCTTTAATCCATTCAGCCACCCTATGGATGATTTAAATTGAAGTATAGTTGATTTACAATATTACATTAGTCTCAGGGGTACAACATATGGATTGAATATTTTTATAGATCGTGTTCCACTAAAGTGATTACACAGTAATGTCTATATTTCCCTGTGTTGTACTATATATCCTTGTTTGTTTATTTCGTACCTAGGGGTACTGGATTTAGAGAAACAAACAACTGTTTTTCCCTCCCCCTTTAAGTCGCCCCACCAGTAACCACTGATTTGTTCTCTGTGAGTCTATTTCTGTTTTGTTATATACATACATTTCTTGCATTTTTAGATTCTACAGAGAAGTGAGAACATAGTGTATTTGTCCTTCTCTAACTTAAGTATGCATAAATATTCTAGGCCTATCCATGTTGTTGCAAATGGCAGACTTTGATCCTTTTAATGGCTGAGTAATAGTCTATTGTGTATACATGCCACATCTTCTTTATCCACTCATCTGTTGGTGGACATTTAGTTTGCTTCCATATGTTGGCAATCGTAAATAATGCTGCTATGAACATTGGGATGCACGTATCTTGTTAAATTGGTGTCTTCATTTTCTTTGGACATATACCAAGCAGTGGAATTGCTGGCTAATATGATAGTTCTACTATTAGCTTTTATCAGGACCTCCATATTCTTTTCATAGTGGGTGTACCAACTTACAATCCCACCACCAGTGTACTAGGATTGCCTTCTCCATGTCATGAACAACATTTCATATCTGTATACTTTGGAATAATAGCCACGTTGAGAGGTGTGACCTGACGTCTCATTATGGGTTTTCTTGTGGATCATTCATTAAATTTAATTTACAAAAGAAGATGATAGGCTGGATGTGATCTCCAGGTTTAGTTTGCTAATGCCTGGTATAGGTTAATTTGGGGAGAATTAATACCTTTACAGTGGTATTTATTGCTTACATTTTTCAGGTTGACATTTAGTGATTGGAAACATTTAAAACTTTTTCTCCCTGAAGGATATATGAAGTCTGTTGGTTTGTTTCTGTTTTATAAATTTGTTCATTTCTATCATTTTTTAGACTCCACTATAAGTGATATCATATGATATTTGTCTTTTTCTATCTGACCTACTTCACTTAGAATGAAATAATGTCATTTGCAGCAACAGGAATGGACCTAGAGGTGATCATGCTTTTTCATTTCTGAGTAATATTTATTTGATTGTGTACATGTACAACTTCTTCATTATCCATTCATCTGTTGATGGACATTTTGGTTGCCTCCATGTCTTGGCTATTGTAAACAGTGCTGCAGTGCATGTTTGGGTTTGGGTGCATTTGCCATTTTCATTTCTGGCTTTCTGCAGATATACACCCAGAAGTAAGACTGCTGGATGATATGGTAGCTCTATTTTTACTTTTAAAAGACATCTCCATACTGTACTTTATAGTGGCTCTTACCAGCTTACATCACACCAACAGCATAGGAGGGTTCCCTTTTCTCCCTGTCCTCTCCAGCATTTATGGTTTGTAAACGTTTTGATGATGGCCATTCTGACTGTGTGAGGTGAAACCTTGTTGTAGTTTTGATTTGCATGTGTCTCTCCAATAACACAAGACCTTGAGCATCTTTGCATGTGTTTCTTTAAACACTGTGAGGAAAAGTTACAGTTGACATTGGGTTTTTGAAAGTCTGACTATTTTGAATTTTTGCTCGATAACTACCACAGGACATTTGTTAAGGGCAGGTGTCATTTACACCCTGGCAGTCCTTGTGAATATGAAGTGCCCATAAGCACATGTTTTAAAGTTGCTGTTGTGGAAATGGGCACAGATGTTAGGATTTCCTTCATGCCCCTCTCTGGTTACTTGGGTAACCAGACCCACTGTGGAAG
Organism: Stenella coeruleoalba; assembly: GCF_951394435.1. Classification (NCBI taxonomy): domain Eukaryota; kingdom Metazoa; phylum Chordata; class Mammalia; order Artiodactyla; family Delphinidae; genus Stenella; species Stenella coeruleoalba. Next base: position 2,578,349 of record NW_027646196.1, read on the forward strand.
ACGGGCTCTTGGATTGTAAATGAGTGTGGGCTGTGGCAGAACAAACAGCCCAAATCTTCTGTTTTGTTACTTCTTGTTTTTGTTTTAATTTAATTTTTCTTTTTTATTGGAGTAAAGTTGATTTAAAATATTCTGTTTGTGGTAGGCGTACAGAATCTTGTTCAGTTATGTATATTCATATGTGTATTCATCTTCAGATCCTTTTCCCATATAGGTTATTAGAGAGTGTTGAGTAGACTTCCCTTTGTTATGCAGTAGGTCCTTGTTGATAATCTATTTTATATGTATTAGTGTGTAAATATTTCCCCCAGCCTCCTGATTGATTTATTCCTTCCACCCACCTTTCTCATTGGGTAAGCATAAGTTTGTTTTCTAAGTCTGTGAGTCTGTTTCTCTCTCTTTTATTTTATTTTTCTGGCTGTACTGCAAGGCATGTGTGATATTAGTTCTCCCAGCACCAGGGATCGAACCCATGCCCCCTGAATTGGAAGCTCAGATTCTTAACCATTGGACCACCTGGAAAGTCCCTGTTTCTCTCTTGTAAATTAGTTCATTGGTATCAATTTTTAAATTTCAGCTATAAGTAGTATCATATGATATTTGACTTTCTCTTTCTGACTTACTTCACTTAGTATGATTATCTCTAATTCTATCTATGATGCTGCAAATGGCATTCCTTCATTCTTTTCATTTCTGAGTAATATTTCACTGTGAACATGTACCGCTTCTTTATCCGTCCATCTGCTGATGGATATTTTGGTTGCTTCCATGTCTTAGACGTGGTAAATTGTGCTGCGGTACACATATGGGTGCATGTGTGTTTTCCAATTCTGGTTTCCTCCTGTTATAGGCCTGGGAGTGGGACAGCTGGATCATACGGTACCTCTAAATTTACCTTGTAAAGGCACCTCCATACTCTTATTTATAGTGGCTGTTACCATGTTAGATCCCAACAGCAGCATAGGAGGGTTGCCTTTTTTCTACAACCTCTCAAGCATTTACTGTTTGTAGATGTTTCAATGGTGGCTATTCTTACTCATGTGAAGTGACCCCTCATTGTAGTTTTGATTTCCATGACGCTAATAATATAGGAATTAGAACATCTTTTCAAGTGCTTTTCTTTTAAACAGTGTAAAATTTACCTATTGAAATAGGATCTTGAAAGTCTGTTCCTTTGGAATTTATTTTGCTCACCTACCTGTGGACATTTCCTGATTGTGGGTGTCATGTAGAGCCCAACAGTTCTTCTGAATATTAAGTCCCCATAAGCATTGTTTTTAAAGTTGCAGGAAAGGGCAACAAGGCAGTGGAATTTATTCATACTCACCTTGATTGCTAGGTAAAACATTGGTTTAGTGGAATTCCTCTTCCTAGATTGTATATTGGAGTGTAAAGTGCCAGGACAAATACACAAAATCTTGTGTCACATTACTTCTTGTTTAATTTAATTTTTATTTCTTATCAGAGTAAATTTGATTACAATGTTGTGTTTGTTCTAGGTGTAAAGAAGCTGTTCATTCATATGTATACATATATCTAATCAGGTTTAGATTCTTTCGCATGTTGGTCATTAGAGAGAGTTGAGTAGACCTCCCTTGGCATCCAGTAGGTCCTTCTTGATTATATATTTTATATGAATTATTAAATGCATGTTAACCCCAACATCCTAATTTTTCCATTCCTTTCACCTTTTTCAAAGTCTGTATGGGTCTTTCGCAGTGGAAATATATTCATGGGTATCAATTTTTAGATAACCCTAGTAAATGATGTCATCGGATATTTGTCTTTCTTTTTGTGACTTACTTTACGTAGTATGATTACCCCTGGGTTCATCAGTGGTGATGGAAAAGGCATTGTTTCATCATTTCCATGGCTAATATTCGATTGTGTACATGTACCACTTCTTTGCCCATTCATTTGTTTTTGAACATTTTGCTTGCCTCCATGTCTGGCTATTGTAAGTATCGCTGAAGAGCATTTTTGGGTACCTGGGTATTTCTGAATTCTGGTGTTCTCGGGTTACAGGCCCATTAGTGTTTTGGCAGGATCACATAGTAGCTCAATTTTTACCTTTTAAAGGCACCTTCATTCTGTTCTGATTAGTGGCTGTTACCAGTTTACATCCCAGCAACAGCATATGAGTGTATCCATTCTCGGAAACCCATTCAGCATTTATTGTTCGCAGACATTTTTCTCTGATGGCCATTCAGACTATTGTGAGCTGACACCTTTTTGTAGTTTAAATTTGCATGTCCCTAATAATTTTTGATGTTGAACATTTTTTCATGTCCTTAAAAAAAAACGCTGTGAGGAAATTTACCTCTCGAAATTGTCTTCTCCGGATTTTCTACTGTTTTGCATATTAATGTCCATTCCTGACCGCAAGATATTTTTTGAGGGCAGGTGTCATTTAAAGCCCTGCAGTCCTTGTGAATATTAAGTGACCAATAGCACTGGGATTAAAGCTGCTGTTGCGGGAATTGACCACAAGGCGGCAGATTTCTACATTCCCAGCTTTGGTTACAAGGACAGGAGAGCCTTCCTTGAAGTTGTGGTCCTAGGTTGCAAATTGTAGTGGAATGTCCCAGGACAAACTCCCAAAAGCTTATGTCTCCTACTTACGTTTGTTTTCTAAATTTATTTTATGTTTCTTATTGGAGTAAATTTTTTTAAACTAGATTCTTCCTCGATCTACAATTTCCCCTCTCTCCTTTGCCTTTAATATTTATTTATTTATTTTTGGCTGTGTTGCGTCTTCGTTTCTGTGCGAGGGCTTTCTCTAGTTGCGGCAAGCGGGGACCACTCTTCGTCAAGGTGCGTGGGCCTGTCACTATTGTGGCCGCTCTTGTTGTGGAGCACGGGCTGCAGACGCGCAAGCTCAGTAGTTGTGGCTCATGGGCATAGTTGCTCCACGGCATGTGGGATCCTCCCAGACCAGGGCTCGAACCTGTGTCCCCTGCATTGGCAGGCAGATTCTCAACCACTGCACCACTAGGGAAGCCCCTATTGGAGTAAATTTTATTAGAGTGTTGTGATTCTCTGGATGTACCAATTAGGATCAATTTTTCATACATATATCTGTTCATCATTGGATCCTGTTACCATGTAGGTTATTATAGAGTGTTGAGTAGAGCTCCCTTGGTATTTGGTAGGTGTTTGGTGATTATATAATTTATATATATTAATGATTATATGATTTGTATATTTTATATATTATAAGTTTATATACTTATAACATATATTAGTGTATGTATGTTAACCCCATAATCCTAATTTACTCATCCTCCCACCTTTCATTTTGGTTAACCATTAGTTTGTTTTATACGTCTCTGAGTGTCTTTTCCTTTGGAAATATGTTCATTGGTAGGAATCTTAAGATAACATCTATAAATTATATCATAGGATATATATCATACACTTTTGACTTCACATAATATGATTATTTCTAGACTCACCTGTAGTCATGAAAACGACATTGTTCATTTTTTTGAAAGCTAATCTTCCATTAGGTACATGTACCACTGCTTCTTTGTCCATTCATCTGTTAACTGACATTTTTGCTGCTTCCATGTCCTGGCTATTTTCAGTATTACTTCAGTACAGGTTTGTCAGCGTGTGTCTTCTCGATTCGGCGCTTAGGTGATAGGCCCAGTGGTGGGCGTCTTGGACCGAATGACATCTCAATTTTTACTTTTAAACGCAGCTCCTTTCTGTTCTCATTACCGGATCTTACCACTTTACATCTCACAAGCAGCTAGAGGATACACAGTTCTCTAAAACACCTTCAGCGTTTATTGTTTGTAGACTTTTGGCTGATGGTAGTTGACTTGCGTGAGTTGAAACCTTTTTGTAGGCTAGATTTGCATGAGTCTAATAATTCCTGATGTTGAGCTTTTATCCATTTTCTTTTTTTATTTGAAAAATAGTGGGTAAAACTTACCTCTTCATACTATCTCCTTGAAAAATTTGCCAGGTTTTAATTTTTTTGGCCATTCCATACCTCAGCACAAGTTTTGACGGCAGGTGTGCTTTACAGCGCAGAGTGAGTCCTTGTGAATGGTAAGTGACGGTTACCTGTGGTTTTAAAGCCGCTCTTGTGGGAAATGGCACAAGGCGACAGCATTCCGACGTTTCCAATTCTGGGATTTTGGGCAACAGAGGGTTCCTGGAAATCGTGTTTGTAGGCTGCGATTTAGAGTGGAATGTGTCAGGGCAAACGCCCAAGAGCTTATATCTCCATAATTCTTGCTTGCTTTTTTTTAAATTTAATTTTTATTAATTATAAGAGCAAATTTGAGAAAATTGTTGTGTGTGTTCTAGCTGAACAGAATCTGCTTCATTATACCAATGTATAGATCTATTCATCTTTGGATCCTTTCCCATGTAGGTTATTACAGAGTGTTGAGTAGACCTCTCTTGGTATTCCAGGGGTATTTTGTGATTATATATTTCATATATATTAGTACATGTCTGTTAACCCCCATATCCTAATTCATACATTCCTTACACCTTTCCATTTGGTTAAACATAATTTGGTTTTCTGAATCTATGAGTGGCCTTGTCTTGGAAATTATTTCATGGGTATCAACTTTCCGGTAACACCTATAAGTGATGTCATAGGATATCTGTCTTTCGGTTTCTTTCTTACTTCAGGTAGGGTGATTATCTCTAGATCCTTCTACGCTGGTGCCAACGGCATTGTTCCATGCTTTTCCATGGCTAATATTCCATTGTGTTCATGGACCACTTCTTCTTGGTGCATTTTTCTGTTGATGGACATTTTGGTTTCTTCCAGCTCTTGGCTATGGTACATGTTGCTGCAGTGATGGATTGCCAGCCTGTGTCTTTTCGATTCAGGTCTACTCAGCTGATAGGCCCATCAGTGGGCCTACCAGATCACATAGTAGCTCAAGTTTTACCTTTAAACACACCTCCGTTTTGTTCTCTGTACTGGCTCTTACCAGGTTACATCCCATCAGCAGCTAGAGGGTACACAGTTCTCTAAAACCCCTTCAGCATTTATACTATGTAGACTTTTTTGCTGATGATCCTTCTGACGGCTCTGAGGTGAATGTGTTTCTAGACTGGATTTGCATGGCTGTATTAATTCCTGACGTTGAGCATTTTTCCATGCCTTTTTCTATAACAAAACGAGAGACAGAATATAAAATGTGCATAAAATATGCCTCTTGAAATTGTCGTTTTGAAATATGGATGTCTTTTGAGATTTTTGCTCGATTTACGACCGAAGGATTGTTTTGAGGACAGGTGTCGTTTACAGGCCTGCAATTATTTTGACTATCAAGTAACCATTACAGCTGCAGTTAGAGCTGCTGTTGTGTGAAACGGCCACAAGGCGGCAGCAGTTCTCATTAACCAAATCTGGTTACTAGGGAAACAGAGCCTCAATGGAAGTCCTGTTCTAGGTTGCAAATTAGAATGGAATGGGCCAGCAAAAAGCCCCTTAAGTTTATATCTCACTAAATATTTTTCCTTTTTAAAATTTAATTTTCATTGTTTATCACAGCAAGTGTGATTACAATGTTTTGCTTGTTTTAGGTGTGCAAGATGTGGTTGTTTTCCACATATACCTATCTCTTTTCTTCTTTGGATCCTTTTCCCATTTTAGGTTATGACACAATGTTGAGTAGTCTTCTCTTGGTATTCCGTAGGTCTTTGGTGATTATATACTTCACCTGTGTTTGTATAGCTCTGTTAACTCTGACATCCTAATGTATCCAATCCTCACACCTTCCCATTGGTGAACCATAAGTTTGTTTAATGAATCTGTGATTGCCTTTCTCTGTGGAAATATCTTCACTGGTATCAATTTTTAGGTAACACCTATAAGTGATATCACAGGATACGTGTCTTTCGCTTTCTGACTTACTACAAGTTGCGTGATTACTTCTAGACTCATCTACGGTGATGCAAATGGCATTGTGTCATTGTTTTCCTTGGCTAATATTCCATCTGTACGTGGACCAGTTTTTCTTTGTCCACTCACCTGTTGATGGACTTTTGGGTTGCTTCCATGTCTTGGTTATTGTAACACTGCTGAAATGCACATTTGCCTGCCTGTGTCTTTCAATTATGTCTTCTTCGGTTATAGGCCCAGGAGAGGGCCTGTTGGATCATATGGTAGCAAAATGTTTACCTTGTAAAGGCGTCTCCATTCTGTTCTCATTAGTGGCTCTTACCAGGTTATGTTCCACTTAAATTTGAGGGTATGCCCTTGTCCACAACCCTTTCAGCATTTATTGTTTGTAGTTTTTCTGCTGATGTTTATTCTGACAGGTGTGAGCTGACACCTCTTTGAGGTTGGATTTGCATGCATCTCATACTCCCTTGAAATTGAACTTTCAGGCATGTCCTCTTTTTCTTCAAGCTGTGAGTAGCGCTTACCTCTTCAAATGGTTTTCTTGAAGTATGTGTCACATTTTGAAATATTTTGGCCATTACCTCCCTGAAGACATTTTGAGGGCAGGTTTCATTTACAGCCCTCCAGTACTTGTGCATATGAAGTGACCATGAGCACAGGTTTTAAAGCTGCTGTTGCAGGTATCGGCCATTGGGCGGCAGCATTTCTCCTTTCCCCATTCTGGGAATTCCGGAAGGAGTCCTTCCTGCCAGTGGTGTTCCTCGGTTATATATTAGAGAGGAATGTGCCCGGACAAACCCCCAAAAGCTGATGTCTCCTTACTTACGTTTGGTTTCTAAATTGAAAGTATATATCTATTTTTATTGGAGTAATATTCCATTGTGCACATGAACCACTTCTTCTTTGTGCCTTCCTCTGTTGACACACATTTTTGTTGCTTCCAAGTGTTGGCTGTGGTAAATATTGCTGGAGTGCAGGATTGCCACCCTGTGTCTTTTGGATTCTCATCCTCTCAGGTGATAGACCCAGCAGTGGGTATGCTTGATTGAATCGTAGCTCAATATTTACCTTATCCAGGCACCTCCTTTGTGTTTTCATTACTGGTTCTTACCACGTCCCACTTAGAAACGAGGGTGTGCATTTCTCCACAACCCCTTCAGCATTAATTGTTTGCAGAATTTTTGCTGATGGCCATTATGACTGGTGTGAGCTGATAGGTTTTTGTAATTTGGATTTGTATGTCTTTAATAATTCCTAATGTTCAGCATTTTTCCATGCTTTGTTTTCTTTCTGTTACACAAAAACAGAAAGAAACTGTGAGTACAATAAACCACTTGAAGTGGTCTTCTGGGAAGGCTGCCCTGTTTTGAATTTTTCATCGATTTTTGACCCCAGCATTTTTTTTGAGAACAGGTGACATTTACAGGCTTGTAATGAGTGTGAATATTTAGTGACCACTACTACTGGCTTAGAGGTGCTGTTGGGGGAAACGGCCACAAGGCCGCAGCATTTCTCCGTTCCCAAAACTGGTTTCTAGGGCAGCACAACACTTCTGGAAGTTGTGTTCCCAGGTTATAAATTAGAATGGAATGTGCTAGGAGAAAAACCCATAAGTTAATATTCCATTATTTCTTGTTCGATTTTTTAGTCTTTTTAAATCGAGGTAATGTTTAGAATATTATTTCTCCTACGTGTATACAATGTGGTTCATTTGTACATTACACACACACACATATACACACACACACACACACACACACACACGCACACACATACATAATATATTCATGTGCAGATACTCTTCCCATGTAAATTATTGCAGAGTGCTCCATTGACCTCCCTTGCTATATGGTTGGTCTCTTTGATAAATGTATTTAGTAGGTATTTGTACACATATGGTAACCCTAATCTTAATTTTCCATACCACCCACCTTTCCATTTACATAAGAATAGTTTGTTCTCTAAGTCTGTGAGTTTCTTTCTCTTTGAAAATGATATCATATTTGTCAGTTGTTAGATAACACTTATAAGTGATATCATACTATATGTCTTTTTCTTTCTGACTTACGTCATATTCTGAGATTATATCTAGGCTCATAAATGGTGCCTCAGCGAGCAGTGTTTCACTGTTTTCCATGGCTAATATTCCATTATGTACATGGACCACTTCTTCTTTATCCATTCATCCATTGATGGATATTTTGGTTGCTTCCGTGTCTTGGCTATTGTGAAAAATCCTGCAGTGAAGCTGTTGCAGCCTGTGCCTTCTCGACTCTGGTATTTTCAGGTGAGAGGCTCAGCGGTGGGCCTGCTGAATGGAATGCTGGCTCAATTTTTACTTTTAAACACAGCTCCTTTCTGTTCTCACTATTGCCTCTTACCACTTTACATCTCACCAGCAGCTAGAGGGTACACAGTTCTCTAAAACCCCTTCCGCATTTATTGTTTGTAGACTTTTGGCTGATGGTAGTTGACGTGTGTGAGTTGAAATCTTTTTGTAGGCTAGATTTGCATGAGTTTAAAAATTTATGTTGTTGAGCTTTTATCCATTTTCCTTGTTTTTAGAAAAATAATGAGTAAAATTTACCTCTTCATACTATCTCCTTGAAAATTTTGCCAGTTGTGAATTTTTGAGGGCAGTTGTCCTTTACTGTCCTGAGTCCTTGTGAATGTTAAGTGACCGTTAGCTGTGGTTTTAAAGCCGCTCTTGTGGGAAACGGCCACAAGGCGGCAGCATTTCTACATTTCCAACTCTGGGTTTTTGGGCAACAGAGGGTTCCCGGAAATCGTGTTTGTAAGCTGCAAATTAGAGCAGAATGTGCCACGGCAAACTCCCAAGAGCTTATATCTCCTTACTTCTTGTTTGTTTTTTACATTTAATTTTTATTTATTATCACAGCAAATTGGATAAAAATACTGTGTTTTTTCTAGGTGTACGGAATCTGGTTCATTATATCAATGTATTGATCTGTTCATCTTTGGATCCTTTCCCGTGTAGGATATTACAGAGTGTTGAGTACACCTCTTTTAGCATTCCATAGGTATTTTGTGATTATATATTTCATATGTATTACTATATGTCTGTTAACCCCCATATCCTAATTCATACATTCCTTACACCTTTCCATTTGGTTAAACATAATTTGGTTTTCTGAATCTATGAGTGTCCTTCTCTTGGAAAATATTTCATGGGTATCAATTTTTAGGTAACACCTATAATTGATGTCATAGGATATCTGTGTTTTGGTTTCTTTCTTACTTCAAGTTGGGTGATTATCTCTAGATCCTTCTATGGTGGTGCCAATGGCACTGTTCCATGCTTTTCCATGGCTAATATTCCATTGTGTACACGGACCACTTCTTCTTGGTGCATTTTTCTGTTGATGGACGTTTTGGTTTCTTCCAAGTCTTGGCTATGGTACATGTTGCTGCAGTGAAGGATTGCCAGCCTGTGTCTCTTTGATTCTGGTCTACTCAGGTGATAGGCCCATCAGTGATCCTAGCAGATCACATGGTAGCTCAATTTTTACCTTTAAACACACCTCCATTCTGTTTTCAGTACTGTCTCTTACCAGGTGACATCCCACCAGCAGCTAGAGGGTACACAGTTCTCTAAAGCCCCTTCACCATTTATAAGTTGTAGACTTTTTTGCTGGTGATCATTCTGACGGCTGTGAGGTGAACGTTTTTGCAGTCTGGATTTGCATGGCTTTATTAATTCCTGATGTTGAGCATGTTTCCTTGCCCTTTTTTTAACAAAAAAATAGAGAGAAAAAGAAAAAATACAAAATGTGCGTAAAATATGCCTCTTTAAATTGTCATTTTGAACTATGCACGTCTTTTGAGATTTTTTGCTCGATTTAGTGACCACGGATTTGTTTAGAGGGCAGGTGTCATTTACAAGCCTGGAATTATTTTGAATATCAAGTAACCATTATCGCTGGGTTTAGAGCTGCTGCTGTGTGAAACGGCCACAAAGAGGCACAGTTCTCCTTTAACAAATCTGGTTATTAGGGCAACAGAGCCTTAATGAAAGTCGTGTTCTAGGTTGTAAATTAGAATGGAATGTGCCAGGAAAAAGCCCCTTAACTTTATATCCCACTAATTCTTCGTTTTTCAAATTTGATTTTCATTTTTTATCACAGCAAGTGTGATTACAATGTTTTGCTTGTTCTAGATGTGCAAGATGTGGTTGTTTTACACATATATCTATTGTTCTTTGGATCCTTTTCCCATGTAGGTTATGACACAATGTTGAGTAGTCTTCTCTTGGTATTCTGTAGGTCTTTGGTGACTATATACTTCACCTGTGTTTGTATAGCTCTGTTAACCCCGATATCTTAATGTGTCCAATCCTCACACCTTTCCATTGGTGAATCATAAGTTTGTTTAATAAATCTGTGATTGCCTTTCTCTGTGGAAATATCTTCACTGGTGTCAATTTTTAGGTGACACCTATAAGTGATATCATAGTATATGTGTCTTTCACTTTCTGACTTACGACAAGTTGTGTGATTACTTCTAGACTCATCTACGGTGTTGCAAATGGCATTGTGTCATTTTTTTCCTTGGCTAATATTCGGTCAGTGCATGTACCAGTTCTTCTTTGTCCACTCATCTGTTGATGGAATTTTTGGTTGCTTCCATGTCTTGACTATTGTAATACTGCTGCAGTGCACATTTGCCTGCCTGTGTCTTTCCAATTCTGTCATCTTCGGGTTTAGACCAAGTAGTGGTCCTGCTGGATCATATGGTAGGCAATTGTTTACCTTGTAAAGGCACCTCCATTCTGTTCCATTAATGGCTCTTACCAGGTTACGTCCCATTTAAAGTTGAGGGTATGCACTTCTCCATAACCCCTTCAGCATTTATTGTTTGTAGTTTTTCTACTAATTTTTATTCTGACTGCTGTGAGCTGATACCTCTTTGTGGTTGGATTTGCATGTGTCTCATAATGCCTTGAAATTTAGCTTTCAGGCATGTCCTTTTTTTTCTTCAAACTGTGAGTACAGCTTACCTCTTCAAATGGTTTTCTTGAAATATGTGCCACATTTTGAAATATTTTGGCCATTACCTCCCTGAAGACATTTTGAGGGCAGGTTTCATTTAGAGCCCTCGAGTACTTGTGCATATGAAGTGCCGATTAGCACAGGTTGTAAAGCTGCTGTTGCAGGCAACGGCCATTTGGCACCAGCATTTCTGCTTTCCCCATTCTGGTAACCAGGGAAACAGACCTTCTTGCCAGTGGTGTTCCTCTTTTATACACTAGAGGTGAATGTGCCTGGATAAACCCCCAAAGGGTGATGTTGTCATACACTAAACTGTAACCAAAACCGTACCCGTTCCCTAACCCTAACCCTAACCCTTACACTGAGCTGTGACATAATAATAACCCATACACTAACACTAACACTAACACGTACCCTAACCCTAACCCTAAACCTTATACTTACCCAAGTCCTAATTGTAACACGTACACTAACAGTAACACTAACCCTAACAGGTACCCTAAACCGTTGTCCTACCCTAGACAGTGACCTAATCCGTACCCTTTCCCTAACGCTAAACCTAACCCTAAACCGTCCCCTAACCCACAACCTAATCCTAACCCGTATACTAACACTAACCCACACCCTAACATGGATTCCAACCAAATCCGTTGTCGTACACTAACTGGTACCATAAGCTGTATCCATTCCCTAACGCTAATCCTAACCATAGCCCTGACCCTAAATCATACCCTAACCCGTACCCTGATCCTAACCCGTACCTTGGTGGGGGAACCGTATATCACACTGTCACCATAGAAAAACCTACAGACACTGCAGTGACGGTGGCCAATAAGACCGGCTGGACTCCTCGCTACTTCAAAATTTCTTGTGACTCTGGGACTAATGGAACACAGAAGAAGACATCATCTAAGTCTAATACAGAATACCATGTCCTGGTGGATGGTAGAATGACCATCAGTGTGTAGGAATTAGGAACTAATGGATGTATATTCTCAGGTGCTTCACTGACCTGACGTCCTTTACCAAGTACCCAGTAGCCCACAGGGCTCTCGTGGTCAGGCCCCTCCCAGGATTTGGAGCTCACCTGGGCAGGTACCCAGCAGGCCACGGGGCTCTCATGGTCAGGCCCCTCCCAGGATTTGGAGCTCACCTGGGCAGGTACCCAGCAGCCCATGGGGCTCTCGTGGTCAGGCCCCTCCCAGGATATGGAGCTCAGCTGTGCAGGTACCCAGCAAGACTGGGCACACAGGAACCGTGCACATAGCCCCCAGTGCAGAGCACCCCCAGCTCACCTGTCACTCAGGGCTGACACAGAGCACCTCAGAGCACGACTTGAACTAACAAACAACATCTTCAACAGGTCTGTGACACTGGGCGTCACTCTGTGCGCCCTCCCTCCACCTGATCTTCCAGAGACTTCCACTGGAGCCAGGGCACCAGGCCTCTGTCTCCACCCACCACCCCTCCTCTCCCTGACTACTGGGTTCCTCTCATTAGGAGAGGGTCTTCTTGAAGTTGTCTCCCACTCATGGGCCAGATAAAATGATCAGAAAACAAGCCAGAGCTGCAGCCCCTTGTCTATCCTGACTCTCAGGAGCCCACACCTGTTCCTTGGACCTGGTCGGTTCATCAAGGTCCATTTTCTGCTGCTGTGAGCCCCAGAGGGGCGAGGATTGGCTGACCTGGGCAGCCTGACCGTGCCGGCCAGCCCTCTCCAGGTGTGCCTGGTTTGAGGTCAATATAAACACTGCTCCAGGCAGCAAGAGCCCCTTCAGTTGTGTCTGACGCCATATTCTCTGCCCCGTCAGCAGTGTTGGGTCTGGGCTGGTGGGACGGAGAGAGGGGCCACGGTTTTTAGGGTGGCCCGGTGTGAGTGGGGCTCTGCTGGGCTTTCTGCAGGAGCTGCCAAGCTGCCAACTGCTAAAGAAGAGGATGTGTCACCCATATCTGCTGCTGGAATTTCTCCCCAGGCAGAGGTGAGTAAGGAAAAAAGCAGTGGGGGCTGGGACAGGAGGGGTATCTCAGGCAGGGAAATGGAAAGCTTCCAGAAGTGCGCCCGGGGCCAGGACCATCCTGGTTGGCCTGTAGGCACCAAGTCGGCCTGGGCGCTGTCGCTGGTGTGGCTCCATGGCCCTTCCTCTAGGCTTTCAAGTCCTTGCACAGATTCGGGTGTTTTACCTGGGAACTGTGGGAACAGTTCAGCAGCAGCTGGCCTGGAGCTCAGCTCACGTTTACTCAGAGATGCCTCAGCACGGTCCCCCAGCTTTGCAATGAGGACGCTCCTTGCTGGGGGGTGGGGGCCGCTGCTGGCTTCATGGGAGACGATTACCCACCTCTGACCAACTTCAGGATTCTTTACCTTTGGAGCAAGTGCCCTGATAGGGTTTTCCTGTTTATAACTGGTGGGTTCTGCTTTTTTTTTTTTTTCTTTTTGGGTTCAATGTAGGTTTTATTCCTCTTTTTCGTATTTATAGATAGAAGCATGGAAATAATTCATTCATATAAATACATGTATGGGAATGGAAGAACTATTTTTCTGTTTTGCTTTTTGTATGTTTATTTATTTTTTTAATTTTTAATTTTATTATTATACAGCAGGTTCTTTCTGGTTATCGATTTTATACATATGGGTGTATATAAGTCAATCCCAAACTCCCAATTCATCCCAGCACTACTCCCCCACGGCTTTCCCCCCTTGGTGTCCATACGTTTGTTCTCTACATCTGTGTCTCTATTTCTGCCCTGCAAACCAGTTCATCTGTTCCATTTTTCTTGGTTCCACATATATGCATTAATATACAAGATTTCTTTTTCTCTTTCTGTCTTATTTCACTCTGTATGACAATCTCTAGGTCCATCGACGTCTGTACAAATGACCCAATTTCATTCCTTTTTATGGCTGAGTAACATTCCATTTTATATATGTACCACATCTTTATCCATTCGTCTGTCTGTGTGCATTTAAGTTGCTCCCATTACCTGGCTATTGTAAATAGTGCCGCAATGAACATTGTGGTGAATGTGTCTTTTTGATTTATGTTTTTCTCTGGGTATATGCCCAGTAGTGGGATTGCTGGATCATATGGTAATTCTATTTTTAGTTTTTAAAGGAACCTCCATATTGTTCTCCGTATTGACTGTATCAATTTACATTCCCACCAATAGTGGAAGAGGGATCCTTTTCTCCACACCCTCCCCAGCATTTATTGCTTGTAGATTTTCTGATGATGTCCATTCTAACAGGTGTGAGGTGATACCTCATTGTAGTTTGGATTTGCATTTCTCTAATAATTAGTGATGTTGAGAAACTTTCCATGTGCTTCTTGGCCATCTCTCTCTCTTCTTGGAATCAATGTCTATTTAGATCTTCTGCCATTTTTGTATTGGGTTGTTTGGTTTTTTAAATATTGAGCTGCATGTGCTGTTTATATATTATTGGAGATTAGTCCTTTGTCTGTTGATTCATTTGCAAATATATTCTCCCATTCTGAGGGTTGTCTTTTCGTCTTGTTTTTACTTTCCTTTGCTTTGCAGAAGCTTTTATGTTTCATTAGTTCCCATTTGTTTATTTTTCTTTTTTATTGCATTACTCTAGGAGGTGGATCAAAAAAGATCTTGTTGTGATTTATGTCAGAGTATTCTTCCTATTTTTTCCTCTAAGAGTTTTATACTGTCCGGTCTTACATTAAGGTCTCTAATCCATTTTGAATTTATTTTTCTGTATGGTGTTAGGGAGTATTCTAATTTCATTCTTTTACACGTAGCTGCCCATTTTTCCCAGAACCACTGATTGAAGAGACTGTCTTTTCTCCATTGTATAGTCTTGCCTCCTGTGTCATAGATTATTGACCATTGGTATGTAGGTTTATCTCTGGGCTTTCTTTTTTTTTTTCATTTTACAACTTTATTGGAGTATAATTGCTTTACAATGATGTGTTAGTTTCCGCTGTATAACAAAGTGAATCAGCTATACATATACCACCATATCCCCTCCCTCTTGCATCTCTCTCTCACTGTCTCTCTCCCACCACTTTAGGTGTTCACAAAGCACTGAGCTGATCTCCCTGTGCTATGTGGCTTCTTCCCAGTAGCTATCGATGTTACATTTGGTAATGTATATATGTCCATGCCACTCTCTCACTTTGTCCCAGCTTACCCTTCCCCCTCCCCGTGTGCTCAAGTCCTTTCCGTACGTCTGTGTCCTTAATCCTGTCCCACCCCTAGGTTCTTCATAAACTTTTTTTTTCTTTAGACTCCGTATATCTGTGTTAGCACACGCTATTTGTTTTTCTCTTTCTGACTTGCTTTACTGTGTAGGATAGTCTCTACGTCCATCCATCTCACTACAAATAACTCAGTTTTGTTTCTTTTTATGGCTGAGTAATATTCCATTGTATATATGTGCCAGATCTTCTTTATCGATTCATCAGTCGATGGACACTTAGGTTGCTTCCATGTCCTGGCTATTGTAAATAGAGCTGCAATGAACATTGTTGAACATAACTCTTTTTGAATTATGGTTCTCTCAGGGTAAATGCCCAGGAGTTGGATTGCTGGGTCGTATGGTACTTCTATTTTTAGTTTTTCAGGGAACCTCCATACCGTTCTCCCTAATGGCTATATCAATTTACATTCCCACCAACACTGAAAGAGTGTTCCCTTTTCTCCAATAACTGCCTCTGCAGCAATTATTTTTTGTAGATTTTTTGATGATTGCCATTCTGACTGCTGTGAGTGATACCTCACTGTAGTTTTGATTTACATTTCTGTAATGATTAGCGATGTTCAGCATCCTTTCATGTGTTTGTTGGCAACCTGTATATCGACTTTGGAGAAATGTCTATTTAGGTCTCCTGTCCATTCCTGGATTGGGTTGTTTGTTTTTGTGATATTGAGCTACATGAGCTGCTTGTAAATTTTGGAGCTTAATCCTTTGTCATTTGCTGCATTTGAAAATATTTTCTCCCATTCTGAGGGTTGTCTTTTCATCTTCTTTATGTGTTTCTTTGCTGTGCAAAAGCTTTTAAGTTTCATTAGGTCCCATTTGTTTATTTTTGTTTTTATTTCCATTTCTCTAGGAGGTGGGTCAAATAGGATCTTGCTGTGATTTATGTCACAGAGTGTTCTGCCTATGTTTTCTTCTAAGAGTTTAATAGCGTCTGGTCTTAACATTTAGATCTCTAATTTATTTGGAGTTTATTTTTGTGTATGGTGTTATGGATGTTCTAATTTCATTCTTCTATGTGTAACTGTCCAGTTTTCCCAGCACCACTTACTGAAGAGACTGTCTTTTCTCCATTGTTTATCCTTGCCTCCTTTGTCATAGATGAGTTAGCCATAGGTATGTAGGTTTATCTCTGGGCTTTCTATCTTGTTCCATTGATCTATATTTCTGTTTTGCTGCCAGTACCATATAGTCTTGATTACTGTAGTTTGTAGTATAGTCTGAAGTCAGGAAGTCTGCTTCCTCCAGCTCTTTTAATTTCCCTCAAGACTGATTTGGCTATTCGGGGTGTTTCGTGTCTCCATACACATTTTAAGGTTTTCTTGTTCTAGTTCTGTAGAAAATGCCACTGATAATTTGCTAGGGATTGCATTGAATCTGTAGATTGCTTTGGGTAGTATAGTCATTTTCACAATATTGATGCTTCTAATCCAAGCATATGGTTAATACTCCCAACTGTTTATATAATCTTTGATTTCTTTCAGCAGTGTCTTATAGTTTTCTGAGTATAGGACTTTGACCTCCTTAGGTAGGTTCATTCCTACATATGTTATTCTTTCTGTTGCAATGGCGTATGGGATTGTTTCCTTAATTTCTCTTTCTCATCTTTCATTGTTAGTGTAGAGGAATGCAAGAGATTTCTGTGCATTAATTTTGTATCCTGCAACTTTACCAAATTCATTGATTAGCTCTAGTAATTTTCTAGTGTCATCTTTAAGATTCACTATGTGTAGTATCGTGTCATTTGCAAACAGTGAAAATTTTACTTCTTTTCCCATTTGTATTCCTTTTATTTCTTTTTTTCTCTGATTGCTGTGTCTAGGCCTTCCAAAACTATGTTGAATAATACTGGTGAGAGTGGACATCCTTGTTTTGTTCCTGATCTTAGAGGAAATTCTTGTAGTTTTTCACCATTGAGAATGATGTTTGTTGTGGGTTTGTCATATATGGCCTTTATTATGTTGAGGTAGATTCCCTCTATGTTCACTTTCCGGAGAATTTTTAATCATAAATGGGTGTTGAATTTTGTCAAAATTTTTTCCTGCTTCTATTGAGATGATATTTGTATTCTACAATTTGTTAATATGGTGTATCACATTGATTTGTGTATATTGAAGAACCCTTGCGTTCCTGGGACAGACCCCACCTGATCATGGTGTGTGATCCTTTTAATGCGTTGTTCAATTCTGTTTGCTAGTATTTTGTTGAGGATTTTTACCTCTATATTCATCAGTGATATTGGTCTCTAATTTTCTTTTTCTATAGTATCATCGTCTGGTTTTGGTATCAGTGTGATGGTGGCGTCATAGAATGAGTTTGGGAGTGTTCCTTTCCCTGCAAATTTCTGAAGAGTTTGAGAAGGTTGGGTGTTAGCTCTTGTCGAAATATTTGATAGAATTCACCTCTGATGCCATCTGGTTCTGGACTTTTGTTTGTTGGAAGATTTGTAATCACCGTTTCAATTTCATTACTTGTGATTGGTCTATTCATATTTTCTATTTATTCCGCTTTCAGTCTTGGAAGGTTATACCTTTCTAAGAATTTGTCCATTTCTTCCAGGTTGTCCATTTGATTGGCATAGAGTTGCTTGTAGAAGTCTCTTAGCATGCTTTGTATTTCTGTGGTGTCTGTTGCAACTTCTCCTTTTCCACTTCTAATTTTATTGATTTGAGTCCTCTCCCTCTTTTCCTTGAGTCTGGCTAACGATTTATCATTTTTGTTTATCTTCTCAAAGAACCAGCTTTTAGTTTTATTGATCTTTGCTATTGTTTTCTTTGTTTCTATTTCATTTATTTCTGCTCTGATCTTTATGATTTCTTTCCTTCTACTAACTTTGGGTTTCTTTCTTCTTTCTCTAATTCCTTTAGGTGTAAGGTTAGATTGTTTATTTGAGAGTTTTCTGGTTTCTTGAGGTAGGCTTGTATTGCTATAAACTTCCCTCTTAGGACTGCTTTTGCTGCATCCCATAGGTCTTGGATCATCATGTTTTTGTTGTCATTTGTCTCTAGGTTGTTTTTGATTTCCTCTTTTCTTTCTTCAGTGATATCTTGGTTATTTAGTGACGTATTGTTGAGCCTCCATGTGTTTCTGTTTTTTACATATTTTTCCCTGTAATTGATTTCTAATCTCATAACCTTGTGGTCAGAACAGATGCTTGATATGATTTCAGTTTTATTAAATTTCCTGAGGCTTTATTTGTGACCCAAGATGTGATCTATCCTGGAGAATGTTCTGCGTGAAGTTGAGAAGAACATGTAATCTGCTGTTTTTGGATGGAATGTCCTATAAATATCAATTAAATCTATTTGGTCTCTTGTGTCATTTAAAGTTTGTGTTTCCTTATTCATTTTCTGTCCGGATGATCTCCATTGGTGTAAGTAAAGTGTTAAAGTCCCCTGCTATTATTGTGTTACTGTCGATTTTGTCTTTTATAGCTGTTAGCAGTTGCCTTATGTATTGAGGTGCTCCTATGTTGGGTACATATATATTTATAATTGTTATGTCTTCTTTTTGGATTGATTCCTTGATCATTATGTAGTGTCCGTCCTTGTCTCTTGTAACACTCTTTATTTTAAAGTCTATTGTATCTGATATGAGTATTGCTACTCCAGCTTTCTTTTGATTTTCATTTGCATGGAATATCCTTTTCCATCCCCTCACTTTCAGTCTGTATGTTTCCCTAGGTCTGAAATGGGTCTCTTATAGACTGCATATATATGGATCTTGTTTTTGCATCCATTCAGCAAGACTGTGTCTTTTGTTTGGAGCATTTAATCCATTCACATTTAAGGTAAATATTGATATGTATATTCCTATTGCTATTTTCTTAATTGTTATGTGTTTGCTTTTGTAGATTCTTTTCTTCTGTTGTGTTTCCCACTTAGATAGTTTCCTTTGGCATTTGTTGTAGAGCTGGTTTGGTGGTGCTGAGTTCTCTTAGCTTTTGCTTGTCTGTAAAGCTTTTGATTTCTCCATTGAATCTGAATGAGATCTTGCTGGGTAGAGTTCTTTTGGTTGTAGGTTCTTCCCTTTCATCACTTTAAATATAGCAGCCAACTCCCTTCTGGTTTGTAGAGTTTCTGCTGAGAAATCAGCTGTTAACCTTATGGGAGTTCCCTTGTATGTTGTCATTTTTCCCTTGTGCTTTCTATAATTTTTCTTTGTCTTTAATTTTTGTCAGTTTGATTATTATGTGTCTCGGCATTTTTCTCCTTGGGTTTATCCTGCCTGGGACTCTCTGTGCTTTCTGGACTTGGGTGGCTACTATTTCCTTTCCCGCGCTAGGGAAGTTTTCGACTATAATCTCTTCAAATATTTTCTCGGGTCCTTTCTCTCTCTCTTCACCTTCTGGGATCCCTATAATGCAAATTTTGTTGCGTTTAATGTTATCCCAGAGGTCTCTTAAGCTGTCTTCCTTTCTCTGCATTCTTTTTTCTTTATTCTTTTCTGCAGCAGTGAATTCCACCTTTCTGTCTCCAGGCCAGTTATCCGTTCTTCTGCCTCAGTTATTCTACTATTGATTCCTTCTAGTGTATTTTTTTTTTTTTTTTTTTTTGCGGTACACGGGCCTCTCACTTTTGTGACCTCTCCCGTTGTGGAGCACAGGCTCTGGATGTGCAGGCTCAGCGGCCATGGCTCACGGGCCCAGCCGCTCCTTGGCATGTGGGATCTTACCAGACCAGGGCACGAACCCATGTCCCCTGCATCGGCAGGTGGACTCTCAACCACTGCGCCACCAGGGAAGCCCCCTTCTAGTGTATTTTTCATTTCAGTTATTGTATTGTTCATCTCTGTTTGTTGGTTCTTTACTTCTTCTAGGTCTTTGTTAACTATTTCTTGCATCTTCTCGATCTTTGCCTCCATTCTTTTTCCAAGGTCTTGGATCATCTTCACTATCATTATTATGAATTCTTTTTCTGGAAGGTTGCCTATCTCCACCTCATTGAGTTGTTTTTCTGGGGTTTTACCTTGTTCCTTCATCTGGTACAAATTCCTCTGCCTTTTCATTTTGTCTATCTTTCTGTGAATGTGGTTTTCCATCCACAGGCTGAAGAACTGTAGTTCTTCTTGCTTCTGCTGTCTGCTCTCTGCTGGATGAGTCTATCTTAGAGGCTTGTGCAGCGTTCCTGATGTGAGGGACTGGTGGTGGGTAGAGCTGCGTGTTGCTCTGGTGGGCAGAGCTCAATAAAACTTTAATCCGCTTGTCTGCTGATGCATGGGGGCAGAGTTCCCTCTCTGTTTGTTGTTTGGCCTGAGGCGACCCAGAACTGTGGCCCACCTGGCTCTTTGGTGGGGCTACCTGCGGACTCTGGGAGGGCTCATGCTAAGGAGGACTTCCCGGAACTTCTGCTGCCGGTGTCCTTGTCCACACGGTGAGCCCCAGTCACCCCCCGCCTCTGCAGGAGACCCTCTAAAACTAGCAGGTAGGTCTGCCCAGTCTCCTATGGGGTCACTGCTCCTTCCCTTGGGTCCTGATGTGCACACTACTGTGTGTGTCCTCCAAGAGTGGAGTCTCTGTTGTGACTCTATGTCTCTGAGTGGGGTTGAGACTCTGAGACTGAGTGGAGTCTCACAGACTCTGTGTCCTGTGAAACTTCGATGCTTTGTGGTTCTAGAAATCCTATAGGAGACGGTCCACAGCAGGTGAAGCTAATGCTGTCGGTGGAGGTGGTGAAGCCAAAGATCTGCAGTTCAGACTAAAGGTGCCAATGTACATTCAGGACAAAACAATCTCATGTGAATGTAGTTCAGGCAGGTTTAACATAAATAGAGTCAGGTTAATGCCTAACGTCTTCTATCTTGTGCCTCCCCTCAGGCACCCCCTCCTCAGTTCCTGAGGCTCCTGTAACTCATGTACAGTGGAAGGGAGACTGGGCTCTGTCCAGTCTGAGCCCTGAGTTACCCTGTGTGTATCTTAGGATACTTTGTATTTCTGTGGTGTCTGTTGTAACATCATCGCTTTCATTTCTGATTTATTTGGGCCCTCTCTTTTTTAAAAACACATACTACTATTGTCTTTTATTCTTTACAGAAGCTAAAAAAATGTTTGATCTATTACCCTTACTCTATGTATAGGTTTTTCAGTGAGATTTTTACTTTTGTTTGTTTTCTTGTTACTATCAATAATTAGTGAGACTTCTTTTAAGCTTAAGTAAATTCCTTCAACATTGCATATAAGGCTGGTTTATTAGTGATGAACTCTTTTAGCTTTTGCTAGTCTGGGAAACCCTTGACCTCTCCTTCAATTCTTTCTTTCCTCCATAAATTTATTTATTTATTTTTGGCTGTATTAGGTCTTCATTGCAGTGCGTGGGCTTTTCTCTAGTTGTGGCGAGTGGAGGCTACTCTTCGTTGTGGTGCATGGGCCGTTGTGGTGCATGGGCTTCTCATTGCAGTGGCTCTTCTTGTTGTGCAACATGGGCTCTAGGTGCTCAGGCTTCAGTAGTTGTGGCTAGCAGGCTCAGTCGTTGTGTCTCATGGGCTCTAGAGCACAGGCTCAGTAGTTGTGGCACACAGGCTTAGTTGCTCTGTGGCATGTGGGATCTTCCTGGATCAGGGCCCGAACCCGTGTCCCCTGCATTGGCAGGCAGATTCTCAACCACTGTGACATCAGGGAAGCCCTGTCCTGCAATTCTGAATAATAATTTTGCTGGTAGAGTATTCCTGTTGTAGGCTTTTTCTTTGTAGCCCATTGATTATCTCCTATCATTCCTTCCTAGTTTGAAAATTGTGCTGAGAAGTCATCTGACAGTCTTATGGGAATACCTTGAACATAACTAGACCCTTTTATTTCACTGCCTCTGTGATCACTCTTTAAATTTTTAAATCTTTGGAGCTTTATAATATGTCTTGGTGTGGACCTGTTTGTCTTCATCTTGTTTGGGACTCTGTTTTTCCTGGACCTGGATGTGTGTTTCCTTCCCCAGGTTAGGAAAGTTATCAGTTACTCTATCCTCCAATAAGTTATCTGCCCGTTTCTCTCTTCTCCTCGTTCTGGGGCCCCTGTAATGCTCATGTTAATACTCTTGATGTTGTCTCAGAGGTCCCTTTACGTATACTCTTAATTGCTTTTACTTTGTGCTATTCAGTTTGGGTGATTTTCACTACTCTGTTTTCCATTTCACTGATCTGTTCTTCTGTAGCATACAGTATAATGTGGCTTCTCTCATGTACATGTGTGTGTGTTTTAATCTCTTTTATTGTATTGTTCACTGTTTTGTTCTTTTTGACATGTTATTACTCTGTTGAAATTCTCACTATGTCTATCTATTCTTCTCCTGACTTGGGTGAGCGTCTTTATAATCATTACTGTGAACACTATTTTTTATCGGGTAGAATGCTCATCCCTGTTTTATTCAGTTCTTTTTCTGATGTCGTGTCTTGTTACTTCATTTGTAACACTTTCCTCTATTTCCTTATGCTTCCTAAGTCTCTGTACATCTCTATTCATTAGGTTCAGGTTGTTACATTCCCGGGTCTCAGAGAAGTGGCCTTATATAGGAGATGACTGATAGGGCCCAGCAGCACATTGTCCTCTGGCCAGCAGAGCCACATGCTCCAGGGGTGTTCCCTGTGTGGGCTGCACACACCTTTCTCTTACGGCGGGGCCAACTGCTGTAGACAAGCTGGTAGGTGGTATTGGACCCTGGCCTAAATGGCTGTGAGCCCCTGCAGTATGAGATTGATTGCCATGGGTGTGCTGATATCCAAGGCAGCCCTCCATTATGGGTGGCTGTGTGGTGCTCCAGGTGCACAGGTGGACAGCGTAGGCCCCCAGTGTGTCTGGTTGTGAGACCTTCTGGTGCGGGAGTGCTATGGGCATGGTGGTAAATGGGGCAGGCCCCTGATTCTAATCAGTTCCAGGGAAGATTCTAAAATGTTGCTTGCCCATGTCTCAGTTCCTAGTGGGAGTCCCAGTTGCCTCTTGCCTTTCCAAGAAGCTCTCCGAGATTAGCAAGTGGGTCTGGCACACGTGTCTTTCACTCTATTGGCTCTGCACAGGGACTGAGAACATGTGAGATTTGTGTGTGCCCTATGAGAGCAGTCTCAGTTTCCTTTAGTCTCCAGATTTCCTGAAAATAAGCCCTGCAAGTTTTCAAAGCCAGACCTGCTGTGTTCTTTTCTTCCAGTGCAGGAACCCTGGGCTGAGCAGCCTAATGCCAGGCTCATACCCTTCCCTCCATGTGGAGGACCTATGCAATTGTGATATCTTCCAGCTGTGGGTCACTGTGCTCTATGTGTGGGTTCCAATTAGACTGTTTCCAGTCCTCCTACCTGCCTTGTGGTTTCTCCTTCCTTATATCTTTAGTTGTGGAAAACATTCCCTGCTGGTCTTCAGAGATAATTTCCGTGTAAGTTGTTGTAATTTGGGTGTGCCTTTGGCAGCAGGGGAGCTCAGTATCTTCCTGCTCCATCATCTTGATCCCCTCTCAAGAATTCTTTGAAAATATATGCATCTATTACTGTAAACATAACTCTTTGAACTGCAGTCTTGTTCCTGTATTCCATAAATTTAGGTACTTTGTGTTTCCAATTTTGTTTGCTTTGAGATTTCTTTTAAATTTCCGTTTGGATTTATTCCTGTATGCATTGGCTATTCAGGAGCTTATTGTCCAATTTCCAAGTGTTCTTGAATTTTCAATTATTCTTTTTAACATTGAATTTCAGTTTCATACCATTGTGGTTGGAAATGATCCGGGATATGATTTCAGTATTCTTGGATTTTTGAAGACTTGTTTTGTGGCTTAACATAGGATCTACCCTAGGCAATGTTCTATGTGTACTTAAGAACAATGGAAAGTTTGCTGCTGTTGAGTGGAATATACTGTGGATGTATGTTAGGTTCATTTGATATCAAGTGTGTGTTCAGGTTCAGTGTTTCCTGATTGATATTATGTCCGGATGATCTATACAGTGTTGAAAGTTGGGTGTCGATGTTTCTTACCATTATTTTATTTCTGCACATTTTCCCCTTCACGTGGGTTAACATATTCTTTATATGTTGAGAGGCTCCAAAGCTGGATACATACATATTTATAATTGTCATGATTTCTTGATGAATTAATCCATTTATCATTATATGATAACCTTCTTTCCTTTGAGAGGTTTGACTTCAAGTCTTTTTTATCTCATAATAGACTAGTCAGTCAAGTATCATTTTCATGGAGTATTTTGTTCCCAATCTTTCAGTTTTATGCTATATATGGATTAGAAGTTAACATGGATATCTTGTACACAGTATAATTGAACTTTCTTTAATCCATTCAGCCACCCTATGGATGATTTAAATTGAAGTATAGTTGATTTACAATATTACATTAGTCTCAGGGGTACAACATATGGATTGAATATTTTTATAGATCGTGTTCCACTAAAGTGATTACACAGTAATGTCTATATTTCCCTGTGTTGTACTATATATCCTTGTTTGTTTATTTCGTACCTAGGGGTACTGGATTTAGAGAAACAAACAACTGTTTTTCCCTCCCCCTTTAAGTCGCCCCACCAGTAACCACTGATTTGTTCTCTGTGAGTCTATTTCTGTTTTGTTATATACATACATTTCTTGCATTTTTAGATTCTACAGAGAAGTGAGAACATAGTGTATTTGTCCTTCTCTAACTTAAGTATGCATAAATATTCTAGGCCTATCCATGTTGTTGCAAATGGCAGACTTTGATCCTTTCAATGGCTGAGTAATAGTCTATTGTGTATACATACCACATCTTCTTTATCCACTCATCTGTTGGTGGACATTTAGTTTGCTTCCATATGTTGGCAATCGTAAATAATGCTGCTATGAACATTGGGATGCACGTATCTTGTTAAATTGGTGTCTTCATTTTCTTTGGACATATACCAAGCAGTGGAATTGCTGGCTAATATGATAGTTCTACTATTAGCTTTTATCAGGACCTCCATATTCTTTTCATAGTGGGTGTACCAACTTACAATCCCACCACCAGTGTACTAGGATTGCCTTCTCCATGTCATGAACAACATTTCATATCTGTATACTTTGGAATAATAGCCACGTTGAGAGGTGTGACCTGACGTCTCATTATGGGTTTTCTTGTGGATCATTCATTAAATTTAATTTACAAAAGAAGATGATAGGCTGGATGTGATCTCCAGGTTTAGTTTGCTAATGCCTGGTATAGGTTAATTTGGGGAGAATTAATACCTTTACAGTGGTATTTATTGCTTACATTTTTCAGGTTGACATTTAGTGATTGGAAACATTTAAAACTTTTTCTCCCTGAAGGATATATGAAGTCTGTTGGTTTGTTTCTGTTTTATAAATTTGTTCATTTCTATCATTTTTTAGACTCCACTATAAGTGATATCATATGATATTTGTCTTTTTCTATCTGACCTACTTCACTTAGAATGAAATAATGTCATTTGCAGCAACAGGAATGGACCTAGAGGTGATCATGCTTTTTCATTTCTGAGTAATATTTATTTGATTGTGTACATGTACAACTTCTTCATTATCCATTCATCTGTTGATGGACATTTTGGTTGCCTCCATGTCTTGGCTATTGTAAACAGTGCTGCAGTGCATGTTTGGGTTTGGGTGCATTTGCCATTTTCATTTCTGGCTTTCTGCAGATATACACCCAGAAGTAAGACTGCTGGATGATATGGTAGCTCTATTTTTACTTTTAAAAGACATCTCCATACTGTACTTTATAGTGGCTCTTACCAGCTTACATCACACCAACAGCATAGGAGGGTTCCCTTTTCTCCCTGTCCTCTCCAGCATTTATGGTTTGTAAACGTTTTGATGATGGCCATTCTGACTGTGTGAGGTGAAACCTTGTTGTAGTTTTGATTTGCATGTGTCTCTCCAATAACACAAGACCTTGAGCATCTTTGCATGTGTTTCTTTAAACACTGTGAGGAAAAGTTACAGTTGACATTGGGTTTTTGAAAGTCTGACTATTTTGAATTTTTGCTCGATAACTACCACAGGACATTTGTTAAGGGCAGGTGTCATTTACACCCTGGCAGTCCTTGTGAATATGAAGTGCCCATAAGCACATGTTTTAAAGTTGCTGTTGTGGAAATGGGCACAGATGTTAGGATTTCCTTCATGCCCCTCTCTGGTTACTTGGGTAACCAGACCCACTGTGGAAGACGGGCTCTTGGATTGTAAATGAGTGTGGGCTGTGGCAGAACAAACAGCCCAAATCTTCTGTTTTGTTACTTCTTGTTTTTGTTTTAATTTAATTTTTCTTTTTTATTGGAGTAAAGTTGATTTAAAATATTCTGTTTGTGGTAGGCGTACAGAATCTTGTTCAGTTATGTATATTCATATGTGTATTCATCTTCAGATCCTTTTCCCATATAGGTTATTAGAGAGTGTTGAGTAGACTTCCCTTTGTTATGCAGTAGGTCCTTGTTGATAATCTATTTTATATGTATTAGTGTGTAAATATTTCCCCCAGCCTCCTGATTGATTTATTCCTTCCACCCACCTTTCTCATTGGGTAAGCATAAGTTTGTTTTCTAAGTCTGTGAGTCTGTTTCTCTCTCTTTTATTTTATTTTTCTGGCTGTACTGCAAGGCATGTGTGATATTAGTTCTCCCAGCACCAGGGATCGAACCCATGCCCCCTGAATTGGAAGCTCAGATTCTTAACCATTGGACCACCTGGAAAGTCCCTGTTTCTCTCTTGTAAATTAGTTCATTGGTATCAATTTTTAAATTTCAGCTATAAGTAGTATCATATGATATTTGACTTTCTCTTTCTGACTTACTTCACTTAGTATGATTATCTCTAATTCTATCTATGATGCTGCAAATGGCATTCCTTCATTCTTTTCATTTCTGAGTAATATTTCACTGTGAACATGTACCGCTTCTTTATCCGTCCATCTGCTGATGGATATTTTGGTTGCTTCCATGTCTTAGACGTGGTAAATTGTGCTGCGGTACACATATGGGTGCATGTGTGTTTTCCAATTCTGGTTTCCTCCTGTTGTAGGCCTGGGAGTGGGACAGCTGGATCATACGGTACCTCTAAATTTACCTTGTAAAGGCACCTCCATACTCTTATTTATAGTGGCTGTTACCATGTTAGATCCCAACAGCAGCATAGGAGGGTTGCCTTTTTTCTACAACCTCTCAAGCATTTACTGTTTGTAGATGTTTCAATGGTGGCTATTCTTAC
The DNA here is from genome assembly GCF_951394435.1 of Stenella coeruleoalba. NCBI lineage: Eukaryota > Metazoa > Chordata > Mammalia > Artiodactyla > Delphinidae > Stenella > Stenella coeruleoalba. The sequence continues at coordinate 2,605,645 of NW_027646196.1, forward strand.
TCATGTGAAGTGACCCCTCATTGTAGTTTTGATTTCCATGACGCTAATAATATAGGAATTAGAACATCTTTTCAAGTGCTTTTCTTTTAAACAGTGTAAAATTTACCTATTGAAATAGGATCTTGAAAGTCTGTTCCTTTGGAATTTATTTTGCTCACCTACCTGTGGACATTTCCTGATTGTGGGTGTCATGTAGAGCCCAACAGTTCTTCTGAATATTAAGTCCCCATAAGCATTGTTTTTAAAGTTGCAGGAAAGGGCAACAAGGCAGTGGAATTTATTCATACTCACCTTGATTGCTAGGTAAAACATTGGTTTAGTGGAATTCCTCTTCCTAGATTGTATATTGGAGTGTAAAGTGCCAGGACAAATACACAAAATCTTGTGTCACATTACTTCTTGTTTAATTTAATTTTTATTTCTTATCAGAGTAAATTTGATTACAATGTTGTGTTTGTTCTAGGTGTAAAGAAGCTGTTCATTCATATGTATACATATATCTAATCAGGTTTAGATTCTTTCGCATGTTGGTCATTAGAGAGAGTTGAGTAGACCTCCCTTGGCATCCAGTAGGTCCTTCTTGATTATATATTTTATATGAATTATTAAATGCATGTTAACCCCAACATCCTAATTTTTCCATTCCTTTCACCTTTTTCAAAGTCTGTATGGGTCTTTCGCAGTGGAAATATATTCATGGGTATCAATTTTTAGATAACCCTAGTAAATGATGTCATCGGATATTTGTCTTTCTTTTTGTGACTTACTTTACGTAGTATGATTACCCCTGGGTTCATCAGTGGTGATGGAAAAGGCATTGTTTCATCATTTCCATGGCTAATATTCGATTGTGTACATGTACCACTTCTTTGCCCATTCATTTGTTTTTGAACATTTTGCTTGCCTCCATGTCTGGCTATTGTAAGTATCGCTGAAGAGCATTTTTGGGTACCTGGGTATTTCTGAATTCTGGTGTTCTCGGGTTACAGGCCCATTAGTGTTTTGGCAGGATCACATAGTAGCTCAATTTTTACCTTTTAAAGGCACCTTCATTCTGTTCTGATTAGTGGCTGTTACCAGTTTACATCCCAGCAACAGCATATGAGTGTATCCATTCTCGGAAACCCATTCAGCATTTATTGTTCGCAGACATTTTTCTCTGATGGCCATTCAGACTATTGTGAGCTGACACCTTTTTGTAGTTTAAATTTGCATGTCCCTAATAATTTTTGATGTTGAACATTTTTTCATGTCCTTAAAAAAAAACGCTGTGAGGAAATTTACCTCTCGAAATTGTCTTCTCCGGATTTTCTACTGTTTTGCATATTAATGTCCATTCCTGACCGCAAGATATTTTTTGAGGGCAGGTGTCATTTAAAGCCCTGCAGTCCTTGTGAATATTAAGTGACCAATAGCACTGGGATTAAAGCTGCTGTTGCGGGAATTGACCACAAGGCGGCAGATTTCTACATTCCCAGCTTTGGTTACAAGGACAGGAGAGCCTTCCTTGAAGTTGTGGTCCTAGGTTGCAAATTGTAGTGGAATGTCCCAGGACAAACTCCCAAAAGCTTATGTCTCCTACTTACGTTTGTTTTCTAAATTTATTTTATGTTTCTTATTGGAGTAAATTTTTTTAAACTAGATTCTTCCTCGATCTACAATTTCCCCTCTCTCCTTTGCCTTTAATATTTATTTATTTATTTTTGGCTGTGTTGCGTCTTCGTTTCTGTGCGAGGGCTTTCTCTAGTTGCGGCAAGCGGGGACCACTCTTCGTCAAGGTGCGTGGGCCTGTCACTATTGTGGCCGCTCTTGTTGTGGAGCACGGGCTGCAGACGCGCAAGCTCAGTAGTTGTGGCTCATGGGCATAGTTGCTCCACGGCATGTGGGATCCTCCCAGACCAGGGCTCGAACCTGTGTCCCCTGCATTGGCAGGCAGATTGTCAACCACTGCACCACTAGGGAAGCCCCTATTGGAGTAAATTTTATTAGAGTGTTGTGATTCTCTGGATGTACCAATTAGGATCAATTTTTCATACATATATCTGTTCATCATTGGATCCTGTTACCATGTAGGTTATTATAGAGTGTTGAGTAGAGCTCCCTTGGTATTTGGTAGGTGTTTGGTGATTATATAATTTATATATATTAATGATTATATGATTTGTATATTTTATATATTATAAGTTTATATACTTATAACATATATTAGTGTATGTATGTTAACCCCATAATCCTAATTTACTCATCCTCCCACCTTTCATTTTGGTTAACCATTAGTTTGTTTTATACGTCTCTGAGTGTCTTTTCCTTTGGAAATATGTTCATTGGTAGGAATCTTAAGATAACATCTATAAATTATATCATAGGATATATATCATACACTTTTGACTTCACATAATATGATTATTTCTAGACTCACCTGTAGTCATGAAAACGACATTGTTCATTTTTTTGAAAGCTAATCTTCCATTAGGTACATGTACCACTGCTTCTTTGTCCATTCATCTGTTAACTGACATTTTTGCTGCTTCCAGGTCCTGGCTATTTTCAGTATTACTTCAGTACAGGTTTGTCAGCGTGTGTCTTCTCGATTCGGCGCTTAGGTGATAGGCCCAGTGGTGGGCGTCTTGGACCGAATGACATCTCAATTTTTACTTTTAAACGCAGCTCCTTTCTGTTCTCATTACCGGATCTTACCACTTTACATCTCACAAGCAGCTAGAGGATACACAGTTCTCTAAAACACCTTCAGCGTTTATTGTTTGTAGACTTTTGGCTGATGGTAGTTGACTTGCGTGAGTTGAAACCTTTTTGCAGGCTAGATTTGCATGAGTCTAATAATTCCTGATGTTGAGCTTTTATCCATTTTCTTTTTTTATTTGAAAAATAGTGGGTAAAACTTACCTCTTCATACTATCTCCTTGAAAAATTTGCCAGGTTTTAATTTTTTTGGCCATTCCATACCTCAGCACAAGTTTTGACGGCAGGTGTGCTTTACAGCGCAGAGTGAGTCCTTGTGAATGGTAAGTGACGGTTACCTGTGGTTTTAAAGCCGCTCTTGTGGGAAATGGCACAAGGCGACAGCATTCCGACGTTTCCAATTCTGGGATTTTGGGCAACAGAGGGTTCCTGGAAATCGTGTTTGTAGGCTGCGATTTAGAGTGGAATGTGTCAGGGCAAACGCCCAAGAGCTTATATCTCCATAATTCTTGCTTGCTTTTTTTTAAATTTAATTTTTATTAATTATAAGAGCAAATTTGAGAAAATTGTTGTGTGTGTTCTAGCTGAACAGAATCTGCTTCATTATACCAATGTATAGATCTATTCATCTTTGGATCCTTTCCCATGTAGGTTATTACAGAGTGTTGAGTAGACCTCTCTTGGTATTCCAGGGGTATTTTGTGATTATATATTTCATATATATTAGTACATGTCTGTTAACCCCCATATCCTAATTCATACATTCCTTACACCTTTCCATTTGGTTAAACATAATTTGGTTTTCTGAATCTATGAGTGGCCTTGTCTTGGAAATTATTTCATGGGTATCAACTTTCCGGTAACACCTATAAGTGATGTCATAGGATATCTGTCTTTCGGTTTCTTTCTTACTTCAGGTAGGGTGATTATCTCTAGATCCTTCTACGCTGGTGCCAACGGCATTGTTCCATGCTTTTCCATGGCTAATATTCCATTGTGTTCATGGACCACTTCTTCTTGGTGCATTTTTCTGTTGATGGACATTTTGGTTTCTTCCAGCTCTTGGCTATGGTACATGTTGCTGCAGTGATGGATTGCCAGCCTGTGTCTTTTCGATTCAGGTCTACTCAGCTGATAGGCCCATCAGTGGGCCTACCAGATCACATAGTAGCTCAAGTTTTACCTTTAAACACACCTCCATTTTGTTCTCTGTACTGGCTCTTACCAGGTTACATCCCATCAGCAGCTAGAGGGTACACAGTTCTCTAAAACCCCTTCAGCATTTATACTATGTAGACTTTTTTGCTGATGATCCTTCTGACGGCTCTGAGGTGAATGTGTTTCTAGACTGGATTTGCATGGCTGTATTAATTCCTGACGTTGAGCGTTTTTCCATGCCTTTTTCTATAACAAAACGAGAGACAGAATATAAAATGTGCATAAAATATGCCTCTTGAAATTGTCGTTTTGAAATATGGATGTCTTTTGAGATTTTTGCTCGATTTACGACCGAAGGATTGTTTTGAGGACAGGTGTCGTTTACAGGCCTGCAATTATTTTGACTATCAAGTAACCATTACAGCTGCAGTTAGAGCTGCTGTTGTGTGAAACGGCCACAAGGCGGCAGCAGTTCTCATTAACCAAATCTGGTTACTAGGGAAACAGAGCCTCAATGGAAGTCCTGTTCTAGGTTGCAAATTAGAATGGAATGGGCCAGCAAAAAGCCCCTTAAGTTTATATCTCACTAAATATTTTTCCTTTTTAAAATTTAATTTTCATTGTTTATCACAGCAAGTGTGATTACAATGTTTTGCTTGTTTTAGGTGTGCAAGATGTGGTTGTTTTCCACATATACCTATCTCTTTTCTTCTTTGGATCCTTTTCCCATTTTAGGTTATGACACAATGTTGAGTAGTCTTCTCTTGGTATTCCGTAGGTCTTTGGTGATTATATACTTCACCTGTGTTTGTATAGCTCTGTTAACTCTGACATCCTAATGTATCCAATCCTCACACCTTCCCATTGGTGAACCATAAGTTTGTTTAATGAATCTGTGATTGCCTTTCTCTGTGGAAATATCTTCACTGGTATCAATTTTTAGGTAACACCTATAAGTGATATCACAGGATACGTGTCTTTCGCTTTCTGACTTACTACAAGTTGCGTGATTACTTCTAGACTCATCTACGGTGATGCAAATGGCATTGTGTCATTGTTTTCCTTGGCTAATATTCCATCTGTACGTGGACCAGTTTTTCTTTGTCCACTCACCTGTTGATGGACTTTTGGGTTGCTTCCATGTCTTGGTTATTGTAACACTGCTGAAATGCACATTTGCCTGCCTGTGTCTTTCAATTATGTCTTCTTCGGTTATAGGCCCAGGAGAGGGCCTGTTGGATCATATGGTAGCAAAATGTTTACCTTGTAAAGGCGTCTCCATTCTGTTCTCATTAGTGGCTCTTACCAGGTTATGTTCCACTTAAATTTGAGGGTATGCCCTTGTCCACAACCCTTTCAGCATTTATTGTTTGTAGTTTTTCTGCTGATGTTTATTCTGACAGGTGTGAGCTGACACCTCTTTGAGGTTGGATTTGCATGCATCTCATACTCCCTTGAAATTGAACTTTCAGGCATGTCCTCTTTTTCTTCAAGCTGTGAGTAGCGCTTACCTCTTCAAATGGTTTTCTTGAAGTATGTGTCACATTTTGAAATATTTTGGCCATTACCTCCCTGAAGACATTTTGAGGGCAGGTTTCATTTACAGCCCTCCAGTACTTGTGCATATGAAGTGACCATGAGCACAGGTTTTAAAGCTGCTGTTGCAGGTATCGGCCATTGGGCGGCAGCATTTCTCCTTTCCCCATTCTGGGAATTCCGGAAGGAGTCCTTCCTGCCAGTGGTGTTCCTCGGTTATATATTAGAGAGGAATGTGCCCGGACAAACCCCCAAAAGCTGATGTCTCCTTACTTACGTTTGGTTTCTAAATTGAAAGTATATATCTATTTTTATTGGAGTAATATTCCATTGTGCACATGAACCACTTCTTCTTTGTGCCTTCCTCTGTTGACACACATTTTTGTTGCTTCCAAGTGTTGGCTGTGGTAAATATTGCTGGAGTGCAGGATTGCCACCCTGTGTCTTTTGGATTCTCATCCTCTCAGGTGATAGACCCAGCAGTGGGTATGCTTGATTGAATCGTAGCTCAATATTTACCTTATCCAGGCACCTCCTTTGTGTTTTCATTACTGGTTCTTACCACGTCCCACTTAGAAACGAGGGTGTGCATTTCTCCACAACCCCTTCAGCATTAATTGTTTGCAGAATTTTTGCTGATGGCCATTATGACTGGTGTGAGCTGATAGGTTTTTGTAATTTGGATTTGTATGTCTTTAATAATTCCTAATGTTCAGCATTTTTCCATGCTTTGTTTTCTTTCTGTTACACAAAAACAGAAAGAAACTGTGAGTACAATAAACCACTTGAAGTGGTCTTCTGGGAAGGCTGCCCTGTTTTGAATTTTTCATCGATTTTTGACCCCAGCATTTTTTTTGAGAACAGGTGACATTTACAGGCTTGTAATGAGTGTGAATATTTAGTGACCACTACTACTGGCTTAGAGGTGCTGTTGGGGGAAACGGCCACAAGGCCGCAGCATTTCTCCGTTCCCAAAACTGGTTTCTAGGGCAGCACAACATTTCTGGAAGTTGTGTTCCCAGGTTATAAATTAGAATGGAATGTGCTAGGAGAAAAACCCATAAGTTAATATTCCATTATTTCTTGTTCGATTTTTTAGTCTTTTTAAATCGAGGTAATGTTTAGAATATTATTTCTCCTACGTGTATACAATGTGGTTCATTTGTACATTACACACACACACATATACACACACACACACACACACACACACACGCACACACATACATAATATATTCATGTGCAGATACTCTTCCCATGTAAATTATTGCAGAGTGCTCCATTGACCTCCCTTGCTATATGGTTGGTCTCTTTGATAAATGTATTTAGTAGGTATTTGTACACATATGGTAACCCTAATCTTAATTTTCCATACCACCCACCTTTCCATTTACATAAGAATAGTTTGTTCTCTAAGTCTGTGAGTTTCTTTCTCTTTGAAAATGATATCATATTTGTCAGTTGTTAGATAACACTTATAAGTGATATCATACTATATGTCTTTTTCTTTCTGACTTACGTCATATTCTGAGATTATATCTAGGCTCATAAATGGTGCCTCAGCGAGCAGTGTTTCACTGTTTTCCATGGCTAATATTCCATTATGTACATGGACCACTTCTTCTTTATCCATTCATCCATTGATGGATATTTTGGTTGCTTCCGTGTCTTGGCTATTGTGAAAAATCCTGCAGTGAAGCTGTTGCAGCCTGTGCCTTCTCGACTCTGGTATTTTCAGGTGAGAGGCTCAGCGGTGGGCCTGCTGAATGGAATGCTGGCTCAATTTTTACTTTTAAACACAGCTCCTTTCTGTTCTCACTATTGCCTCTTACCACTTTACATCTCACCAGCAGCTAGAGGGTACACAGTTCTCTAAAACCCCTTCCGCATTTATTGTTTGTAGACTTTTGGCTGATGGTAGTTGACGTGTGTGAGTTGAAATCTTTTTGTAGGCTAGATTTGCATGAGTTTAAAAATTTATGTTGTTGAGCTTTTATCCATTTTCCTTGTTTTTAGAAAAATAATGAGTAAAATTTACCTCTTCATACTATCTCCTTGAAAATTTTGCCAGTTGTGAATTTTTGAGGGCAGTTGTCCTTTACTGTCCTGAGTCCTTGTGAATGTTAAGTGACCGTTAGCTGTGGTTTTAAAGCCGCTCTTGTGGGAAACGGCCACAAGGCGGCAGCATTTCTACATTTCCAACTCTGGGTTTTTGGGCAACAGAGGGTTCCCGGAAATCGTGTTTGTAAGCTGCAAATTAGAGCAGAATGTGCCACGGCAAACTCCCAAGAGCTTATATCTCCTTACTTCTTGTTTGTTTTTTACATTTAATTTTTATTTATTATCACAGCAAATTGGATAAAAATACTGTGTTTTTTCTAGGTGTACGGAATCTGGTTCATTATATCAATGTATTGATCTGTTCATCTTTGGATCCTTTCCCGTGTAGGATATTACAGAGTGTTGAGTACACCTCTTTTAGCATTCCATAGGTATTTTGTGATTATATATTTCATATGTATTACTATATGTCTGTTAACCCCCATATCCTAATTCATACATTCCTTACACCTTTCCATTTGGTTAAACATAATTTGGTTTTCTGAATCTATGAGTGTCCTTCTCTTGGAAAATATTTCATGGGTATCAATTTTTAGGTAACACCTATAATTGATGTCATAGGATATCTGTGTTTTGGTTTCTTTCTTACTTCAAGTTGGGTGATTATCTCTAGATCCTTCTATGGTGGTGCCAATGGCACTGTTCCATGCTTTTCCATGGCTAATATTCCATTGTGTACACGGACCACTTCTTCTTGGTGCATTTTTCTGTTGATGGACGTTTTGGTTTCTTCCAAGTCTTGGCTATGGTACATGTTGCTGCAGTGAAGGATTGCCAGCCTGTGTCTCTTTGATTCTGGTCTACTCAGGTGATAGGCCCATCAGTGATCCTAGCAGATCACATGGTAGCTCAATTTTTACCTTTAAACACACCTCCATTCTGTTTTCAGTACTGTCTCTTACCAGGTGACATCCCACCAGCAGCTAGAGGGTACACAGTTCTCTAAAGCCCCTTCACCATTTATAAGTTGTAGACTTTTTTGCTGGTGATCATTCTGACGGCTGTGAGGTGAACGTTTTTGCAGTCTGGATTTGCATGGCTTTATTAATTCCTGATGTTGAGCATGTTTCCTTGCCCTTTTTTTAACAAAAAAATAGAGAGAAAAAGAAAAAATACAAAATGTGCGTAAAATATGCCTCTTTAAATTGTCATTTTGAACTATGCACGTCTTTTGAGATTTTTTGCTCGATTTAGTGACCACGGATTTGTTTAGAGGGCAGGTGTCATTTACAAGCCTGGAATTATTTTGAATATCAAGTAACCATTATCGCTGGGTTTAGAGCTGCTGCTGTGTGAAACGGCCACAAAGAGGCACAGTTCTCCTTTAACAAATCTGGTTATTAGGGCAACAGAGCCTTAATGAAAGTCGTGTTCTAGGTTGTAAATTAGAATGGAATGTGCCAGGAAAAAGCCCCTTAACTTTATATCCCACTAATTCTTCGTTTTTCAAATTTGATTTTCATTTTTTATCACAGCAAGTGTGATTACAATGTTTTGCTTGTTCTAGATGTGCAAGATGTGGTTGTTTTACACATATATCTATTGTTCTTTGGATCCTTTTCCCATGTAGGTTATGACACAATGTTGAGTAGTCTTCTCTTGGTATTCTGTAGGTCTTTGGTGACTATATACTTCACCTGTGTTTGTATAGCTCTGTTAACCCCGATATCTTAATGTGTCCAATCCTCACACCTTTCCATTGGTGAATCATAAGTTTGTTTAATAAATCTGTGATTGCCTTTCTCTGTGGAAATATCTTCACTGGTGTCAATTTTTAGGTGACACCTATAAGTGATATCATAGTATATGTGTCTTTCACTTTCTGACTTACGACAAGTTGTGTGATTACTTCTAGACTCATCTACGGTGTTGCAAATGGCATTGTGTCATTTTTTTCCTTGGCTAATATTCGGTCAGTGCATGTACCAGTTCTTCTTTGTCCACTCATCTGTTGATGGAATTTTTGGTTGCTTCCATGTCTTGACTATTGTAATACTGCTGCAGTGCACATTTGCCTGCCTGTGTCTTTCCAATTCTGTCATCTTCGGGTTTAGACCAAGTAGTGGTCCTGCTGGATCATATGGTAGGCAATTGTTTACCTTGTAAAGGCACCTCCATTCTGTTCCATTAATGGCTCTTACCAGGTTACGTCCCATTTAAAGTTGAGGGTATGCACTTCTCCATAACCCCTTCAGCATTTATTGTTTGTAGTTTTTCTACTAATTTTTATTCTGACTGCTGTGAGCTGATACCTCTTTGTGGTTGGATTTGCATGTGTCTCATAATGCCTTGAAATTTAGCTTTCAGGCATGTCCTTTTTTTTCTTCAAACTGTGAGTACAGCTTACCTCTTCAAATGGTTTTCTTGAAATATGTGCCACATTTTGAAATATTTTGGCCATTACCTCCCTGAAGACATTTTGAGGGCAGGTTTCATTTAGAGCCCTCGAGTACTTGTGCATATGAAGTGCCGATTAGCACAGGTTGTAAAGCTGCTGTTGCAGGCAACGGCCATTTGGCACCAGCATTTCTGCTTTCCCCATTCTGGTAACCAGGGAAACAGGCCTTCTTGCCAGTGGTGTTCCTCTTTTATACACTAGAGGTGAATGTGCCTGGATAAACCCCCAAAGGGTGATGTTGTCATACACTAAACTGTAACCAAAACCGTACCCGTTCCCTAACCCTAACCCTAACCCTTACACTGAGCTGTGCCATAATAATAACCCATACACTAACACTAACACTAACACGTACCCTAACCCTAACCCTAAACCTTATACTTACCCAAGTCCTAATTGTAACACGTACACTAACAGTAACACTAACCCTAACAGGTACCCTAAACCGTTGTCCTACCCTAGACAGTGACCTAATCCGTACCCTTTCCCTAACGCTAAACCTAACCCTAAACCGTCCCCTAACCCACAACCTAATCCTAACCCGTATACTAACACTAACCCACACCCTAACATGGATTCCAACCAAATCCGTTGTCGTACACTAACTGGTACCATAAGCTGTATCCATTCCCTAACGCTAATCCTAACCATAGCCCTGACCCTAAATCATACCCTAACCCGTACCCTGATCCTAACCCGTACCTTGGTGGGGGAACCGTATATCACACTGTCACCATAGAAAAACCTACAGACACTGCAGTGACGGTGGCCAATAAGACCGGCTGGACTCCTCGCTACTTCAAAATTTCTTGTGACTCTGGGACTAATGGAACACAGAAGAAGACATCATCTAAGTCTAATACAGAATACCATGTCCTGGTGGATGGTAGAATGACCATCAGTGTGTAGGAATTAGGAACTAATGGATGTATATTCTCAGGTGCTTCACTGACCTGACGTCCTTTACCAAGTACCCAGTAGCCCACAGGGCTCTCGTGGTCAGGCCCCTCCCAGGATTTGGAGCTCACCTGGGCAGGTACCCAGCAGGCCACGGGGCTCTCATGGTCAGGCCCCTCCCAGGATTTGGAGCTCACCTGGGCAGGTACCCAGCAGCCCATGGGGCTCTCGTGGTCAGGCCCCTCCCAGGATATGGAGCTCAGCTGTGCAGGTACCCAGCAAGACTGGGCACACAGGAACCGTGCACATAGCCCCCAGTGCAGAGCACCCCCAGCTCACCTGTCACTCAGGGCTGACACAGAGCACCTCAGAGCACGACTTGAACTAACAAACAACATCTTCAACAGGTCTGTGACACTGGGCGTCACTCTGTGCGCCCTCCCTCCACCTGATCTTCCAGAGACTTCCACTGGAGCCAGGGCACCAGGCCTCTGTCTCCACCCACCACCCCTCCTCTCCCTGACTACTGGGTTCCTCTCATTAGGAGAGGGTCTTCTTGAAGTTGTCTCCCACTCATGGGCCAGATAAAATGATCAGAAAACAAGCCAGAGCTGCAGCCCCTTGTCTATCCTGACTCTCAGGAGCCCACACCTGTTCCTTGGACCTGGTCGGTTCATCAAGGTCCATTTTCTGCTGCTGTGAGCCCCAGAGGGGCGAGGATTGGCTGACCTGGGCAGCCTGACCGTGCCGGCCAGCCCTCTCCAGGTGTGCCTGGTTTGAGGTCAATATAAACACTGCTCCAGGCAGCAAGAGCCCCTTCAGTTGTGTCTGACGCCATATTCTCTGCCCCGTCAGCAGTGTTGGGTCTGGGCTGGTGGGACGGAGAGAGGGGCCACGGTTTTTAGGGTGGCCCGGTGTGAGTGGGGCTCTGCTGGGCTTTCTGCAGGAGCTGCCAAGCTGCCAACTGCTAAAGAAGAGGATGTGTCACCCATATCTGCTGCTGGAATTTCTCCCCAGGCAGAGGTGAGTAAGGAAAAAAGCAGTGGGGGCTGGGACAGGAGGGGTATCTCAGGCAGGGAAATGGAAAGCTTCCAGAAGTGCGCCCGGGGCCAGGACCATCCTGGTTGGCCTGTAGGCACCAAGTCGGCCTGGGCGCTGTCGCTGGTGTGGCTCCATGGCCCTTCCTCTAGGCTTTCAAGTCCTTGCAGAGATTCGGGTGTTTTACCTGGGAACTGTGGGAACAGTTCAGCAGCAGCTGGCCTGGAGCTCAGCTCACGTTTACTCAGAGATGCCTCAGCACGGTCCCCCAGCTTTGCAATGAGGACGCTCCTTGCTGGGGGGTGGGGGCCGCTGCTGGCTTCATGGGAGACGATTACCCACCTCTGACCAACTTCAGGATTCTTTACCTTTGGAGCAAGTGCCCTGATAGGGTTTTCCTGTTTATAACTGGTGGGGTCTGCTTTTTTTTTTTTTTCTTTTTGGGTTCAATGTAGGTTTTATTCCTCTTTTTCGTATTTATAGATAGAAGCATGGAAATAATTCATTCATATAAATACATGTATGGGAATGGAAGAACTATTTTTCTGTTTTGCTTTTTGTATGTTTATTTATTTTTTTAATTTTTAATTTTATTATTATACAGCAGGTTCTTTCTGGTTATCGATTTTATACATATGGGTGTATATAAGTCAATCCCAAACTCCCAATTCATCCCAGCACTACTCCCCCACGGCTTTCCCCCCTTGGTGTCCATACGTTTGTTCTCTACATCTGTGTCTCTATTTCTGCCCTGCAAACCAGTTCATCTGTTCCATTTTTCTTGGTTCCACATATATGCATTAATATACAAGATTTCTTTTTCTCTTTCTGTCTTATTTCACTCTGTATGACAATCTCTAGGTCCATCGACGTCTGTACAAATGACCCAATTTCATTCCTTTTTATGGCTGAGTAACATTCCATTTTATATATGTACCACATCTTTATCCATTCGTCTGTCTGTGTGCATTTAAGTTGCTCCCATTACCTGGCTATTGTAAATAGTGCCGCAATGAACATTGTGGTGAATGTGTCTTTTTGATTTATGTTTTTCTCTGGGTATATGCCCAGTAGTGGGATTGCTGGATCATATGGTAATTCTATTTTTAGTTTTTAAAGGAACCTCCATATTGTTCTCCGTATTGACTGTATCAATTTACATTCCCACCAATAGTGGAAGAGGGATCCTTTTCTCCACACCCTCCCCAGCATTTATTGCTTGTAGATTTTCTGATGATGTCCATTCTAACAGGTGTGAGGTGATACCTCATTGTAGTTTGGATTTGCATTTCTCTAATAATTAGTGATGTTGAGAAACTTTCCATGTGCTTCTTGGCCATCTCTCTCTCTTCTTGGAATCAATGTCTATTTAGATCTTCTGCCATTTTTGTATTGGGTTGTTTGGTTTTTTAAATATTGAGCTGCATGTGCTGTTTATATATTATTGGAGATTAGTCCTTTGTCTGTTGATTCATTTGCAAATATATTCTCCCATTCTGAGGGTTGTCTTTTCGTCTTGTTTTTACTTTCCTTTGCTTTGCAGAAGCTTTTATGTTTCATTAGTTCCCATTTGTTTATTTTTCTTTTTTATTGCATTACTCTAGGAGGTGGATCAAAAAAGATCTTGTTGTGATTTATGTCAGAGTATTCTTCCTATTTTTTCCTCTAAGAGTTTTATACTGTCCGGTCTTACATTAAGGTCTCTAATCCATTTTGAATTTATTTTTCTGTATGGTGTTAGGGAGTATTCTAATTTCATTCTTTTACACGTAGCTGCCCATTTTTCCCAGAACCACTGATTGAAGAGACTGTCTTTTCTCCATTGTATAGTCTTGCCTCCTGTGTCATAGATTATTGACCATTGGTATGTAGGTTTATCTCTGGGCTTTCTTTTTTTTTTTCATTTTACAACTTTATTGGAGTATAATTGCTTTACAATGATGTGTTAGTTTCCGCTGTATAACAAAGTGAATCAGCTATACATATACCACCATATCCCCTCCCTCTTGCATCTCTCTCTCACTGTCTCTCTCCCACCACTTTAGGTGTTCACAAAGCACTGAGCTGATCTCCCTGTGCTATGTGGCTTCTTCCCAGTAGCTATCGATGTTACATTTGGTAATGTATATATGTCCATGCCACTCTCTCACTTTGTCCCAGCTTACCCTTCCCCCTCCCCGTGTGCTCAAGTCCTTTCCGTACGTCTGTGTCCTTAATCCTGTCCCACCCCTAGGTTCTTCATAAACTTTTTTTTTCTTTAGACTCCGTATATCTGTGTTAGCACACGCTATTTGTTTTTCTCTTTCTGACTTGCTTTACTGTGTAGGATAGTCTCTACGTCCATCCATCTCACTACAAATAACTCAGTTTTGTTTCTTTTTATGGCTGAGTAATATTCCATTGTATATATGTGCCAGATCTTCTTTATCGATTCATCAGTCGATGGACACTTAGGTTGCTTCCATGTCCTGGCTATTGTAAATAGAGCTGCAATGAACATTGTTGAACATAACTCTTTTTGAATTATGGTTCTCTCAGGGTAAATGCCCAGGAGTTGGATTGCTGGGTCGTATGGTACTTCTATTTTTAGTTTTTCAGGGAACCTCCATACCGTTCTCCCTAATGGCTATATCAATTTACATTCCCACCAACACTGAAAGAGTGTTCCCTTTTCTCCAATAACTGCCTCTGCAGCAATTATTTTTTGTAGATTTTTTGATGATTGCCATTCTGACTGCTGTGAGTGATACCTCACTGTAGTTTTGATTTACATTTCTGTAATGATTAGCGATGTTCAGCATCCTTTCATGTGTTTGTTGGCAACCTGTATATCGACTTTGGAGAAATGTCTATTTAGGTCTCCTGTCCATTCCTGGATTGGGTTGTTTGTTTTTGTGATATTGAGCTACATGAGCTGCTTGTAAATTTTGGAGCTTAATCCTTTGTCATTTGCTGCATTTGAAAATATTTTCTCCCATTCTGAGGGTTGTCTTTTCATCTTCTTTATGTGTTTCTTTGCTGTGCAAAAGCTTTTAAGTTTCATTAGGTCCCATTTGTTTATTTTTGTTTTTATTTCCATTTCTCTAGGAGGTGGGTCAAATAGGATCTTGCTGTGATTTATGTCACAGAGTGTTCTGCCTATGTTTTCTTCTAAGAGTTTAATAGCGTCTGGTCTTAACATTTAGATCTCTAATTTATTTGGAGTTTATTTTTGTGTATGGTGTTATGGATGTTCTAATTTCATTCTTCTATGTGTAACTGTCCAGTTTTCCCAGCACCACTTACTGAAGAGACTGTCTTTTCTCCAT
Organism: Stenella coeruleoalba; assembly: GCF_951394435.1. Taxonomy (NCBI): domain Eukaryota; kingdom Metazoa; phylum Chordata; class Mammalia; order Artiodactyla; family Delphinidae; genus Stenella; species Stenella coeruleoalba. The sequence goes on from NW_027646196.1 coordinate 2,620,801, forward strand.
TGTTTATCCTTGCCTCCTTTGTCATAGATGAGTTAGCCATAGGTATGTAGGTTTATCTCTGGGCTTTCTATCTTGTTCCATTGATCTATATTTCTGTTTTGCTGCCAGTACCATATAGTCTTGATTACTGTAGTTTGTAGTATAGTCTGAAGTCAGGAAGTCTGCTTCCTCCAGCTCTTTTAATTTCCCTCAAGACTGATTTGGCTATTCGGGGTGTTTCGTGTCTCCATACACATTTTAAGGTTTTCTTGTTCTAGTTCTGTAGAAAATGCCACTGATAATTTGCTAGGGATTGCATTGAATCTGTAGATTGCTTTGGGTAGTATAGTCATTTTCACAATATTGATGCTTCTAATCCAAGCATATGGTTAATACTCCCAACTGTTTATATAATCTTTGATTTCTTTCAGCAGTGTCTTATAGTTTTCTGAGTATAGGACTTTGACCTCCTTAGGTAGGTTCATTCCTACATATGTTATTCTTTCTGTTGCAATGGCGTATGGGATTGTTTCCTTAATTTCTCTTTCTCATCTTTCATTGTTAGTGTAGAGGAATGCAAGAGATTTCTGTGCATTAATTTTGTATCCTGCAACTTTACCAAATTCATTGATTAGCTCTAGTAATTTTCTAGTGTCATCTTTAAGATTCACTATGTGTAGTATCGTGTCATTTGCAAACAGTGAAAATTTTACTTCTTTTCCCATTTGTATTCCTTTTATTTCTTTTTTTCTCTGATTGCTGTGTCTAGGCCTTCCAAAACTATGTTGAATAATACTGGTGAGAGTGGACATCCTTGTTTTGTTCCTGATCTTAGAGGAAATTCTCGTAGTTTTTCACCATTGAGAATGATGTTTGTTGTGGGTTTGTCATATATGGCCTTTATTATGTTGAGGTAGATTCCCTCTATGTTCACTTTCCGGAGAATTTTTAATCATAAATGGGTGTTGAATTTTGTCAAAATTTTTTCCTGCTTCTATTGAGATGATATTTGTATTCTACAATTTGTTAATATGGTGTATCACATTGATTTGTGTATATTGAAGAACCCTTGCGTTCCTGGGACAGACCCCACCTGATCATGGTGTGTGATCCTTTTAATGCGTTGTTCAATTCTGTTTGCTAGTATTTTGTTGAGGATTTTTACCTCTATATTCATCAGTGATATTGGTCTCTAATTTTCTTTTTCTATAGTATCATCGTCTGGTTTTGGTATCAGTGTGATGGTGGCGTCATAGAATGAGTTTGGGAGTGTTCCTTTCCCTGCAAATTTCTGAAGAGTTTGAGAAGGTTGGGTGTTAGCTCTTGTCGAAATATTTGATAGAATTCACCTCTGATGCCATCTGGTTCTGGACTTTTGTTTGTTGGAAGATTTGTAATCACCGTTTCAATTTCATTACTTGTGATTGGTCTATTCATATTTTCTATTTATTCCGCTTTCAGTCTTGGAAGGTTATACCTTTCTAAGAATTTGTCCATTTCTTCCAGGTTGTCCATTTGATTGGCATAGAGTTGCTTGTAGAAGTCTCTTAGCATGCTTTGTATTTCTGTGGTGTCTGTTGCAACTTCTCCTTTTCCACTTCTAATTTTATTGATTTGAGTCCTCTCCCTCTTTTCCTTGAGTCTGGCTAACGATTTATCACTTTTGTTTATCTTCTCAAAGAACCAGCTTTTAGTTTTATTGATCTTTGCTATTGTTTTCTTTGTTTCTATTTCATTTATTTCTGCTCTGATCTTTATGATTTCTTTCCTTCTACTAACTTTGGGTTTCTTTCTTCTTTCTCTAATTCCTTTAGGTGTAAGGTTAGATTGTTTATTTGAGAGTTTTCTGGTTTCTTGAGGTAGGCTTGTATTGCTATAAACTTCCCTCTTAGGACTGCTTTTGCTGCATCCCATAGGTCTTGGATCATCATGTTTTTGTTGTCATTTGTCTCTAGGTTGTTTTTGATTTCCTCTTTTCTTTCTTCAGTGATATCTTGGTTATTTAGTGACGTATTGTTGAGCCTCCATGTGTTTCTGTTTTTTACATATTTTTCCCTGTAATTGATTTCTAATCTCATAACCTTGTGGTCAGAACAGATGCTTGATATGATTTCAGTTTTATTAAATTTCCTGAGGCTTTATTTGTGACCCAAGATGTGATCTATCCTGGAGAATGTTCTGCGTGAAGTTGAGAAGAACATGTAATCTGCTGTTTTTGGATGGAATGTCCTATAAATATCAATTAAATCTATTTGGTCTCTTGTGTCATTTAAAGTTTGTGTTTCCTTATTCATTTTCTGTCCGGATGATCTCCATTGGTGTAAGTAAAGTGTTAAAGTCCCCTGCTATTATTGTGTTACTGTCGATTTTGTCTTTTATAGCTGTTAGCAGTTGCCTTATGTATTGAGGTGCTCCTATGTTGGGTACATATATATTTATAATTGTTATGTCTTCTTTTTGGATTGATTCCTTGATCATTATGTAGTGTCCGTCCTTGTCTCTTGTAACACTCTTTATTTTAAAGTCTATTGTATCTGATACGAGTATTGCTACTCCAGCTTTCTTTTGATTTTCATTTGCATGGAATATCCTTTTCCATCCCCTCACTTTCAGTCTGTATGTTTCCCTAGGTCTGAAATGGGTCTCTTATAGACTGCATATATATGGATCTTGTTTTTGCATCCATTCAGCAAGACTGTGTCTTTTGTTTGGAGCATTTAATCCATTCACATTTAAGGTAAATATTGATATGTATATTCCTATTGCTATTTTCTTAATTGTTATGTGTTTGCTTTTGTAGATTCTTTTCTTCTGTTGTGTTTCCCACTTAGATAGTTTCCTTTGGCATTTGTTGTAGAGCTGGTTTGGTGGTGCTGAGTTCTCTTAGCTTTTGCTTGTCTGTAAAGCTTTTGATTTCTCCATTGAATCTGAATGAGATCTTGCTGGGTAGAGTTCTTTTGGTTGTAGGTTCTTCCCTTTCATCACTTTAAATATAGCAGCCAACTCCCTTCTGGTTTGTAGAGTTTCTGCTGAGAAATCAGCTGTTAACCTTATGGGAGTTCCCTTGTATGTTGTCATTTTTCCCTTGTGCTTTCTATAATTTTTCTTTGTCTTTAATTTTTGTCAGTTTGATTATTATGTGTCTCGGCATTTTTCTCCTTGGGTTTATCCTGCCTGGGACTCTCTGTGCTTTCTGGACTTGGGTGGCTACTATTTCCTTTCCCGCGCTAGGGAAGTTTTCGACTATAATCTCTTCAAATATTTTCTCGGGTCCTTTCTCTCTCTCTTCACCTTCTGGGATCCCTATAATGCAAATTTTGTTGCGTTTAATGTTATCCCAGAGGTCTCTTAAGCTGTCTTCCTTTCTCTGCATTCTTTTTTCTTTATTCTTTTCTGCAGCAGTGAATTCCACCTTTCTGTCTCCAGGCCAGTTATCCGTTCTTCTGCCTCAGTTATTCTACTATTGATTCCTTCTAGTGTATTTTTTTTTTTTTTTTTTTTTTGCGGTACACGGGCCTCTCACTTTTGTGACCTCTCCCGTTGTGGAGCACAGGCTCTGGATGTGCAGGCTCAGCGGCCATGGCTCACGGGCCCAGCCGCTCCTTGGCATGTGGGATCTTACCAGACCAGGGCACGAACCCATGTCCCCTGCATCGGCAGGTGGACTCTCAACCACTGCGCCACCAGGGAAGCCCCCTTCTAGTGTATTTTTCATTTCAGTTATTGTATTGTTCATCTCTGTTTGTTGGTTCTTTACTTCTTCTAGGTCTTTGTTAACTATTTCTTGCATCTTCTCGATCTTTGCCTCCATTCTTTTTCCAAGGTCTTGGATCATCTTCACTATCATTATTATGAATTCTTTTTCTGGAAGGTTGCCTATCTCCACCTCATTGAGTTGTTTTTCTGGGGTTTTACCTTGTTCCTTCATCTGGTACAAATTCCTCTGCCTTTTCATTTTGTCTATCTTTCTGTGAATGTGGTTTTCCATCCACAGGCTGAAGAACTGTAGTTCTTCTTGCTTCTGCTGTCTGCTCTCTGCTGGATGAGTCTATCTTAGAGGCTTGTGCAGCGTTCCTGATGTGAGGGACTGGTGGTGGGTAGAGCTGCGTGTTGCTCTGGTGGGCAGAGCTCAATAAAACTTTAATCCGCTTGTCTGCTGATGCATGGGGGCAGAGTTCCCTCTCTGTTTGTTGTTTGGCCTGAGGCGACCCAGAACTGTGGCCCACCTGGCTCTTTGGTGGGGCTACCTGCGGACTCTGGGAGGGCTCATGCTAAGGAGGACTTCCCGGAACTTCTGCTGCCGGTGTCCTTGTCCACACGGTGAGCCCCAGTCACCCCCCGCCTCTGCAGGAGACCCTCTAAAACTAGCAGGTAGGTCTGCCCAGTCTCCTATGGGGTCACTGCTCCTTCCCTTGGGTCCTGATGTGCACACTACTGTGTGTGTCCTCCAAGAGTGGAGTCTCTGTTGTGACTCTATGTCTCTGAGTGGGGTTGAGACTCTGAGACTGAGTGGAGTCTCACAGACTCTGTGTCCTGTGAAACTTCGATGCTTTGTGGTTCTAGAAATCCTATAGGAGACGGTCCACAGCAGGTGAAGCTAATGCTGTCGGTGGAGGTGGTGAAGCCAAAGATCTGCAGTTCAGACTAAAGGTGCCAATGTACATTCAGGACAAAACAATCTCATGTGAATGTAGTTCAGGCAGGTTTAACATAAATAGAGTCAGGTTAATGCCTAACGTCTTCTATCTTGTGCCTCCCCTCAGGCACCCCCTCCTCAGTTCCTGAGGCTCCTGTAACTCATGTACAGTGGAAGGGAGACTGGGCTCTGTCCAGTCTGAGCCCTGAGTTACCCTGTGTGTATCTTAGGATACTTTGTATTTCTGTGGTGTCTGTTGTAACATCATCGCTTTCATTTCTGATTTATTTGGGCCCTCTCTTTTTTAAAAACACATACTACTATTGTCTTTTATTCTTTACAGAAGCTAAAAAAATGTTTGATCTATTACCCTTACTCTATGTATAGGTTTTTCAGTGAGATTTTTACTTTTGTTTGTTTTCTTGTTACTATCAATAATTAGTGAGACTTCTTTTAAGCTTAAGTAAATTCCTTCAACATTGCATATAAGGCTGGTTTATTAGTGATGAACTCTTTTAGCTTTTGCTAGTCTGGGAAACCCTTGACCTCTCCTTCAATTCTTTCTTTCCTCCATAAATTTATTTATTTATTTTTGGCTGTATTAGGTCTTCATTGCAGTGCGTGGGCTTTTCTCTAGTTGTGGCGAGTGGAGGCTACTCTTCGTTGTGGTGCATGGGCCGTTGTGGTGCATGGGCTTCTCATTGCAGTGGCTCTTCTTGTTGTGCAACATGGGCTCTAGGTGCTCAGGCTTCAGTAGTTGTGGCTAGCAGGCTCAGTCGTTGTGTCTCATGGGCTCTAGAGCACAGGCTCAGTAGTTGTGGCACACAGGCTTAGTTGCTCTGTGGCATGTGGGATCTTCCTGGATCAGGGCCCGAACCCGTGTCCCCTGCATTGGCAGGCAGATTCTCAACCACTGTGACATCAGGGAAGCCCTGTCCTGCAATTCTGAATAATAATTTTGCTGGTAGAGTATTCCTGTTGTAGGCTTTTTCTTTGTAGCCCATTGATTATCTCCTATCATTCCTTCCTAGTTTGAAAATTGTGCTGAGAAGTCATCTGACAGTCTTATGGGAATACCTTGAACATAACTAGACCCTTTTATTTCACTGCCTCTGTGATCACTCTTTAAATTTTTAAATCTTTGGAGCTTTATAATATGTCTTGGTGTGGACCTGTTTGTCTTCATCTTGTTTGGGACTCTGTTTTTCCTGGACCTGGATGTGTGTTTCCTTCCCCAGGTTAGGAAAGTTATCAGTTACTCTATCCTCCAATAAGTTATCTGCCCGTTTCTCTCTTCTCCTCGTTCTGGGGCCCCTGTAATGCTCATGTTAATACTCTTGATGTTGTCTCAGAGGTCCCTTTACGTATACTCTTAATTGCTTTTACTTTGTGCTATTCAGTTTGGGTGATTTTCACTACTCTGTTTTCCATTTCACTGATCTGTTCTTCTGTAGCATACAGTATAATGTGGCTTCTCTCATGTACATGTGTGTGTGTTTTAATCTCTTTTATTGTATTGTTCACTGTTTTGTTCTTTTTGACATGTTATTACTCTGTTGAAATTCTCACTATGTCTATCTATTCTTCTCCTGACTTGGGTGAGCGTCTTTATAATCATTACTGTGAACACTATTTTTTATCGGGTAGAATGCTCATCCCTGTTTTATTCAGTTCTTTTTCTGATGTCGTGTCTTGTTACTTCATTTGTAACACTTTCCTCTATTTCCTTATGCTTCCTAAGTCTCTGTACATCTCTATTCATTAGGTTCAGGTTGTTACATTCCCGGGTCTCAGAGAAGTGGCCTTATATAGGAGATGACTGATAGGGCCCAGCAGCACATTGTCCTCTGGCCAGCAGAGCCACATGCTCCAGGGGTGTTCCCTGTGTGGGCTGCACACACCTTTCTCTTACGGCGGGGCCAACTGCTGTAGACAAGCTGGTAGGTGGTATTGGACCCTGGCCTAAATGGCTGTGAGCCCCTGCAGTATGAGATTGATTGCCATGGGTGTGCTGATATCCAAGGCAGCCCTCCATTATGGGTGGCTGTGTGGTGCTCCAGGTGCACAGGTGGACAGCGTAGGCCCCCAGTGTGTCTGGTTGTGAGACCTTCTGGTGCGGGAGTGCTATGGGCATGGTGGTAAATGGGGCAGGCCCCTGATTCTAATCAGTTCCAGGGAAGATTCTAAAATGTTGCTTGCCCATGTCTCAGTTCCTAGTGGGAGTCCCAGTTGCCTCTTGCCTTTCCAAGAAGCTCTCCGAGATTAGCAAGTGGGTCTGGCACACGTGTCTTTCACTCTATTGGCTCTGCACAGGGACTGAGAACATGTGAGATTTGTGTGTGCCCTATGAGAGCAGTCTCAGTTTCCTTTAGTCTCCAGATTTCCTGAAAATAAGCCCTGCAAGTTTTCAAAGCCAGACCTGCTGTGTTCTTTTCTTCCAGTGCAGGAACCCTGGGCTGAGCAGCCTAATGCCAGGCTCATACCCTTCCCTCCATGTGGAGGACCTATGCAATTGTGATATCTTCCAGCTGTGGGTCACTGTGCTCTATGTGTGGGTTCCAATTAGACTGTTTCCAGTCCTCCTACCTGCCTTGTGGTTTCTCCTTCCTTATATCTTTAGTTGTGGAAAACATTCCCTGCTGGTCTTCAGAGATAATTTCCGTGTAAGTTGTTGTAATTTGGGTGTGCCTTTGGCAGCAGGGGAGCTCAGTATCTTCCTGCTCCATCATCTTGATCCCCTCTCAAGAATTCTTTGAAAATATATGCATCTATTACTGTAAACATAACTCTTTGAACTGCAGTCTTGTTCCTGTATTCCATAAATTTAGGTACTTTGTGTTTCCAATTTTGTTTGCTTTGAGATTTCTTTTAAATTTCCGTTTGGATTTATTCCTGTATGCATTGGCTATTCAGGAGCTTATTGTCCAATTTCCAAGTGTTCTTGAATTTTCAATTATTCTTTTTAACATTGAATTTCAGTTTCATACCATTGTGGTTGGAAATGATCCGGGATATGATTTCAGTATTCTTGGATTTTTGAAGACTTGTTTTGTGGCTTAACATAGGATCTACCCTAGGCAATGTTCTATGTGTACTTAAGAACAATGGAAAGTTTGCTGCTGTTGAGTGGAATATACTGTGGATGTATGTTAGGTTCATTTGATATCAAGTGTGTGTTCAGGTTCAGTGTTTCCTGATTGATATTATGTCCGGATGATCTATACAGTGTTGAAAGTTGGGTGTCGATGTTTCTTACCATTATTTTATTTCTGCACATTTTCCCCTTCACGTGGGTTAACATATTCTTTATATGTTGAGAGGCTCCAAAGCTGGATACATACATATTTATAATTGTCATGATTTCTTGATGAATTAATCCATTTATCATTATATGATAACCTTCTTTCCTTTGAGAGGTTTGACTTCAAGTCTTTTTTATCTCATAATAGACTAGTCAGTCAAGTATCATTTTCATGGAGTATTTTGTTCCCAATCTTTCAGTTTTATGCTATATATGGATTAGAAGTTAACATGGATATCTTGTACACAGTATAATTGAACTTTCTTTAATCCATTCAGCCACCCTATGGATGATTTAAATTGAAGTATAGTTGATTTACAATATTACATTAGTCTCAGGGGTACAACATATGGATTGAATATTTTTATAGATCGTGTTCCACTAAAGTGATTACACAGTAATGTCTATATTTCCCTGTGTTGTACTATATATCCTTGTTTGTTTATTTCGTACCTAGGGGTACTGGATTTAGAGAAACAAACAACTGTTTTTCCCTCCCCCTTTAAGTCGCCCCACCAGTAACCACTGATTTGTTCTCTGTGAGTCTATTTCTGTTTTGTTATATACATACATTTCTTGCATTTTTAGATTCTACAGAGAAGTGAGAACATAGTGTATTTGTCCTTCTCTAACTTAAGTATGCATAAATATTCTAGGCCTATCCATGTTGTTGCAAATGGCAGACTTTGATCCTTTTAATGGCTGAGTAATAGTCTATTGTGTATACATACCACATCTTCTTTATCCACTCATCTGTTGGTGGACATTTAGTTTGCTTCCATATGTTGGCAATCGTAAATAATGCTGCTATGAACATTGGGATGCACGTATCTTGTTAAATTGGTGTCTTCATTTTCTTTGGACATATACCAAGCAGTGGAATTGCTGGCTAATATGATAGTTCTACTATTAGCTTTTATCAGGACCTCCATATTCTTTTCATAGTGGGTGTACCAACTTACAATCCCACCACCAGTGTACTAGGATTGCCTTCTCCATGTCATGAACAACATTTCATATCTGTATACTTTGGAATAATAGCCACGTTGAGAGGTGTGACCTGACGTCTCATTATGGGTTTTCTTGTGGACCATTCATTAAATGAAATGAAATGAAATGAAATGAAACCATCTCTCTTCCCGAACCAACCAACCAGAACCCTTCACCGACCGTACACTAACCCTCCCCCTCCCCCTCACCCTGACAGACAGACGCCAAGCCTTGTCCGTAAGCGGGACCGTAAGCCTGTCCCGTGGTCGTGCCCTCCCCTGCACCCTCCGCAGGCCCCGTCCCGGCCTCCTCTACTCCTCCGCCTCTGTCTCGCCTCGCCCTCCCCCCCCCCCCGTCCCGGCCTCCTCTACTCCTCCGCCTCTGTCTCGCCTCGCCCTCCCCCCCCCCCGTCCCGGCCTCCTCTACTCCTCCGCCTCTGTCTCGCCTCGCCCTCCCCCCCCCAGCCCACGCACTTACCCGAAGCCTTACGGGAACCCGTCCTGCTTTTGGCAGGCTCCTGATGGGTACTACTTGCCAAGTGGCAAAGCAACCATTTCTCACCACTAGTCTGATATCCACTTAGGCAGGGATTCGAAGAGGTCGCGTTTGTTTGGGTGCGTGTGTTTGCATGCATGAAAAGTAGGCCGAGAAGTCCCTTCGTGGGATTCAGATGGACTCCGTGTAAGTCTGGTGTCCAGGAGCCAAGGTGCCGTCGTACCAAACGGCTGCTTCAGTGTGGGAGTGTAGGCCTGTGGCTCTTCGAGAAGGGCTAGTGGGCATAGAGTCCCTCAGGTGGCTCTCTCTCTCATGTGCTTGAATTCTCCTGTGTGTGTGTGAGTGAGTGAGTTCCTGACGTGGAGCCATTGATCAAGTCAATGCTTCGTTCCTACAGAGAATTCTGTCGTGTCGTGCTCGTCCTCGACGGCCAGAAAATCAGAACGCCCTTTCTGTTTCCAACCAACCAGATGGTGTGTGCAAAGTGCCCTGGGATCCAGCCTAGGACCTACCTGTACATAGAGCTGCACGTCTGCACTGCTGCACAGGTAAGGGAAATCGCCTCCTGCGTTCAGGCGAGCCCTCCGGGCATTAGGATACAGTTTGGACACGTCTTCCTTCTTCAGCTGCAGTTGCAACTGCACTCTCTGGTCAGACACCTGGAAGAGAACACGAGGCCCAAAGTGTTCTTTCAATGTGTTCTGTGCATGTTCGGCAAAGGGCCGCCCCCCCCCCCCCCCGCCCAAACCTTACGCTAACCCCTACTCTCATCCTATCCCGTACGCTACACTCACACTGAGCCGTCCCCTAACAAACAAACAAACACGTCCCCTAACCCGTTGTCGTGCCCTGAGCTGGACCCTCAACCCTACCCGAACCCGTAACCTAAAACGCAACGTAAGCCTAACCCATTGTCGTTGTCGTACCCGAAACTGGACCCCACCCCATACCCGGTCCCTAAGCAGAACCCTCACCCTAACCCTAATTCATGCACTAACAAACAAACAAACATGTCCCCTAACCGTAGCCTGGTCCCGAACCCGTCCCCGTCCCCTAACTAACTGTAACCCTTCCCCTTCCCCTTCCCCGAACCATACCCTATACTCCTAACCCGCCCACTCACGCTAACCCATCCCCTGACCCTTACCCTAACTTGGATCCTAATCTGTACCTTCCACCGTACCCATCCCCGAACCCACACGCTAACACTAACCCGTAGCCTACAACGTCCCCGAAACTGGACCCGACCCCATACCCGTGTACGAATTCGTACACTAACAACAAACAAACAGGAACCCGTGGTCTACCGGGACCCTACACACCGGACCCGAACCTGTCCCCTAAACCGAGCCCGATCCCTAACCCTCGCCGCAATCCGTTTCCGTACCCTAGCCCAAATCCCTTGTTGGACCCTAAACTGCCCACTGAACCGTCCCTGTTCCCTAAGCCAGGCACGAACACTCGTCTGTACCCTAACACGTACCCATTCCCGGACCCGGACCCTAAACCCACCCACAAGCCCTGCCCCTGACTCTCACCCAAACCGTGCCCTGATCCTAATCTGTACACTCACCCGTACCCTAACCACACAGACTACTCCTAACCTGGACCCTACCAAACACTGACCCGTTGTCGTACCCGCACCCGGACCCGAAACCATCTCTCTTCCCGAACCAACCAACCAGAACCCTTCACCGACCGTACACTAACCCTCCCCCTCCCCCTCACCCTGACAGACAGACGCCAAGCCTTGTCCGTAAGCGGGACCGTAAGCCTGTCCCGTGGTCGTGCCCTCCCCTGCACCCTCCGCAGGCCCCGTCCCGGCCTCCTCTACTCCTCCGCCTCTGTCTCGCCTCGCCCTCCCCCCCCCCGTCCCGGCCTCCTCTACTCCTCCGCCTCTGTCTCGCCTCGCCCTCCCCCCCCCCGTCCCGGCCTCCTCTACTCCTCCGCCTCTGTCTCGCCTCGCCCTCCCCCCCCCAGCCCACGCACTTACCCGAAGCCTTACGGGAACCCGTCCTGCTTTTGGCAGGCTCCTGATGGGTACTACTTGCCAAGTGGCAAAGCAACCATTTCTCACCACTAGTCTGATATCCACTTAGGCAGGGATTCGAAGAGGTCGCGTTTGTTTGGGTGCGTGTGTTTGCATGCATGAAAAGTAGGCCGAGAAGTCCCTTCGTGGGATTCAGATGGACTCCGTGTAAGTCTGGTGTCCAGGAGCCAAGGTGCCGTCGTACCAAACGGCTGCTTCAGTGTGGGAGTGTAGGCCTGTGGCTCTTCGAGAAGGGCTAGTGGGCATAGAGTCCCTCAGGTGGCTCTCTCTCTCATGTGCTTGAATTCTCCTGTGTGTGTGTGAGTGAGTGAGTTCCTGACGTGGAGCCATTGATCAAGTCAATGCTTCGTTCCTACAGAGAATTCTGTCGTGTCGTGCTCGTCCTCGACGGCCAGAAAATCAGAACGCCCTTTCTGTTTCCAACCAACCAGATGGTGTGTGCAAAGTGCCCTGGGATCCAGCCTAGGACCTACCTGTACATAGAGCTGCACGTCTGCACTGCTGCACAGGTAAGGGAAATCGCCTCCTGCGTTCAGGCGAGCCCTCCGGGCATTAGGATACAGTTTGGACACGTCTTCCTTCTTCAGCTGCAGTTGCAACTGCACTCTCTGGTCAGACACCTGGAAGAGAACACGAGGCCCAAAGTGTTCTTTCAATGTGTTCTGTGCATGTTCGGCAAAGGGCCGCCCCCCCCCCCCGCCCAAACCTTACGCTAACCCCTACTCTCATCCTATCCCGTACGCTACACTCACACTGAGCCGTCCCCTAACAAACAAACAAACACGTCCCCTAACCCGTTGTCGTGCCCTGAGCTGGACCCTCAACCCTACCCGAACCCGTAACCTAAAACGCAACGTAAGCCTAACCCATTGTCGTTGTCGTACCCGAAACTGGACCCCACCCCATACCCGGTCCCTAAGCAGAACCCTCACCCTAACCCTAATTCATGCACTAACAAACAAACAAACATGTCCCCTAACCGTAGCCTGGTCCCGAACCCGTCCCCGTCCCCTAACTAACTGTAACCCTTCCCCTTCCCCTTCCCCGAACCATACCCTATACTCCTAACCCGCCCACTCACGCTAACCCATCCCCTGACCCTTACCCTAACTTGGATCCTAATCTGTACCTTCCACCGTACCCATCCCCGAACCCACACGCTAACACTAACCCGTAGCCTACAACGTCCCCGAAACTGGACCCGACCCCATACCCGTGTACGAATTCGTACACTAACAACAAACAAACAGGAACCCGTGGTCTACCGGGACCCTACACACCGGACCCGAACCTGTCCCCTAAACCGAGCCCGATCCCTAACCCTCGCCGCAATCCGTTTCCGTACCCTAGCCCAAATCCCTTGTTGGACCCTAAACTGCCCACTGAACCGTCCCTGTTCCCTAAGCCAGGCACGAACACTCGTCTGTACCCTAACACGTACCCATTCCCGGACCCGGACCCTAAACCCACCCACAAGCCCTGCCCCTGACTCTCACCCAAACCGTGCCCTGATCCTAATCTGTACACTCACCCGTACCCTAACCACACAGACTACTCCTAACCTGGACCCTACCAAACACTGACCCGTTGTCGTACCCGCACCCGGACCCGAAACCATCTCTCTTCCCGAACCAACCAACCAGAACCCTTCACCGACCGTACACTAACCCTCCCCCTCCCCCTCACCCTGACAGACAGACGCCAAGCCTTGTCCGTAAGCAGGACCGTAAGCCTGTCCCGTGGTCGTGCCCTCCCCTGCACCCTCCGCAGGCCCCGTCCCGGCCTCCTCTACTCCTCCGCCTCTGTCTCGCCTCGCCCTCCCCCCCCCCCGTCCCGGCCTCCTCTACTCCTCCGCCTCTGTCTCGCCTCGCCCTCCCCCCCCCCCGTCCCGGCCTCCTCTACTCCTCCGCCTCTGTCTCGCCTCGCCCTCCCCCCCCCCCGTCCCGGCCTCCTCTACTCCTCCGCCTCTGTCTCGCCTCGCCCTCCCCCCCCCAGCCCACGCACTTACCCGAAGCCTTACGGGAACCCGTCCTGCTTTTGGCAGGCTCCTGATGGGTACTACTTGCCAAGTGGCAAAGCAACCATTTCTCACCACTAGTCTGATATCCACTTAGGCAGGGATTCGAAGAGGTCGCGTTTGTTTGGGTGCGTGTGTTTGCATGCATGAAAAGTAGGCCGAGAAGTCCCTTCGTGGGATTCAGATGGACTCCGTGTAAGTCTGGTGTCCAGGAGCCAAGGTGCCGTCGTACCAAACGGCTGCTTCAGTGTGGGAGTGTAGGCCTGTGGCTCTTCGAGAAGGGCTAGTGGGCATAGAGTCCCTCAGGTGGCTCTCTCTCTCATGTGCTTGAATTCTCCTGTGTGTGTGTGAGTGAGTGAGTTCCTGACGTGGAGCCATTGATCAAGTCAATGCTTCGTTCCTACAGAGAATTCTGTCGTGTCGTGCTCGTCCTCGACGGCCAGAAAATCAGAACGCCCTTTCTGTTTCCAACCAACCAGATGGTGTGTGCAAAGTGCCCTGGGATCCAGCCTAGGACCTACCTGTACATAGAGCTGCACGTCTGCACTGCTGCACAGGTAAGGGAAATCGCCTCCTGCGTTCAGGCGAGCCCTCCGGGCATTAGGATACAGTTTGGACACGTCTTCCTTCTTCAGCTGCAGTTGCAACTGCACTCTCTGGTCAGACACCTGGAAGAGAACACGAGGCCCAAAGTGTTCTTTCAATGTGTTCTGTGCATGTTCGGCAAAGGGCCGCCCCCCCCCCCCCCCGCCCAAACCTTACGCTAACCCCTACTCTCATCCTATCCCGTACGCTACACTCACACTGAGCCGTCCCCTAACAAACAAACAAACACGTCCCCTAACCCGTTGTCGTGCCCTGAGCTGGACCCTCAACCCTACCCGAACCCGTAACCTAAAACGCAACGTAAGCCTAACCCATTGTCGTTGTCGTACCCGAAACTGGACCCCACCCCATACCCGGTCCCTAAGCAGAACCCTCACCCTAACCCTAATTCATGCACTAACAAACAAACAAACATGTCCCCTAACCGTAGCCTGGTCCCGAACCCGTCCCCGTCCCCTAACTAACTGTAACCCTTCCCCTTCCCCTTCCCCGAACCATACCCTATACTCCTAACCCGCCCACTCACGCTAACCCATCCCCTGACCCTTACCCTAACTTGGATCCTAATCTGTACCTTCCACCGTACCCATCCCCGAACCCACACGCTAACACTAACCCGTAGCCTACAACGTCCCCGAAACTGGACCCGACCCCATACCCGTGTACGAATTCGTACACTAACAACAAACAAACAGGAACCCGTGGTCTACCGGGACCCTACACACCGGACCCGAACCTGTCCCCTAAACCGAGCCCGATCCCTAACCCTCGCCGCAATCCGTTTCCGTACCCTAGCCCAAATCCCTTGTTGGACCCTAAACTGCCCACTGAACCGTCCCTGTTCCCTAAGCCAGGCACGAACACTCGTCTGTACCCTAACACGTACCCATTCCCGGACCCGGACCCTAAACCCACCCACAAGCCCTGCCCCTGACTCTCACCCAAACCGTGCCCTGATCCTAATCTGTACACTCACCCGTACCCTAACCACACAGACTACTCCTAACCTGGACCCTACCAAACACTGACCCGTTGTCGTACCCGCACCCGGACCCGAAACCATCTCTCTTCCCGAACCAACCAACCAGAACCCTTCACCGACCGTACACTAACCCTCCCCCTCCCCCTCACCCTGACAGACAGACGCCAAGCCTTGTCCGTAAGCGGGACCGTAAGCCTGTCCCGTGGTCGTGCCCTCCCCTGCACCCTCCGCAGGCCCCGTCCCGGCCTCCTCTACTCCTCCGCCTCTGTCTCGCCTCGCCCTCCCCCCCCCAGCCCACGCACTTACCCGAAGCCTTACGGGAACCCGTCCTGCTTTTGGCAGGCTCCTGATGGGTACTACTTGCCAAGTGGCAAAGCAACCATTTCTCACCACTAGTCTGATATCCACTTAGGCAGGGATTCGAAGAGGTCGCGTTTGTTTGGGTGCGTGTGTTTGCATGCATGAAAAGTAGGCCGAGAAGTCCCTTCGTGGGATTCAGATGGACTCCGTGTAAGTCTGGTGTCCAGGAGCCAAGGTGCCGTCGTACCAAACGGCTGCTTCAGTGTGGGAGTGTAGGCCTGTGGCTCTTCGAGAAGGGCTAGTGGGCATAGAGTCCCTCAGGTGGCTCTCTCTCTCATGTGCTTGAATTCTCCTGTGTGTGTGTGAGTGAGTGAGTTCCTGACGTGGAGCCATTGATCAAGTCAATGCTTCGTTCCTACAGAGAATTCTGTCGTGTCGTGCTCGTCCTCGACGGCCAGAAAATCAGAACGCCCTTTCTGTTTCCAACCAACCAGATGGTGTGTGCAAAGTGCCCTGGGATCCAGCCTAGGACCTACCTGTACATAGAGCTGCACGTCTGCACTGCTGCACAGGTAAGGGAAATCGCCTCCTGCGTTCAGGCGAGCCCTCCGGGCATTAGGATACAGTTTGGACACGTCTTCCTTCTTCAGCTGCAGTTGCAACTGCACTCTCTGGTCAGACACCTGGAAGAGAACACGAGGCCCAAAGTGTTCTTTCAATGTGTTCTGTGCATGTTCGGCAAAGGGCCGCCCCCCCCCCCCCGCCCAAACCTTACGCTAACCCCTACTCTCATCCTATCCCGTACGCTACACTCACACTGAGCCGTCCCCTAACAAACAAACAAACACGTCCCCTAACCCGTTGTCGTGCCCTGAGCTGGACCCTCAACCCTACCCGAACCCGTAACCTAAAACGCAACGTAAGCCTAACCCATTGTCGTTGTCGTACCCGAAACTGGACCCCACCCCATACCCGGTCCCTAAGCAGAACCCTCACCCTAACCCTAATTCATGCACTAACAAACAAACAAACATGTCCCCTAACCGTAGCCTGGTCCCGAACCCGTCCCCGTCCCCTAACTAACCGTAACCCTTCCCCTTCCCCTTCCCCGAACCATACCCTATACTCCTAACCCGCCCACTCACGCTAACCCATCCCCTGACCCTTACCCTAACTTGGATCCTAATCTGTACCTTCCACCGTACCCATCCCCGAACCCACACGCTAACACTAACCCGTAGCCTACAACGTCCCCGAAACTGGACCCGACCCCATACCCGTGTACGAATTCGTACACTAACAACAAACAAACAGGAACCCGTGGTCTACCGGGACCCTACACACCGGACCCGAACCTGTCCCCTAAACCGAGCCCGATCCCTAACCCTCGCCGCAATCCGTTTCCGTACCCTAGCCCAAATCCCTTGTTGGACCCTAAACTGCCCACTGAACCGTCCCTGTTCCCTAAGCCAGGCACGAACACTCGTCTGTACCCTAACACGTACCCATTCCCGGACCCGGACCCTAAACCCACCCACAAGCCCTGCCCCTGACTCTCACCCAAACCGTGCCCTGATCCTAATCTGTACACTCACCCGTACCCTAACCACACAGACTACTCCTAACCTGGACCCTACCAAACACTGACCCGTTGTCGTACCCGCACCCGGACCCGAAACCATCTCTCTTCCCGAACCAACCAACCAGAACCCTTCACCGACCGTACACTAACCCTCCCCCTCCCCCTCACCCTGACAGACAGACGCCAAGCCTTGTCCGTAAGCGGGACCGTAAGCCTGTCCCGTGGTCGTGCCCTCCCCTGCACCCTCCGCAGGCCCCGTCCCGGCCTCCTCTACTCCTCCGCCTCTGTCTCGCCTCGCCCTCCCCCCCCCCGTCCCGGCCTCCTCTACTCCTCCGCCTCTGTCTCGCCTCGCCCTCCCCCCCCCCGTCCCGGCCTCCTCTACTCCTCCGCCTCTGTCTCGCCTCGCCCTCCCCCCCCCCGTCCCGGCCTCCTCTACTCCTCCGCCTCTGTCTCGCCTCGCCCTCCCCCCCCCCGTCCCGGCCTCCTCTACTCCTCCGCCTCTGTCTCGCCTCGCCCTCCCCCCCCCCCGTCCCAGCCTCCTCTACTCCTCCGCCTCTGTCTCGCCTCGCCCTCCCCCCCTCCAGAATCCGTGTTCCTAAGCCTCACCCAGTCCGAAAACTTTACATGAACCCATCCACAATCCTAAGCAATAGTACAAATACTACGAGCACGAGTACTGGAGCGCTGTAAATGAAACCTGCCCTCAAAATGTCTTCAGGGAGGTAATGGCCAAAATATTTCAAAATGTGACACATACTTCAAGAAAACCATTTGAAGAGGTAAGCGCTACTCACAGCTTGAAGAAAAAGAGGACATGCCTGAAAGTTCAATTTCAAGGGAGTATGAGATGCATGCAAATCCAACCTCAAAGAGGTGTCAGCTCACACCTGTCAGAATAAACATCAGCAGAAAAACTACAAACAATAAATGCTGAAAGGGTTGTGGACAAGGGCATACCCTCAAATTTAAGTGGAACATAACCTGGTAAGAGCCACTAATGAGAACAGAATGGAGACGCCTTTACAAGGTAAACATTTTGCTACCATATGATCCAACAGGCCCTCTCCTGGGCCTATAACCGAAGAAGACATAATTGAAAGACACAGGCAGGCAAATGTGCATTTCAGCAGTGTTACAATAACCAAGACATGGAAGCAACCCAAAAGTCCATCAACAGGTGAGTGGACAAAGAAAAACTGGTCCACGTACAGATGGAATATTAGCCAAGGAAAACAATGACACAATGCCATTTGCATCACCGTAGATGAGTCTAGAAGTAATCACGCAACTTGTAGTAAGTCAGAAAGCGAAAGACACGTATCCTGTGATATCACTTATAGGTGTTACCTAAAAATTGATACCAGTGAAGATATTTCCACAGAGAAAGGCAATCACAGATTCATTAAACAAACTTATGGTTCACCAATGGGAAGGTGTGAGGATTGGATACATTAGGATGTCAGAGTTAACAGAGCTATACAAACACAGGTGAAGTATATAATCACCAAAGACCTACGGAATACCAAGAGAAGACTACTCAACATTGTGTCATAACCTAAAATGGGAAAAGGATCCAAAGAAGAAAAGAGATAGGTATATGTGGAAAACAACCACATCTTGCACACCTAAAACAAGCAAAACATTGTAATCACACTTGCTGTGATAAACAATGAAAATTAAATTTTAAAAAGGAAAAATATTTAGTGAGATATAAACTTAAGGGGCTTTTTGCTGGCCCATTCCATTCTAATTTGCAACCTAGAACAGGACTTCCATTGAGGCTCTGTTTCCCTAGTAACCAGATTTGGTTAATGAGAACTGCTGCCGCCTTGTGGCCGTTTCACACAACAGCAGCTCTAACTGCAGCTGTAATGGTTACTTGATAGTCAAAATAATTGCAGGCCTGTAAACGACACCTGTCCTCAAAACAATCCTTCGGTCGTAAATCGAGCAAAAATCTCAAAAGACATCCATATTTCAAAACGACAATTTCAAGAGGCATATTTTATGCACATTTTATATTCTGTCTCTCGTTTTGTTATAGAAAAAGGCATGGAAAAACGCTCAACGTCAGGAATTAATACAGCCATGCAAATCCAGTCTAGAAACACATTCACCTCAGAGCCGTCAGAAGGATCATCAGCAAAAAAGTCTACATAGTATAAATGCTGAAGGGGTTTTAGAGAACTGTGTACCCTCTAGCTGCTGATGGGATGTAACCTGGTAAGAGCCAGTACAGAGAACAAAATGGAGGTGTGTTTAAAGGTAAAACTTGAGCTACTATGTGATCTGGTAGGCCCACTGATGGGCCTATCAGCTGAGTAGACCTGAATCGAAAAGACACAGGCTGGCAATCCATCACTGCAGCAACATGTACCATAGCCAAGAGCTGGAAGAAACCAAAATGTCCATCAACAGAAAAATGCACCAAGAAGAAGTGGTCCATGAACACAATGGAATATTAGCCATGGAAAAGCATGGAACAATGCCGTTGGCACCAGCGTAGAAGGATCTAGAGATAATCACCCTACCTGAAGTAAGAAAGAAACCGAAAGACAGATATCCTATGACATCACTTATAGGTGTTACCGGAAAGTTGATACCCATGAAATAATTTCCAAGACAAGGCCACTCATAGATTCAGAAAACCAAATTATGTTTAACCAAATGGAAAGGTGTAAGGAATGTATGAATTAGGATATGGGGGTTAACAGACATGTACTAATATATATGAAATATATAATCACAAAATACCCCTGGAATACCAAGAGAGGTCTACTCAACACTCTGTAATAACCTACATGGGAAAGGATCCAAAGATGAATAGATCTATACATTGGTATAATGAAGCAGATTCTGTTCAGCTAGAACACACACAACAATTTTCTCAAATTTGCTCTTATAATTAATAAAAATTAAATTTAAAAAAAAGCAAGCAAGAATTATGGAGATATAAGCTCTTGGGCGTTTGCCCTGACACATTCCACTCTAAATCGCAGCCTACAAACACGATTTCCAGGAACCCTCTGTTGCCCAAAATCCCAGAATTGGAAACGTCGGAATGCTGTCGCCTTGTGCCATTTCCCACAAGAGCGGCTTTAAAACCACAGGTAACCGTCACTTACCATTCACAAGGACTCACTCTGCGCTGTAAAGCACACCTGCCGTCAAAACTTGTGCTGAGGTATGGAATGGCCAAAAAAATTAAAACCTGGCAAATTTTTCAAGGAGATAGTATGAAGAGGTAAGTTTTACCCACTATTTTTCAAATAAAAAAAGAAAATGGATAAAAGCTCAACATCAGGAATTATTAGACTCATGCAAATCTAGCCTGCAAAAAGGTTTCAACTCACGCAAGTCAACTACCATCAGCCAAAAGTCTACAAACAATAAACGCTGAAGGTGTTTTAGAGAACTGTGTATCCTCTAGCTGCTTGTGAGATGTAAAGTGGTAAGATCCGGTAATGAGAACAGAAAGGAGCTGCGTTTAAAAGTAAAAATTGAGATGTCATTCGGTCCAAGACGCCCACCACTGGGCCTATCACCTAAGCGCCGAATCGAGAAGACACACGCTGACAAACCTGTACTGAAGTAATACTGAAAATAGCCAGGACCTGGAAGCAGCAAAAATGTCAGTTAACAGATGAATGGACAAAGAAGCAGTGGTACATGTACCTAATGGAAGATTAGCTTTCAAAAAAATGAACAATGTCGTTTTCATGACTACAGGTGAGTCTAGAAATAATCATATTATGTGAAGTCAAAAGTGTATGATATATATCCTATGATATAATTTATAGATGTTATCTTAAGATTCCTACCAATGAACATATTTCCAAAGGAAAAGACACTCAGAGACGTATAAAACAAACTAATGGTTAACCAAAATGAAAGGTGGGAGGATGAGTAAATTAGGATTATGGGGTTAACATACATACACTAATATATGTTATAAGTATATAAACTTATAATATATAAAATATACAAATCATATAATCATTAATATATATAAATTATATAATCACCAAACACCTACCAAATACCAAGGGAGCTCTACTCAACACTCTATAATAACCTACATGGTAACAGGATCCAATGATGAACAGATATATGTATGAAAAATTGATCCTAATTGGTACATCCAGAGAATCACAACACTCTAATAAAATTTACTCCATGACATTTTTTTTTCTTAAATTCCATATATATGTGTTAGCATACTGTATTTGTCTTTTTCTTTCTGACTTACTTCACTGTGTATGACAGAAAAAAAAATGTCATGAAGAACCTAGGGGTAAGGCAGGAATAAAGACGCAGACCTCCTAGAGAACGGACTTGAGGTTATGGGGAGGGGGAAGGGTGAGCTGTGACGGGGCGAGAGAGAGTCATGGACATATACACACTAACAAACGTAGTAAGGTAGATAGCTAGTGGGAAGCAGCCGCATGGCACAGGGATATTGGCTCGGTGCTTTGTGACAGCCTGGAGGGGTGGGATAGGGAGGGTGGGAGGGAGGGAGATGCAAGAGGGAAGAGATATGGGAACATATGTATATGTATAACTGATTCACTTTGTTATAAAGCAGAAACTAACACACCATTGTAAAGTAATTATACCCCAATAAAGATGTTAAAAAATAAAAAAAAATAATAAAAAAAAAAAAAAAATTTACTCCAATAGGGGCTTCCCTAGTGGTGCAGTGGTTGAGAATCTGCCTGCCAATGCAGGGGACACAGGTTCGAGCCCTGGTCTGGGAGGATCCCACATGCCGTGGAGCAACTATGCCCATGAGCCACAACTACTGAGCTTGCGCGTCTGCAGCCCGTGCTCCACAACAAGAGCGGCCACAATAGTGACAGGCCCACGCACCTTGACGAAGAGTGGTCCCCGCTTGCCGCAACTAGAGAAAGCCCTCGCACAGAAACGAAGACGCAACACAGCCAAAAATAAATAAATAAATATTAAAGGCAAAGGAGAGAGGGGAAATTGTAGATCGAGGAAGAATCTAGTTTAAAAAAATTTACTCCAATAAGAAACATAAAATAAATTTAGAAAACAAACGTAAGTAGGAGACATAAGCTTTTGGGAGTTTGTCCTGGGACATTCCACTACAATTTGCAACCTAGGACCACAACTTCAAGGAAGGCTCTCCTGTCCTTGTAACCAAAGCTGGGAATGTAGAAATCTGCCGCCTTGTGGTCAATTCCCGCAACAGCAGCTTTAATCCCAGTGCTATTGGTCACTTAATATTCACAAGGACTGCAGGGCTTTAAATGACACCTGCCCTCAAAAAATATCTTGCGGTCAGGAATGGACATTAATATGCAAAACAGTAGAAAATCCGGAGAAGACAATTTCGAGAGGTAAATTTCCTCACAGCGTTTTTTTTTAAGGACATGAAAAAATGTTCAACATCAAAAATTATTAGGGACATGCAAATTTAAACTACAAAAAGGTGTCAGCTCACAATAGTCTGAATGGCCATCAGAGAAAAATGTCTGCGAACAATAAATGCTGAATGGGTTTCCGAGAATGGATACACTCATATGCTGTTGCTGGGATGTAAACTGGTAACAGCCACTAATCAGAACAGAATGAAGGTGCCTTTAAAAGGTAAAAATTGAGCTACTATGTGATCCTGCCAAAACACTAATGGGCCTGTAACCCGAGAACACCAGAATTCAGAAATACCCAGGTACCCAAAAATGCTCTTCAGCGATACTTACAATAGCCAGACATGGAGGCAAGCAAAATGTTCAAAAACAAATGAATGGGCAAAGAAGTGGTACATGTACACAATCGAATATTAGCCATGGAAATGATGAAACAATGCCTTTTCCATCACCACTGATGAACCCAGGGGTAATCATACTACGTAAAGTAAGTCACAAAAAGAAAGACAAATATCCGATGACATCATTTACTAGGGTTATCTAAAAATTGATACCCATGAATATATTTCCACTGCGAAAGACCCATACAGACTTTGAAAAAGGTGAAAGGAATGGAAAAATTAGGATGTTGGGGTTAACATGCATTTAATAATTCATATAAAATATATAATCAAGAAGGACCTACTGGATGCCAAGGGAGGTCTACTCAACTCTCTCTAATGACCAACATGCGAAAGAATCTAAACCTGATTAGATATATGTATACATATGAATGAACAGCTTCTTTACACCTAGAACAAACACAACATTGTAATCAAATTTACTCTGATAAGAAATAAAAATTAAATTAAACAAGAAGTAATGTGACACAAGATTTTGTGTATTTGTCCTGGCACTTTACACTCCAATATACAATCTAGGAAGAGGAATTCCACTAAACCAATGTTTTACCTAGCAATCAAGGTGAGTATGAATAAATTCCACTGCCTTGTTGCCCTTTCCTGCAACTTTAAAAACAATGCTTATGGGGACTTAATATTCAGAAGAACTGTTGGGCTCTACATGACACCCACAATCAGGAAATGTCCACAGGTAGGTGAGCAAAATAAATTCCAAAGGAACAGACTTTCAAGATCCTATTTCAATAGGTAAATTTTACACTGTTTAAAAGAAAAGCACTTGAAAAGATGTTCTAATTCCTATATTATTAGCGTCATGGAAATCAAAACTACAATGAGGGGTCACTTCACATGAGTAAGAATAGCCACCATTGAAACATCTACAAACAGTAAATGCTTGAGAGGTTGTAGAAAAAAGGCAACCCTCCTATGCTGCTGTTGGGATCTAACATGGTAACAGCCACTATAAATAAGAGTATGGAGGTGCCTTTACAAGGTAAATTTAGAGGTACCGTATGATCCAGCTGTCCCACTCCCAGGCCTATAACAGGAGGAAACCAGAATTGGAAAACACACATGCACCCATATGTGTACCGCAGCACAATTTACCACGTCTAAGACATGGAAGCAACCAAAATATCCATCAGCAGATGGACGGATAAAGAAGCGGTACATGTTCACAGTGAAATATTACTCAGAAATGAAAAGAATGAAGGAATGCCATTTGCAGCATCATAGATAGAATTAGAGATAATCATACTAAGTGAAGTAAGTCAGAAAGAGAAAGTCAAATATCATATGATACTACTTATAGCTGAAATTTAAAAATTGATACCAATGAACTAATTTACAAGAGAGAAACAGGGACTTTCCAGGTGGTCCAATGGTTAAGAATCTGAGCTTCCAATTCAGGGGGCATGGGTTCGATCCCTGGTGCTGGGAGAACTAATATCACACATGCCTTGCAGTACAGCCAGAAAAATAAAATAAAAGAGAGAGAAACAGACTCACAGACTTAGAAAACAAACTTATGCTTACCCAATGAGAAAGGTGGGTGGAAGGAATAAATCAATCAGGAGGCTGGGGGAAATATTTACACACTAATACATATAAAATAGATTATCAACAAGGACCTACTGCATAACAAAGGGAAGTCTACTCAACACTCTCTAATAACCTATATGGGAAAAGGATCTGAAGATGAATACACATATGAATATACATAACTGAACAAGATTCTGTACGCCTACCACAAACAGAATATTTTAAATCAACTTTACTCCAATAAAAAAGAAAAATTAAATTAAAACAAAAACAAGAAGTAACAAAACAGAAGATTTGGGCTGTTTGTTCTGCCACAGCCCACACTCATTTACAATCCAAGAGCCCGTCTTCCACAGTGGGTCTGGTTACCCAAGTAACCAGAGAGGGGCATGAAGGAAATCCTAACATCTGTGCCCATTTCCACAACAGCAACTTTAAAACATGTGCTTATGGGCACTTCATATTCACAAGGACTGCCAGGGTGTAAATGACACCTGCCCTTAACAAATGTCCTGTGGTAGTTATCGAGCAAAAATTCAAAATAGTCAGACTTTCAAAAACCCAATGTCAACTGTAACTTTTCCTCACAGTGTTTAAAGAAACACATGCAAAGATGCTCAAGGTCTTGTGTTATTGGAGAGACACATGCAAATCAAAACTACAACAAGGTTTCACCTCACACAGTCAGAATGGCCATCATCAAAACGTTTACAAACCATAAATGCTGGAGAGGACAGGGAGAAAAGGGAACCCTCCTATGCTGTTGGTGTGATGTAAGCTGGTAAGAGCCACTATAAAGTACAGTATGGAGATGTCTTTTAAAAGTAAAAATAGAGCTACCATATCATCCAGCAGTCTTACTTCTGGGTGTATATCTGCAGAAAGCCAGAAATGAAAATGGCAAATGCACCCAAACCCAAACATGCACTGCAGCACTGTTTACAATAGCCAAGACATGGAGGCAACCAAAATGTCCATCAACAGATGAATGGATAATGAAGAAGTTGTACATGTACACAATCAAATAAATATTACTCAGAAATGAAAAAGCATGATCACCTCTAGGTCCATTCCTGTTGCTGCAAATGACATTATTTCATTCTAAGTGAAGTAGGTCAGATAGAAAAAGACAAATATCATATGATATCACTTATAGTGGAGTCTAAAAAATGATAGAAATGAACAAATTTATAAAACAGAAACAAACCAACAGACTTCATATATCCTTCAGGGAGAAAAAGTTTTAAATGTTTCCAATCACTAAATGTCAACCTGAAAAATGTAAGCAATAAATACCACTGTAAAGGTATTAATTCTCCCCAAATTAACCTATACCAGGCATTAGCAAACTAAACCTGGAGATCACATCCAGCCTATCATCTTCTTTTGTAAATTAAATTTAATGAATGATCCACAAGAAAACCCATAATGAGACGTCAGGTCACACCTCTCAACGTGGCTATTATTCCAAAGTATACAGATATGAAATGTTGTTCATGACATGGAGAAGGCAATCCTAGTACACTGGTGGTGGGATTGTAAGTTGGTACACCCACTATGAAAAGAATATGGAGGTCCTGATAAAAGCTAATAGTAGAACTATCATATTAGCCAGCAATTCCACTGCTTGGTATATGTCCAAAGAAAATGAAGACACCAATTTAACAAGATACGTGCATCCCAATGTTCATAGCAGCATTATTTACGATTGCCAACATATGGAAGCAAACTAAATGTCCACCAACAGATGAGTGGATAAAGAAGATGTGGTATGTATACACAATAGACTATTACTCAGCCATTAAAAGGATCAAAGTCTGCCATTTGCAACAACATGGATAGGCCTAGAATATTTATGCATACTTAAGTTAGAGAAGGACAAATACACTATGTTCTCACTTCTCTGTAGAATCTAAAAATGCAAGAAATGTATGTATATAACAAAACAGAAATAGACTCACAGAGAACAAATCAGTGGTTACTGGTGGGGCGACTTAAAGGGGGAGGGAAAAACAGTTGTTTGTTTCTCTAAATCCAGTACCCCTAGGTACGAAATAAACAAACAAGGATATATAGTACAACACAGGGAAATATAGACATTACTGTGTAATCACTTTAGTGGAACACGATCTATAAAAATATTCAATCCATATGTTGTACCCCTGAGACTAATGTAATATTGTAAATCAACTATACTTCAATTTAAATCATCCATAGGGTGGCTGAATGGATTAAAGAAAGTTCAATTATACTGTGTACAAGATATCCATGTTAACTTCTAATCCATATATAGCATAAAACTGAAAGATTGGGAACAAAATACTCCATGAAAATGATACTTGACTGACTAGTCTATTATGAGATAAAAAAGACTTGAAGTCAAACCTCTCAAAGGAAAGAAGGTTATCATATAATGATAAATGGATTAATTCATCAAGAAATCATGACAATTATAAATATGTATGTATCCAGCTTTGGAGCCTCTCAACATATAAAGAATATGTTAACCCACGTGAAGGGGAAAATGTGCAGAAATAAAATAATGGTAAGAAACATCGACACCCAACTTTCAACACTGTATAGATCATCCGGACATAATATCAATCAGGAAACACTGAACCTGAACACACACTTGATATCAAATGAACCTAACATACATCCACAGTATATTCCACTCAACAGCAGCAAACTTTCCATTGTTCTTAAGTACACATAGAACATTGCCTAGGGTAGATCCTATGTTAAGCCACAAAACAAGTCTTCAAAAATCCAAGAATACTGAAATCATATCCCGGATCATTTCCAACCACAATGGTATGAAACTGAAATTCAATGTTAAAAAGAATAATTGAAAATTCAAGAACACTTGGAAATTGGACAATAAGCTCCTGAATAGCCAATGCATACAGGAATAAATCCAAACGGAAATTTACAAGAAATCTCAAAGCAAACAAAATTGGAAACACAAAGTACCTAAATTTATGGAATACAGGAACAAGACTGCAGTTCAAAGAGTTATGTTTACAGTAATAGATGCATATATTTTCAAAGAATTCTTGAGAGGGGATCAAGATGATGGAGCAGGAAGATACTGAGCTCCCCTGCTGCCAAAGGCACACCCAAATTACAACAACTTACACGGAAATTATCTCTGAAGACCAGCAGGGAATGTTTTCCACAACTAAAGATATAAGGAAGGAGAAACCACAAGGCAGGTAGGAGGACTGGAAACAGTCTAATTGGAACCCACACATAGAGCACAGTGACCCACAGCTGGAAGATATCACAATTGCATAGGTCCTCCACATGGAGGGAAGGGTATGAGCCTGGCATTAGGCTGCTCAGCCCAGGGTTCCTGCACTGGAAGAAAAGAACACAGCAGGTCTGGCTTTGAAAACTTGCAGGGCTTATTTTCAGGAAATCTGGAGACTAAAGGAAACTGAGACTGCTCTCATAGGGCACACACAAATCTCACATGTTCTCAGTCCCTGTGCAGAGCCAATAGAGTGAAAGACACGTGTGCCAGACCCACTTGCTAATCTCGGAGAGCTTCTTGGAAAGGCAAGAGGCAACTGGGACTCCCACTAGGAACTGAGACATGGGCAAGCAACATTTTAGAATCTTCCCTGGAACTGATTAGAATCAGGGGCCTGCCCCATTTACCACCATGCCCATAGCACTCCCGCACCAGAAGGTCTCACAACCAGACACACTGGGGGCCTACGCTGTCCACCTGTGCACCTGGAGCACCACACAGCCACCCATAATGGAGGGCTGCCTTGGATATCAGCACACCCATGGCAATCAATCTCATACTGCAGGGGCTCACAGCCATTTAGGCCAGGGTCCAATACCACCTACCAGCTTGTCTACAGCAGTTGGCCCCGCCGTAAGAGAAAGGTGTGTGCAGCCCACACAGGGAACACCCCTGGAGCATGTGGCTCTGCTGGCCAGAGGACAATGTGCTGCTGGGCCCTATCAGTCATCTCCTATATAAGGCCACTTCTCTGAGACCCGGGAATGTAACAACCTGAACCTAATGAATAGAGATGTACAGAGACTTAGGAAGCATAAGGAAATAGAGGAAAGTGTTACAAATGAAGTAACAAGACACGACATCAGAAAAAGAACTGAATAAAACAGGGATGAGCATTCTACCCGATAAAAAATAGTGTTCACAGTAATGATTATAAAGACGCTCACCCAAGTCAGGAGAAGAATAGATAGACATAGTGAGAATTTCAACAGAGTAATAACATGTCAAAAAGAACAAAACAGTGAACAATACAATAAAAGAGATTAAAACACACACACATGTACATGAGAGAAGCCACATTATACTGTATGCTACAGAAGAACAGATCAGTGAAATGGAAAACAGAGTAGTGAAAATCACCCAAACTGAATAGCACAAAGTAAAAGCAATTAAGAGTATACGTAAAGGGACCTCTGAGACAACATCAAGAGTATTAACATGAGCATTACAGGGGCCCCAGAACGAGGAGAAGAGAGAAACGGGCAGATAACTTATTGGAGGATAGAGTAACTGATAACTTTCCTAACCTGGGGAAGGAAACACACATCCAGGTCCAGGAAAAACAGAGTCCCAAACAAGATGAAGACAAACAGGTCCACACCAAGACATATTATAAAGCTCCAAAGATTTAAAAATTTAAAGAGTGATCACAGAGGCAGTGAAATAAAAGGGTCTAGTTATGTTCAAGGTATTCCCATAAGACTGTCAGATGACTTCTCAGCACAATTTTCAAACTAGGAAGGAATGATAGGAGATAATCAATGGGCTACAAAGAAAAAGTCTACAACAGGAATACTCTACCAGCAAAATTATTATTCAGAATTGCAGGACAGGGCTTCCCTGATGTCACAGTGGTTGAGAATCTGCCTGCCAATGCAGGGGACACGGGTTCGGGCCCTGATCCAGGAAGATCCCACATGCCACAGAGCAACTAAGCCTGTGTGCCACAACTACTGAGCCTGTGCTCTAGAGCCCATGAGACACAACGACTGAGCCTGCTAGCCACAACTACTGAAGCCTGAGCACCTAGAGCCCATGTTGCACAACAAGAAGAGCCACTGCAATGAGAAGCCCATGCACCACAACGGCCCATGCACCACAACGAAGAGTAGCCTCCACTCGCCACAACTAGAGAAAAGCCCACGCACTGCAATGAAGACCTAATACAGCCAAAAATAAATAAATAAATTTATGGAGGAAAGAAAGAATTGAAGGAGAGGTCAAGGGTTTCCCAGACTAGCAAAAGCTAAAAGAGTTCATCACTAATAAACCAGCCTTATATGCAATGTTGAAGGAATTTACTTAAGCTTAAAAGAAGTCTCACTAATTATTGATAGTAACAAGAAAACAAACAAAAGTAAAAATCTCACTGAAAAACCTATACATAGAGTAAGGGTAATAGATCAAACATTTTTTTAGCTTCTGTAAAGAATAAAAGACAATAGTAGTATGTGTTTTTAAAAAAGAGAGGGCCCAAATAAATCAGAAATGAAAGCGATGATGTTACAACAGACACCACAGAAATACAAAGTATCCTAAGATACACACAGGGTAACTCAGGGCTCAGACTGGACAGAGCCCAGTCTCCCTTCCACTGTACATGAGTTACAGGAGCCTCAGGAACTGAGGAGGGGGTGCCTGAGGGGAGGCACAAGATAGAAGACGTTAGGCATTAACCTGACTCTATTTATGTTAAACCTGCCTGAACTACATTCACATGAGATTGTTTTGTCCTGAATGTACATTGGCACCTTTAGTCTGAACTGCAGATCTTTGGCTTCACCACCTCCACCGACAGCATTAGCTTCACCTGCTGTGGACCGTCTCCTATAGGATTTCTAGAACCACAAAGCATCGAAGTTTCACAGGACACAGAGTCTGTGAGACTCCACTCAGTCTCAGAGTCTCAACCCCACTCAGAGACATAGAGTCACAACAGAGACTCCACTCTTGGAGGACACACACAGTAGTGTGCACATCAGGACCCAAGGGAAGGAGCAGTGACCCCATAGGAGACTGGGCAGACCTACCTGCTAGTTTTAGAGGGTCTCCTGCAGAGGCGGGGGGTGACTGGGGCTCACCGTGTGGACAAGGACACCGGCAGCAGAAGTTCCGGGAAGTCCTCCTTAGCATGAGCCCTCCCAGAGTCCGCAGGTAGCCCCACCAAAGAGCCAGGTGGGCCACAGTTCTGGGTCGCCTCAGGCCAAACAACAAACAGAGAGGGAACTCTGCCCCCATGCATCAGCAGACAAGCGGATTAAAGTTTTATTGAGCTCTGCCCACCAGAGCAACACGCAGCTCTACCCACCACCAGTCCCTCACATCAGGAACGCTGCACAAGCCTCTAAGATAGACTCATCCAGCAGAGAGCAGACAGCAGAAGCAAGAAGAACTACAGTTCTTCAGCCTGTGGATGGAAAACCACATTCACAGAAAGATAGACAAAATGAAAAGGCAGAGGAATTTGTACCAGATGAAGGAACAAGGTAAAACCCCAGAAAAACAACTCAATGAGGTGGAGATAGGCAACCTTCCAGAAAAAGAATTCATAATAATGATAGTGAAGATGATCCAAGACCTTGGAAAAAGAATGGAGGCAAAGATCGAGAAGATGCAAGAAATAGTTAACAAAGACCTAGAAGAAGTAAAGAACCAACAAACAGAGATGAACAATACAATAACTGAAATGAAAAATACACTAGAAGGGGGCTTCCCTGGTGGCGCAGTGGTTGAGAGTCCACCTGCCGATGCAGGGGACATGGGTTCGTGCCCTGGTCTGGTAAGATCCCACATGCCAAGGAGCGGCTGGGCCCGTGAGCCATGGCCGCTGAGCCTGCACATCCAGAGCCTGTGCTCCACAACGGGAGAGGTCACAAAAGTGAGAGGCCCGTGTACCGCAAAAAAAAAAAAAAAAAAATACACTAGAAGGAATCAATAGTAGAATAACTGAGGCAGAAGAACGGATAACTGGCCTGGAGACAGAAAGGTGGAATTCACTGCTGCAGAAAAGAATAAAGAAAAAAGAATGCAGAGAAAGGAAGACAGCTTAAGAGACCTCTGGGATAACATTAAACGCAACAAAATTTGCATTATAGGGATCCCAGAAGGTGAAGAGAGAGAGAAAGGACCCGAGAAAATATTTGAAGAGATTATAGTCGAAAACTTCCCTAGCGCGGGAAAGGAAATAGTAGCCACCCAAGTCCAGAAAGCACAGAGAGTCCCAGGCAGGATAAACCCAAGGAGAAAAATGCCGAGACACATAATAATCAAACTGACAAAAATTAAAGACAAAGAAAAATTATAGAAAGCACAAGGGAAAAATGACAACATACAAGGGAACTCCCATAAGGTTAACAGCTGATTTCTCAGCAGAAACTCTACAAACCAGAAGGGAGTTGGCTGCTATATTTAAAGTGATGAAAGGGAAGAACCTACAACCAAAAGAACTCTACCCAGCAAGATCTCATTCAGATTCAATGGAGAAATCAAAAGCTTTACAGACAAGCAAAAGCTAAGAGAACTCAGCACCACCAAACCAGCTCTACAACAAATGCCAAAGGAAACTATCTAAGTGGGAAACACAACAGAAGAAAAGAATCTACAAAAGCAAACACATAACAATTAAGAAAATAGCAATAGGAATATACATATCAATATTTACCTTAAATGTGAATGGATTAAATGCTCCAAACAAAAGACACAGTCTTGCTGAATGGATGCAAAAACAAGATCCATATATATGCAGTCTATAAGAGACCCATTTCAGACCTAGGGAAACATACAGACTGAAAGTGAGGGGATGGAAAAGGATATTCCATGCAAATGAAAATCAAAAGAAAGCTGGAGTAGCAATACTCATATCAGATACAATAGACTTTAAAATAAAGAGTGTTACAAGAGACAAGGACGGACACTACATAATGATCAAGGAATCAATCCAAAAAGAAGACATAACAATTATAAATATATATGTACCCAACATAGGAGCACCTCAATACATAAGGCAACTGCTAACAGCTATAAAAGACAAAATCGACAGTAACACAATAATAGCAGGGGACTTTAACACTTTACTTACACCAATGGAGATCATCCGGACAGAAAATGAATAAGGAAACACAAACTTTAAATGACACAAGAGACCAAATAGATTTAATTGATATTTATAGGACATTCCATCCAAAAACAGCAGATTACATGTTCTTCTCAACTTCACGCAGAACATTCTCCAGGATAGATCACATCTTGGGTCACAAATAAAGCCTCAGGAAATTTAATAAAACTGAAATCATATCAAGCATCTGTTCTGACCACAAGGTTATGAGATTAGAAATCAATTACAGGGAAAAATATGTAAAAAACAGAAACACATGGAGGCTCAACAATACGTCACTAAATAACCAAGATATCACTGAAGAAAGAAAAGAGGAAATCAAAAACAACCTAGAGACAAATGACAACAAAAACATGATGATCCAAGACCTATGGGATGCAGCAAAAGCAGTCCTAAGAGGGAAGTTTATAGCAATACAAGCCTACCTCAAGAAACCAGAAAACTCTCAAATAAACAATCTAACCTTACACCTAAAGGAATTAGAGAAAGAAGAAAGAAACCCAAAGTTAGTAGAAGGAAAGAAATCATAAAGATCAGAGCAGAAATAAATGAAATAGAAACAAAGAAAACAATAGCAAAGATCAATAAAACTAAAAGCTGGTTCTTTGAGAAGATAAACAAAAATGATAAATCGTTAGCCAGACTCAAGGAAAAGAGGGAGAGGACTCAAATCAATAAAATTAGAAGTGGAAAAGGAGAAGTTGCAACAGACACCACAGAAATACAAAGCATGCTAAGAGACTTCTACAAGCAACTCTATGCCAATCAAATGGACAACCTGGAAGAAATGGACAAATTCTTAGAAAGGTATAACCTTCCAAGACTGAAAGCGGAATAAATAGAAAATATGAATAGACCAATCACAAGTAATGAAATTGAAACGGTGATTACAAATCTTCCAACAAACAAAAGTCCAGAACCAGATGGCATCAGAGGTGAATTCTATCAAATATTTCGACAAGAGCTAACACCCAACCTTCTCAAACTCTTCAGAAATTTGCAGGGAAAGGAACACTCCCAAACTCATTCTATGACGCCACCATCACACTGATACCAAAACCAGACGATGATACTATAGAAAAAGAAAATTAGAGACCAATATCACTGATGAATATAGAGGTAAAAATCCTCAACAAAATACTAGCAAACAGAATTGAACAACGCATTAAAAGGATCACACACCATGATCAGGTGGGGTCTGTCCCAGGAACGCAAGGGTTCTTCAATATACACAAATCAATGTGATACACCATATTAACAAATTGTAGAATACAAATATCATCTCAATAGAAGCAGGAAAAAATTTTGACAAAATTCAACACCCATTTATGATTAAAAATTCTCCGGAAAGTGAACATAGAGGGAATCTACCTCAACATAATAAAGGCCATATATGACAAACCCACAACAAACATCATTCTCAATGGTGAAAAACTACAAGAATTTCCTCTAAGATCAGGAACAAAACAAGGATGTCCACTCTCACCAGTATTATTCAACATAGTTTTGGAAGGCCTAGACACAGCAATCAGAGAAAAAAAGAAATAAAAGGAATACAAATGGGAAAAGAAGTAAAATTTTCACTGTTTGCAAATGACACGATACTACACATAGTGAATCTTAAAGATGACACTAGAAAATTACTAGAGCTAATCAATGAATTTGGTAAAGTTGCAGGATACAAAATTAATGCACAGAAATCTCTTGCATTCCTCTACACTAACAATGAAAGATGAGAAAGAGAAATTAAGGAAACAATCCCATACGCCATTGCAACAGAAAGAATAACATATGTAGGAATGAACCTACCTAAGGAGGTCAAAGTCCTATACTCAGAAAACTATAAGACACTGCTGAAAGAAATCAAAGATTATATAAACAGTTGGGAGTATTAACCATATGCTTGGATTAGAAGCATCAATATTGTGAAAATGACTATACTACCCAAAGCAATCTACAGATTCAATGCAATCCCTAGCAAATTATCAGTGGCATTTTCTACAGAACTAGAACAAGAAAACCTTAAAATGTGTATGGAGACACGAAACACCCCGAATAGCCAAATCAGTCTTGAGGGAAATTAAAAGAGCTGGAGGAAGCAGACTTCCTGACTTCAGACTATACTACAAACTACAGTAATCAAGACTATATGGTACTGGCAGCAAAACAGAAATATAGATCAATGGAACAAGATAGAAAGCCCAGAGATAAACCTACATACCTATGGCTAACTCATCTATGACAAAGGAGGCAAGGATAAACAATGGAGAAAAGACAGTCTCTTCAGTAAGTGGTGCTGGGAAAACTGGACAGTTACACATAGAAGAATGAAATTAGAACATCCATAACACCATACACAAAAATAAACTCCAAATAAATTAGAGATCTAAATGTTAAGACCAGACGCTATTAAACTCTTAGAAGAAAACATAGGCAGAACACTCTGTGACATAAATCACAGCAAGATCCTATTTGACCCACCTCCTAGAGAAATGGAAATAAAAACAAAAATAAACAAATGGGACCTAATGAAACTTAAAAGCTTTTGCACAGCAAAGAAACACATAAAGAAGATGAAAAGACAACCCTCAGAATGGGAGAAAATATTTTCAAATGCAGCAAATGACAAAGGATTAAGCTCCAAAATTTACAAGCAGCTCATGTAGCTCAATATCACAAAAACAAACAACCCAATCCAGGAATGGACAGGAGACCTAAATAGACATTTCTCCAAAGTCGATATACAGGTTGCCAACAAACACATGAAAGGATGCTGAACATCGCTAATCATTACAGAAATGTAAATCAAAACTACAGTGAGGTATCACTCACAGCAGTCAGAATGGCAATCATCAAAAAATCTACAAAAAATAATTGCTGCAGAGGCAGTTATTGGAGAAAAGGGAACACTCTTTCAGTGTTGGTGGGAATGTAAATTGATATAGCCATTAGGGAGAACGGTATGGAGGTTCCCTGAAAAACTAAAAATAGAAGTACCATACGACCCAGCAATCCAACTCCTGGGCATTTACCCTGAGAGAACCATAATTCAAAAAGAGTTATGTTCAACAATGTTCATTGCAGCTCTATTTACAATAGCCAGGACATGGAAGCAACCTAAGTGTCCATCGACTGATGAATCGATAAAGAAGATCTGGCACATATATACAATGGAATATTACTCAGCCATAAAAAGAAACAAAACTGAGTTATTTGTAGTGAGATGGATGGACGTAGAGACTATCCTACACAGTAAAGCAAGTCAGAAAGAGAAAAACAAATAGCGTGTGCTAACACAGATATACGGAGTCTAAAGAAAAAAAAAGTTTATGAAGAACCTAGGGGTGGGACAGGATTAAGGACACAGACGTACGGAAAGGACTTGAGCACACGGGGAGGGGGAAGGGTAAGCTGGGACAAAGTGAGAGAGTGGCATGGACATATATACATTACCAAATGTAACATCGATAGCTACTGGGAAGAAGCCACATAGCACAGGGAGATCAGCTCAGTGCTTTGTGAACACCTAAAGTGGTGGGAGAGAGACAGTGAGAGAGAGATGCAAGAGGGAGGGGATATGGTGGTATATGTATAGCTGATTCACTTTGTTATACAGCGGAAACTAACACATCATTGTAAAGCAATTATACTCCAATAAAGTTGTAAAATGAAAAAAAAAAAGAAAGCCCAGAGATAAACCTACATACCAATGGTCAATAATCTATGACACAGGAGGCAAGACTATACAATGGAGAAAAGACAGTCTCTTCAATCAGTGGTTCTGGGAAAAATGGGCAGCTACGTGTAAAAGAATGAAATTAGAATACTCCCTAACACCATACAGAAAAATAAATTCAAAATGGATTAGAGACCTTAATGTAAGACCAGACAGTATAAAACTCTTAGAGGAAAAAATAGGAAGAATACTCTGACATAAATCACAACAAGATCTTTTTTGATCCACCTCCTAGAGTAATGCAATAAAAAAGAAAAATAAACAAATGGGAACTAATGAAACATAAAAGCTTCTGCAAAGCAAAGGAAAGTAAAAACAAGACGAAAAGACAACCCTCAGAATGGGAGAATATATTTGCAAATGAATCAACAGACAAAGGACTAATCTCCAATAATATATAAACAGCACATGCAGCTCAATATTTAAAAAACCAAACAACCCAATACAAAAATGGCAGAAGATCTAAATAGACATTGATTCCAAGAAGAGAGAGAGATGGCCAAGAAGCACATGGAAAGTTTCTCAACATCACTAATTATTAGAGAAATGCAAATCCAAACTACAATGAGGTATCACCTCACACCTGTTAGAATGGACATCATCAGAAAATCTACAAGCAATAAATGCTGGGGAGGGTGTGGAGAAAAGGATCCCTCTTCCACTATTGGTGGGAATGTAAATTGATACAGTCAATACGGAGAACAATATGGAGGTTCCTTTAAAAACTAAAAATAGAATTACCATATGATCCAGCAATCCCACTACTGGGCATATACCCAGAGAAAAACATAAATCAAAAAGACACATTCACCACAATGTTCATTGCGGCACTATTTACAATAGCCAGGTAATGGGAGCAACTTAAATGCACACAGACAGACGAATGGATAAAGATGTGGTACATATATAAAATGGAATGTTACTCAGCCATAAAAAGGAATGAAATTGGGTCATTTGTACAGACGTCGATGGACCTAGAGATTGTCATACAGAGTGAAATAAGACAGAAAGAGAAAAAGAAATCTTGTATATTAATGCATATATGTGGAACCAAGAAAAATGGAACAGATGAACTGGTTTGCAGGGCAGAAATAGAGACACAGATGTAGAGAACAAACGTATGGACACCAAGGGGGGAAAGCCGTGGGGGAGTAGTGCTGGGATGAATTGGGAGTTTGGGATTGACTTATATACACCCATATGTATAAAATCGATAACCAGAAAGAACCTGCTGTATAATAATAAAATTAAAAATTAAAAAAATAAATAAACATACAAAAAGCAAAACAGAAAAATAGTTCTTCCATTCCCATACATGTATTTATATGAATGAATTATTTCCATGCTTCTATCTATAAATACGAAAAAGAGGAATAAAACCTACATTGAACCCAAAAAGAAAAAAAAAAAAAAGCAGAACCCACCAGTTATAAACAGGAAAACCCTATCAGGGCACTTGCTCCAAAGGTAAAGAATCCTGAAGTTGGTCAGAGGTGGGTAATCGTCTCCCATGAAGCCAGCAGCGGCCCCCACCCCCCAGCAAGGAGCGTCCTCATTGCAAAGCTGGGGGACCGTGCTGAGGCATCTCTGAGTAAACGTGAGCTGAGCTCCAGGCCAGCTGCTGCTGAACTGTTCCCACAGTTCCCAGGTAAAACACCCGAATCTCTGCAAGGACTTGAAAGCCTAGAGGAAGGGCCATGGAGCCACACCAGCGACAGCGCCCAGGCCGACTTGGTGCCTACAGGCCAACCAGGATGGTCCTGGCCCCGGGCGCACTTCTGGAAGCTTTCCATTTCCCTGCCTGAGATACCCCTCCTGTCCCAGCCCCCACTGCTTTTTTCCTTACTCACCTCTGCCTGGGGAGAAATTCCAGCAGCAGATATGGGTGACACATCCTCTTCTTTAGCAGTTGGCAGCTTGGCAGCTCCTGCAGAAAGCCCAGCAGAGCCCCACTCACACCGGGCCACCCTAAAAACCGTGGCCCCTCTCTCCGTCCCACCAGCCCAGACCCAACACTGCTGACGGGGCAGAGAATATGGCGTCAGACACAACTGAAGGGGCTCTTGCTGCCTGGAGCAGTGTTTATATTGACCTCAAACCAGGCACACCTGGAGAGGGCTGGCCGGCACGGTCAGGCTGCCCAGGTCAGCCAATCCTCGCCCCTCTGGGGCTCACAGCAGCAGAAAATGGACCTTGATGAACCGACCAGGTCCAAGGAACAGGTGTGGGCTCCTGAGAGTCAGGATAGACAAGGGGCTGCAGCTCTGGCTTGTTTTCTGATCATTTTATCTGGCCCATGAGTGGGAGACAACTTCAAGAAGACCCTCTCCTAATGAGAGGAACCCAGTAGTCAGGGAGAGGAGGGGTGGTGGGTGGAGACAGAGGCCTGGTGCCCTGGCTCCAGTGGAAGTCTCTGGAAGATCAGGTGGAGGGAGGGCGCACAGAGTGACGCCCAGTGTCACAGACCTGTTGAAGATGTTGTTTGTTAGTTCAAGTCGTGCTCTGAGGTGCTCTGTGTCAGCCCTGAGTGACAGGTGAGCTGGGGGTGCTCTGCACTGGGGGCTATGTGCACGGTTCCTGTGTGCCCAGTCTTGCTGGGTACCTGCACAGCTGAGCTCCATATCCTGGGAGGGGCCTGACCA
The DNA here is from genome assembly GCF_951394435.1 of Stenella coeruleoalba. Classification (NCBI taxonomy): domain Eukaryota; kingdom Metazoa; phylum Chordata; class Mammalia; order Artiodactyla; family Delphinidae; genus Stenella; species Stenella coeruleoalba. Next base: position 2,659,603 of record NW_027646196.1, read on the forward strand.
CGAGAGCCCCATGGGCTGCTGGGTACCTGCCCAGGTGAGCTCCAAATCCTGGGAGGGGCCTGACCATGAGAGCCCCGTGGCCTGCTGGGTACCTGCCCAGGTGAGCTCCAAATCCTGGGAGGGGCCTGACCACGAGAGCCCTGTGGGCTACTGGGTACTTGGTAAAGGACGTCAGGTCAGTGAAGCACCTGAGAATATACATCCATTAGTTCCTAATTCCTACACACTGATGGTCATTCTACCATCCACCAGGACATGGTATTCTGTATTAGACTTAGATGATGTCTTCTTCTGTGTTCCATTAGTCCCAGAGTCACAAGAAATTTTGAAGTAGCGAGGAGTCCAGCCGGTCTTATTGGCCACCGTCACTGCAGTGTCTGTAGGTTTTTCTATGGTGACAGTGTGATATACGGTTCCCCCACCAAGGTACGGGTTAGGATCAGGGTACGGGTTAGGGTATGATTTAGGGTCAGGGCTATGGTTAGGATTAGCGTTAGGGAATGGATACAGCTTATGGTACCAGTTAGTGTACGACAACGGATTTGGTTGGAATCCATGTTAGGGTGTGGGTTAGTGTTAGTATACGGGTTAGGATTAGGTTGTGGGTTAGGGGACGGTTTAGGGTTAGGTTTAGCGTTAGGGAAAGGGTACGGATTAGGTCACTGTCTAGGGTAGGACAACGGTTTAGGGTACCTGTTAGGGTTAGTGTTACTGTTAGTGTACGTGTTACAATTAGGACTTGGGTAAGTATAAGGTTTAGGGTTAGGGTTAGGGTACGTGTTAGTGTTAGTGTTAGTGTATGGGTTATTATTATGGCACAGCTCAGTGTAAGGGTTAGGGTTAGGGTTAGGGAACGGGTACGGTTTTGGTTACAGTTTAGTGTATGACAACATCACCCTTTGGGGGTTTATCCAGGCACATTCACCTCTAGTGTATAAAAGAGGAACACCACTGGCAAGAAGGCCTGTTTCCCTGGTTACCAGAATGGGGAAAGCAGAAATGCTGGTGCCAAATGGCCGTTGCCTGCAACAGCAGCTTTACAACCTGTGCTAATCGGCACTTCATATGCACAAGCACTCGAGGGCTCTAAATGAAACCTGCCCTCAAAATGTCTTCAGGGAGGTAATGGCCAAAATATTTCAAAATGTGGCACATATTTCAAGAAAACCATTTGAAGAGGTAAGCTGTACTCACAGTTTGAAGAAAAAAAAGGACATGCCTGAAAGCTAAATTTCAAGGCATTATGAGACACATGCAAATCCAACCACAAAGAGGTATCAGCTCACAGCAGTCAGAATAAAAATTAGTAGAAAAACTACAAACAATAAATGCTGAAGGGGTTATGGAGAAGTGCATACCCTCAACTTTAAATGGGACGTAACCTGGTAAGAGCCATTAATGGAACAGAATGGAGGTGCCTTTACAAGGTAAACAATTGCCTACCATATGATCCAGCAGGACCACTACTTGGTCTAAACCCGAAGATGACAGAATTGGAAAGACACAGGCAGGCAAATGTGCACTGCAGCAGTATTACAATAGTCAAGACATGGAAGCAACCAAAAATTCCATCAACAGATGAGTGGACAAAGAAGAACTGGTACATGCACTGACCGAATATTAGCCAAGGAAAAAAATGACACAATGCCATTTGCAACACCGTAGATGAGTCTAGAAGTAATCACACAACTTGTCGTAAGTCAGAAAGTGAAAGACACATATACTATGATATCACTTATAGGTGTCACCTAAAAATTGACACCAGTGAAGATATTTCCACAGAGAAAGGCAATCACAGATTTATTAAACAAACTTATGATTCACCAATGGAAAGGTGTGAGGATTGGACACATTAAGATATCGGGGTTAACAGAGCTATACAAACACAGGTGAAGTATATAGTCACCAAAGACCTACAGAATACCAAGAGAAGACTACTCAACATTGTGTCATAACCTACATGGGAAAAGGATCCAAAGAACAATAGATATATGTGTAAAACAACCACATCTTGCACATCTAGAACAAGCAAAACATTGTAATCACACTTGCTGTGATAAAAAATGAAAATCAAATTTGAAAAACGAAGAATTAGTGGGATATAAAGTTAAGGGGCTTTTTCCTGGCACATTCCATTCTAATTTACAACCTAGAACACGACTTTCATTAAGGCTCTGTTGCCCTAATAACCAGATTTGTTAAAGGAGAACTGTGCCTCTTTGTGGCCGTTTCACACAGCAGCAGCTCTAAACCCAGCGATAATGGTTACTTGATATTCAAAATAATTCCAGGCTTGTAAATGACACCTGCCCTCTAAACAAATCCGTGGTCACTAAATCGAGCAAAAATCTCAAAAGACGTGCATAGTTCAAAATGACAATTTAAAGAGGCATATTTTACGCACATTTTGTATTTTTTCTTTTTCTCTCTATTTTTTTGTTAAAAAAAGGGCAAGGAAACATGCTCAACATCAGGAATTAATAAAGCCATGCAAATCCAGACTGCAAAAACGTTCACCTCACAGCCGTCAGAATGATCACCAGCAAAAAAGTCTACAACTTATAAATGGTGAAGGGGCTTTAGAGAACTGTGTACCCTCTAGCTGCTGGTGGGATGTCACCTGGTAAGAGACAGTACTGAAAACAGAATGGAGGTGTGTTTAAAGGTAAAAATTGAGCTACCATGTGATCTGCTAGGATCACTGATGGGCCTATCACCTGAGTAGACCAGAATCAAAGAGACACAGGCTGGCAATCCTTCACTGCAGCAACATGTACCATAGCCAAGACTTGGAAGAAACCAAAACGTCCATCAACAGAAAAATGCACCAAGAAGAAGTGGTCCGTGTACACAATGGAATATTAGCCATGGAAAAGCATGGAACAGTGCCATTGGCACCACCATAGAAGGATCTAGAGATAATCACCCAACTTGAAGTAAGAAAGAAACCAAAACACAGATATCCTATGACATCAATTATAGGTGTTACCTAAAAATTGATACCCATGAAATATTTTCCAAGAGAAGGACACTCATAGATTCAGAAAACCAAATTATGTTTAACCAAATGGAAAGGTGTAAGGAATGTATGAATTAGGATATGGGGGTTAACAGACATATAGTAATACATATGAAATATATAATCACAAAATACCTATGGAATGCTAAAAGAGGTGTACTCAACACTCTGTAATATCCTACACGGGAAAGGATCCAAAGATGAACAGATCAATACATTGATATAATGAACCAGATTCCGTACACCTAGAAAAAACACAGTATTTTTATCCAATTTGCTGTGATAATAAATAAAAATTAAATGTAAAAAACAAACAAGAAGTAAGGAGATATAAGCTCTTGGGAGTTTGCCGTGGCACATTCTGCTCTAATTTGCAGCTTACAAACACGATTTCCGGGAACCCTCTGTTGCCCAAAAACCCAGAGTTGGAAATGTAGAAATGCTGCCGCCTTGTGGCCGTTTCCCACAAGAGCGGCTTTAAAACCACAGCTAACGGTCACTTAACATTCACAAGGACTCAGGACAGTAAAGGACAACTGCCCTCAAAAATTCACAACTGGCAAAATTTTCAAGGAGATAGTATGAAGAGGTAAATTTTACTCATTATTTTTCTAAAAACAAGGAAAATGGATAAAAGCTCAACAACATAAATTTTTAAACTCATGCAAATCTAGCCTACAAAAAGATTTCAACTCACACACGTCAACTACCATCAGCCAAAAGTCTACAAACAATAAATGCGGAAGGGGTTTTAGAGAACTGTGTACCCTCTAGCTGCTGGTGAGATGTAAAGTGGTAAGAGGCAATAGTGAGAACAGAAAGGAGCTGTGTTTAAAAGTAAAAATTGAGCCAGCATTCCATTCAGCAGGCCCACCGCTGAGCCTCTCACCTGAAAATACCAGAGTCGAGAAGGCACAGGCTGCAACAGCTTCACTGCAGGATTTTTCACAATAGCCAAGACACGGAAGCAACCAAAATATCCATCAATGGATGAATGGATAAAGAAGAAGTGGTCCATGTACATAATGGAATATTAGCCATGGAAAACAGTGAAACACTGCTCGCTGAGGCACCATTTATGAGCCTAGATATAATCTCAGAATATGACGTAAGTCAGAAAGAAAAAGACATATAGTATGATATCACTTATAAGTGTTATCTAACAACTGACAAATATGATATCATTTTCAAAGAGAAAGAAACTCACAGACTTAGAGAACAAACTATTCTTATGTAAATGGAAAGGTGGGTGGTATGGAAAATTAAGATTAGGGTTACCATATGTGTACAAATACCTACTAAATACATTTATCAAAGAGACCAACCATATAGCAAGGGAGGTCAATGGAGCACTCTGCAATAATTTACATGGGAAGAGTATCTGCACATGAATATATTATGTATGTGTGTGCGTGTGTGTGTGTGTGTGTGTGTGTGTGTATATGTGTGTGTGTGTAATGTACAAATGAACCACATTGTATACACGTAGGAGAAATAATATTCTAAACATTACCTCGATTTAAAAAGACTAAAAAATCGAACAAGAAATAATGGAATATTAACTTATGGGTTTTTCTCCTAGCACATTCCATTCTAATTTATAACCTGGGAACACAACTTCCAGAAATGTTGTGCTGCCCTAGAAACCAGTTTTGGGAACGGAGAAATGCTGCGGCCTTGTGGCCGTTTCCCCCAACAGCACCTCTAAGCCAGTAGTAGTGGTCACTAAATATTCACACTCATTACAAGCCTGTAAATGTCACCTGTTCTCAAAAAAAATGCTGGGGTCAAAAATCGATGAAAAATTCAAAACAGGGCAGCCTTCCCAGAAGACCACTTCAAGTGGTTTATTGTACTCACAGTTTCTTTCTGTTTTTGTGTAACAGAAAGAAAACAAAGCATGGAAAAATGCTGAACATTAGGAATTATTAAAGACATACAAATCCAAATTACAAAAACCTATCAGCTCACACCAGTCATAATGGCCATCAGCAAAAATTCTGCAAACAATTAATGCTGAAGGGGTTGTGGAGAAATGCACACCCTCGTTTCTAAGTGGGACGTGGTAAGAACCAGTAATGAAAACACAAAGGAGGTGCCTGGATAAGGTAAATATTGAGCTACGATTCAATCAAGCATACCCACTGCTGGGTCTATCACCTGAGAGGATGAGAATCCAAAAGACACAGGGTGGCAATCCTGCACTCCAGCAATATTTACCACAGCCAACACTTGGAAGCAACAAAAATGTGTGTCAACAGAGGAAGGCACAAAGAAGAAGTGGTTCATGTGCACAATGGAATATTACTCCAATAAAAATAGATATATACTTTCAATTTAGAAACCAAACGTAAGTAAGGAGACATCAGCTTTTGGGGGTTTGTCCGGGCACATTCCTCTCTAATATATAACCGAGGAACACCACTGGCAGGAAGGACTCCTTCCGGAATTCCCAGAATGGGGAAAGGAGAAATGCTGCCGCCCAATGGCCGATACCTGCAACAGCAGCTTTAAAACCTGTGCTCATGGTCACTTCATATGCACAAGTACTGGAGGGCTGTAAATGAAACCTGCCCTCAAAATGTCTTCAGGGAGGTAATGGCCAAAATATTTCAAAATGTGACACATACTTCAAGAAAACCATTTGAAGAGGTAAGCGCTACTCACAGCTTGAAGAAAAAGAGGACATGCCTGAAAGTTCAATTTCAAGGGAGTATGAGATGCATGCAAATCCAACCTCAAAGAGGTGTCAGCTCACACCTGTCAGAATAAACATCAGCAGAAAAACTACAAACAATAAATGCTGAAAGGGTTGTGGACAAGGGCATACCCTCAAATTTAAGTGGAACATAACCTGGTAAGAGCCACTAATGAGAACAGAATGGAGACGCCTTTACAAGGTAAACATTTTGCTACCATATGATCCAACAGGCCCTCTCCTGGGCCTATAACCGAAGAAGACATAATTGAAAGACACAGGCAGGCAAATGTGCATTTCAGCAGTGTTACAATAACCAAGACATGGAAGCAACCCAAAAGTCCATCAACAGGTGAGTGGACAAAGAAAAACTGGTCCACGTACAGATGGAATATTAGCCAAGGAAAACAATGACACAATGCCATTTGCATCACCGTAGATGAGTCTAGAAGTAATCACGCAACTTGTAGTAAGTCAGAAAGCGAAAGACACGTATCCTGTGATATCACTTATAGGTGTTACCTAAAAATTGATACCAGTGAAGATATTTCCACAGAGAAAGGCAATCACAGATTCATTAAACAAACTTATGGTTCACCAATGGGAAGGTGTGAGGATTGGATACATTAGGATGTCAGAGTTAACAGAGCTATACAAACACAGGTGAAGTATATAATCACCAAAGACCTACGGAATACCAAGAGAAGACTACTCAACATTGTGTCATAACCTAAAATGGGAAAAGGATCCAAAGAAGAAAAGAGATAGGTATATGTGGAAAACAACCACATCTTGCACACCTAAAACAAGCAAAACATTGTAATCACACTTGCTGTGATAAACAATGAAAATTAAATTTTAAAAAGGAAAAATATTTAGTGAGATATAAACTTAAGGGGCTTTTTGCTGGCCCATTCCATTCTAATTTGCAACCTAGAACAGGACTTCCATTGAGGCTCTGTTTCCCTAGTAACCAGATTTGGTTAATGAGAACTGCTGCCGCCTTGTGGCCGTTTCACACAACAGCAGCTCTAACTGCAGCTGTAATGGTTACTTGATAGTCAAAATAATTGCAGGCCTGTAAACGACACCTGTCCTCAAAACAATCCTTCGGTCGTAAATCGAGCAAAAATCTCAAAAGACATCCATATTTCAAAACGACAATTTCAAGAGGCATATTTTATGCACATTTTATATTCTGTCTCTCGTTTTGTTATAGAAAAAGGCATGGAAAAACGCTCAACGTCAGGAATTAATACAGCCATGCAAATCCAGTCTAGAAACACATTCACCTCAGAGCCGTCAGAAGGATCATCAGCAAAAAAGTCTACATAGTATAAATGCTGAAGGGGTTTTAGAGAACTGTGTACCCTCTAGCTGCTGATGGGATGTAACCTGGTAAGAGCCAGTACAGAGAACAAAATGGAGGTGTGTTTAAAGGTAAAACTTGAGCTACTATGTGATCTGGTAGGCCCACTGATGGGCCTATCAGCTGAGTAGACCTGAATCGAAAAGACACAGGCTGGCAATCCATCACTGCAGCAACATGTACCATAGCCAAGAGCTGGAAGAAACCAAAATGTCCATCAACAGAAAAATGCACCAAGAAGAAGTGGTCCATGAACACAATGGAATATTAGCCATGGAAAAGCATGGAACAATGCCGTTGGCACCAGCGTAGAAGGATCTAGAGATAATCACCCTACCTGAAGTAAGAAAGAAACCGAAAGACAGATATCCTATGACATCACTTATAGGTGTTACCGGAAAGTTGATACCCATGAAATAATTTCCAAGACAAGGCCACTCATAGATTCAGAAAACCAAATTATGTTTAACCAAATGGAAAGGTGTAAGGAATGTATGAATTAGGATATGGGGGTTAACAGACATGTACTAATATATATGAAATATATAATCACAAAATACCCCTGGAATACCAAGAGAGGTCTACTCAACACTCTGTAATAACCTACATGGGAAAGGATCCAAAGATGAATAGATCTATACATTGGTATAATGAAGCAGATTCTGTTCAGCTAGAACACACACAACAATTTTCTCAAATTTGCTCTTATAATTAATAAAAATTAAATTTAAAAAAAAGCAAGCAAGAATTATGGAGATATAAGCTCTTGGGCGTTTGCCCTGACACATTCCACTCTAAATCGCAGCCTACAAACACGATTTCCAGGAACCCTCTGTTGCCCAAAATCCCAGAATTGGAAACGTCGGAATGCTGTCGCCTTGTGCCATTTCCCACAAGAGCGGCTTTAAAACCACAGGTAACCGTCACTTACCATTCACAAGGACTCACTCTGCGCTGTAAAGCACACCTGCCGTCAAAACTTGTGCTGAGGTATGGAATGGCCAAAAAAATTAAAACCTGGCAAATTTTTCAAGGAGATAGTATGAAGAGGTAAGTTTTACCCACTATTTTTCAAATAAAAAAAGAAAATGGATAAAAGCTCAACATCAGGAATTATTAGACTCATGCAAATCTAGCCTGCAAAAAGGTTTCAACTCACGCAAGTCAACTACCATCAGCCAAAAGTCTACAAACAATAAACGCTGAAGGTGTTTTAGAGAACTGTGTATCCTCTAGCTGCTTGTGAGATGTAAAGTGGTAAGATCCGGTAATGAGAACAGAAAGGAGCTGCGTTTAAAAGTAAAAATTGAGATGTCATTCGGTCCAAGACGCCCACCACTGGGCCTATCACCTAAGCGCCGAATCGAGAAGACACACGCTGACAAACCTGTACTGAAGTAATACTGAAAATAGCCAGGACCTGGAAGCAGCAAAAATGTCAGTTAACAGATGAATGGACAAAGAAGCAGTGGTACATGTACCTAATGGAAGATTAGCTTTCAAAAAAATGAACAATGTCGTTTTCATGACTACAGGTGAGTCTAGAAATAATCATATTATGTGAAGTCAAAAGTGTATGATATATATCCTATGATATAATTTATAGATGTTATCTTAAGATTCCTACCAATGAACATATTTCCAAAGGAAAAGACACTCAGAGACGTATAAAACAAACTAATGGTTAACCAAAATGAAAGGTGGGAGGATGAGTAAATTAGGATTATGGGGTTAACATACATACACTAATATATGTTATAAGTATATAAACTTATAATATATAAAATATACAAATCATATAATCATTAATATATATAAATTATATAATCACCAAACACCTACCAAATACCAAGGGAGCTCTACTCAACACTCTATAATAACCTACATGGTAACAGGATCCAATGATGAACAGATATATGTATGAAAAATTGATCCTAATTGGTACATCCAGAGAATCACAACACTCTAATAAAATTTACTCCAATAGGGGCTTCCCTAGTGGTGCAGTGGTTGACAATCTGCCTGCCAATGCAGGGGACACAGGTTCGAGCCCTGGTCTGGGAGGATCCCACATGCCGTGGAGCAACTATGCCCATGAGCCACAACTACTGAGCTTGCGCGTCTGCAGCCCGTGCTCCACAACAAGAGCGGCCACAATAGTGACAGGCCCACGCACCTTGACGAAGAGTGGTCCCCGCTTGCCGCAACTAGAGAAAGCCCTCGCACAGAAACGAAGACGCAACACAGCCAAAAATAAATAAATAAATATTAAAGGCAAAGGAGAGAGGGGAAATTGTAGATCGAGGAAGAATCTAGTTTAAAAAAATTTACTCCAATAAGAAACATAAAATAAATTTAGAAAACAAACGTAAGTAGGAGACATAAGCTTTTGGGAGTTTGTCCTGGGACATTCCACTACAATTTGCAACCTAGGACCACAACTTCAAGGAAGGCTCTCCTGTCCTTGTAACCAAAGCTGGGAATGTAGAAATCTGCCGCCTTGTGGTCAATTCCCGCAACAGCAGCTTTAATCCCAGTGCTATTGGTCACTTAATATTCACAAGGACTGCAGGGCTTTAAATGACACCTGCCCTCAAAAAATATCTTGCGGTCAGGAATGGACATTAATATGCAAAACAGTAGAAAATCCGGAGAAGACAATTTCGAGAGGTAAATTTCCTCACAGCGTTTTTTTTTAAGGACATGAAAAAATGTTCAACATCAAAAATTATTAGGGACATGCAAATTTAAACTACAAAAAGGTGTCAGCTCACAATAGTCTGAATGGCCATCAGAGAAAAATGTCTGCGAACAATAAATGCTGAATGGGTTTCCGAGAATGGATACACTCATATGCTGTTGCTGGGATGTAAACTGGTAACAGCCACTAATCAGAACAGAATGAAGGTGCCTTTAAAAGGTAAAAATTGAGCTACTATGTGATCCTGCCAAAACACTAATGGGCCTGTAACCCGAGAACACCAGAATTCAGAAATACCCAGGTACCCAAAAATGCTCTTCAGCGATACTTACAATAGCCAGACATGGAGGCAAGCAAAATGTTCAAAAACAAATGAATGGGCAAAGAAGTGGTACATGTACACAATCGAATATTAGCCATGGAAATGATGAAACAATGCCTTTTCCATCACCACTGATGAACCCAGGGGTAATCATACTACGTAAAGTAAGTCACAAAAAGAAAGACAAATATCCGATGACATCATTTACTAGGGTTATCTAAAAATTGATACCCATGAATATATTTCCACTGCGAAAGACCCATACAGACTTTGAAAAAGGTGAAAGGAATGGAAAAATTAGGATGTTGGGGTTAACATGCATTTAATAATTCATATAAAATATATAATCAAGAAGGACCTACTGGATGCCAAGGGAGGTCTACTCAACTCTCTCTAATGACCAACATGCGAAAGAATCTAAACCTGATTAGATATATGTATACATATGAATGAACAGCTTCTTTACACCTAGAACAAACACAACATTGTAATCAAATTTACTCTGATAAGAAATAAAAATTAAATTAAACAAGAAGTAATGTGACACAAGATTTTGTGTATTTGTCCTGGCACTTTACACTCCAATATACAATCTAGGAAGAGGAATTCCACTAAACCAATGTTTTACCTAGCAATCAAGGTGAGTATGAATAAATTCCACTGCCTTGTTGCCCTTTCCTGCAACTTTAAAAACAATGCTTATGGGGACTTAATATTCAGAAGAACTGTTGGGCTCTACATGACACCCACAATCAGGAAATGTCCACAGGTAGGTGAGCAAAATAAATTCCAAAGGAACAGACTTTCAAGATCCTATTTCAATAGGTAAATTTTACACTGTTTAAAAGAAAAGCACTTGAAAAGATGTTCTAATTCCTATATTATTAGCGTCATGGAAATCAAAACTACAATGAGGGGTCACTTCACATGAGTAAGAATAGCCACCATTGAAACATCTACAAACAGTAAATGCTTGAGAGGTTGTAGAAAAAAGGCAACCCTCCTATGCTGCTGTTGGGATCTAACATGGTAACAGCCACTATAAATAAGAGTATGGAGGTGCCTTTACAAGGTAAATTTAGAGGTACCATATGATCCAGCTGTCCCACTCCCAGGCCTATAACAGGAGGAAACCAGAATTGGAAAACACACATGCACCCATATGTGTACCGCAGCACAATTTACCACGTCTAAGACATGGAAGCAACCAAAATATCCATCAGCAGATGGACGGATAAAGAAGCGGTACATGTTCACAGTGAAATATTACTCAGAAATGAAAAGAATGAAGGAATGCCATTTGCAGCATCATAGATAGAATTAGAGATAATCATACTAAGTGAAGTAAGTCAGAAAGAGAAAGTCAAATATCATATGATACTACTTATAGCTGAAATTTAAAAATTGATACCAATGAACTAATTTACAAGAGAGAAACAGGGACTTTCCAGGTGGTCCAATGGTTAAGAATCTGAGCTTCCAATTCAGGGGGCATGGGTTCGATCCCTGGTGCTGGGAGAACTAATATCACACATGCCTTGCAGTACAGCCAGAAAAATAAAATAAAAGAGAGAGAAACAGACTCACAGACTTAGAAAACAAACTTATGCTTACCCAATGAGAAAGGTGGGTGGAAGGAATAAATCAATCAGGAGGCTGGGGGAAATATTTACACACTAATACATATAAAATAGATTATCAACAAGGACCTACTGCATAACAAAGGGAAGTCTACTCAACACTCTCTAATAACCTATATGGGAAAAGGATCTGAAGATGAATACACATATGAATATACATAACTGAACAAGATTCTGTACGCCTACCACAAACAGAATATTTTAAATCAACTTTACTCCAATAAAAAAGAAAAATTAAATTAAAACAAAAACAAGAAGTAACAAAACAGAAGATTTGGGCTGTTTGTTCTGCCACAGCCCACACTCATTTACAATCCAAGAGCCCGTCTTCCACAGTGGGTCTGGTTACCCAAGTAACCAGAGAGGGGCATGAAGGAAATCCTAACATCTGTGCCCATTTCCACAACAGCAACTTTAAAACATGTGCTTATGGGCACTTCATATTCACAAGGACTGCCAGGGTGTAAATGACACCTGCCCTTAACAAATGTCCTGTGGTAGTTATCGAGCAAAAATTCAAAATAGTCAGACTTTCAAAAACCCAATGTCAACTGTAACTTTTCCTCACAGTGTTTAAAGAAACACATGCAAAGATGCTCAAGGTCTTGTGTTATTGGAGAGACACATGCAAATCAAAACTACAACAAGGTTTCACCTCACACAGTCAGAATGGCCATCATCAAAACGTTTACAAACCATAAATGCTGGAGAGGACAGGGAGAAAAGGGAACCCTCCTATGCTGTTGGTGTGATGTAAGCTGGTAAGAGCCACTATAAAGTACAGTATGGAGATGTCTTTTAAAAGTAAAAATAGAGCTACCATATCATCCAGCAGTCTTACTTCTGGGTGTATATCTGCAGAAAGCCAGAAATGAAAATGGCAAATGCACCCAAACCCAAACATGCACTGCAGCACTGTTTACAATAGCCAAGACATGGAGGCAACCAAAATGTCCATCAACAGATGAATGGATAATGAAGAAGTTGTACATGTACACAATCAAATAAATATTACTCAGAAATGAAAAAGCATGATCACCTCTAGGTCCATTCCTGTTGCTGCAAATGACATTATTTCATTCTAAGTGAAGTAGGTCAGATAGAAAAAGACAAATATCATATGATATCACTTATAGTGGAGTCTAAAAAATGATAGAAATGAACAAATTTATAAAACAGAAACAAACCAACAGACTTCATATATCCTTCAGGGAGAAAAAGTTTTAAATGTTTCCAATCACTAAATGTCAACCTGAAAAATGTAAGCAATAAATACCACTGTAAAGGTATTAATTCTCCCCAAATTAACCTATACCAGGCATTAGCAAACTAAACCTGGAGATCACATCCAGCCTATCATCTTCTTTTGTAAATTAAATTTAATGAATGATCCACAAGAAAACCCATAATGAGACGTCAGGTCACACCTCTCAACGTGGCTATTATTCCAAAGTATACAGATATGAAATGTTGTTCATGACATGGAGAAGGCAATCCTAGTACACTGGTGGTGGGATTGTAAGTTGGTACACCCACTATGAAAAGAATATGGAGGTCCTGATAAAAGCTAATAGTAGAACTATCATATTAGCCAGCAATTCCACTGCTTGGTATATGTCCAAAGAAAATGAAGACACCAATTTAACAAGATACGTGCATCCCAATGTTCATAGCAGCATTATTTACGATTGCCAACATATGGAAGCAAACTAAATGTCCACCAACAGATGAGTGGATAAAGAAGATGTGGTATGTATACACAATAGACTATTACTCAGCCATTAAAAGGATCAAAGTCTGCCATTTGCAACAACATGGATAGGCCTAGAATATTTATGCATACTTAAGTTAGAGAAGGACAAATACACTATGTTCTCACTTCTCTGTAGAATCTAAAAATGCAAGAAATGTATGTATATAACAAAACAGAAATAGACTCACAGAGAACAAATCAGTGGTTACTGGTGGGGCGACTTAAAGGGGGAGGGAAAAACAGTTGTTTGTTTCTCTAAATCCAGTACCCCTAGGTACGAAATAAACAAACAAGGATATATAGTACAACACAGGGAAATATAGACATTACTGTGTAATCACTTTAGTGGAACACGATCTATAAAAATATTCAATCCATATGTTGTACCCCTGAGACTAATGTAATATTGTAAATCAACTATACTTCAATTTAAATCATCCATAGGGTGGCTGAATGGATTAAAGAAAGTTCAATTATACTGTGTACAAGATATCCATGTTAACTTCTAATCCATATATAGCATAAAACTGAAAGATTGGGAACAAAATACTCCATGAAAATGATACTTGACTGACTAGTCTATTATGAGATAAAAAAGACTTGAAGTCAAACCTCTCAAAGGAAAGAAGGTTATCATATAATGATAAATGGATTAATTCATCAAGAAATCATGACAATTATAAATATGTATGTATCCAGCTTTGGAGCCTCTCAACATATAAAGAATATGTTAACCCACGTGAAGGGGAAAATGTGCAGAAATAAAATAATGGTAAGAAACATCGACACCCAACTTTCAACACTGTATAGATCATCCGGACATAATATCAATCAGGAAACACTGAACCTGAACACACACTTGATATCAAATGAACCTAACATACATCCACAGTATATTCCACTCAACAGCAGCAAACTTTCCATTGTTCTTAAGTACACATAGAACATTGCCTAGGGTAGATCCTATGTTAAGCCACAAAACAAGTCTTCAAAAATCCAAGAATACTGAAATCATATCCCGGATCATTTCCAACCACAATGGTATGAAACTGAAATTCAATGTTAAAAAGAATAATTGAAAATTCAAGAACACTTGGAAATTGGACAATAAGCTCCTGAATAGCCAATGCATACAGGAATAAATCCAAACGGAAATTTAAAAGAAATCTCAAAGCAAACAAAATTGGAAACACAAAGTACCTAAATTTATGGAATACAGGAACAAGACTGCAGTTCAAAGAGTTATGTTTACAGTAATAGATGCATATATTTTCAAAGAATTCTTGAGAGGGGATCAAGATGATAGAGCAGGAAGATACTGAGCTCCCCTGCTGCCAAAGGCACACCCAAATTACAACAACTTACACGGAAATTATCTCTGAAGACCAGCAGGGAATGTTTTCCACAACTAAAGATATAAGGAAGGAGAAACCACAAGGCAGGTAGGAGGACTGGAAACAGTCTAATTGGAACCCACACATAGAGCACAGTGACCCACAGCTGGAAGATATCACAATTGCATAGGTCCTCCACATGGAGGGAAGGGTATGAGCCTGGCATTAGGCTGCTCAGCCCAGGGTTCCTGCACTGGAAGAAAAGAACACAGCAGGTCTGGCTTTGAAAACTTGCAGGGCTTATTTTCAGGAAATCTGGAGACTAAAGGAAACTGAGACTGCTCTCATAGGGCACACACAAATCTCACATGTTCTCAGTCCCTGTGCAGAGCCAATAGAGTGAAAGACACGTGTGCCAGACCCACTTGCTAATCTCGGAGAGCTTCTTGGAAAGGCAAGAGGCAACTGGGACTCCCACTAGGAACTGAGACATGGGCAAGCAACATTTTAGAATCTTCCCTGGAACTGATTAGAATCAGGGGCCTGCCCCATTTACCACCATGCCCATAGCACTCCCGCACCAGAAGGTCTCACAACCAGACACACTGGGGGCCTACGCTGTCCACCTGTGCACCTGGAGCACCACACAGCCACCCATAATGGAGGGCTGCCTTGGATATCAGCACACCCATGGCAATCAATCTCATACTGCAGGGGCTCACAGCCATTTAGGCCAGGGTCCAATACCACCTACCAGCTTGTCTACAGCAGTTGGCCCCGCCGTAAGAGAAAGGTGTGTGCAGCCCACACAGGGAACACCCCTGGAGCATGTGGCTCTGCTGGCCAGAGGACAATGTGCTGCTGGGCCCTATCAGTCATCTCCTATATAAGGCCACTTCTCTGAGACCCGGGAATGTAACAACCTGAACCTAATGAATAGAGATGTACAGAGACTTAGGAAGCATAAGGAAATAGAGGAAAGTGTTACAAATGAAGTAACAAGACACGACATCAGAAAAAGAACTGAATAAAACAGGGATGAGCATTCTACCCGATAAAAAATAGTGTTCACAGTAATGATTATAAAGACGCTCACCCAAGTCAGGAGAAGAATAGATAGACATAGTGAGAATTTCAACAGAGTAATAACATGTCAAAAAGAACAAAACAGTGAACAATACAATAAAAGAGATTAAAACACACACACATGTACATGAGAGAAGCCACATTATACTGTATGCTACAGAAGAACAGATCAGTGAAATGGAAAACAGAGTAGTGAAAATCACCCAAACTGAATAGCACAAAGTAAAAGCAATTAAGAGTATACGTAAAGGGACCTCTGAGACAACATCAAGAGTATTAACATGAGCATTACAGGGGCCCCAGAACGAGGAGAAGAGAGAAACGGGCAGATAACTTATTGGAGGATAGAGTAACTGATAACTTTCCTAACCTGGGGAAGGAAACACACATCCAGGTCCAGGAAAAACAGAGTCCCAAACAAGATGAAGACAAACAGGTCCACACCAAGACATATTATAAAGCTCCAAAGATTTAAAAATTTAAAGAGTGATCACAGAGGCAGTGAAATAAAAGGGTCTAGTTATGTTCAAGGTATTCCCATAAGACTGTCAGATGACTTCTCAGCACAATTTTCAAACTAGGAAGGAATGATAGGAGATAATCAATGGGCTACAAAGAAAAAGTCTACAACAGGAATACTCTACCAGCAAAATTATTATTCAGAATTGCAGGACAGGGCTTCCCTGATGTCACAGTGGTTGAGAATCTGCCTGCCAATGCAGGGGACACGGGTTCGGGCCCTGATCCAGGAAGATCCCACATGCCACAGAGCAACTAAGCCTGTGTGCCACAACTACTGAGCCTGTGCTCTAGAGCCCATGAGACACAACGACTGAGCCTGCTAGCCACAACTACTGAAGCCTGAGCACCTAGAGCCCATGTTGCACAACAAGAAGAGCCACTGCAATGAGAAGCCCATGCACCACAACGGCCCATGCACCACAACGAAGAGTAGCCTCCACTCGCCACAACTAGAGAAAAGCCCACGCACTGCAATGAAGACCTAATACAGCCAAAAATAAATAAATAAATTTATGGAGGAAAGAAAGAATTGAAGGAGAGGTCAAGGGTTTCCCAGACTAGCAAAAGCTAAAAGAGTTCATCACTAATAAACCAGCCTTATATGCAATGTTGAAGGAATTTACTTAAGCTTAAAAGAAGTCTCACTAATTATTGATAGTAACAAGAAAACAAACAAAAGTAAAAATCTCACTGAAAAACCTATACATAGAGTAAGGGTAATAGATCAAACATTTTTTTAGCTTCTGTAAAGAATAAAAGACAATAGTAGTATGTGTTTTTAAAAAAGAGAGGGCCCAAATAAATCAGAAATGAAAGCGATGATGTTACAACAGACACCACAGAAATACAAAGTATCCTAAGATACACACAGGGTAACTCAGGGCTCAGACTGGACAGAGCCCAGTCTCCCTTCCACTGTACATGAGTTACAGGAGCCTCAGGAACTGAGGAGGGGGTGCCTGAGGGGAGGCACAAGATAGAAGACGTTAGGCATTAACCTGACTCTATTTATGTTAAACCTGCCTGAACTACATTCACATGAGATTGTTTTGTCCTGAATGTACATTGGCACCTTTAGTCTGAACTGCAGATCTTTGGCTTCACCACCTCCACCGACAGCATTAGCTTCACCTGCTGTGGACCGTCTCCTATAGGATTTCTAGAACCACAAAGCATCGAAGTTTCACAGGACACAGAGTCTGTGAGACTCCACTCAGTCTCAGAGTCTCAACCCCACTCAGAGACATAGAGTCACAACAGAGACTCCACTCTTGGAGGACACACACAGTAGTGTGCACATCAGGACCCAAGGGAAGGAGCAGTGACCCCATAGGAGACTGGGCAGACCTACCTGCTAGTTTTAGAGGGTCTCCTGCAGAGGCGGGGGGTGACTGGGGCTCACCGTGTGGACAAGGACACCGGCAGCAGAAGTTCCGGGAAGTCCTCCTTAGCATGAGCCCTCCCAGAGTCCGCAGGTAGCCCCACCAAAGAGCCAGGTGGGCCACAGTTCTGGGTCGCCTCAGGCCAAACAACAAACAGAGAGGGAACTCTGCCCCCATGCATCAGCAGACAAGCGGATTAAAGTTTTATTGAGCTCTGCCCACCAGAGCAACACGCAGCTCTACCCACCACCAGTCCCTCACATCAGGAACGCTGCACAAGCCTCTAAGATAGACTCATCCAGCAGAGAGCAGACAGCAGAAGCAAGAAGAACTACAGTTCTTCAGCCTGTGGATGGAAAACCACATTCACAGAAAGATAGACAAAATGAAAAGGCAGAGGAATTTGTACCAGATGAAGGAACAAGGTAAAACCCCAGAAAAACAACTCAATGAGGTGGAGATAGGCAACCTTCCAGAAAAAGAATTCATAATAATGATAGTGAAGATGATCCAAGACCTTGGAAAAAGAATGGAGGCAAAGATCGAGAAGATGCAAGAAATAGTTAACAAAGACCTAGAAGAAGTAAAGAACCAACAAACAGAGATGAACAATACAATAACTGAAATGAAAAATACACTAGAAGGGGGCTTCCCTGGTGGCGCAGTGGTTGAGAGTCCACCTGCCGATGCAGGGGACATGGGTTCGTGCCCTGGTCTGGTAAGATCCCACATGCCAAGGAGCGGCTGGGCCCGTGAGCCATGGCCGCTGAGCCTGCACATCCAGAGCCTGTGCTCCACAACGGGAGAGGTCACAAAAGTGAGAGGCCCGTGTACCGCAAAAAAAAAAAAAAAAAAAATACACTAGAAGGAATCAATAGTAGAATAACTGAGGCAGAAGAACGGATAACTGGCCTGGAGACAGAAAGGTGGAATTCACTGCTGCAGAAAAGAATAAAGAAAAAAGAATGCAGAGAAAGGAAGACAGCTTAAGAGACCTCTGGGATAACATTAAACGCAACAAAATTTGCATTATAGGGATCCCAGAAGGTGAAGAGAGAGAGAAAGGACCCGAGAAAATATTTGAAGAGATTATAGTCGAAAACTTCCCTAGCGCGGGAAAGGAAATAGTAGCCACCCAAGTCCAGAAAGCACAGAGAGTCCCAGGCAGGATAAACCCAAGGAGAAAAATGCCGAGACACATAATAATCAAACTGACAAAAATTAAAGACAAAGAAAAATTATAGAAAGCACAAGGGAAAAATGACAACATACAAGGGAACTCCCATAAGGTTAACAGCTGATTTCTCAGCAGAAACTCTACAAACCAGAAGGGAGTTGGCTGCTATATTTAAAGTGATGAAAGGGAAGAACCTACAACCAAAAGAACTCTACCCAGCAAGATCTCATTCAGATTCAATGGAGAAATCAAAAGCTTTACAGACAAGCAAAAGCTAAGAGAACTCAGCACCACCAAACCAGCTCTACAACAAATGCCAAAGGAAACTATCTAAGTGGGAAACACAACAGAAGAAAAGAATCTACAAAAGCAAACACATAACAATTAAGAAAATAGCAATAGGAATATACATATCAATATTTACCTTAAATGTGAATGGATTAAATGCTCCAAACAAAAGACACAGTCTTGCTGAATGGATGCAAAAACAAGATCCATATATATGCAGTCTATAAGAGACCCATTTCAGACCTAGGGAAACATACAGACTGAAAGTGAGGGGATGGAAAAGGATATTCCATGCAAATGAAAATCAAAAGAAAGCTGGAGTAGCAATACTCATATCAGATACAATAGACTTTAAAATAAAGAGTGTTACAAGAGACAAGGACGGACACTACATAATGATCAAGGAATCAATCCAAAAAGAAGACATAACAATTATAAATATATATGTACCCAACATAGGAGCACCTCAATACATAAGGCAACTGCTAACAGCTATAAAAGACAAAATCGACAGTAACACAATAATAGCAGGGGACTTTAACACTTTACTTACACCAATGGAGATCATCCGGACAGAAAATGAATAAGGAAACACAAACTTTAAATGACACAAGAGACCAAATAGATTTAATTGATATTTATAGGACATTCCATCCAAAAACAGCAGATTACATGTTCTTCTCAACTTCACGCAGAACATTCTCCAGGATAGATCACATCTTGGGTCACAAATAAAGCCTCAGGAAATTTAATAAAACTGAAATCATATCAAGCATCTGTTCTGACCACAAGGTTATGAGATTAGAAATCAATTACAGGGAAAAATATGTAAAAAACAGAAACACATGGAGGCTCAACAATACGTCACTAAATAACCAAGATATCACTGAAGAAAGAAAAGAGGAAATCAAAAACAACCTAGAGACAAATGACAACAAAAACATGATGATCCAAGACCTATGGGATGCAGCAAAAGCAGTCCTAAGAGGGAAGTTTATAGCAATACAAGCCTACCTCAAGAAACCAGAAAACTCTCAAATAAACAATCTAACCTTACACCTAAAGGAATTAGAGAAAGAAGAAAGAAACCCAAAGTTAGTAGAAGGAAAGAAATCATAAAGATCAGAGCAGAAATAAATGAAATAGAAACAAAGAAAACAATAGCAAAGATCAATAAAACTAAAAGCTGGTTCTTTGAGAAGATAAACAAAAATGATAAATCGTTAGCCAGACTCAAGGAAAAGAGGGAGAGGACTCAAATCAATAAAATTAGAAGTGGAAAAGGAGAAGTTGCAACAGACACCACAGAAATACAAAGCATGCTAAGAGACTTCTACAAGCAACTCTATGCCAATCAAATGGACAACCTGGAAGAAATGGACAAATTCTTAGAAAGGTATAACCTTCCAAGACTGAAAGCGGAATAAATAGAAAATATGAATAGACCAATCACAAGTAATGAAATTGAAACGGTGATTACAAATCTTCCAACAAACAAAAGTCCAGAACCAGATGGCATCAGAGGTGAATTCTATCAAATATTTCGACAAGAGCTAACACCCAACCTTCTCAAACTCTTCAGAAATTTGCAGGGAAAGGAACACTCCCAAACTCATTCTATGACGCCACCATCACACTGATACCAAAACCAGACGATGATACTATAGAAAAAGAAAATTAGAGACCAATATCACTGATGAATATAGAGGTAAAAATCCTCAACAAAATACTAGCAAACAGAATTGAACAACGCATTAAAAGGATCACACACCATGATCAGGTGGGGTCTGTCCCAGGAACGCAAGGGTTCTTCAATATACACAAATCAATGTGATACACCATATTAACAAATTGTAGAATACAAATATCATCTCAATAGAAGCAGGAAAAAATTTTGACAAAATTCAACACCCATTTATGATTAAAAATTCTCCGGAAAGTGAACATAGAGGGAATCTACCTCAACATAATAAAGGCCATATATGACAAACCCACAACAAACATCATTCTCAATGGTGAAAAACTACAAGAATTTCCTCTAAGATCAGGAACAAAACAAGGATGTCCACTCTCACCAGTATTATTCAACATAGTTTTGGAAGGCCTAGACACAGCAATCAGAGAAAAAAAGAAATAAAAGGAATACAAATGGGAAAAGAAGTAAAATTTTCACTGTTTGCAAATGACACGATACTACACATAGTGAATCTTAAAGATGACACTAGAAAATTACTAGAGCTAATCAATGAATTTGGTAAAGTTGCAGGATACAAAATTAATGCACAGAAATCTCTTGCATTCCTCTACACTAACAATGAAAGATGAGAAAGAGAAATTAAGGAAACAATCCCATACGCCATTGCAACAGAAAGAATAACATATGTAGGAATGAACCTACCTAAGGAGGTCAAAGTCCTATACTCAGAAAACTATAAGACACTGCTGAAAGAAATCAAAGATTATATAAACAGTTGGGAGTATTAACCATATGCTTGGATTAGAAGCATCAATATTGTGAAAATGACTATACTACCCAAAGCAATCTACAGATTCAATGCAATCCCTAGCAAATTATCAGTGGCATTTTCTACAGAACTAGAACAAGAAAACCTTAAAATGTGTATGGAGACACGAAACACCCCGAATAGCCAAATCAGTCTTGAGGGAAATTAAAAGAGCTGGAGGAAGCAGACTTCCTGACTTCAGACTATACTACAAACTACAGTAATCAAGACTATATGGTACTGGCAGCAAAACAGAAATATAGATCAATGGAACAAGATAGAAAGCCCAGAGATAAACCTACATACCTATG
The DNA here is from genome assembly GCF_951394435.1 of Stenella coeruleoalba. Taxonomy (NCBI): domain Eukaryota; kingdom Metazoa; phylum Chordata; class Mammalia; order Artiodactyla; family Delphinidae; genus Stenella; species Stenella coeruleoalba. The sequence goes on from NW_027646196.1 coordinate 2,681,709, forward strand.
GCTAACTCATCTATGACAAAGGAGGCAAGGATAAACAATGGAGAAAAGACAGTCTCTTCAGTAAGTGGTGCTGGGAAAACTGGACAGTTACACATAGAAGAATGAAATTAGAACATCCATAACACCATACACAAAAATAAACTCCAAATAAATTAGAGATCTAAATGTTAAGACCAGACGCTATTAAACTCTTAGAAGAAAACATAGGCAGAACACTCTGTGACATAAATCACAGCAAGATCCTATTTGACCCACCTCCTAGAGAAATGGAAATAAAAACAAAAATAAACAAATGGGACCTAATGAAACTTAAAAGCTTTTGCACAGCAAAGAAACACATAAAGAAGATGAAAAGACAACCCTCAGAATGGGAGAAAATATTTTCAAATGAAGCAAATGACAAAGGATTAAGCTCCAAAATTTACAAGCAGCTCATGTAGCTCAATATCACAAAAACAAACAACCCAATCCAGGAATGGACAGGAGACCTAAATAGACATTTCTCCAAAGTCGATATACAGGTTGCCAACAAACACATGAAAGGATGCTGAACATCGCTAATCATTACAGAAATGTAAATCAAAACTACAGTGAGGTATCACTCACAGCAGTCAGAATGGCAATCATCAAAAAATCTACAAAAAATAATTGCTGCAGAGGCAGTTATTGGAGAAAAGGGAACACTCTTTCAGTGTTGGTGGGAATGTAAATTGATATAGCCATTAGGGAGAACGGTATGGAGGTTCCCTGAAAAACTAAAAATAGAAGTACCATACGACCCAGCAATCCAACTCCTGGGCATTTACCCTGAGAGAACCATAATTCAAAAAGAGTTATGTTCAACAATGTTCATTGCAGCTCTATTTACAATAGCCAGGACATGGAAGCAACCTAAGTGTCCATCGACTGATGAATCGATAAAGAAGATCTGGCACATATATACAATGGAATATTACTCAGCCATAAAAAGAAACAAAACTGAGTTATTTGTAGTGAGATGGATGGACGTAGAGACTATCCTACACAGTAAAGCAAGTCAGAAAGAGAAAAACAAATAGCGTGTGCTAACACAGATATACGGAGTCTAAAGAAAAAAAAAGTTTATGAAGAACCTAGGGGTGGGACAGGATTAAGGACACAGACGTACGGAAAGGACTTGAGCACACGGGGAGGGGGAAGGGTAAGCTGGGACAAAGTGAGAGAGTGGCATGGACATATATACATTACCAAATGTAACATCGATAGCTACTGGGAAGAAGCCACATAGCACAGGGAGATCAGCTCAGTGCTTTGTGAACACCTAAAGTGGTGGGAGAGAGACAGTGAGAGAGAGATGCAAGAGGGAGGGGATATGGTGGTATATGTATAGCTGATTCACTTTGTTATACAGCGGAAACTAACACATCATTGTAAAGCAATTATACTCCAATAAAGTTGTAAAATGAAAAAAAAAAGAAAGCCCAGAGATAAACCTACATACCAATGGTCAATAATCTATGACACAGGAGGCAAGACTATACAATGGAGAAAAGACAGTCTCTTCAATCAGTGGTTCTGGGAAAAATGGGCAGCTACGTGTAAAAGAATGAAATTAGAATACTCCCTAACACCATACAGAAAAATAAATTCAAAATGGATTAGAGACCTTAATGTAAGACCGGACAGTATAAAACTCTTAGAGGAAAAAATAGGAAGAATACTCTGACATAAATCACAACAAGATCTTTTTTGATCCACCTCCTAGAGTAATGCAATAAAAAAGAAAAATAAACAAATGGGAACTAATGAAACATAAAAGCTTCTGCAAAGCAAAGGAAAGTAAAAACAAGACGAAAAGACAACCCTCAGAATGGGAGAATATATTTGCAAATGAATCAACAGACAAAGGACTAATCTCCAATAATATATAAACAGCACATGCAGCTCAATATTTAAAAAACCAAACAACCCAATACAAAAATGGCAGAAGATCTAAATAGACATTGATTCCAAGAAGAGAGAGAGATGGCCAAGAAGCACATGGAAAGTTTCTCAACATCACTAATTATTAGAGAAATGCAAATCCAAACTACAATGAGGTATCACCTCACACCTGTTAGAATGGACATCATCAGAAAATCTACAAGCAATAAATGCTGGGGAGGGTGTGGAGAAAAGGATCCCTCTTCCACTATTGGTGGGAATGTATATTGATACAGTCAATACGGAGAACAATATGGAGGTTCCTTTAAAAACTAAAAATAGAATTATCATATGATCCAGCAATCCCACTACTGGGCATATACCCAGAGAAAAACATAAATCAAAAAGACACATTCACCACAATGTTCATTGCGGCACTATTTACAATAGCCAGGTAATGGGAGCAACTTAAATGCACACAGACAGACGAATGGATAAAGATGTGGTACATATATAAAATGGAATGTTACTCAGCCATAAAAAGGAATGAAATTGGGTCATTTGTACAGACGTCGATGGACCTAGAGATTGTCATACAGAGTGAAATAAGACAGAAAGAGAAAAAGAAATCTTGTATATTAATGCATATATGTGGAACCAAGAAAAATGGAACAGATGAACTGGTTTGCAGGGCAGAAATAGAGACACAGATGTAGAGAACAAACGTATGGACACCAAGGGGGGAAAGCCGTGGGGGAGTAGTGCTGGGATGAATTGGGAGTTTGGGATTGACTTATATACACCCATATGTATAAAATCGATAACCAGAAAGAACCTGCTGTATAATAATAAAATTAAAAATTAAAAAAATAAATAAACATACAAAAAGCAAAACAGAAAAATAGTTCTTCCATTCCCATACATGTATTTATATGAATGAATTATTTCCATGCTTCTATCTATAAATACGAAAAAGAGGAATAAAACCTACATTGAACCCAAAAAGAAAAAAAAAAAAAGCAGAACCCACCAGTTATAAACAGGAAAACCCTATCAGGGCACTTGCTCCAAAGGTAAAGAATCCTGAAGTTGGTCAGAGGTGGGTAATCGTCTCCCATGAAGCCAGCAGCGGCCCCCACCCCCCAGCAAGGAGCGTCCTCATTGCAAAGCTGGGGGACCGTGCTGAGGCATCTCTGAGTAAACGTGAGCTGAGCTCCAGGCCAGCTGCTGCTGAACTGTTCCCACAGTTCCCAGGTAAAACACCCGAATCTGTGCAAGGACTTGAAAGCCTAGAGGAAGGGCCATGGAGCCACACCAGCGACAGCGCCCAGGCCGACTTGGTGCCTACAGGCCAACCAGGATGGTCCTGGCCCCGGGCGCACTTCTGGAAGCTTTCCATTTCCCTGCCTGAGATACCCCTCCTGTCCCAGCCCCCACTGCTTTTTTCCTTACTCACCTCTGCCTGGGGAGAAATTCCAGCAGCAGATATGGGTGACACATCCTCTTCTTTAGCAGTTGGCAGCTTGGCAGCTCCTGCAGAAAGCCCAGCAGAGCCCCACTCACACCGGGCCACCCTAAAAACCGTGGCCCCTCTCTCCGTCCCACCAGCCCAGACCCAACACTGCTGACGGGGCAGAGAATATGGCGTCAGACACAACTGAAGGGGCTCTTGCTGCCTGGAGCAGTGTTTATATTGACCTCAAACCAGGCACACCTGGAGAGGGCTGGCCGGCACGGTCAGGCTGCCCAGGTCAGCCAATCCTCGCCCCTCTGGGGCTCACAGCAGCAGAAAATGGACCTTGATGAACCGACCAGGTCCAAGGAACAGGTGTGGGCTCCTGAGAGTCAGGATAGACAAGGGGCTGCAGCTCTGGCTTGTTTTCTGATCATTTTATCTGGCCCATGAGTGGGAGACAACTTCAAGAAGACCCTCTCCTAATGAGAGGAACCCAGTAGTCAGGGAGAGGAGGGGTGGTGGGTGGAGACAGAGGCCTGGTGCCCTGGCTCCAGTGGAAGTCTCTGGAAGATCAGGTGGAGGGAGGGCGCACAGAGTGACGCCCAGTGTCACAGACCTGTTGAAGATGTTGTTTGTTAGTTCAAGTCGTGCTCTGAGGTGCTCTGTGTCAGCCCTGAGTGACAGGTGAGCTGGGGGTGCTCTGCACTGGGGGCTATGTGCACGGTTCCTGTGTGCCCAGTCTTGCTGGGTACCTGCACAGCTGAGCTCCATATCCTGGGAGGGGCCTGACCACGAGAGCCCCATGGGCTGCTGGGTACCTGCCCAGGTGAGCTCCAAATCCTGGGAGGGGCCTGACCACGAGAGCCCTGTGGGCTACTGGGTACTTGGTAAAGGACGTCAGGTCAGTGAAGCACCTGAGAATATACATCCATTAGTTCCTAATTCCTACACACTGATGGTCATTCTACCATCCACCAGGACATGGTATTCTGTATTAGACTTAGATGATGTCTTCTTCTGTGTTCCATTAGTCCCAGAGTCACAAGAAATTTTGAAGTAGCGAGGAGTCCAGCCGGTCTTATTGGCCACCGTCACTGCAGTGTCTGTAGGTTTTTCTATGGTGACAGTGTGATATACGGTTCCCCCACCAAGGTACGGGTTAGGATCAGGGTACGGGTTAGGGTATGATTTAGGGTCAGGGCTATGGTTAGGATTAGCGTTAGGGAATGGATACAGCTTATGGTACCAGTTAGTGTACGACAACGGATTTGGTTGGAATCCATGTTAGGGTGTGGGTTAGTGTTAGTATACGGGTTAGGATTAGGTTGTGGGTTAGGGGACGGTTTAGGGTTAGGTTTAGCGTTAGGGAAAGGGTACGGATTAGGTCACTGTCTAGGGTAGGACAACGGTTTAGGGTACCTGTTAGGGTTAGTGTTACTGTTAGTGTACGTGTTACAATTAGGACTTGGGTAAGTATAAGGTTTAGGGTTAGGGTTAGGGTACGTGTTAGTGTTAGTGTTAGTGTATGGGTTATTATTATGGCACAGCTCAGTGTAAGGGTTAGGGTTAGGGTTAGGGAACGGGTACGGTTTTGGTTACAGTTTAGTGTATGACAACATCACCTTTGGGGGTTTATCCAGGCACATTCACCTCTAGTGTATAAAAGAGGAACACCACTGGCAAGAAGGTCTGTTTCCCTGGTTACCAGAATGGGGAAAGCAGAAATGCTGGTGCCAAATGGCCGTTGCCTGCAACAGCAGCTTTACAACCTGTGCTAATCGGCACTTCATATGCACAAGTACTCGAGGGCTCTAAATGAAACCTGCCCTCAAAATGTCTTCAGGGAGGTAATGGCCAAAATATTTCAAAATGTGGCACATATTTCAAGAAAACCATTTGAAGAGGTAAGCTGTACTCACAGTTTGAAGAAAAAAAAGGACATGCCTGAAAGCTAAATTTCAAGGCATTATGAGACACATGCAAATCCAACCACAAAGAGGTATCAGCTCACAGCAGTCAGAATAAAAATTAGTAGAAAAACTACAAACAATAAATGCTGAAGGGGTTATGGAGAAGTGCATACCCTCAACTTTAAATGGGACGTAACCTGGTAAGAGCCATTAATGGAACAGAATGGAGGTGCCTTTACAAGGTAAACAATTGCCTACCATATGATCCAGCAGGACCACTACTTGGTCTAAACCCGAAGATGACAGAATTGGAAAGACACAGGCAGGCAAATGTGCACTGCAGCAGTATTACAATAGTCAAGACATGGAAGCAACCAAAAATTCCATCAACAGATGAGTGGACAAAGAAGAACTGGTACATGCACTGACCGAATATTAGCCAAGGAAAAAAATGACACAATGCCATTTGCAACACCGTAGATGAGTCTAGAAGTAATCACACAACTTGTCGTAAGTCAGAAAGTGAAAGACACATATACTATGATATCACTTATAGGTGTCACCTAAAAATTGACACCAGTGAAGATATTTCCACAGAGAAAGGCAATCACAGATTTATTAAACAAACTTATGATTCACCAATGGAAAGGTGTGAGGATTGGACACATTAAGATATCGGGGTTAACAGAGCTATACAAACACAGGTGAAGTATATAGTCACCAAAGACCTACAGAATACCAAGAGAAGACTACTCAACATTGTGTCATAACCTACATGGGAAAAGGATCCAAAGAACAATAGATATATGTGTAAAACAACCACATCTTGCACATCTAGAACAAGCAAAACATTGTAATCACACTTGCTGTGATAAAAAATGAAAATCAAATTTGAAAAACGAAGAATTAGTGGGATATAAAGTTAAGGGGCTTTTTCCTGGCACATTCCATTCTAATTTACAACCTAGAACACGACTTTCATTAAGGCTCTGTTGCCCTAATAACCAGATTTGTTAAAGGAGAACTGTGCCTCTTTGTGGCCGTTTCACACAGCAGCAGCTCTAAACCCAGCGATAATGGTTACTTGATATTCAAAATAATTCCAGGCTTGTAAATGACACCTGCCCTCTAAACAAATCCGTGGTCACTAAATCGAGCAAAAATCTCAAAAGACGTGCATAGTTCAAAATGACAATTTAAAGAGGCATATTTTACTCACATTTTGTATTTTTTCTTTTTCTCTCTATTTTTTTGTTAAAAAAAGGGCAAGGAAACATGCTCAACATCAGGAATTAATAAAGCCATGCAAATCCAGACTGCAAAAACGTTCACCTCAGAGCCGTCAGAAGGATCATCAGCAAAAAAGTCTACATAGTATAAATGCTGAAGGGGTTTTAGAGAACTGTGTACCCTCTAGCTGCTGATGGGATGTAACCTGGTAAGAGCCAGTACAGAGAACAAAATGGAGGTGTGTTTAAAGGTAAAACTTGAGCTACTATGTGATCTGGTAGGCCCACTGATGGGCCTATCAGCTGAGTAGACCTGAATCGAAAAGACACAGGCTGGCAATCCATCACTGCAGCAACATGTACCATAGCCAAGAGCTGGAAGAAACCAAAATGTCCATCAACAGAAAAATGCACCAAGAAGAAGTGGTCCATGAACACAATGGAATATTAGCCATGGAAAAGCATGGAACAATGCCGTTGGCACCAGCGTAGAAGGATCTAGAGATAATCACCCTACCTGAAGTAAGAAAGAAACCAAAACACAGATATCCTATTACATCACTTATAGGTGTTACCGGAAAGTTGATACCCATGAAATAATTTCCAAGACAAGGCCACTCATAGATTCAGAAAACCAAATTATGTTTAACCAAATGGAAAGGTGTAAGGAATGTATGAATTAGGATATGGGGGTTAACAGACATATAGTAATACATATGAAATATATAATCACAAAATACCTATGGAATGCTAAAAGAGGTGTACTCAACACTCTGTAATATCCTACACGGGAAAGGATCCAAAGATGAACAGATCAATACATTGATATAATGAACCAGATTCCGTACACCTAGAAAAAACACAGTATTTTTATCCAATTTGCTGTGATAATAAATAAAAATTAAATGTAAAAAACAAACAAGAAGTAAGGAGATATAAGCTCTTGGGAGTTTGCCGTGGCACATTCTGCTCTAATTTGCAGCTTACAAACACGATTTCCGGGAACCCTCTGTTGCCCAAAAACCCAGAGTTGGAAATGTAGAAATGCTGCCGCCTTGTGGCCGTTTCCCACAAGAGCGGCTTTAAAACCACAGCTAACGGTCACTTAACATTCACAAGGACTCAGGACAGTAAAGGACAACTGCCCTCAAAAATTCACAACTGGCAAAATTTTCAAGGAGATAGTATGAAGAGGTAAATTTTACTCATTATTTTTCTAAAAACAAGGAAAATGGATAAAAGCTCAACAACATAAATTTTTAAACTCATGCAAATCTAGCCTACAAAAAGATTTCAACTCACACACGTCAACTACCATCAGCCAAAAGTCTACAAACAATAAATGCGGAAGGGGTTTTAGAGAACTGTGTACCCTCTAGCTGCTGGTGAGATGTAAAGTGGTAAGAGGCAATAGTGAGAACAGAAAGGAGCTGTGTTTAAAAGTAAAAATTGAGCCAGCATTCCATTCAGCAGGCCCACCGCTGAGCCTCTCACCTGAAAATACCAGAGTCGAGAAGGCACAGGCTGCAACAGCTTCACTGCAGGATTTTTCACAATAGCCAAGACACGGAAGCAACCAAAATATCCATCAATGGATGAATGGATAAAGAAGAAGTGGTCCATGTACATAATGGAATATTAGCCATGGAAAACAGTGAAACACTGCTCGCTGAGGCACCATTTATGAGCCTAGATATAATCTCAGAATATGACGTAAGTCAGAAAGAAAAAGACATATAGTATGATATCACTTATAAGTGTTATCTAACAACTGACAAATATGATATCATTTTCAAAGAGAAAGAAACTCACAGACTTAGAGAACAAACTATTCTTATGTAAATGGAAAGGTGGGTGGTATGGAAAATTAAGATTAGGGTTACCATATGTGTACAAATACCTACTAAATACATTTATCAAAGAGACCAACCATATAGCAAGGGAGGTCAATGGAGCACTCTGCAATAATTTACATGGGAAGAGTATCTGCACATGAATATATTATGTATGTGTGTGCGTGTGTGTGTGTGTGTGTGTGTGTGTGTATATGTGTGTGTGTGTAATGTACAAATGAACCACATTGTATACACGTAGGAGAAATAATATTCTAAACATTACCTCGATTTAAAAAGACTAAAAAATCGAACAAGAAATAATGGAATATTAACTTATGGGTTTTTCTCCTAGCACATTCCATTCTAATTTATAACCTGGGAACACAACTTCCAGAAATGTTGTGCTGCCCTAGAAACCAGTTTTGGGAACGGAGAAATGCTGCGGCCTTGTGGCCGTTTCCCCCAACAGCATCTCTAAGCCAGTAGTAGTGGTCACTAAATATTCACACTCATTACAAGCCTGTAAATGTCACCTGTTCTCAAAAAAAATGCTGGGGTCAAAAATCGATGAAAAATTCAAAACAGGGCAGCCTTCCCAGAAGACCACTTCAAGTGGTTTATTGTACTCACAGTTTCTTTCTGTTTTTGTGTAACAGAAAGAAAACAAAGCATGGAAAAATGCTGAACATTAGGAATTATTAAAGACATACAAATCCAAATTACAAAAACCTATCAGCTCACACCAGTCATAATGGCCATCAGCAAAAATTCTGCAAACAATTAATGCTGAAGGGGTTGTGGAGAAATGCACACCCTCGTTTCTAAGTGGGACGTGGTAAGAACCAGTAATGAAAACACAAAGGAGGTGCCTGGATAAGGTAAATATTGAGCTACGATTCAATCAAGCATACCCACTGCTGGGTCTATCACCTGAGAGGATGAGAATCCAAAAGACACAGGGTGGCAATCCTGCACTCCAGCAATATTTACCACAGCCAACACTTGGAAGCAACAAAAATGTGTGTCAACAGAGGAAGGCACAAAGAAGAAGTGGTTCATGTGCACAATGGAATATTACTCCAATAAAAATAGATATATACTTTCAATTTAGAAACCAAACGTAAGTAAGGAGACATCAGCTTTTGGGGGTTTGTCCGGGCACATTCCTCTCTAATATATAACCGAGGAACACCACTGGCAGGAAGGACTCCTTCCGGAATTCCCAGAATGGGGAAAGGAGAAATGCTGCCGCCCAATGGCCGATACCTGCAACAGCAGCTTTAAAACCTGTGCTCATGGTCACTTCATATGCACAAGTACTGGAGGGCTGTAAATGAAACCTGCCCTCAAAATGTCTTCAGGGAGGTAATGGCCAAAATATTTCAAAATGTGACACATACTTCAAGAAAACCATTTGAAGAGGTAAGCGCTACTCACAGCTTGAAGAAAAAGAGGACATGCCTGAAAGTTCAATTTCAAGGGAGTATGAGATGCATGCAAATCCAACCTCAAAGAGGTGTCAGCTCACACCTGTCAGAATAAACATCAGCAGAAAAACTACAAACAATAAATGCTGAAAGGGTTGTGGACAAGGGCATACCCTCAAATTTAAGTGGAACATAACCTGGTAAGAGCCACTAATGAGAACAGAATGGAGACGCCTTTACAAGGTAAACATTTTGCTACCATATGATCCAACAGGCCCTCTCCTGGGCCTATAACCGAAGAAGACATAATTGAAAGACACAGGCAGGCAAATGTGCATTTCAGCAGTGTTACAATAACCAAGACATGGAAGCAACCCAAAAGTCCATCAACAGGTGAGTGGACAAAGAAAAACTGGTCCACGTACAGATGGAATATTAGCCAAGGAAAACAATGACACAATGCCATTTGCATCACCGTAGATGAGTCTAGAAGTAATCACGCAACTTGTAGTAAGTCAGAAAGCGAAAGACACGTATCCTGTGATATCACTTATAGGTGTTACCTAAAAATTGATACCAGTGAAGATATTTCCACAGAGAAAGGCAATCACAGATTCATTAAACAAACTTATGGTTCACCAATGGGAAGGTGTGAGGATTGGATACATTAGGATGTCAGAGTTAACAGAGCTATACAAACACAGGTGAAGTATATAATCACCAAAGACCTACGGAATACCAAGAGAAGACTACTCAACATTGTGTCATAACCTAAAATGGGAAAAGGATCCAAAGAAGAAAAGAGATAGGTATATGTGGAAAACAACCACATCTTGCACACCTAAAACAAGCAAAACATTGTAATCACACTTGCTGTGATAAACAATGAAAATTAAATTTTAAAAAGGAAAAATATTTAGTGAGATATAAACTTAAGGGGCTTTTTGCTGGCCCATTCCATTCTAATTTGCAACCTAGAACAGGACTTCCATTGAGGCTCTGTTTCCCTAGTAACCAGATTTGGTTAATGAGAACTGCTGCCGCCTTGTGGCCGTTTCACACAACAGCAGCTCTAACTGCAGCTGTAATGGTTACTTGATAGTCAAAATAATTGCAGGCCTGTAAACGACACCTGTCCTCAAAACAATCCTTCGGTCGTAAATCGAGCAAAAATCTCAAAAGACATCCATATTTCAAAACGACAATTTCAAGAGGCATATTTTATGCACATTTTATATTCTGTCTCTCGTTTTGTTATAGAAAAAGGCATGGAAAAACGCTCAACGTCAGGAATTAATACAGCCATGCAAATCCAGTCTAGAAACACATTCACCTCAGAGCCGTCAGAAGGATCATCAGCAAAAAAGTCTACATAGTATAAATGCTGAAGGGGTTTTAGAGAACTGTGTACCCTCTAGCTGCTGATGGGATGTAACCTGGTAAGAGCCAGTACAGAGAACAAAATGGAGGTGTGTTTAAAGGTAAAACTTGAGCTACTATGTGATCTGGTAGGCCCACTGATGGGCCTATCAGCTGAGTAGACCTGAATCGAAAAGACACAGGCTGGCAATCCATCACTGCAGCAACATGTACCATAGCCAAGAGCTGGAAGAAACCAAAATGTCCATCAACAGAAAAATGCACCAAGAAGAAGTGGTCCATGAACACAATGGAATATTAGCCATGGAAAAGCATGGAACAATGCCGTTGGCACCAGCGTAGAAGGATCTAGAGATAATCACCCTACCTGAAGTAAGAAAGAAACCGAAAGACAGATATCCTATGACATCACTTATAGGTGTTACCGGAAAGTTGATACCCATGAAATAATTTCCAAGACAAGGCCACTCATAGATTCAGAAAACCAAATTATGTTTAACCAAATGGAAAGGTGTAAGGAATGTATGAATTAGGATATGGGGGTTAACAGACATGTACTAATATATATGAAATATATAATCACAAAATACCTATGGAATACCAAGAGAGGTCTACTCAACACTCTGTAATAACCTACATGGGAAAGGATCCAAAGATGAATAGATCTATACATTGGTATAATGAAGCAGATTCTGTTCAGCTAGAACACACACAACAATTTTCTCAAATTTGCTCTTATAATTAATAAAAATTAAATTTAAAAAAAAGCAAGCAAGAATTATGGAGATATAAGCTCTTGGGCGTTTGCCCTGACACATTCCACTCTAAATCGCAGCCTACAAACACGATTTCCAGGAACCCTCTGTTGCCCAAAATCCCAGAATTGGAAACGTCGGAATGCTGTCGCCTTGTGCCATTTCCCACAAGAGCGGCTTTAAAACCACAGGTAACCGTCACTTACCATTCACAAGGACTCACTCTGCGCTGTAAAGCACACCTGCCGTCAAAACTTGTGCTGAGGTATGGAATGGCCAAAAAAATTAAAACCTGGCAAATTTTTCAAGGAGATAGTATGAAGAGGTAAGTTTTACCCACTATTTTTCAAATAAAAAAAGAAAATGGATAAAAGCTCAACATCAGGAATTATTAGACTCATGCAAATCTAGCCTGCAAAAAGGTTTCAACTCACGCAAGTCAACTACCATCAGCCAAAAGTCTACAAACAATAAACGCTGAAGGTGTTTTAGAGAACTGTGTATCCTCTAGCTGCTTGTGAGATGTAAAGTGGTAAGATCCGGTAATGAGAACAGAAAGGAGCTGCGTTTAAAAGTAAAAATTGAGATGTCATTCGGTCCAAGACGCCCACCACTGGGCCTATCACCTAAGCGCCGAATCGAGAAGACACACGCTGACAAACCTGTACTGAAGTAATACTGAAAATAGCCAGGACCTGGAAGCAGCAAAAATGTCAGTTAACAGATGAATGGACAAAGAAGCAGTGGTACATGTACCTAATGGAAGATTAGCTTTCAAAAAAATGAACAATGTCGTTTTCATGACTACAGGTGAGTCTAGAAATAATCATATTATGTGAAGTCAAAAGTGTATGATATATATCCTATGATATAATTTATAGATGTTATCTTAAGATTCCTACCAATGAACATATTTCCAAAGGAAAAGACACTCAGAGACGTATAAAACAAACTAATGGTTAACCAAAATGAAAGGTGGGAGGATGAGTAAATTAGGATTATGGGGTTAACATACATACACTAATATATGTTATAAGTATATAAACTTATAATATATAAAATATACAAATCATATAATCATTAATATATATAAATTATATAATCACCAAACACCTACCAAATACCAAGGGAGCTCTACTCAACACTCTATAATAACCTACATGGTAACAGGATCCAATGATGAACAGATATATGTATGAAAAATTGATCCTAATTGGTACATCCAGAGAATCACAACACTCTAATAAAATTTACTCCAATAGGGGCTTCCCTAGTGGTGCAGTGGTTGACAATCTGCCTGCCAATGCAGGGGACACAGGTTCGAGCCCTGGTCTGGGAGGATCCCACATGCCGTGGAGCAACTATGCCCATGAGCCACAACTACTGAGCTTGCGCGTCTGCAGCCCGTGCTCCACAACAAGAGCGGCCACAATAGTGACAGGCCCACGCACCTTGACGAAGAGTGGTCCCCGCTTGCCGCAACTAGAGAAAGCCCTCGCACAGAAACGAAGACGCAACACAGCCAAAAATAAATAAATAAATATTAAAGGCAAAGGAGAGAGGGGAAATTGTAGATCGAGGAAGAATCTAGTTTAAAAAAATTTACTCCAATAAGAAACATAAAATAAATTTAGAAAACAAACGTAAGTAGGAGACATAAGCTTTTGGGAGTTTGTCCTGGGACATTCCACTACAATTTGCAACCTAGGACCACAACTTCAAGGAAGGCTCTCCTGTCCTTGTAACCAAAGCTGGGAATGTAGAAATCTGCCGCCTTGTGGTCAATTCCCGCAACAGCAGCTTTAATCCCAGTGCTATTGGTCACTTAATATTCACAAGGACTGCAGGGCTTTAAATGACACCTGCCCTCAAAAAATATCTTGCGGTCAGGAATGGACATTAATATGCAAAACAGTAGAAAATCCGGAGAAGACAATTTCGAGAGGTAAATTTCCTCACAGCGTTTTTTTTTAAGGACATGAAAAAATGTTCAACATCAAAAATTATTAGGGACATGCAAATTTAAACTACAAAAAGGTGTCAGCTCACAATAGTCTGAATGGCCATCAGAGAAAAATGTCTGCGAACAATAAATGCTGAATGGGTTTCCGAGAATGGATACACTCATATGCTGTTGCTGGGATGTAAACTGGTAACAGCCACTAATCAGAACAGAATGAAGGTGCCTTTAAAAGGTAAAAATTGAGCTACTATGTGATCCTGCCAAAACACTAATGGGCCTGTAACCCGAGAACACCAGAATTCAGAAATACCCAGGTACCCAAAAATGCTCTTCAGCGATACTTACAATAGCCAGACATGGAGGCAAGCAAAATGTTCAAAAACAAATGAATGGGCAAAGAAGTGGTACATGTACACAATCGAATATTAGCCATGGAAATGATGAAACAATGCCTTTTCCATCACCACTGATGAACCCAGGGGTAATCATACTACGTAAAGTAAGTCACAAAAAGAAAGACAAATATCCGATGACATCATTTACTAGGGTTATCTAAAAATTGATACCCATGAATATATTTCCACTGCGAAAGACCCATACAGACTTTGAAAAAGGTGAAAGGAATGGAAAAATTAGGATGTTGGGGTTAACATGCATTTAATAATTCATATAAAATATATAATCAAGAAGGACCTACTGGATGCCAAGGGAGGTCTACTCAACTCTCTCTAATGACCAACATGCGAAAGAATCTAAACCTGATTAGATATATGTATACATATGAATGAACAGCTTCTTTACACCTAGAACAAACACAACATTGTAATCAAATTTACTCTGATAAGAAATAAAAATTAAATTAAACAAGAAGTAATGTGACACAAGATTTTGTGTATTTGTCCTGGCACTTTACACTCCAATATACAATCTAGGAAGAGGAATTCCACTAAACCAATGTTTTACCTAGCAATCAAGGTGAGTATGAATAAATTCCACTGCCTTGTTGCCCTTTCCTGCAACTTTAAAAACAATGCTTATGGGGACTTAATATTCAGAAGAACTGTTGGGCTCTACATGACACCCACAATCAGGAAATGTCCACAGGTAGGTGAGCAAAATAAATTCCAAAGGAACAGACTTTCAAGATCCTATTTCAATAGGTAAATTTTACACTGTTTAAAAGAAAAGCACTTGAAAAGATGTTCTAATTCCTATATTATTAGCGTCATGGAAATCAAAACTACAATGAGGGGTCACTTCACATGAGTAAGAATAGCCACCATTGAAACATCTACAAACAGTAAATGCTTGAGAGGTTGTAGAAAAAAGACAACCCTCCTATGCTGCTGTTGGGATCTAACATGGTAACAGCCACTATAAATAAGAGTATGGAGGTGCCTTTACAAGGTAAATTTAGAGGTACCATATGATCCAGCTGTCCCACTCCCAGGCCTATAACAGGAGGAAACCAGAATTGGAAAACACACATGCACCCATATGTGTACCGCAGCACAATTTACCACGTCTAAGACATGGAAGCAACCAAAATATCCATCAGCAGATGGACGGATAAAGAAGCGGTACATGTTCACAGTGAAATATTACTCAGAAATGAAAAGAATGAAGGAATGCCATTTGCAGCATCATAGATAGAATTAGAGATAATCATACTAAGTGAAGTAAGTCAGAAAGAGAAAGTCAAATATCATATGATACTACTTATAGCTGAAATTTAAAAATTGATACCAATGAACTAATTTACAAGAGAGAAACAGGGACTTTCCAGGTGGTCCAATGGTTAAGAATCTGAGCTTCCAATTCAGGGGGCATGGGTTCGATCCCTGGTGCTGGGAGAACTAATATCACACATGCCTTGCAGTACAGCCAGAAAAATAAAATAAAAGAGAGAGAAACAGACTCACAGACTTAGAAAACAAACTTATGCTTACCCAATGAGAAAGGTGGGTGGAAGGAATAAATCAATCAGGAGGCTGGGGGAAATATTTACACACTAATACATATAAAATAGATTATCAACAAGGACCTACTGCATAACAAAGGGAAGTCTACTCAACACTCTCTAATAACCTATATGGGAAAAGGATCTGAAGATGAATACACATATGAATATACATAACTGAACAAGATTCTGTACGCCTACCACAAACAGAATATTTTAAATCAACTTTACTCCAATAAAAAAGAAAAATTAAATTAAAACAAAAACAAGAAGTAACAAAACAGAAGATTTGGGCTGTTTGTTCTGCCACAGCCCACACTCATTTACAATCCAAGAGCCCGTCTTCCACAGTGGGTCTGGTTACCCAAGTAACCAGAGAGGGGCATGAAGGAAATCCTAACATCTGTGCCCATTTCCACAACAGCAACTTTAAAACATGTGCTTATGGGCACTTCATATTCACAAGGACTGCCAGGGTGTAAATGACACCTGCCCTTAACAAATGTCCTGTGGTAGTTATCGAGCAAAAATTCAAAATAGTCAGACTTTCAAAAACCCAATGTCAACTGTAACTTTTCCTCACAGTGTTTAAAGAAACACATGCAAAGATGCTCAAGGTCTTGTGTTATTGGAGAGACACATGCAAATCAAAACTACAACAAGGTTTCACCTCACACAGTCAGAATGGCCATCATCAAAACGTTTACAAACCATAAATGCTGGAGAGGACAGGGAGAAAAGGGAACCCTCCTATGCTGTTGGTGTGATGTAAGCTGGTAAGAGCCACTATAAAGTACAGTATGGAGATGTCTTTTAAAAGTAAAAATAGAGCTACCATATCATCCAGCAGTCTTACTTCTGGGTGTATATCTGCAG
This sequence comes from Stenella coeruleoalba, assembly GCF_951394435.1. NCBI lineage: Eukaryota > Metazoa > Chordata > Mammalia > Artiodactyla > Delphinidae > Stenella > Stenella coeruleoalba. Next base: position 2,698,402 of record NW_027646196.1, read on the forward strand.
AAAGCCAGAAATGAAAATGGCAAATGCACCCAAACCCAAACATGCACTGCAGCACTGTTTACAATAGCCAAGACATGGAGGCAACCAAAATGTCCATCAACAGATGAATGGATAATGAAGAAGTTGTACATGTACACAATCAAATAAATATTACTCAGAAATGAAAAAGCATGATCACCTCTAGGTCCATTCCTGTTGCTGCAAATGACATTATTTCATTCTAAGTGAAGTAGGTCAGATAGAAAAAGACAAATATCATATGATATCACTTATAGTGGAGTCTAAAAAATGATAGAAATGAACAAATTTATAAAACAGAAACAAACCAACAGACTTCATATATCCTTCAGGGAGAAAAAGTTTTAAATGTTTCCAATCACTAAATGTCAACCTGAAAAATGTAAGCAATAAATACCACTGTAAAGGTATTAATTCTCCCCAAATTAACCTATACCAGGCATTAGCAAACTAAACCTGGAGATCACATCCAGCCTATCATCTTCTTTTGTAAATTAAATTTAATGAATGATCCACAAGAAAACCCATAATGAGACGTCAGGTCACACCTCTCAACGTGGCTATTATTCCAAAGTATACAGATATGAAATGTTGTTCATGACATGGAGAAGGCAATCCTAGTACACTGGTGGTGGGATTGTAAGTTGGTACACCCACTATGAAAAGAATATGGAGGTCCTGATAAAAGCTAATAGTAGAACTATCATATTAGCCAGCAATTCCACTGCTTGGTATATGTCCAAAGAAAATGAAGACACCAATTTAACAAGATACGTGCATCCCAATGTTCATAGCAGCATTATTTACGATTGCCAACATATGGAAGCAAACTAAATGTCCACCAACAGATGAGTGGATAAAGAAGATGTGGTATGTATACACAATAGACTATTACTCAGCCATTAAAAGGATCAAAGTCTGCCATTTGCAACAACATGGATAGGCCTAGAATATTTATGCATACTTAAGTTAGAGAAGGACAAATGCACTATGTTCTCACTTCTCTGTAGAATCTAAAAATGCAAGAAATGTATGTATATAACAAAACAGAAATAGACTCACAGAGAACAAATCAGTGGTTACTGGTGGGGCGACTTAAAGGGGGAGGGAAAAACAGTTGTTTGTTTCTCTAAATCCAGTACCCCTAGGTACGAAATAAACAAACAAGGATATATAGTACAACACAGGGAAATATAGACATTACTGTGTAATCACTTTAGTGGAACACGATCTATAAAAATATTCAATCCATATGTTGTACCCCTGAGACTAATGTAATATTGTAAATCAACTATACTTCAATTTAAATCATCCATAGGGTGGCTGAATGGATTAAAGAAAGTTCAATTATACTGTGTACAAGATATCCATGTTAACTTCTAATCCATATATAGCATAAAACTGAAAGATTGGGAACAAAATACTCCATGAAAATGATACTTGACTGACTAGTCTATTATGAGATAAAAAAGACTTGAAGTCAAACCTCTCAAAGGAAAGAAGGTTATCATATAATGATAAATGGATTAATTCATCAAGAAATCATGACAATTATAAATATGTATGTATCCAGCTTTGGAGCCTCTCAACATATAAAGAATATGTTAACCCACGTGAAGGGGAAAATGTGCAGAAATAAAATAATGGTAAGAAACATCGACACCCAACTTTCAACACTGTATAGATCATCCGGACATAATATCAATCAGGAAACACTGAACCTGAACACACACTTGATATCAAATGAACCTAACATACATCCACAGTATATTCCACTCAACAGCAGCAAACTTTCCATTGTTCTTAAGTACACATAGAACATTGCCTAGGGTAGATCCTATGTTAAGCCACAAAACAAGTCTTCAAAAATCCAAGAATACTGAAATCATATCCCGGATCATTTCCAACCACAATGGTATGAAACTGAAATTCAATGTTAAAAAGAATAATTGAAAATTCAAGAACACTTGGAAATTGGACAATAAGCTCCTGAATAGCCAATGCATACAGGAATAAATCCAAACGGAAATTTAAAAGAAATCTCAAAGCAAACAAAATTGGAAACACAAAGTACCTAAATTTATGGAATACAGGAACAAGACTGCAGTTCAAAGAGTTATGTTTACAGTAATAGATGCATATATTTTCAAAGAATTCTTGAGAGGGGATCAAGATGATGGAGCAGGAAGATACTGAGCTCCCCTGCTGCCAAAGGCACACCCAAATTACAACAACTTACACGGAAATTATCTCTGAAGACCAGCAGGGAATGTTTTCCACAACTAAAGATATAAGGAAGGAGAAACCACAAGGCAGGTAGGAGGACTGGAAACAGTCTAATTGGAACCCACACATAGAGCACAGTGACCCACAGCTGGAAGATATCACAATTGCATAGGTCCTCCACATGGAGGGAAGGGTATGAGCCTGGCATTAGGCTGCTCAGCCCAGGGTTCCTGCACTGGAAGAAAAGAACACAGCAGGTCTGGCTTTGAAAACTTGCAGGGCTTATTTTCAGGAAATCTGGAGACTAAAGGAAACTGAGACTGCTCTCATAGGGCACACACAAATCTCACATGTTCTCAGTCCCTGTGCAGAGCCAATAGAGTGAAAGACACGTGTGCCAGACCCACTTGCTAATCTCGGAGAGCTTCTTGGAAAGGCAAGAGGCAACTGGGACTCCCACTAGGAACTGAGACATGGGCAAGCAACATTTTAGAATCTTCCCTGGAACTGATTAGAATCAGGGGCCTGCCCCATTTACCACCATGCCCATAGCACTCCCGCACCAGAAGGTCTCACAACCAGACACACTGGGGGCCTACGCTGTCCACCTGTGCACCTGGAGCACCACACAGCCACCCATAATGGAGGGCTGCCTTGGATATCAGCACACCCATGGCAATCAATCTCATACTGCAGGGGCTCACAGCCATTTAGGCCAGGGTCCAATACCACCTACCAGCTTGTCTACAGCAGTTGGCCCCGCCGTAAGAGAAAGGTGTGTGCAGCCCACACAGGGAACACCCCTGGAGCATGTGGCTCTGCTGGCCAGAGGACAATGTGCTGCTGGGCCCTATCAGTCATCTCCTATATAAGGCCACTTCTCTGAGACCCGGGAATGTAACAACCTGAACCTAATGAATAGAGATGTACAGAGACTTAGGAAGCATAAGGAAATAGAGGAAAGTGTTACAAATGAAGTAACAAGACACGACATCAGAAAAAGAACTGAATAAAACAGGGATGAGCATTCTACCCGATAAAAAATAGTGTTCACAGTAATGATTATAAAGACGCTCACCCAAGTCAGGAGAAGAATAGATAGACATAGTGAGAATTTCAACAGAGTAATAACATGTCAAAAAGAACAAAACAGTGAACAATACAATAAAAGAGATTAAAACACACACACATGTACATGAGAGAAGCCACATTATACTGTATGCTACAGAAGAACAGATCAGTGAAATGGAAAACAGAGTAGTGAAAATCACCCAAACTGAATAGCACAAAGTAAAAGCAATTAAGAGTATACGTAAAGGGACCTCTGAGACAACATCAAGAGTATTAACATGAGCATTACAGGGGCCCCAGAACGAGGAGAAGAGAGAAACGGGCAGATAACTTATTGGAGGATAGAGTAACTGATAACTTTCCTAACCTGGGGAAGGAAACACACATCCAGGTCCAGGAAAAACAGAGTCCCAAACAAGATGAAGACAAACAGGTCCACACCAAGACATATTATAAAGCTCCAAAGATTTAAAAATTTAAAGAGTGATCACAGAGGCAGTGAAATAAAAGGGTCTAGTTATGTTCAAGGTATTCCCATAAGACTGTCAGATGACTTCTCAGCACAATTTTCAAACTAGGAAGGAATGATAGGAGATAATCAATGGGCTACAAAGAAAAAGTCTACAACAGGAATACTCTACCAGCAAAATTATTATTCAGAATTGCAGGACAGGGCTTCCCTGATGTCACAGTGGTTGAGAATCTGCCTGCCAATGCAGGGGACACGGGTTCGGGCCCTGATCCAGGAAGATCCCACATGCCACAGAGCAACTAAGCCTGTGTGCCACAACTACTGAGCCTGTGCTCTAGAGCCCATGAGACACAACGACTGAGCCTGCTAGCCACAACTACTGAAGCCTGAGCACCTAGAGCCCATGTTGCACAACAAGAAGAGCCACTGCAATGAGAAGCCCATGCACCACAACGGCCCATGCACCACAACGAAGAGTAGCCTCCACTCGCCACAACTAGAGAAAAGCCCACGCACTGCAATGAAGACCTAATACAGCCAAAAATAAATAAATAAATTTATGGAGGAAAGAAAGAATTGAAGGAGAGGTCAAGGGTTTCCCAGACTAGCAAAAGCTAAAAGAGTTCATCACTAATAAACCAGCCTTATATGCAATGTTGAAGGAATTTACTTAAGCTTAAAAGAAGTCTCACTAATTATTGATAGTAACAAGAAAACAAACAAAAGTAAAAATCTCACTGAAAAACCTATACATAGAGTAAGGGTAATAGATCAAACATTTTTTTAGCTTCTGTAAAGAATAAAAGACAATAGTAGTATGTGTTTTTAAAAAAGAGAGGGCCCAAATAAATCAGAAATGAAAGCGATGATGTTACAACAGACACCACAGAAATACAAAGTATCCTAAGATACACACAGGGTAACTCAGGGCTCAGACTGGACAGAGCCCAGTCTCCCTTCCACTGTACATGAGTTACAGGAGCCTCAGGAACTGAGGAGGGGGTGCCTGAGGGGAGGCACAAGATAGAAGACGTTAGGCATTAACCTGACTCTATTTATGTTAAACCTGCCTGAACTACATTCACATGAGATTGTTTTGTCCTGAATGTACATTGGCACCTTTAGTCTGAACTGCAGATCTTTGGCTTCACCACCTCCACCGACAGCATTAGCTTCACCTGCTGTGGACCGTCTCCTATAGGATTTCTAGAACCACAAAGCATCGAAGTTTCACAGGACACAGAGTCTGTGAGACTCCACTCAGTCTCAGAGTCTCAACCCCACTCAGAGACATAGAGTCACAACAGAGACTCCACTCTTGGAGGACACACACAGTAGTGTGCACATCAGGACCCAAGGGAAGGAGCAGTGACCCCATAGGAGACTGGGCAGACCTACCTGCTAGTTTTAGAGGGTCTCCTGCAGAGGCGGGGGGTGACTGGGGCTCACCGTGTGGACAAGGACACCGGCAGCAGAAGTTCCGGGAAGTCCTCCTTAGCATGAGCCCTCCCAGAGTCCGCAGGTAGCCCCACCAAAGAGCCAGGTGGGCCACAGTTCTGGGTCGCCTCAGGCCAAACAACAAACAGAGAGGGAACTCTGCCCCCATGCATCAGCAGACAAGCGGATTAAAGTTTTATTGAGCTCTGCCCACCAGAGCAACACGCAGCTCTACCCACCACCAGTCCCTCACATCAGGAACGCTGCACAAGCCTCTAAGATAGACTCATCCAGCAGAGAGCAGACAGCAGAAGCAAGAAGAACTACAGTTCTTCAGCCTGTGGATGGAAAACCACATTCACAGAAAGATAGACAAAATGAAAAGGCAGAGGAATTTGTACCAGATGAAGGAACAAGGTAAAACCCCAGAAAAACAACTCAATGAGGTGGAGATAGGCAACCTTCCAGAAAAAGAATTCATAATAATGATAGTGAAGATGATCCAAGACCTTGGAAAAAGAATGGAGGCAAAGATCGAGAAGATGCAAGAAATAGTTAACAAAGACCTAGAAGAAGTAAAGAACCAACAAACAGAGATGAACAATACAATAACTGAAATGAAAAATACACTAGAAGGGGGCTTCCCTGGTGGCGCAGTGGTTGAGAGTCCACCTGCCGATGCAGGGGACATGGGTTCGTGCCCTGGTCTGGTAAGATCCCACATGCCAAGGAGCGGCTGGGCCCGTGAGCCATGGCCGCTGAGCCTGCACATCCAGAGCCTGTGCTCCACAACGGGAGAGGTCACAAAAGTGAGAGGCCCGTGTACCGCAAAAAAAAAAAAAAAAAAAATACACTAGAAGGAATCAATAGTAGAATAACTGAGGCAGAAGAACGGATAACTGGCCTGGAGACAGAAAGGTGGAATTCACTGCTGCAGAAAAGAATAAAGAAAAAAGAATGCAGAGAAAGGAAGACAGCTTAAGAGACCTCTGGGATAACATTAAACGCAACAAAATTTGCATTATAGGGATCCCAGAAGGTGAAGAGAGAGAGAAAGGACCCGAGAAAATATTTGAAGAGATTATAGTCGAAAACTTCCCTAGCGCGGGAAAGGAAATAGTAGCCACCCAAGTCCAGAAAGCACAGAGAGTCCCAGGCAGGATAAACCCAAGGAGAAAAATGCCGAGACACATAATAATCAAACTGACAAAAATTAAAGACAAAGAAAAATTATAGAAAGCACAAGGGAAAAATGACAACATACAAGGGAACTCCCATAAGGTTAACAGCTGATTTCTCAGCAGAAACTCTACAAACCAGAAGGGAGTTGGCTGCTATATTTAAAGTGATGAAAGGGAAGAACCTACAACCAAAAGAACTCTACCCAGCAAGATCTCATTCAGATTCAATGGAGAAATCAAAAGCTTTACAGACAAGCAAAAGCTAAGAGAACTCAGCACCACCAAACCAGCTCTACAACAAATGCCAAAGGAAACTATCTAAGTGGGAAACACAACAGAAGAAAAGAATCTACAAAAGCAAACACATAACAATTAAGAAAATAGCAATAGGAATATACATATCAATATTTACCTTAAATGTGAATGGATTAAATGCTCCAAACAAAAGACACAGTCTTGCTGAATGGATGCAAAAACAAGATCCATATATATGCAGTCTATAAGAGACCCATTTCAGACCTAGGGAAACATACAGACTGAAAGTGAGGGGATGGAAAAGGATATTCCATGCAAATGAAAATCAAAAGAAAGCTGGAGTAGCAATACTCATATCAGATACAATAGACTTTAAAATAAAGAGTGTTACAAGAGACAAGGACGGACACTACATAATGATCAAGGAATCAATCCAAAAAGAAGACATAACAATTATAAATATATATGTACCCAACATAGGAGCACCTCAATACATAAGGCAACTGCTAACAGCTATAAAAGACAAAATCGACAGTAACACAATAATAGCAGGGGACTTTAACACTTTACTTACACCAATGGAGATCATCCGGACAGAAAATGAATAAGGAAACACAAACTTTAAATGACACAAGAGACCAAATAGATTTAATTGATATTTATAGGACATTCCATCCAAAAACAGCAGATTACATGTTCTTCTCAACTTCACGCAGAACATTCTCCAGGATAGATCACATCTTGGGTCACAAATAAAGCCTCAGGAAATTTAATAAAACTGAAATCATATCAAGCATCTGTTCTGACCACAAGGTTATGAGATTAGAAATCAATTACAGGGAAAAATATGTAAAAAACAGAAACACATGGAGGCTCAACAATACGTCACTAAATAACCAAGATATCACTGAAGAAAGAAAAGAGGAAATCAAAAACAACCTAGAGACAAATGACAACAAAAACATGATGATCCAAGACCTATGGGATGCAGCAAAAGCAGTCCTAAGAGGGAAGTTTATAGCAATACAAGCCTACCTCAAGAAACCAGAAAACTCTCAAATAAACAATCTAACCTTACACCTAAAGGAATTAGAGAAAGAAGAAAGAAACCCAAAGTTAGTAGAAGGAAAGAAATCATAAAGATCAGAGCAGAAATAAATGAAATAGAAACAAAGAAAACAATAGCAAAGATCAATAAAACTAAAAGCTGGTTCTTTGAGAAGATAAACAAAAATGATAAATCGTTAGCCAGACTCAAGGAAAAGAGGGAGAGGACTCAAATCAATAAAATTAGAAGTGGAAAAGGAGAAGTTGCAACAGACACCACAGAAATACAAAGCATGCTAAGAGACTTCTACAAGCAACTCTATGCCAATCAAATGGACAACCTGGAAGAAATGGACAAATTCTTAGAAAGGTATAACCTTCCAAGACTGAAAGCGGAATAAATAGAAAATATGAATAGACCAATCACAAGTAATGAAATTGAAACGGTGATTACAAATCTTCCAACAAACAAAAGTCCAGAACCAGATGGCATCAGAGGTGAATTCTATCAAATATTTCGACAAGAGCTAACACCCAACCTTCTCAAACTCTTCAGAAATTTGCAGGGAAAGGAACACTCCCAAACTCATTCTATGACGCCACCATCACACTGATACCAAAACCAGACGATGATACTATAGAAAAAGAAAATTAGAGACCAATATCACTGATGAATATAGAGGTAAAAATCCTCAACAAAATACTAGCAAACAGAATTGAACAACGCATTAAAAGGATCACACACCATGATCAGGTGGGGTCTGTCCCAGGAACGCAAGGGTTCTTCAATATACACAAATCAATGTGATACACCATATTAACAAATTGTAGAATACAAATATCATCTCAATAGAAGCAGGAAAAAATTTTGACAAAATTCAACACCCATTTATGATTAAAAATTCTCCGGAAAGTGAACATAGAGGGAATCTACCTCAACATAATAAAGGCCATATATGACAAACCCACAACAAACATCATTCTCAATGGTGAAAAACTACAAGAATTTCCTCTAAGATCAGGAACAAAACAAGGATGTCCACTCTCACCAGTATTATTCAACATAGTTTTGGAAGGCCTAGACACAGCAATCAGAGAAAAAAAGAAATAAAAGGAATACAAATGGGAAAAGAAGTAAAATTTTCACTGTTTGCAAATGACACGATACTACACATAGTGAATCTTAAAGATGACACTAGAAAATTACTAGAGCTAATCAATGAATTTGGTAAAGTTGCAGGATACAAAATTAATGCACAGAAATCTCTTGCATTCCTCTACACTAACAATGAAAGATGAGAAAGAGAAATTAAGGAAACAATCCCATACGCCATTGCAACAGAAAGAATAACATATGTAGGAATGAACCTACCTAAGGAGGTCAAAGTCCTATACTCAGAAAACTATAAGACACTGCTGAAAAAAATCAAAGATTATATAAACAGTTGGGAGTATTAACCATATGCTTGGATTAGAAGCATCAATATTGTGAAAATGACTATACTACCCAAAGCAATCTACAGATTCAATGCAATCCCTAGCAAATTATCAGTGGCATTTTCTACAGAACTAGAACAAGAAAACCTTAAAATGTGTATGGAGACACGAAACACCCCGAATAGCCAAATCAGTCTTGAGGGAAATTAAAAGAGCTGGAGGAAGCAGACTTCCTGACTTCAGACTATACTACAAACTACAGTAATCAAGACTATATGGTACTGGCAGCAAAACAGAAATATAGATCAATGGAACAAGATAGAAAGCCCAGAGATAAACCTACATACCTATGGCTAACTCATCTATGACAAAGGAGGCAAGGATAAACAATGGAGAAAAGACAGTCTCTTCAGTAAGTGGTGCTGGGAAAACTGGACAGTTACACATAGAAGAATGAAATTAGAACATCCATAACACCATACACAAAAATAAACTCCAAATAAATTAGAGATCTAAATGTTAAGACCAGACGCTATTAAACTCTTAGAAGAAAACATAGGCAGAACACTCTGTGACATAAATCACAGCAAGATCCTATTTGACCCACCTCCTAGAGAAATGGAAATAAAAACAAAAATAAACAAATGGGACCTAATGAAACTTAAAAGCTTTTGCACAGCAAAGAAACACATAAAGAAGATGAAAAGACAACCCTCAGAATGGGAGAAAATATTTTCAAATGCAGCAAATGACAAAGGATTAAGCTCCAAAATTTACAAGCAGCTCATGTAGCTCAATATCACAAAAACAAACAACCCAATCCAGGAATGGACAGGAGACCTAAATAGACATTTCTCCAAAGTCGATATACAGGTTGCCAACAAACACATGAAAGGATGCTGAACATCGCTAATCATTACAGAAATGTAAATCAAAACTACAGTGAGGTATCACTCACAGCAGTCAGAATGGCAATCATCAAAAAATCTACAAAAAATAATTGCTGCAGAGGCAGTTATTGGAGAAAAGGGAACACTCTTTCAGTGTTGGTGGGAATGTAAATTGATATAGCCATTAGGGAGAACGGTATGGAGGTTCCCTGAAAAACTAAAAATAGAAGTACCATACGACCCAGCAATCCAACTCCTGGGCATTTACCCTGAGAGAACCATAATTCAAAAAGAGTTATGTTCAACAATGTTCATTGCAGTTCTATTTACAATAGCCAGGACATGGAAGCAACCTAAGTGTCCATCGACTGATGAATCGATAAAGAAGATCTGGCACATATATACAATGGAATATTACTCAGCCATAAAAAGAAACAAAACTGAGTTATTTGTAGTGAGATGGATGGACGTAGAGACTATCCTACACAGTAAAGCAAGTCAGAAAGAGAAAAACAAATAGCGTGTGCTAACACAGATATACGGAGTCTAAAGAAAAAAAAAGTTTATGAAGAACCTAGGGGTGGGACAGGATTAAGGACACAGACGTACGGAAAGGACTTGAGCACACGGGGAGGGGGAAGGGTAAGCTGGGACAAAGTGAGAGAGTGGCATGGACATATATACATTACCAAATGTAACATCGATAGCTACTGGGAAGAAGCCACATAGCACAGGGAGATCAGCTCAGTGCTTTGTGAACACCTAAAGTGGTGGGAGAGAGACAGTGAGAGAGAGATGCAAGAGGGAGGGGATATGGTGGTATATGTATAGCTGATTCACTTTGTTATACAGCGGAAACTAACACATCATTGTAAAGCAATTATACTCCAATAAAGTTGTAAAATGAAAAAAAAAAAGAAAGCCCAGAGATAAACCTACATACCAATGGTCAATAATCTATGACACAGGAGGCAAGACTATACAATGGAGAAAAGACAGTCTCTTCAATCAGTGGTTCTGGGAAAAATGGGCAGCTACGTGTAAAAGAATGAAATTAGAATACTCCCTAACACCATACAGAAAAATAAATTCAAAATGGATTAGAGACCTTAATGTAAGACCGGACAGTATAAAACTCTTAGAGGAAAAAATAGGAAGAATACTCTGACATAAATCACAACAAGATCTTTTTTGATCCACCTCCTAGAGTAATGCAATAAAAAAGAAAAATAAACAAATGGGAACTAATGAAACATAAAAGCTTCTGCAAAGCAAAGGAAAGTAAAAACAAGACGAAAAGACAACCCTCAGAATGGGAGAATATATTTGCAAATGAATCAACAGACAAAGGACTAATCTCCAATAATATATAAACAGCACATGCAGCTCAATATTTAAAAAACCAAACAACCCAATACAAAAATGGCAGAAGATCTAAATAGACATTGATTCCAAGAAGAGAGAGAGATGGCCAAGAAGCACATGGAAAGTTTCTCAACATCACTAATTATTAGAGAAATGCAAATCCAAACTACAATGAGGTATCACCTCACACCTGTTAGAATGGACATCATCAGAAAATCTACAAGCAATAAATGCTGGGGAGGGTGTGGAGAAAAGGATCCCTCTTCCACTATTGGTGGGAATGTAAATTGATACAGTCAATATGGAGAACAATATGGAGGTTCCTTTAAAAACTAAAAATAGAATTACCATATGATCCAGCAATCCCACTACTGGGCATATACCCAGAGAAAAACATAAATCAAAAAGACACATTCACCACAATGTTCATTGCGGCACTATTTACAATAGCCAGGTAATGGGAGCAACTTAAATGCACACAGACAGACGAATGGATAAAGATGTGGTACATATATAAAATGGAATGTTACTCAGCCATAAAAAGGAATGAAATTGGGTCATTTGTACAGACGTCGATGGACCTAGAGATTGTCATACAGAGTGAAATAAGACAGAAAGAGAAAAAGAAATCTTGTATATTAATGCATATATGTGGAACCAAGAAAAATGGAACAGATGAACTGGTTTGCAGGGCAGAAATAGAGACACAGATGTAGAGAACAAACGTATGGACACCAAGGGGGGAAAGCCGTGGGGGAGTAGTGCTGGGATGAATTGGGAGTTTGGGATTGACTTATATACACCCATATGTATAAAATCGATAACCAGAAAGAACCTGCTGTATAATAATAAAATTAAAAATTAAAAAAATAAATAAACATACAAAAAGCAAAACAGAAAAATAGTTCTTCCATTCCCATACATGTATTTATATGAATGAATTATTTCCATGCTTCTATCTATAAATACGAAAAAGAGGAATAAAACCTACATTGAACCCAAAAAGAAAAAAAAAAAAAAGCAGACCCCACCAGTTATAAACAGGAAAACCCTATCAGGGCACTTGCTCCAAAGGTAAAGAATCCTGAAGTTGGTCAGAGGTGGGTAATCGTCTCCCATGAAGCCAGCAGCGGCCCCCACCCCCCAGCAAGGAGCGTCCTCATTGCAAAGCTGGGGGACCGTGCTGAGGCATCTCTGAGTAAACGTGAGCTGAGCTCCAGGCCAGCTGCTGCTGAACTGTTCCCACAGTTCCCAGGTAAAACACCCGAATCTGTGCAAGGACTTGAAAGCCTAGAGGAAGGGCCATGGAGCCACACCAGCGACAGCGCCCAGGCCGACTTGGTGCCTACAGGCCAACCAGGATGGTCCTGGCCCCGGGCGCACTTCTGGAAGCTTTCCATTTCCCTGCCTGAGATACCCCTCCTGTCCCAGCCCCCACTGCTTTTTTCCTTACTCACCTCTGCCTGGGGAGAAATTCCAGCAGCAGATATGGGTGACACATCCTCTTCTTTAGCAGTTGGCAGCTTGGCAGCTCCTGCAGAAAGCCCAGCAGAGCCCCACTCACACCGGGCCACCCTAAAAACCGTGGCCCCTCTCTCCGTCCCACCAGCCCAGACCCAACACTGCTGACGGGGCAGAGAATATGGCGTCAGACACAACTGAAGGGGCTCTTGCTGCCTGGAGCAGTGTTTATATTGACCTCAAACCAGGCACACCTGGAGAGGGCTGGCCGGCACGGTCAGGCTGCCCAGGTCAGCCAATCCTCGCCCCTCTGGGGCTCACAGCAGCAGAAAATGGACCTTGATGAACCGACCAGGTCCAAGGAACAGGTGTGGGCTCCTGAGAGTCAGGATAGACAAGGGGCTGCAGCTCTGGCTTGTTTTCTGATCATTTTATCTGGCCCATGAGTGGGAGACAACTTCAAGAAGACCCTCTCCTAATGAGAGGAACCCAGTAGTCAGGGAGAGGAGGGGTGGTGGGTGGAGACAGAGGCCTGGTGCCCTGGCTCCAGTGGAAGTCTCTGGAAGATCAGGTGGAGGGAGGGCGCACAGAGTGACGCCCAGTGTCACAGACCTGTTGAAGATGTTGTTTGTTAGTTCAAGTCGTGCTCTGAGGTGCTCTGTGTCAGCCCTGAGTGACAGGTGAGCTGGGGGTGCTCTGCACTGGGGGCTATGTGCATGGTTCCTGTGTGCCCAGTCTTGCTGGGTACCTGCACAGCTGAGCTCCATATCCTGGGAGGGGCCTGACCACGAGAGCCCCATGGGCTGCTGGGTACCTGCCCAGGTGAGCTCCAAATCCTGGGAGGGGCCTGACCATGAGAGCCCCGTGGCCTGCTGGGTACCTGCCCAGGTGAGCTCCAAATCCTGGGAGGGGCCTGACCACGAGAGCCCTGTGGGCTACTGGGTACTTGGTAAAGGACGTCAGGTCAGTGAAGCACCTGAGAATATACATCCATTAGTTCCTAATTCCTACACACTGATGGTCATTCTACCATCCACCAGGACATGGTATTCTGTATTAGACTTAGATGATGTCTTCTTCTGTGTTCCATTAGTCCCAGAGTCACAAGAAATTTTGAAGTAGCGAGGAGTCCAGCCGGTCTTATTGGCCACCGTCACTGCAGTGTCTGTAGGTTTTTCTATGGTGACAGTGTGATATACGGTTCCCCCACCAAGGTACGGGTTAGGATCAGGGTACGGGTTAGGGTATGATTTAGGGTCAGGGCTATGGTTAGGATTAGCGTTAGGGAATGGATACAGCTTATGGTACCAGTTAGTGTACGACAACGGATTTGGTTGGAATCCATGTTAGGGTGTGGGTTAGTGTTAGTATACGGGTTAGGATTAGGTTGTGGGTTAGGGGACGGTTTAGGGTTAGGTTTAGCGTTAGGGAAAGGGTACGGATTAGGTCACTGTCTAGGGTAGGACAACGGTTTAGGGTACCTGTTAGGGTTAGTGTTACTGTTAGTGTACGTGTTACAATTAGGACTTGGGTAAGTATAAGGTTTAGGGTTAGGGTTAGGGTACGTGTTAGTGTTAGTGTTAGTGTATGGGTTATTATTATGGCACAGCTCAGTGTAAGGGTTAGGGTTAGGGTTAGGGAACGGGTACGGTTTTGGTTACAGTTTAGTGTATGACAACATCACCCTTTGGGGGTTTATCCAGGCACATTCACCTCTAGTGTATAAAAGAGGAACACCACTGGCAAGAAGGCCTGTTTCCCTGGTTACCAGAATGGGGAAAGCAGAAATGCTGGTGCCAAATGGCCGTTGCCTGCAACAGCAGCTTTACAACCTGTGCTAATCGGCACTTCATATGCACAAGTACTCGAGGGCTCTAAATGAAACCTGCCCTCAAAATGTCTTCAGGGAGGTAATGGCCAAAATATTTCAAAATGTGGCACATATTTCAAGAAAACCATTTGAAGAGGTAAGCTGTACTCACAGTTTGAAGAAAAAAAAAGGACATGCCTGAAAGCTAAATTTCAAGGCATTATGAGACACATGCAAATCCAACCACAAAGAGGTATCAGCTCACAGCAGTCAGAATAAAAATTAGTAGAAAAACTACAAACAATAAATGCTGAAGGGGTTATGGAGAAGTGCATACCCTCAACTTTAAATGGGACGTAACCTGGTAAGAGCCATTAATGGAACAGAATGGAGGTGCCTTTACAAGGTAAACAATTGCCTACCATATGATCCAGCAGGACCACTACTTGGTCTAAACCCGAAGATGACAGAATTGGAAAGACACAGGCAGGCAAATGTGCACTGCAGCAGTATTACAATAGTCAAGACATGGAAGCAACCAAAAATTCCATCAACAGATGAGTGGACAAAGAAGAACTGGTACATGCACTGACCGAATATTAGCCAAGGAAAAAAATGACACAATGCCATTTGCAACACCGTAGATGAGTCTAGAAGTAATCACACAACTTGTCGTAAGTCAGAAAGTGAAAGACACATATACTATGATATCACTTATAGGTGTCACCTAAAAATTGACACCAGTGAAGATATTTCCACAGAGAAAGGCAATCACAGATTTATTAAACAAACTTATGATTCACCAATGGAAAGGTGTGAGGATTGGACACATTAAGATATCGGGGTTAACAGAGCTATACAAACACAGGTGAAGTATATAGTCACCAAAGACCTACAGAATACCAAGAGAAGACTACTCAACATTGTGTCATAACCTACATGGGAAAAGGATCCAAAGAACAATAGATATATGTGTAAAACAACCACATCTTGCACATCTAGAACAAGCAAAACATTGTAATCACACTTGCTGTGATAAAAAATGAAAATCAAATTTGAAAAACGAAGAATTAGTGGGATATAAAGTTAAGGGGCTTTTTCCTGGCACATTCCATTCTAATTTACAACCTAGAACACGACTTTCATTAAGGCTCTGTTGCCCTAATAACCAGATTTGTTAAAGGAGAACTGTGCCTCTTTGTGGCCGTTTCACACAGCAGCAGCTCTAAACCCAGCGATAATGGTTACTTGATATTCAAAATAATTCCAGGCTTGTAAATGACACCTGCCCTCTAAACAAATCCGTGGTCACTAAATCGAGCAAAAATCTCAAAAGACGTGCATAGTTCAAAATGACAATTTAAAGAGGCATATTTTACTCACATTTTGTATTTTTTCTTTTTCTCTCTATTTTTTTGTTAAAAAAAGGGCAAGGAAACATGCTCAACATCAGGAATTAATAAAGCCATGCAAATCCAGACTGCAAAAACGTTCACCTCAGAGCCGTCAGAAGGATCATCAGCAAAAAAGTCTACATAGTATAAATGCTGAAGGGGTTTTAGAGAACTGTGTACCCTCTAGCTGCTGATGGGATGTAACCTGGTAAGAGCCAGTACAGAGAACAAAATGGAGGTGTGTTTAAAGGTAAAACTTGAGCTACTATGTGATCTGGTAGGCCCACTGATGGGCCTATCAGCTGAGTAGACCTGAATCGAAAAGACACAGGCTGGCAATCCATCACTGCAGCAACATGTACCATAGCCAAGAGCTGGAAGAAACCAAAACGTCCATCAACAGAAAAATGCACCAAGAAGAAGTGGTCCATGAACACAATGGAATATTAGCCATGGAAAAGCATGGAACAATGCCGTTGGCACCAGCGTAGAAGGATCTAGAGATAATCACCCTACCTGAAGTAAGAAAGAAACCAAAACACAGATATCCTATTACATCACTTATAGGTGTTACCGGAAAGTTGATACCCATGAAATAATTTCCAAGACAAGGCCACTCATAGATTCAGAAAACCAAATTATGTTTAACCAAATGGAAAGGTGTAAGGAATGTATGAATTAGGATATGGGGGTTAACAGACATATAGTAATACATATGAAATATATAATCACAAAATACCTATGGAATGCTAAAAGAGGTGTACTCAACACTCTGTAATATCCTACACGGGAAAGGATCCAAAGATGAACAGATCAATACATTGATATAATGAACCAGATTCCGTACACCTAGAAAAAACACAGTATTTTTATCCAATTTGCTGTGATAATAAATAAAAATTAAATGTAAAAAACAAACAAGAAGTAAGGAGATATAAGCTCTTGGGAGTTTGCCGTGGCACATTCTGCTCTAATTTGCAGCTTACAAACACGATTTCCGGGAACCCTCTGTTGCCCAAAAACCCAGAGTTGGAAATGTAGAAATGCTGCCGCCTTGTGGCCGTTTCCCACAAGAGCGGCTTTAAAACCACAGCTAACGGTCACTTAACATTCACAAGGACTCAGGACAGTAAAGGACAACTGCCCTCAAAAATTCACAACTGGCAAAATTTTCAAGGAGATAGTATGAAGAGGTAAATTTTACTCATTATTTTTCTAAAAACAAGGAAAATGGATAAAAGCTCAACAACATAAATTTTTAAACTCATGCAAATCTAGCCTACAAAAAGATTTCAACTCACACACGTCAACTACCATCAGCCAAAAGTCTACAAACAATAAATGCGGAAGGGGTTTTAGAGAACTGTGTACCCTCTAGCTGCTGGTGAGATGTAAAGTGGTAAGAGGCAATAGTGAGAACAGAAAGGAGCTGTGTTTAAAAGTAAAAATTGAGCCAGCATTCCATTCAGCAGGCCCACCGCTGAGCCTCTCACCTGAAAATACCAGAGTCGAGAAGGCACAGGCTGCAACAGCTTCACTGCAGGATTTTTCACAATAGCCAAGACACGGAAGCAACCAAAATATCCATCAATGGATGAATGGATAAAGAAGAAGTGGTCCATGTACATAATGGAATATTAGCCATGGAAAACAGTGAAACACTGCTCGCTGAGGCACCATTTATGAGCCTAGATATAATCTCAGAATATGACGTAAGTCAGAAAGAAAAAGACATATAGTATGATATCACTTATAAGTGTTATCTAACAACTGACAAATATGATATCATTTTCAAAGAGAAAGAAACTCACAGACTTAGAGAACAAACTATTCTTATGTAAATGGAAAGGTGGGTGGTATGGAAAATTAAGATTAGGGTTACCATATGTGTACAAATACCTACTAAATACATTTATCAAAGAGACCAACCATATAGCAAGGGAGGTCAATGGAGCACTCTGCAATAATTTACATGGGAAGAGTATCTGCACATGAATATATTATGTATGTGTGTGCGTGTGTGTGTGTGTGTGTGTGTGTGTGTGTATGTGTGTGTGTGTAATGTACAAATGAACCACATTGTATACACGTAGGAGAAATAATATTCTAAACATTACCTCGATTTAAAAAGACTAAAAAATCGAACAAGAAATAATGGAATATTAACTTATGGGTTTTTCTCCTAGCACATTCCATTCTAATTTATAACCTGGGAACACAACTTCCAGAAGTGTTGTGCTGCCCTAGAAACCAGTTTTGGGAACGGAGAAATGCTGCGGCCTTGTGGCCGTTTCCCCCAACAGCACCTCTAAGCCAGTAGTAGTGGTCACTAAATATTCACACTCATTACAAGCCTGTAAATGTCACCTGTTCTCAAAAAAAATGCTGGGGTCAAAAATCGATGAAAAATTCAAAACAGGGCAGCCTTCCCAGAAGACCACTTCAAGTGGTTTATTGTACTCACAGTTTCTTTCTGTTTTTGTGTAACAGAAAGAAAACAAAGCATGGAAAAATGCTGAACATTAGGAATTATTAAAGACATACAAATCCAAATTACAAAAACCTATCAGCTCACACCAGTCATAATGGCCATCAGCAAAAATTCTGCAAACAATTAATGCTGAAGGGGTTGTGGAGAAATGCACACCCTCGTTTCTAAGTGGGACGTGGTAAGAACCAGTAATGAAAACACAAAGGAGGTGCCTGGATAAGGTAAATATTGAGCTACGATTCAATCAAGCATACCCACTGCTGGGTCTATCACCTGAGAGGATGAGAATCCAAAAGACACAGGGTGGCAATCCTGCACTCCAGCAATATTTACCACAGCCAACACTTGGAAGCAACAAAAATGTGTGTCAACAGAGGAAGGCACAAAGAAGAAGTGGTTCATGTGCACAATGGAATATTACTCCAATAAAAATAGATATATACTTTCAATTTAGAAACCAAACGTAAGTAAGGAGACATCAGCTTTTGGGGGTTTGTCCGGGCACATTCCTCTCTAATATATAACCGAGGAACACCACTGGCAGGAAGGACTCCTTCCGGAATTCCCAGAATGGGGAAAGGAGAAATGCTGCCGCCCAATGGCCGATACCTGCAACAGCAGCTTTAAAACCTGTGCTCATGGTCACTTCATATGCACAAGTACTGGAGGGCTGTAAATGAAACCTGCCCTCAAAATGTCTTCAGGGAGGTAATGGCCAAAATATTTCAAAATGTGACACATACTTCAAGAAAACCATTTGAAGAGGTAAGCGCTACTCACAGCTTGAAGAAAAAGAGGACATGCCTGAAAGTTCAATTTCAAGGGAGTATGAGATGCATGCAAATCCAACCTCAAAGAGGTGTCAGCTCACACCTGTCAGAATAAACATCAGCAGAAAAACTACAAACAATAAATGCTGAAAGGGTTGTGGACAAGGGCATACCCTCAAATTTAAGTGGAACATAACCTGGTAAGAGCCACTAATGAGAACAGAATGGAGACGCCTTTACAAGGTAAACATTTTGCTACCATATGATCCAACAGGCCCTCTCCTGGGCCTATAACCGAAGAAGACATAATTGAAAGACACAGGCAGGCAAATGTGCATTTCAGCAGTGTTACAATAACCAAGACATGGAAGCAACCCAAAAGTCCATCAACAGGTGAGTGGACAAAGAAAAACTGGTCCACGTACAGATGGAATATTAGCCAAGGAAAACAATGACACAATGCCATTTGCATCACCGTAGATGAGTCTAGAAGTAATCACGCAACTTGTAGTAAGTCAGAAAGCGAAAGACACGTATCCTGTGATATCACTTATAGGTGTTACCTAAAAATTGATACCAGTGAAGATATTTCCACAGAGAAAGGCAATCACAGATTCATTAAACAAACTTATGGTTCACCAATGGGAAGGTGTGAGGATTGGATACATTAGGATGTCAGAGTTAACAGAGCTATACAAACACAGGTGAAGTATATAATCACCAAAGACCTACGGAATACCAAGAGAAGACTACTCAACATTGTGTCATAACCTAAAATGGGAAAAGGATCCAAAGAAGAAAAGAGATAGGTATATGTGGAAAACAACCACATCTTGCACACCTAAAACAAGCAAAACATTGTAATCACACTTGCTGTGATAAACAATGAAAATTAAATTTTAAAAAGGAAAAATATTTAGTGAGATATAAACTTAAGGGGCTTTTTGCTGGCCCATTCCATTCTAATTTGCAACCTAGAACAGGACTTCCATTGAGGCTCTGTTTCCCTAGTAACCAGATTTGGTTAATGAGAACTGCTGCCGCCTTGTGGCCGTTTCACACAACAGCAGCTCTAACTGCAGCTGTAATGGTTACTTGATAGTCAAAATAATTGCAGGCCTGTAAACGACACCTGTCCTCAAAACAATCCTTCGGTCGTAAATCGAGCAAAAATCTCAAAAGACATCCATATTTCAAAACGACAATTTCAAGAGGCATATTTTATGCACATTTTATATTCTGTCTCTCGTTTTGTTATAGAAAAAGGCATGGAAAAACGCTCAACGTCAGGAATTAATACAGCCATGCAAATCCAGTCTAGAAACACATTCACCTCAGAGCCGTCAGAAGGATCATCAGCAAAAAAGTCTACATAGTATAAATGCTGAAGGGGTTTTAGAGAACTGTGTACCCTCTAGCTGCTGATGGGATGTAACCTGGTAAGAGCCAGTACAGAGAACAAAATGGAGGTGTGTTTAAAGGTAAAACTTGAGCTACTATGTGATCTGGTAGGCCCACTGATGGGCCTATCAGCTGAGTAGACCTGAATCGAAAAGACACAGGCTGGCAATCCATCACTGCAGCAACATGTACCATAGCCAAGAGCTGGAAGAAACCAAAATGTCCATCAACAGAAAAATGCACCAAGAAGAAGTGGTCCATGAACACAATGGAATATTAGCCATGGAAAAGCATGGAACAATGCCGTTGGCACCAGCGTAGAAGGATCTAGAGATAATCACCCTACCTGAAGTAAGAAAGAAACCGAAAGACAGATATCCTATGACATCACTTATAGGTGTTACCGGAAAGTTGATACCCATGAAATAATTTCCAAGACAAGGCCACTCATAGATTCAGAAAACCAAATTATGTTTAACCAAATGGAAAGGTGTAAGGAATGTATGAATTAGGATATGGGGGTTAACAGACATGTACTAATATATATGAAATATATAATCACAAAATACCCCTGGAATACCAAGAGAGGTCTACTCAACACTCTGTAATAACCTACATGGGAAAGGATCCAAAGATGAATAGATCTATACATTGGTATAATGAAGCAGATTCTGTTCAGCTAGAACACACACAACAATTTTCTCAAATTTGCTCTTATAATTAATAAAAATTAAATTTAAAAAAAAGCAAGCAAGAATTATGGAGATATAAGCTCTTGGGCGTTTGCCCTGACACATTCCACTCTAAATCGCAGCCTACAAACACGATTTCCAGGAACCCTCTGTTGCCCAAAATCCCAGAATTGGAAACGTCGGAATGCTGTCGCCTTGTGCCATTTCCCACAAGAGCGGCTTTAAAACCACAGGTAACCGTCACTTACCATTCACAAGGACTCACTCTGCGCTGTAAAGCACACCTGCCGTCAAAACTTGTGCTGAGGTATGGAATGGCCAAAAAAATTAAAACCTGGCAAATTTTTCAAGGAGATAGTATGAAGAGGTAAGTTTTACCCACTATTTTTCAAATAAAAAAAGAAAATGGATAAAAGCTCAACATCAGGAATTATTAGACTCATGCAAATCTAGCCTGCAAAAAGGTTTCAACTCACGCAAGTCAACTACCATCAGCCAAAAGTCTACAAACAATAAACGCTGAAGGTGTTTTAGAGAACTGTGTATCCTCTAGCTGCTTGTGAGATGTAAAGTGGTAAGATCCGGTAATGAGAACAGAAAGGAGCTGCGTTTAAAAGTAAAAATTGAGATGTCATTCGGTCCAAGACGCCCACCACTGGGCCTATCACCTAAGCGCCGAATCGAGAAGACACACGCTGACAAACCTGTACTGAAGTAATACTGAAAATAGCCAGGACCTGGAAGCAGCAAAAATGTCAGTTAACAGATGAATGGACAAAGAAGCAGTGGTACATGTACCTAATGGAAGATTAGCTTTCAAAAAAATGAACAATGTCGTTTTCATGACTACAGGTGAGTCTAGAAATAATCATATTATGTGACGTCAAAAGTGTATGATATATATCCTATGATATAATTTATAGATGTTATCTTAAGATTCCTACCAATGAACATATTTCCAAAGGAAAAGACACTCAGAGACGTATAAAACAAACTAATGGTTAACCAAAATGAAAGGTGGGAGGATGAGTAAATTAGGATTATGGGGTTAACATACATACACTAATATATGTTATAAGTATATAAACTTATAATATATAAAATATACAAATCATATAATCATTAATATATATAAATTATATAATCACCAAACACCTACCAAATACCAAGGGAGCTCTACTCAACACTCTATAATAACCTACATGGTAACAGGATCCAATGATGAACAGATATATGTATGAAAAATTGATCCTAATTGGTACATCCAGAGAATCACAACACTCTAATAAAATTTACTCCAATAGGGGCTTCCCTAGTGGTGCAGTGGTTGAGAATCTGCCTGCCAATGCAGGGGACACAGGTTCGAGCCCTGGTCTGGGAGGATCCCACATGCCGTGGAGCAACTATGCCCATGAGCCACAACTACTGAGCTTGCGCGTCTGCAGCCCGTGCTCCACAACAAGAGCGGCCACAATAGTGACAGGCCCACGCACCTTGACGAAGAGTGGTCCCCGCTTGCCGCAACTAGAGAAAGCCCTCGCACAGAAACGAAGACGCAACACAGCCAAAAATAAATAAATAAATATTAAAGGCAAAGGAGAGAGGGGAAATTGTAGATCGAGGAAGAATCTAGTTTAAAAAAATTTACTCCAATAAGAAACATAAAATAAATTTAGAAAACAAACGTAAGTAGGAGACATAAGCTTTTGGGAGTTTGTCCTGGGACATTCCACTACAATTTGCAACCTAGGACCACAACTTCAAGGAAGGCTCTCCTGTCCTTGTAACCAAAGCTGGGAATGTAGAAATCTGCCGCCTTGTGGTCAATTCCCGCAACAGCAGCTTTAATCCCAGTGCTATTGGTCACTTAATATTCACAAGGACTGCAGGGCTTTAAATGACACCTGCCCTCAAAAAATATCTTGCGGTCAGGAATGGACATTAATATGCAAAACAGTAGAAAATCCGGAGAAGACAATTTCGAGAGGTAAATTTCCTCACAGCGTTTTTTTTTAAGGACATGAAAAAATGTTCAACATCAAAAATTATTAGGGACATGCAAATTTAAACTACAAAAAGGTGTCAGCTCACAATAGTCTGAATGGCCATCAGAGAAAAATGTCTGCGAACAATAAATGCTGAATGGGTTTCCGAGAATGGATACACTCATATGCTGTTGCTGGGATGTAAACTGGTAACAGCCACTAATCAGAACAGAATGAAGGTGCCTTTAAAAGGTAAAAATTGAGCTACTATGTGATCCTGCCAAAACACTAATGGGCCTGTAACCCGAGAACACCAGAATTCAGAAATACCCAGGTACCCAAAAATGCTCTTCAGCGATACTTACAATAGCCAGACATGGAGGCAAGCAAAATGTTCAAAAACAAATGAATGGGCAAAGAAGTGGTACATGTACACAATCGAATATTAGCCATGGAAATGATGAAACAATGCCTTTTCCATCACCACTGATGAACCCAGGGGTAATCATACTACGTAAAGTAAGTCACAAAAAGAAAGACAAATATCCGATGACATCATTTACTAGGGTTATCTAAAAATTGATACCCATGAATATATTTCCACTGCGAAAGACCCATACAGACTTTGAAAAAGGTGAAAGGAATGGAAAAATTAGGATGTTGGGGTTAACATGCATTTAATAATTCATATAAAATATATAATCAAGAAGGACCTACTGGATGCCAAGGGAGGTCTACTCAACTCTCTCTAATGACCAACATGCGAAAGAATCTAAACCTGATTAGATATATGTATACATATGAATGAACAGCTTCTTTACACCTAGAACAAACACAACATTGTAATCAAATTTACTCTGATAAGAAATAAAAATTAAATTAAACAAGAAGTAATGTGACACAAGATTTTGTGTATTTGTCCTGGCACTTTACACTCCAATATACAATCTAGGAAGAGGAATTCCACTAAACCAATGTTTTACCTAGCAATCAAGGTGAGTATGAATAAATTCCACTGCCTTGTTGCCCTTTCCTGCAACTTTAAAAACAATGCTTATGGGGACTTAATATTCAGAAGAACTGTTGGGCTCTACATGACACCCACAATCAGGAAATGTCCACAGGTAGGTGAGCAAAATAAATTCCAAAGGAACAGACTTTCAAGATCCTATTTCAATAGGTAAATTTTACACTGTTTAAAAGAAAAGCACTTGAAAAGATGTTCTAATTCCTATATTATTAGCGTCATGGAAATCAAAACTACAATGAGGGGTCACTTCACATGAGTAAGAATAGCCACCATTGAAACATCTACAAACAGTAAATGCTTGAGAGGTTGTAGAAAAAAGGCAACCCTCCTATGCTGCTGTTGGGATCTAACATGGTAACAGCCACTATAAATAAGAGTATGGAGGTGCCTTTACAAGGTAAATTTAGAGGTACCATATGATCCAGCTGTCCCACTCCCAGGCCTATAACAGGAGGAAACCAGAATTGGAAAACACACATGCACCCATATGTGTACCGCAGCACAATTTACCACGTCTAAGACATGGAAGCAACCAAAATATCCATCAGCAGATGGACGGATAAAGAAGCGGTACATGTTCACAGTGAAATATTACTCAGAAATGAAAAGAATGAAGGAATGCCATTTGCAGCATCATAGATAGAATTAGAGATAATCATACTAAGTGAAGTAAGTCAGAAAGAGAAAGTCAAATATCATATGATACTACTTATAGCTGAAATTTAAAAATTGATACCAATGAACTAATTTACAAGAGAGAAACAGGGACTTTCCAGGTGGTCCAATGGTTAAGAATCTGAGCTTCCAATTCAGGGGGCATGGGTTCGATCCCTGGTGCTGGGAGAACTAATATCACACATGCCTTGCAGTACAGCCAGAAAAATAAAATAAAAGAGAGAGAAACAGACTCACAGACTTAGAAAACAAACTTATGCTTACCCAATGAGAAAGGTGGGTGGAAGGAATAAATCAATCAGGAGGCTGGGGGAAATATTTACACACTAATACATATAAAATAGATTATCAACAAGGACCTACTGCATAACAAAGGGAAGTCTACTCAACACTCTCTAATAACCTATATGGGAAAAGGATCTGAAGATGAATACACATATGAATATACATAACTGAACAAGATTCTGTACGCCTACCACAAACAGAATATTTTAAATCAACTTTACTCCAATAAAAAAGAAAAATTAAATTAAAACAAAAACAAGAAGTAACAAAACAGAAGATTTGGGCTGTTTGTTCTGCCACAGCCCACACTCATTTACAATCCAAGAGCCCGTCTTCCACAGTGGGTCTGGTTACCCAAGTAACCAGAGAGGGGCATGAAGGAAATCCTAACATCTGTGCCCATTTCCACAACAGCAACTTTAAAACATGTGCTTATGGGCACTTCATATTCACAAGGACTGCCAGGGTGTAAATGACACCTGCCCTTAACAAATGTCCTGTGGTAGTTATCGAGCAAAAATTCAAAATAGTCAGACTTTCAAAAACCCAATGTCAACTGTAACTTTTCCTCACAGTGTTTAAAGAAACACATGCAAAGATGCTCAAGGTCTTGTGTTATTGGAGAGACACATGCAAATCAAAACTACAACAAGGTTTCACCTCACACAGTCAGAATGGCCATCATCAAAACGTTTACAAACCATAAATGCTGGAGAGGACAGGGAGAAAAGGGAACCCTCCTATGCTGTTGGTGTGATGTAAGCTGGTAAGAGCCACTATAAAGTACAGTATGGAGATGTCTTTTAAAAGTAAAAATAGAGCTACCATATCATCCAGCAGTCTTACTTCTGGGTGTATATCTGCAGAAAGCCAGAAATGAAAATGGCAAATGCACCCAAACCCAAACATGCACTGCAGCACTGTTTACAATAGCCAAGACATGGAGGCAACCAAAATGTCCATCAACAGATGAATGGATAATGAAGAAGTTGTACATGTACACAATCAAATAAATATTACTCAGAAATGAAAAAGCATGATCACCTCTAGGTCCATTCCTGTTGCTGCAAATGACATTATTTCATTCTAAGTGAAGTAGGTCAGATAGAAAAAGACAAATATCATATGATATCACTTATAGTGGAGTCTAAAAAATGATAGAAATGAACAAATTTATAAAACAGAAACAAACCAACAGACTTCATATATCCTTCAGGGAGAAAAAGTTTTAAATGTTTCCAATCACTAAATGTCAACCTGAAAAATGTAAGCAATAAATACCACTGTAAAGGTATTAATTCTCCCCAAATTAACCTATACCAGGCATTAGCAAACTAAACCTGGAGATCACATCCAGCCTATCATCTTCTTTTGTAAATTAAATTTAATGAACGATCCACAAGAAAACCCATAATGAGACGTCAGGTCACACCTCTCAACGTGGCTATTATTCCAAAGTATACAGATATGAAATGTTGTTCATGACATGGAGAAGGCAATCCTAGTACACTGGTGGTGGGATTGTAAGTTGGTACACCCACTATGAAAAGAATATGGAGGTCCTGATAAAAGCTAATAGTAGAACTATCATATTAGCCAGCAATTCCACTGCTTGGTATATGTCCAAAGAAAATGAAGACACCAATTTAACAAGATACGTGCATCCCAATGTTCATAGCAGCATTATTTACGATTGCCAACATATGGAAGCAAACTAAATGTCCACCAACAGATGAGTGGATAAAGAAGATGTGGTATGTATACACAATAGACTATTACTCAGCCATTAAAAGGATCAAAGTCTGCCATTTGCAACAACATGGATAGGCCTAGAATATTTATGCATACTTAAGTTAGAGAAGGACAAATACACTATGTTCTCACTTCTCTGTAGAATCTAAAAATGCAAGAAATGTATGTATATAACAAAACAGAAATAGACTCACAGAGAACAAATCAGTGGTTACTGGTGGGGCGACTTAAAGGGGGAGGGAAAAACAGTTGTTTGTTTCTCTAAATCCAGTACCCCTAGGTACGAAATAAACAAACAAGGATATATAGTACAACACAGGGAAATATAGACATTACTGTGTAATCACTTTAGTGGAACACGATCTATAAAAATATTCAATCCATATGTTGTACCCCTGAGACTAATGTAATATTGTAAATCAACTATACTTCAATTTAAATCATCCATAGGGTGGCTGAATGGATTAAAGAAAGTTCAATTATACTGTGTACAAGATATCCATGTTAACTTCTAATCCATATATAGCATAAAACTGAAAGATTGGGAACAAAATACTCCATGAAAATGATACTTGACTGACTAGTCTATTATGAGATAAAAAAGACTTGAAGTCAAACCTCTCAAAGGAAAGAAGGTTATCATATAATGATAAATGGATTAATTCATCAAGAAATCATGACAATTATAAATATGTATGTATCCAGCTTTGGAGCCTCTCAACATATAAAGAATATGTTAACCCACGTGAAGGGGAAAATGTGCAGAAATAAAATAATGGTAAGAAACATCGACACCCAACTTTCAACACTGTATAGATCATCCGGACATAATATCAATCAGGAAACACTGAACCTGAACACACACTTGATATCAAATGAACCTAACATACATCCACAGTATATTCCACTCAACAGCAGCAAACTTTCCATTGTTCTTAAGTACACATAGAACATTGCCTAGGGTAGATCCTATGTTAAGCCACAAAACAAGTCTTCAAAAATCCAAGAATACTGAAATCATATCCCGGATCATTTCCAACCACAATGGTATGAAACTGAAATTCAATGTTAAAAAGAATAATTGAAAATTCAAGAACACTTGGAAATTGGACAATAAGCTCCTGAATAGCCAATGCATACAGGAATAAATCCAAACGGAAATTTAAAAGAAATCTCAAAGCAAACAAAATTGGAAACACAAAGTACCTAAATTTATGGAATACAGGAACAAGACTGCAGTTCAAAGAGTTATGTTTACAGTAATAGATGCATATATTTTCAAAGAATTCTTGAGAGGGGATCAAGATGATGGAGCAGGAAGATACTGAGCTCCCCTGCTGCCAAAGGCACACCCAAATTACAACAACTTACACGGAAATTATCTCTGAAGACCAGCAGGGAATGTTTTCCACAACTAAAGATATAAGGAAGGAGAAACCACAAGGCAGGTAGGAGGACTGGAAACAGTCTAATTGGAACCCACACATAGAGCACAGTGACCCACAGCTGGAAGATATCACAATTGCATAGGTCCTCCACATGGAGGGAAGGGTATGAGCCTGGCATTAGGCTGCTCAGCCCAGGGTTCCTGCACTGGAAGAAAAGAACACAGCAGGTCTGGCTTTGAAAACTTGCAGGGCTTATTTTCAGGAAATCTGGAGACTAAAGGAAACTGAGACTGCTCTCATAGGGCACACACAAATCTCACATGTTCTCAGTCCCTGTGCAGAGCCAATAGAGTGAAAGACACGTGTGCCAGACCCACTTGCTAATCTCGGAGAGCTTCTTGGAAAGGCAAGAGGCAACTGGGACTCCCACTAGGAACTGAGACATGGGCAAGCAACATTTTAGAATCTTCCCTGGAACTGATTAGAATCAGGGGCCTGCCCCATTTACCACCATGCCCATAGCACTCCCGCACCAGAAGGTCTCACAACCAGACACACTGGGGGCCTACGCTGTCCACCTGTGCACCTGGAGCACCACACAGCCACCCATAATGGAGGGCTGCCTTGGATATCAGCACACCCATGGCAATCAATCTCATACTGCAGGGGCTCACAGCCATTTAGGCCAGGGTCCAATACCACCTACCAGCTTGTCTACAGCAGTTGGCCCCGCCGTAAGAGAAAGGTGTGTGCAGCCCACACAGGGAACACCCCTGGAGCATGTGGCTCTGCTGGCCAGAGGACAATGTGCTGCTGGGCCCTATCAGTCATCTCCTATATAAGGCCACTTCTCTGAGACCCGGGAATGTAACAACCTGAACCTAATGAATAGAGATGTACAGAGACTTAGGAAGCATAAGGAAATAGAGGAAAGTGTTACAAATGAAGTAACAAGACACGACATCAGAAAAAGAACTGAATAAAACAGGGATGAGCATTCTACCCGATAAAAAATAGTGTTCACAGTAATGATTATAAAGACGCTCACCCAAGTCAGGAGAAGAATAGATAGACATAGTGAGAATTTCAACAGAGTAATAACATGTCAAAAAGAACAAAACAGTGAACAATACAATAAAAGAGATTAAAACACACACACATGTACATGAGAGAAGCCACATTATACTGTATGCTACAGAAGAACAGATCAGTGAAATGGAAAACAGAGTAGTGAAAATCACCCAAACTGAATAGCACAAAGTAAAAGCAATTAAGAGTATACGTAAAGGGACCTCTGAGACAACATCAAGAGTATTAACATGAGCATTACAGGGGCCCCAGAACGAGGAGAAGAGAGAAACGGGCAGATAACTTATTGGAGGATAGAGTAACTGATAACTTTCCTAACCTGGGGAAGGAAACACACATCCAGGTCCAGGAAAAACAGAGTCCCAAACAAGATGAAGACAAACAGGTCCACACCAAGACATATTATAAAGCTCCAAAGATTTAAAAATTTAAAGAGTGATCACAGAGGCAGTGAAATAAAAGGGTCTAGTTATGTTCAAGGTATTCCCATAAGACTGTCAGATGACTTCTCAGCACAATTTTCAAACTAGGAAGGAATGATAGGAGATAATCAATGGGCTACAAAGAAAAAGTCTACAACAGGAATACTCTACCAGCAAAATTATTATTCAGAATTGCAGGACAGGGCTTCCCTGATGTCACAGTGGTTGAGAATCTGCCTGCCAATGCAGGGGACACGGGTTCGGGCCCTGATCCAGGAAGATCCCACATGCCACAGAGCAACTAAGCCTGTGTGCCACAACTACTGAGCCTGTGCTCTAGAGCCCATGAGACACAACGACTGAGCCTGCTAGCCACAACTACTGAAGCCTGAGCACCTAGAGCCCATGTTGCACAACAAGAAGAGCCACTGCAATGAGAAGCCCATGCACCACAACGGCCCATGCACCACAACGAAGAGTAGCCTCCACTCGCCACAACTAGAGAAAAGCCCACGCACTGCAATGAAGACCTAATACAGCCAAAAATAAATAAATAAATTTATGGAGGAAAGAAAGAATTGAAGGAGAGGTCAAGGGTTTCCCAGACTAGCAAAAGCTAAAAGAGTTCATCACTAATAAACCAGCCTTATATGCAATGTTGAAGGAATTTACTTAAGCTTAAAAGAAGTCTCACTAATTATTGATAGTAACAAGAAAACAAACAAAAGTAAAAATCTCACTGAAAAACCTATACATAGAGTAAGGGTAATAGATCAAACATTTTTTTAGCTTCTGTAAAGAATAAAAGACAATAGTAGTATGTGTTTTTAAAAAAGAGAGGGCCCAAATAAATCAGAAATGAAAGCGATGATGTTACAACAGACACCACAGAAATACAAAGTATCCTAAGATACACACAGGGTAACTCAGGGCTCAGACTGGACAGAGCCCAGTCTCCCTTCCACTGTACATGAGTTACAGGAGCCTCAGGAACTGAGGAGGGGGTCCCTGAGGGGAGGCACAAGATAGAAGACGTTAGGCATTAACCTGACTCTATTTATGTTAAACCTGCCTGAACTACATTCACATGAGATTGTTTTGTCCTGAATGTACATTGGCACCTTTAGTCTGAACTGCAGATCTTTGGCTTCACCACCTCCACCGACAGCATTAGCTTCACCTGCTGTGGACCGTCTCCTATAGGATTTCTAGAACCACAAAGCATCGAAGTTTCACAGGACACAGAGTCTGTGAGACTCCACTCAGTCTCAGAGTCTCAACCCCACTCAGAGACATAGAGTCACAACAGAGACTCCACTCTTGGAGGACACACACAGTAGTGTGCACATCAGGACCCAAGGGAAGGAGCAGTGACCCCATAGGAGACTGGGCAGACCTACCTGCTAGTTTTAGAGGGTCTCCTGCAGAGGCGGGGGGTGACTGGGGCTCACCGTGTGGACAAGGACACCGGCAGCAGAAGTTCCGGGAAGTCCTCCTTAGCATGAGCCCTCCCAGAGTCCGCAGGTAGCCCCACCAAAGAGCCAGGTGGGCCACAGTTCTGGGTCGCCTCAGGCCAAACAACAAACAGAGAGGGAACTCTGCCCCCATGCATCAGCAGACAAGCGGATTAAAGTTTTATTGAGCTCTGCCCACCAGAGCAACACGCAGCTCTACCCACCACCAGTCCCTCACATCAGGAACGCTGCACAAGCCTCTAAGATAGACTCATCCAGCAGAGAGCAGACAGCAGAAGCAAGAAGAACTACAGTTCTTCAGCCTGTGGATGGAAAACCACATTCACAGAAAGATAGACAAAATGAAAAGGCAGAGGAATTTGTACCAGATGAAGGAACAAGGTAAAACCCCAGAAAAACAACTCAATGAGGTGGAGATAGGCAACCTTCCAGAAAAAGAATTCATAATAATGATAGTGAAGATGATCCAAGACCTTGGAAAAAGAATGGAGGCAAAGATCGAGAAGATGCAAGAAATAGTTAACAAAGACCTAGAAGAAGTAAAGAACCAACAAACAGAGATGAACAATACAATAACTGAAATGAAAAATACACTAGAAGGGGGCTTCCCTGGTGGCGCAGTGGTTGAGAGTCCACCTGCCGATGCAGGGGACATGGGTTCGTGCCCTGGTCTGGTAAGATCCCACATGCCAAGGAGCGGCTGGGCCCGTGAGCCATGGCCGCTGAGCCTGCACATCCAGAGCCTGTGCTCCACAACGGGAGAGGTCACAAAAGTGAGAGGCCCGTGTACCGCAAAAAAAAAAAAAAAAAAAATACACTAGAAGGAATCAATAGTAGAATAACTGAGGCAGAAGAACGGATAACTGGCCTGGAGACAGAAAGGTGGAATTCACTGCTGCAGAAAAGAATAAAGAAAAAAGAATGCAGAGAAAGGAAGACAGCTTAAGAGACCTCTGGGATAACATTAAACGCAACAAAATTTGCATTATAGGGATCCCAGAAGGTGAAGAGAGAGAGAAAGGACCCGAGAAAATATTTGAAGAGATTATAGTCGAAAACTTCCCTAGCGCGGGAAAGGAAATAGTAGCCACCCAAGTCCAGAAAGCACAGAGAGTCCCAGGCAGGATAAACCCAAGGAGAAAAATGCCGAGACACATAATAATCAAACTGACAAAAATTAAAGACAAAGAAAAATTATAGAAAGCACAAGGGAAAAATGACAACATACAAGGGAACTCCCATAAGGTTAACAGCTGATTTCTCAGCAGAAACTCTACAAACCAGAAGGGAGTTGGCTGCTATATTTAAAGTGATGAAAGGGAAGAACCTACAACCAAAAGAACTCTACCCAGCAAGATCTCATTCAGATTCAATGGAGAAATCAAAAGCTTTACAGACAAGCAAAAGCTAAGAGAACTCAGCACCACCAAACCAGCTCTACAACAAATGCCAAAGGAAACTATCTAAGTGGGAAACACAACAGAAGAAAAGAATCTACAAAAGCAAACACATAACAATTAAGAAAATAGCAATAGGAATATACATATCAATATTTACCTTAAATGTGAATGGATTAAATGCTCCAAACAAAAGACACAGTCTTGCTGAATGGATGCAAAAACAAGATCCATATATATGCAGTCTATAAGAGACCCATTTCAGACCTAGGGAAACATACAGACTGAAAGTGAGGGGATGGAAAAGGATATTCCATGCAAATGAAAATCAAAAGAAAGCTGGAGTAGCAATACTCGTATCAGATACAATAGACTTTAAAATAAAGAGTGTTACAAGAGACAAGGACGGACACTACATAATGATCAAGGAATCAATCCAAAAAGAAGACATAACAATTATAAATATATATGTACCCAACATAGGAGCACCTCAATACATAAGGCAACTGCTAACAGCTATAAAAGACAAAATCGACAGTAACACAATAATAGCAGGGGACTTTAACACTTTACTTACACCAATGGAGATCATCCGGACAGAAAATGAATAAGGAAACACAAACTTTAAATGACACAAGAGACCAAATAGATTTAATTGATATTTATAGGACATTCCATCCAAAAACAGCAGATTACATGTTCTTCTCAACTTCACGCAGAACATTCTCCAGGATAGATCACATCTTGGGTCACAAATAAAGCCTCAGGAAATTTAATAAAACTGAAATCATATCAAGCATCTGTTCTGACCACAAGGTTATGAGATTAGAAATCAATTACAGGGAAAAATATGTAAAAAACAGAAACACATGGAGGCTCAACAATACGTCACTAAATAACCAAGATATCACTGAAGAAAGAAAAGAGGAAATCAAAAACAACCTAGAGACAAATGACAACAAAAACATGATGATCCAAGACCTATGGGATGCAGCAAAAGCAGTCCTAAGAGGGAAGTTTATAGCAATACAAGCCTACCTCAAGAAACCAGAAAACTCTCAAATAAACAATCTAACCTTACACCTAAAGGAATTAGAGAAAGAAGAAAGAAACCCAAAGTTAGTAGAAGGAAAGAAATCATAAAGATCAGAGCAGAAATAAATGAAATAGAAACAAAGAAAACAATAGCAAAGATCAATAAAACTAAAAGCTGGTTCTTTGAGAAGATAAACAAAAATGATAAATCGTTAGCCAGACTCAAGGAAAAGAGGGAGAGGACTCAAATCAATAAAATTAGAAGTGGAAAAGGAGAAGTTGCAACAGACACCACAGAAATACAAAGCATGCTAAGAGACTTCTACAAGCAACTCTATGCCAATCAAATGGACAACCTGGAAGAAATGGACAAATTCTTAGAAAGGTATAACCTTCCAAGACTGAAAGCGGAATAAATAGAAAATATGAATAGACCAATCACAAGTAATGAAATTGAAACGGTGATTACAAATCTTCCAACAAACAAAAGTCCAGAACCAGATGGCATCAGAGGTGAATTCTATCAAATATTTCGACAAGAGCTAACACCCAACCTTCTCAAACTCTTCAGAAATTTGCAGGGAAAGGAACACTCCCAAACTCATTCTATGACGCCACCATCACACTGATACCAAAACCAGACGATGATACTATAGAAAAAGAAAATTAGAGACCAATATCACTGATGAATATAGAGGTAAAAATCCTCAACAAAATACTAGCAAACAGAATTGAACAACGCATTAAAAGGATCACACACCATGATCAGGTGGGGTCTGTCCCAGGAACGCAAGGGTTCTTCAATATACACAAATCAATGTGATACACCATATTAACAAATTGTAGAATACAAATATCATCTCAATAGAAGCAGGAAAAAATTTTGACAAAATTCAACACCCATTTATGATTAAAAATTCTCCGGAAAGTGAACATAGAGGGAATCTACCTCAACATAATAAAGGCCATATATGACAAACCCACAACAAACATCATTCTCAATGGTGAAAAACTACAAGAATTTCCTCTAAGATCAGGAACAAAACAAGGATGTCCACTCTCACCAGTATTATTCAACATAGTTTTGGAAGGCCTAGACACAGCAATCAGAGAAAAAAAGAAATAAAAGGAATACAAATGGGAAAAGAAGTAAAATTTTCACTGTTTGCAAATGACACGATACTACACATAGTGAATCTTAAAGATGACACTAGAAAATTACTAGAGCTAATCAATGAATTTGGTAAAGTTGCAGGATACAAAATTAATGCACAGAAATCTCTTGCATTCCTCTACACTAACAATGAAAGATGAGAAAGAGAAATTAAGGAAACAATCCCATACGCCATTGCAACAGAAAGAATAACATATGTAGGAATGAACCTACCTAAGGAGGTCAAAGTCCTATACTCAGAAAACTATAAGACACTGCTGAAAGAAATCAAAGATTATATAAACAGTTGGGAGTATTAACCATATGCTTGGATTAGAAGCATCAATATTGTGAAAATGACTATACTACCCAAAGCAATCTACAGATTCAATGCAATCCCTAGCAAATTATCAGTGGCATTTTCTACAGAACTAGAACAAGAAAACCTTAAAATGTGTATGGAGACACGAAACACCCCGAATAGCCAAATCAGTCTTGAGGGAAATTAAAAGAGCTGGAGGAAGCAGACTTCCTGACTTCAGACTATACTACAAACTACAGTAATCAAGACTATATGGTACTGGCAGCAAAACAGAAATATAGATCAATGGAACAAGATAGAAAGCCCAGAGATAAACCTACATACCTATGGCTAACTCATCTATGACAAAGGAGGCAAGGATAAACAATGGAGAAAAGACAGTCTCTTCAGTAAGTGGTGCTGGGAAAACTGGACAGTTACACATAGAAGAATGAAATTAGAACATCCATAACACCATACACAAAAATAAACTCCAAATAAATTAGAGATCTAAATGTTAAGACCAGACGCTATTAAACTCTTAGAAGAAAACATAGGCAGAACACTCTGTGACATAAATCACAGCAAGATCCTATTTGACCCACCTCCTAGAGAAATGGAAATAAAAACAAAAATAAACAAATGGGACCTAATGAAACTTAAAAGCTTTTGCACAGCAAAGAAACACATAAAGAAGATGAAAAGACAACCCTCAGAATGGGAGAAAATATTTTCAAATGAAGCAAATGACAAAGGATTAAGCTCCAAAATTTACAAGCAGCTCATGTAGCTCAATATCACAAAAACAAACAACCCAATCCAGGAATGGACAGGAGACCTAAATAGACATTTCTCCAAAGTCGATATACAGGTTGCCAACAAACACATGAAAGGATGCTGAACATCGCTAATCATTACAGAAATGTAAATCAAAACTACAGTGAGGTATCACTCACAGCAGTCAGAATGGCAATCATCAAAAAATCTACAAAAAATAATTGCTGCAGAGGCAGTTATTGGAGAAAAGGGAACACTCTTTCAGTGTTGGTGGGAATGTAAATTGATATAGCCATTAGGGAGAACGGTATGGAGGTTCCCTGAAAAACTAAAAATAGAAGTACCATACGACCCAGCAATCCAACTCCTGGGCATTTACCCTGAGAGAACCATAATTCAAAAAGAGTTATGTTCAACAATGTTCATTGCAGCTCTATTTACAATAGCCAGGACATGGAAGCAACCTAAGTGTCCATCGACTGATGAATCGATAAAGAAGATCTGGCACATATATACAATGGAATATTACTCAGCCATAAAAAGAAACAAAACTGAGTTATTTGTAGTGAGATGGATGGACGTAGAGACTATCCTACACAGTAAAGCAAGTCAGAAAGAGAAAAACAAATAGCGTGTGCTAACACAGATATACGGAGTCTAAAGAAAAAAAAAGTTTATGAAGAACCTAGGGGTGGGACAGGATTAAGGACACAGACGTACGGAAAGGACTTGAGCACACGGGGAGGGGGAAGGGTAAGCTGGGACAAAGTGAGAGAGTGGCATGGACATATATACATTACCAAATGTAACATCGATAGCTACTGGGAAGAAGCCACATAGCACAGGGAGATCAGCTCAGTGCTTTGTGAACACCTAAAGTGGTGGGAGAGAGACAGTGAGAGAGAGATGCAAGAGGGAGGGGATATGGTGGTATATGTATAGCTGATTCACTTTGTTATACAGCGGAAACTAACACATCATTGTAAAGCAATTATACTCCAATAAAGTTGTAAAATGAAAAAAAAAAGAAAGCCCAGAGATAAACCTACATACCAATGGTCAATAATCTATGACACAGGAGGCAAGACTATACAATGGAGAAAAGACAGTCTCTTCAATCAGTGGTTCTGGGAAAAATGGGCAGCTACGTGTAAAAGAATGAAATTAGAATACTCCCTAACACCATACAGAAAAATAAATTCAAAATGGATTAGAGACCTTAATGTAAGACCGGACAGTATAAAACTCTTAGAGGAAAAAATAGGAAGAATACTCTGACATAAATCACAACAAGATCTTTTTTGATCCACCTCCTAGAGTAATGCAATAAAAAAGAAAAATAAACAAATGGGAACTAATGAAACATAAAAGCTTCTGCAAAGCAAAGGAAAGTAAAAACAAGACGAAAAGACAACCCTCAGAATGGGAGAATATATTTGCAAATGAATCAACAGACAAAGGACTAATCTCCAATAATATATAAACAGCACATGCATCTCAATATTTAAAAAACCAAACAACCCAATACAAAAATGGCAGAAGATCTAAATAGACATTGATTCCAAGAAGAGAGAGAGATGGCCAAGAAGCACATGGAAAGTTTCTCAACATCACTAATTATTAGAGAAATGCAAATCCAAACTACAATGAGGTATCACCTCACACCTGTTAGAATGGACATCATCAGAAAATCTACAAGCAATAAATGCTGGGGAGGGTGTGGAGAAAAGGATCCCTCTTCCACTATTGGTGGGAATGTATATTGATACAGTCAATACGGAGAACAATATGGAGGTTCCTTTAAAAACTAAAAATAGAATTACCATATGATCCAGCAATCCCACTACTGGGCATATACCCAGAGAAAAACATAAATCAAAAAGACACATTCACCACAATGTTCATTGCGGCACTATTTACAATAGCCAGGTAATGGGAGCAACTTAAATGCACACAGACAGACGAATGGATACAGATGTGGTACATATATAAAATGGAATGTTACTCAGCCATAAAAAGGAATGAAATTGGGTCATTTGTACAGACGTCGATGGACCTAGAGATTGTCATACAGAGTGAAATAAGACAGAAAGAGAAAAAGAAATCTTGTATATTAATGCATATATGTGGAACCAAGAAAAATGGAACAGATGAACTGGTTTGCAGGGCAGAAATAGAGACACAGATGTAGAGAACAAACGTATGGACACCAAGGGGGGAAAGCCGTGGGGGAGTAGTGCTGGGATGAATTGGGAGTTTGGGATTGACTTATATACACCCATATGTATAAAATCGATAACCAGAAAGAACCTGCTGTATAATAATAAAATTAAAAATTAAAAAAATAAATAAACATACAAAAAGCAAAACAGAAAAATAGTTCTTCCATTCCCATACATGTATTTATATGAATGAATTATTTCCATGCTTCTATCTATAAATACGAAAAAGAGGAATAAAACCTACATTGAACCCAAAAAGAAAAAAAAAAAAAAAAGCAGAACCCACCAGTTATAAACAGGAAAACCCTATCAGGGCACTTGCTCCAAAGGTAAAGAATCCTGAAGTTGGTCAGAGGTGGGTAATCGTCTCCCATGAAGCCAGCAGCGGCCCCCACCCCCCAGCAAGGAGCGTCCTCATTGCAAAGCTGGGGGACCGTGCTGAGGCATCTCTGAGTAAACGTGAGCTGAGCTCCAGGCCAGCTGCTGCTGAACTGTTCCCACAGTTCCCAGGTAAAACACCCGAATCTCTGCAAGGACTTGAAAGCCTAGAGGAAGGGCCATGGAGCCACACCAGCGACAGCGCCCAGGCCGACTTGGTGCCTACAGGCCAACCAGGATGGTCCTGGCCCCGGGCGCACTTCTGGAAGCTTTCCATTTCCCTGCCTGAGATACCCCTCCTGTCCCAGCCCCCACTGCTTTTTTCCTTACTCACCTCTGCCTGGGGAGAAATTCCAGCAGCAGATATGGGTGACACATCCTCTTCTTTAGCAGTTGGCAGCTTGGCAGCTCCTGCAGAAAGCCCAGCAGAGCCCCACTCACACCGGGCCACCCTAAAAACCGTGGCCCCTCTCTCCGTCCCACCAGCCCAGACCCAACACTGCTGACGGGGCAGAGAATATGGCGTCAGACACAACTGAAGGGGCTCTTGCTGCCTGGAGCAGTGTTTATATTGACCTCAAACCAGGCACACCTGGAGAGGGCTGGCCGGCACGGTCAGGCTGCCCAGGTCAGCCAATCCTCGCCCCTCTGGGGCTCACAGCAGCAGAAAATGGACCTTGATGAACCGACCAGGTCCAAGGAACAGGTGTGGGCTCCTGAGAGTCAGGATAGACAAGGGGCTGCAGCTCTGGCTTGTTTTCTGATCATTTTATCTGGCCCATGAGTGGGAGACAACTTCAAGAAGACCCTCTCCTAATGAGAGGAACCCAGTAGTCAGGGAGAGGAGGGGTGGTGGGTGGAGACAGAGGCCTGGTGCCCTGGCTCCAGTGGAAGTCTCTGGAAGATCAGGTGGAGGGAGGGCGCACAGAGTGACGCCCAGTGTCACAGACCTGTTGAAGATGTTGTTTGTTAGTTCAAGTCGTGCTCTGAGGTGCTCTGTGTCAGCCCTGAGTGACAGGTGAGCTGGGGGTGCTCTGCACTGGGGGCTATGTGCACGGTTCCTGTGTGCCCAGTCTTGCTGGGTACCTGCACAGCTGAGCTCCATATCCTGGGAGGGGCCTGACCATGAGAGCCCCGTGGCCTGCTGGGTACCTGCCCAGGTGAGCTCCAAATCCTGGGAGGGGCCTGACCACGAGAGCCCTGTGGGCTACTGGGTACTTGGTAAAGGACGTCAGGTCAGTGAAGCACCTGAGAATATACATCCATTAGTTCCTAATTCCTACACACTGATGGTCATTCTACCATCCACCAGGACATGGTATTCTGTATTAGACTTAGATGATGTCTTCTTCTGTGTTCCATTAGTCCCAGAGTCACAAGAAATTTTGAAGTAGCGAGGAGTCCAGCCGGTCTTATTGGCCACCGTCACTGCAGTGTCTGTAGGTTTTTCTATGGTGACAGTGTGATATACGGTTCCCCCACCAAGGTACGGGTTAGGATCAGGGTACGGGTTAGGGTATGATTTAGGGTCAGGGCTATGGTTAGGATTAGCGTTAGGGAATGGATACAGCTTATGGTACCAGTTAGTGTACGACAACGGATTTGGTTGGAATCCATGTTAGGGTGTGGGTTAGTGTTAGTATACGGGTTAGGATTAGGTTGTGGGTTAGGGGACGGTTTAGGGTTAGGTTTAGCGTTAGGGAAAGGGTACGGATTAGGTCACTGTCTAGGGTAGGACAACGGTTTAGGGTACCTGTTAGGGTTAGTGTTACTGTTAGTGTACGTGTTACAATTAGGACTTGGGTAAGTATAAGGTTTAGGGTTAGGGTTAGGGTACGTGTTAGTGTTAGTGTTAGTGTATGGGTTATTATTATGGCACAGCTCAGTGTAAGGGTTAGGGTTAGGGTTAGGGAACGGGTACGGTTTTGGTTACAGTTTAGTGTATGACAACATCACCCTTTGGGGGTTTATCCAGGCACATTCACCTCTAGTGTATAAAAGAGGAACACCACTGGCAAGAAGGCCTGTTTCCCTGGTTACCAGAATGGGGAAAGCAGAAATGCTGGTGCCAAATGGCCGTTGCCTGCAACAGCAGCTTTACAACCTGTGCTAATCGGCACTTCATATGCACAAGTACTCGAGGGCTCTAAATGAAACCTGCCCTCAAAATGTCTTCAGGGAGGTAATGGCCAAAATATTTCAAAATGTGGCACATATTTCAAGAAAACCATTTGAAGAGGTAAGCTGTACTCACAGTTTGAAGAAAAAAAAAGGACATGCCTGAAAGCTAAATTTCAAGGCATTATGAGACACATGCAAATCCAACCACAAAGAGGTATCAGCTCACAGCAGTCAGAATAAAAATTAGTAGAAAAACTACAAACAATAAATGCTGAAGGGGTTATGGAGAAGTGCATACCCTCAACTTTAAATGGGACGTAACCTGGTAAGAGCCATTAATGGAACAGAATGGAGGTGCCTTTACAAGGTAAACAATTGCCTACCATATGATCCAGCAGGACCACTACTTGGTCTAAACCCGAAGATGACAGAATTGGAAAGACACAGGCAGGCAAATGTGCACTGCAGCAGTATTACAATAGTCAAGACATGGAAGCAACCAAAAATTCCATCAACAGATGAGTGGACAAAGAAGAACTGGTACATGCACTGACCGAATATTAGCCAAGGAAAAAAATGACACAATGCCATTTGCAACACCGTAGATGAGTCTAGAAGTAATCACACAACTTGTCGTAAGTCAGAAAGTGAAAGACACATATACTATGATATCACTTATAGGTGTCACCTAAAAATTGACACCAGTGAAGATATTTACACAGAGAAAGGCAATCACAGATTTATTAAACAAACTTATGATTCACCAATGGAAAGGTGTGAGGATTGGACACATTAAGATATCGGGGTTAACAGAGCTATACAAACACAGGTGAAGTATATAGTCACCAAAGACCTACAGAATACCAAGAGAAGACTACTCAACATTGTGTCATAACCTACATGGGAAAAGGATCCAAAGAACAATAGATATATGTGTAAAACAACCACATCTTGCACATCTAGAACAAGCAAAACATTGTAATCACACTTGCTGTGATAAAAAATGAAAATCAAATTTGAAAAATGAAGAATTAGTGGGATATAAAGTTAAGGGGCTTTTTCCTGGCACATTCCATTCTAATTTACAACCTAGAACACGACTTTCATTAAGGCTCTGTTGCCCTAATAACCAGATTTGTTAAAGGAGAACTGTGCCTCTTTGTGGCCGTTTCACACAGCAGCAGCTCTAAACCCAGCGATAATGGTTACTTGATATTCAAAATAATTCCAGGCTTGTAAATGACACCTGCCCTCTAAACAAATCCGTGGTCACTAAATCGAGCAAAAATCTCAAAAGACGTGCATAGTTCAAAATGACAATTTAAAGAGGCATATTTTACGCACATTTTGTATTTTTTCTTTTTCTCTCTATTTTTTTGTTAAAAAAAGGGCAAGGAAACATGCTCAACATCAGGAATTAATAAAGCCATGCAAATCCAGACTGCAAAAACGTTCACCTCAGAGCCGTCAGAAGGATCATCAGCAAAAAAGTCTACATAGTATAAATGCTGAAGGGGTTTTAGAGAACTGTGTACCCTCTAGCTGCTGATGGGATGTAACCTGGTAAGAGCCAGTACAGAGAACAAAATGGAGGTGTGTTTAAAGGTAAAACTTGAGCTACTATGTGATCTGGTAGGCCCACTGATGGGCCTATCAGCTGAGTAGACCTGAATCGAAAAGACACAGGCTGGCAATCCATCACTGCAGCAACATGTACCATAGCCAAGAGCTGGAAGAAACCAAAATGTCCATCAACAGAAAAATGCACCAAGAAGAAGTGGTCCATGAACACAATGGAATATTAGCCATGGAAAAGCATGGAACAATGCCGTTGGCACCAGCGTAGAAGGATCTAGAGATAATCACCCTACCTGAAGTAAGAAAGAAACCGAAAGACAGATATCCTATGACATCACTTATAGGTGTTACCGGAAAGTTGATACCCATGAAATAATTTCCAAGACAAGGCCACTCATAGATTCAGAAAACCAAATTATGTTTAACCAAATGGAAAGGTGTAAGGAATGTATGAATTAGGATATGGGGGTTAACAGACATATAGTAATACATATGAAATATATAATCACAAAATACCTATGGAATGCTAAAAGAGGTGTACTCAACACTCTGTAATATCCTACACGGGAAAGGATCCAAAGATGAACAGATCAATACATTGATATAATGAACCAGATTCCGTACACCTAGAAAAAACACAGTATTTTTATCCAATTTGCTGTGATAATAAATAAAAATTAAATGTAAAAAACAAACAAGAAGTAAGGAGATATAAGCTCTTGGGAGTTTGCCGTGGCACATTCTGCTCTAATTTGCAGCTTACAAACACGATTTCCGGGAACCCTCTGTTGCCCAAAAACCCAGAGTTGGAAATGTAGGAATGCTGCCGCCTTGTGGCCGTTTCCCACAAGAGCGGCTTTAAAACCACAGCTAACGGTCACTTAACATTCACAAGGACTCAGGACAGTAAAGGACAACTGCCCTCAAAAATTCACAACTGGCAAAATTTTCAAGGAGATAGTATGAAGAGGTAAATTTTACTCATTATTTTTCTAAAAACAAGGAAAATGGATAAAAGCTCAACAACATAAATTTTTAAACTCATGCAAATCTAGCCTACAAAAAGATTTCAACTCACACACGTCAACTACCATCAGCCAAAAGTCTACAAACAATAAATGCGGAAGGGGTTTTAGAGAACTGTGTACCCTCTAGCTGCTGGTGAGATGTAAAGTGGTAAGAGCCAATAGTGAGAACAGAAAGGAGCTGTGTTTAAAAGTAAAAATTGAGCCAGCATTCCATTCAGCAGGCCCACCGCTGAGCCTCTCACCTGAAAATACCAGAGTCGAGAAGGCACAGGCTGCAACAGCTTCACTGCAGGATTTTTCACAATAGCCAAGACACGGAAGCAACCAAAATATCCATCAATGGATGAATGGATAAAGAAGAAGTGGTCCATGTACATAATGGAATATTAGCCATGGAAAACAGTGAAACACTG
This sequence comes from Stenella coeruleoalba, assembly GCF_951394435.1. Classification (NCBI taxonomy): domain Eukaryota; kingdom Metazoa; phylum Chordata; class Mammalia; order Artiodactyla; family Delphinidae; genus Stenella; species Stenella coeruleoalba. Next base: position 2,742,324 of record NW_027646196.1, read on the forward strand.
CTCGTTGAGGCACCATTTATGAGCCTAGATATAATCTCAGAATATGACGTAAGTCAGAAAGAAAAAGACATATAGTATGATATCACTTATAAGTGTTATCTAACAACTGACAAATATGATATCATTTTCAAAGAGAAAGAAACTCACAGACTTAGAGAACAAACTATTCTTATGTAAATGGAAAGGTGGGTGGTATGGAAAATTAAGATTAGGGTTACCATATGTGTACAAATACCTACTAAATACATTTATCAAAGAGACCAACCATATAGCAAGGGAGGTCAATGGAGCACTCTGCAATAATTTACATGGGAAGAGTATCTGCACATGAATATATTATGTATGTGTGTGTGTGTGTGTGTGTGTGTGTGTGTGTGTGTGTGTATGTGTGTGTGTGTAATGTACAAATGAACCACATTGTATACACGTAGGAGAAATAATATTCTAAACATTACCTCGATTTAAAAAGACTAAAAAATCGAACAAGAAATAATGGAATATTAACTTATGGGTTTTTCTCCTAGCACATTCCATTCTAATTTATAACCTGGGAACACAACTTCCAGAAATGTTGTGCTGCCCTAGAAACCAGTTTTGGGAACGGAGAAATGCTGCGGCCTTGTGGCCGTTTCCCCCAACAGCACCTCTAAGCCAGTAGTAGTGGTCACTAAATATTCACACTCATTACAAGCCTGTAAATGTCACCTGTTCTCAAAAAAAATGCTGGGGTCAAAAATCGATGAAAAATTCAAAACAGGGCAGCCTTCCCAGAAGACCACTTCAAGTGGTTTATTGTACTCACAGTTTCTTTCTGTTTTTGTGTAACAGAAAGAAAACAAAGCATGGAAAAATGCTGAACATTAGGAATTATTAAAGACATACAAATCCAAATTACAAAAACCTATCAGCTCACACCAGTCATAATGGCCATCAGCAAAAATTCTGCAAACAATTAATGCTGAAGGGGTTGTGGAGAAATGCACACCCTCGTTTCTAAGTGGGACGTGGTAAGAACCAGTAATGAAAACACAAAGGAGGTGCCTGGATAAGGTAAATATTGAGCTACGATTCAATCAAGCATACCCACTGCTGGGTCTATCACCTGAGAGGATGAGAATCCAAAAGACACAGGGTGGCAATCCTGCACTCCAGCAATATTTACCACAGCCAACACTTGGAAGCAACAAAAATGTGTGTCAACAGAGGAAGGCACAAAGAAGAAGTGGTTCATGTGCACAATGGAATATTACTCCAATAAAAATAGATATATACTTTCAATTTAGAAACCAAACGTAAGTAAGGAGACATCAGCTTTTGGGGGTTTGTCCGGGCACATTCCTCTCTAATATATAACCGAGGAACACCACTGGCAGGAAGGACTCCTTCCGGAATTCCCAGAATGGGGAAAGGAGAAATGCTGCCGCCCAATGGCCGATACCTGCAACAGCAGCTTTAAAACCTGTGCTCATGGTCACTTCATATGCACAAGTACTGGAGGGCTGTAAATGAAACCTGCCCTCAAAATGTCTTCAGGGAGGTAATGGCCAAAATATTTCAAAATGTGACACATACTTCAAGAAAACCATTTGAAGAGGTAAGCGCTACTCACAGCTTGAAGAAAAAGAGGACATGCCTGAAAGTTCAATTTCAAGGGAGTATGAGATGCATGCAAATCCAACCTCAAAGAGGTGTCAGCTCACACCTGTCAGAATAAACATCAGCAGAAAAACTACAAACAATAAATGCTGAAAGGGTTGTGGACAAGGGCATACCCTCAAATTTAAGTGGAACATAACCTGGTAAGAGCCACTAATGAGAACAGAATGGAGACGCCTTTACAAGGTAAACATTTTGCTACCATATGATCCAACAGGCCCTCTCCTGGGCCTATAACCGAAGAAGACATAATTGAAAGACACAGGCAGGCAAATGTGCATTTCAGCAGTGTTACAATAACCAAGACATGGAAGCAACCCAAAAGTCCATCAACAGGTGAGTGGACAAAGAAAAACTGGTCCACGTACAGATGGAATATTAGCCAAGGAAAACAATGACACAATGCCATTTGCATCACCGTAGATGAGTCTAGAAGTAATCACGCAACTTGTAGTAAGTCAGAAAGCGAAAGACACGTATCCTGTGATATCACTTATAGGTGTTACCTAAAAATTGATACCAGTGAAGATATTTCCACAGAGAAAGGCAATCACAGATTCATTAAACAAACTTATGGTTCACCAATGGGAAGGTGTGAGGATTGGATACATTAGGATGTCAGAGTTAACAGAGCTATACAAACACAGGTGAAGTATATAATCACCAAAGACCTACGGAATACCAAGAGAAGACTACTCAACATTGTGTCATAACCTAAAATGGGAAAAGGATCCAAAGAAGAAAAGAGATAGGTATATGTGGAAAACAACCACATCTTGCACACCTAAAACAAGCAAAACATTGTAATCACACTTGCTGTGATAAACAATGAAAATTAAATTTTAAAAAGGAAAAATATTTAGTGAGATATAAACTTAAGGGGCTTTTTGCTGGCCCATTCCATTCTAATTTGCAACCTAGAACAGGACTTCCATTGAGGCTCTGTTTCCCTAGTAACCAGATTTGGTTAATGAGAACTGCTGCCGCCTTGTGGCCGTTTCACACAACAGCAGCTCTAACTGCAGCTGTAATGGTTACTTGATAGTCAAAATAATTGCAGGCCTGTAAACGACACCTGTCCTCAAAACAATCCTTCGGTCGTAAATCGAGCAAAAATCTCAAAAGACATCCATATTTCAAAACGACAATTTCAAGAGGCATATTTTATGCACATTTTATATTCTGTCTCTCGTTTTGTTATAGAAAAAGGCATGGAAAAACGCTCAACGTCAGGAATTAATACAGCCATGCAAATCCAGTCTAGAAACACATTCACCTCAGAGCCGTCAGAAGGATCATCAGCAAAAAAGTCTACATAGTATAAATGCTGAAGGGGTTTTAGAGAACTGTGTACCCTCTAGCTGCTAATGGGATGTAACCTGGTAAGAGCCAGTACAGAGAACAAAATGGAGGTGTGTTTAAAGGTAAAACTTGAGCTACTATGTGATCTGGTAGGCCCACTGATGGGCCTATCAGCTGAGTAGACCTGAATCGAAAAGACACAGGCTGGCAATCCATCACTGCAGCAACATGTACCATAGCCAAGAGCTGGAAGAAACCAAAATGTCCATCAACAGAAAAATGCACCAAGAAGAAGTGGTCCATGAACACAATGGAATATTAGCCATGGAAAAGCATGGAACAATGCCGTTGGCACCAGCGTAGAAGGATCTAGAGATAATCACCCTACCTGAAGTAAGAAAGAAACCGAAAGACAGATATCCTATGACATCACTTATAGGTGTTACCGGAAAGTTGATACCCATGAAATAATTTCCAAGACAAGGCCACTCATAGATTCAGAAAACCAAATTATGTTTAACCAAATGGAAAGGTGTAAGGAATGTATGAATTAGGATATGGGGGTTAACAGACATATAGTAATACATATGAAATATATAATCACAAAATACCTATGGAATGCTAAAAGAGGTGTACTCAACACTCTGTAATATCCTACACGGGAAAGGATCCAAAGATGAACAGATCAATACATTGATATAATGAACCAGATTCCGTACACCTAGAAAAAACACAGTATTTTTATCCAATTTGCTGTGATAATAAATAAAAATTAAATGTAAAAAACAAACAAGAAGTAAGGAGATATAAGCTCTTGGGAGTTTGCCGTGGCACATTCTGCTCTAATTTGCAGCTTACAAACACGATTTCCGGGAACCCTCTGTTGCCCAAAAACCCAGAGTTGGAAATGTAGAAATGCTGCCGCCTTGTGGCCGTTTCCCACAAGAGCGGCTTTAAAACCACAGCTAACGGTCACTTAACATTCACAAGGACTCAGGACAGTAAAGGACAACTGCCCTCAAAAATTCACAACTGGCAAAATTTTCAAGGAGATAGTATGAAGAGGTAAATTTTACTCATTATTTTTCTAAAAACAAGGAAAATGGATAAAAGCTCAACAACATAAATTTTTAAACTCATGCAAATCTAGCCTACAAAAAGATTTCAACTCACACACGTCAACTACCATCAGCCAAAAGTCTACAAACAATAAATGCGGAAGGGGTTTTAGAGAACTGTGTACCCTCTAGCTGCTGGTGAGATGTAAAGTGGTAAGAGCCAATAGTGAGAACAGAAAGGAGCTGTGTTTAAAAGTAAAAATTGAGCCAGCATTCCATTCAGCAGGCCCACCGCTGAGCCTCTCACCTGAAAATACCAGAGTCGAGAAGGCACAGGCTGCAACAGCTTCACTGCAGGATTTTTCACAATAGCCAAGACACGGAAGCAACCAAAATATCCATCAATGGATGAATGGATAAAGAAGAAGTGGTCCATGTACATAATGGAATATTAGCCATGGAAAACAGTGAAACACTGCTCGCTGAGGCACCATTTATGAGCCTAGATATAATCTCAGAATATGACGTAAGTCAGAAAGAAAAAGACATATAGTATGATATCACTTATAAGTGTTATCTAACAACTGACAAATATGATATCATTTTCAAAGAGAAAGAAACTCACAGACTTAGAGAACAAACTATTCTTATGTAAATGGAAAGGTGGGTGGTATGGAAAATTAAGATTAGGGTTACCATATGTGTACAAATACCTACTAAATACATTTATCAAAGAGACCAACCATATAGCAAGGGAGGTCAATGGAGCACTCTGCAATAATTTACATGGGAAGAGTATCTGCACATGAATATATTATGTATGTGTGTGCGTGTGTGTGTGTGTGTGTGTGTGTGTGTGTGTATATGTGTGTGTGTGTAATGTACAAATGAACCACATTGTATACACGTAGGAGAAATAATATTCTAAACATTACCTCGATTTAAAAAGACTAAAAAATCGAACAAGAAATAATGGAATATTAACTTATGGGTTTTTCTCCTAGCACATTCCATTCTAATTTATAACCTGGGAACACAACTTCCAGAAATGTTGTGCTGCCCTAGAAACCAGTTTTGGGAACGGAGAAATGCTGCGGCCTTGTGGCCGTTTCCCCCAACAGCACCTCTAAGCCAGTAGTAGTGGTCACTAAATATTCACACTCATTACAAGCCTGTAAATGTCACCTGTTCTCAAAAAAAATGCTGGGGTCAAAAATCGATGAAAAATTCAAAACAGGGCAGCCTTCCCAGAAGACCACTTCAAGTGGTTTATTGTACTCACAGTTTCTTTCTGTTTTTGTGTAACAGAAAGAAAACAAAGCATGGAAAAATGCTGAACATTAGGAATTATTAAAGACATACAAATCCAAATTACAAAAACCTATCAGCTCACACCAGTCATAATGGCCATCAGCAAAAATTCTGCAAACAATTAATGCTGAAGGGGTTGTGGAGAAATGCACACCCTCGTTTCTAAGTGGGACGTGGTAAGAACCAGTAATGAAAACACAAAGGAGGTGCCTGGATAAGGTAAATATTGAGCTACGATTCAATCAAGCATACCCACTGCTGGGTCTATCACCTGAGAGGATGAGAATCCAAAAGACACAGGGTGGCAATCCTGCACTCCAGCAATATTTACCACAGCCAACACTTGGAAGCAACAAAAATGTGTGTCAACAGAGGAAGGCACAAAGAAGAAGTGGTTCATGTGCACAATGGAATATTACTCCAATAAAAATAGATATATACTTTCAATTTAGAAACCAAACGTAAGTAAGGAGACATCAGCTTTTGGGGGTTTGTCCGGGCACATTCCTCTCTAATATATAACCGAGGAACACCACTGGCAGGAAGGACTCCTTCCGGAATTCCCAGAATGGGGAAAGGAGAAATGCTGCCGCCCAATGGCCGATACCTGCAACAGCAGCTTTAAAACCTGTGCTCATGGTCACTTCATATGCACAAGTACTGGAGGGCTGTAAATGAAACCTGCCCTCAAAATGTCTTCAGGGAGGTAATGGCCAAAATATTTCAAAATGTGACACATACTTCAAGAAAACCATTTGAAGAGGTAAGCGCTACTCACAGCTTGAAGAAAAAGAGGACATGCCTGAAAGTTCAATTTCAAGGGAGTATGAGATGCATGCAAATCCAACCTCAAAGAGGTGTCAGCTCACACCTGTCAGAATAAACATCAGCAGAAAAACTACAAACAATAAATGCTGAAAGGGTTGTGGACAAGGGCATACCCTCAAATTTAAGTGGAACATAACCTGGTAAGAGCCACTAATGAGAACAGAATGGAGACGCCTTTACAAGGTAAACATTTTGCTACCATATGATCCAACAGGCCCTCTCCTGGGCCTATAACCGAAGAAGACATAATTGAAAGACACAGGCAGGCAAATGTGCATTTCAGCAGTGTTACAATAACCAAGACATGGAAGCAACCCAAAAGTCCATCAACAGGTGAGTGGACAAAGAAAAACTGGTCCACGTACAGATGGAATATTAGCCAAGGAAAACAATGACACAATGCCATTTGCATCACCGTAGATGAGTCTAGAAGTAATCACGCAACTTGTAGTAAGTCAGAAAGCGAAAGACACGTATCCTGTGATATCACTTATAGGTGTTACCTAAAAATTGATACCAGTGAAGATATTTCCACAGAGAAAGGCAATCACAGATTCATTAAACAAACTTATGGTTCACCAATGGGAAGGTGTGAGGATTGGATACATTAGGATGTCAGAGTTAACAGAGCTATACAAACACAGGTGAAGTATATAATCACCAAAGACCTACGGAATACCAAGAGAAGACTACTCAACATTGTGTCATAACCTAAAATGGGAAAAGGATCCAAAGAAGAAAAGAGATAGGTATATGTGGAAAACAACCACATCTTGCACACCTAAAACAAGCAAAACATTGTAATCACACTTGCTGTGATAAACAATGAAAATTAAATTTTAAAAAGGAAAAATATTTAGTGAGATATAAACTTAAGGGGCTTTTTGCTGGCCCATTCCATTCTAATTTGCAACCTAGAACAGGACTTCCATTGAGGCTCTGTTTCCCTAGTAACCAGATTTGGTTAATGAGAACTGCTGCCGCCTTGTGGCCGTTTCACACAACAGCAGCTCTAACTGCAGCTGTAATGGTTACTTGATAGTCAAAATAATTGCAGGCCTGTAAACGACACCTGTCCTCAAAACAATCCTTCGGTCGTAAATCGAGCAAAAATCTCAAAAGACATCCATATTTCAAAACGACAATTTCAAGAGGCATATTTTATGCACATTTTATATTCTGTCTCTCGTTTTGTTATAGAAAAAGGCATGGAAAAACGCTCAACGTCAGGAATTAATACAGCCATGCAAATCCAGTCTAGAAACACATTCACCTCAGAGCCGTCAGAAGGATCATCAGCAAAAAAGTCTACATAGTATAAATGCTGAAGGGGTTTTAGAGAACTGTGTACCCTCTAGCTGCTGATGGGATGTAACCTGGTAAGAGCCAGTACAGAGAACAAAACGGAGGTGTGTTTAAAGGTAAAACTTGAGCTACTATGTGATCTGGTAGGCCCACTGATGGGCCTATCAGCTGAGTAGACCTGAATCGAAAAGACACAGGCTGGCAATCCATCACTGCAGCAACATGTACCATAGCCAAGAGCTGGAAGAAACCAAAATGTCCATCAACAGAAAAATGCACCAAGAAGAAGTGGTCCATGAACACAATGGAATATTAGCCATGGAAAAGCATGGAACAATGCCGTTGGCACCAGCGTAGAAGGATCTAGAGATAATCACCCTACCTGAAGTAAGAAAGAAACCGAAAGACAGATATCCTATTACATCACTTATAGGTGTTACCGGAAAGTTGATACCCATGAAATAATTTCCAAGACAAGGCCACTCATAGATTCAGAAAACCAAATTATGTTTAACCAAATGGAAAGGTGTAAGGAATGTATGAATTAGGATATGGGGGTTAACAGACATGTACTAATATATATGAAATATATAATCACAAAATACCCCTGGAATACCAAGAGAGGTCTACTCAACACTCTGTAATAACCTACATGGGAAAGGATCCAAAGATGAATAGATCTATACATTGGTATAATGAAGCAGATTCTGTTCAGCTAGAACACACACAACAATTTTCTCAAATTTGCTCTTATAATTAATAAAAATTAAATTTAAAAAAAAGCAAGCAAGAATTATGGAGATATAAGCTCTTGGGCGTTTGCCCTGACACATTCCACTCTAAATCGCAGCCTACAAACACGATTTCCAGGAACCCTCTGTTGCCCAAAATCCCAGAATTGGAAACGTCGGAATGCTGTCGCCTTGTGCCATTTCCCACAAGAGCGGCTTTAAAACCACAGGTAACCGTCACTTACCATTCACAAGGACTCACTCTGCGCTGTAAAGCACACCTGCCGTCAAAACTTGTGCTGAGGTATGGAATGGCCAAAAAAATTAAAACCTGGCAAATTTTTCAAGGAGATAGTATGAAGAGGTAAGTTTTACCCACTATTTTTCAAATAAAAAAAGAAAATGGATAAAAGCTCAACATCAGGAATTATTAGACTCATGCAAATCTAGCCTACAAAAAGGTTTCAACTCACGCAAGTCAACTACCATCAGCCAAAAGTCTACAAACAATAAACGCTGAAGGTGTTTTAGAGAACTGTGTATCCTCTAGCTGCTTGTGAGATGTAAAGTGGTAAGATCCGGTAATGAGAACAGAAAGGAGCTGCGTTTAAAAGTAAAAATTGAGATGTCATTCGGTCCAAGACGCCCACCACTGGGCCTATCACCTAAGCGCCGAATCGAGAAGACACACGCTGACAAACCTGTACTGAAGTAATACTGAAAATAGCCAGGACATGGAAGCAGCAAAAATGTCAGTTAACAGATGAATGGACAAAGAAGCAGTGGTACATGTACCTAATGGAAGATTAGCTTTCAAAAAAATGAACAATGTCGTTTTCATGACTACAGGTGAGTCTAGAAATAATCATATTATGTGAAGTCAAAAGTGTATGATATATATCCTATGATATAATTTATAGATGTTATCTTAAGATTCCTACCAATGAACATATTTCCAAAGGAAAAGACACTCAGAGACGTATAAAACAAACTAATGGTTAACCAAAATGAAAGGTGGGAGGATGAGTAAATTAGGATTATGGGGTTAACATACATACACTAATATATGTTATAAGTATATAAACTTATAATATATAAAATATACAAATCATATAATCATTAATATATATAAATTATATAATCACCAAACACCTACCAAATACCAAGGGAGCTCTACTCAACACTCTATAATAACCTACATGGTAACAGGATCCAATGATGAACAGATATATGTATGAAAAATTGATCCTAATTGGTACATCCAGAGAATCACAACACTCTAATAAAATTTACTCCAATAGGGGCTTCCCTAGTGGTGCAGTGGTTGAGAATCTGCCTGCCAATGCAGGGGACACAGGTTCGAGCCCTGGTCTGGGAGGATCCCACATGCCGTGGAGCAACTATGCCCATGAGCCACAACTACTGAGCTTGCGCGTCTGCAGCCCGTGCTCCACAACAAGAGCGGCCACAATAGTGACAGGCCCACGCACCTTGACGAAGAGTGGTCCCCGCTTGCCGCAACTAGAGAAAGCCCTCGCACAGAAACGAAGACGCAACACAGCCAAAAATAAATAAATAAATATTAAAGGCAAAGGAGAGAGGGGAAATTGTAGATCGAGGAAGAATCTAGTTTAAAAAAATTTACTCCAATAAGAAACATAAAATAAATTTAGAAAACAAACGTAAGTAGGAGACATAAGCTTTTGGGAGTTTGTCCTGGGACATTCCACTACAATTTGCAACCTAGGACCACAACTTCAAGGAAGGCTCTCCTGTCCTTGTAACCAAAGCTGGGAATGTAGAAATCTGCCGCCTTGTGGTCAATTCCCGCAACAGCAGCTTTAATCCCAGTGCTATTGGTCACTTAATATTCACAAGGACTGCAGGGCTTTAAATGACACCTGCCCTCAAAAAATATCTTGCGGTCAGGAATGGACATTAATATGCAAAACAGTAGAAAATCCGGAGAAGACAATTTCGAGAGGTAAATTTCCTCACAGCGTTTTTTTTTAAGGACATGAAAAAATGTTCAACATCAAAAATTATTAGGGACATGCAAATTTAAACTACAAAAAGGTGTCAGCTCACAATAGTCTGAATGGCCATCAGAGAAAAATGTCTGCGAACAATAAATGCTGAATGGGTTTCCGAGAATGGATACACTCATATGCTGTTGCTGGGATGTAAACTGGTAACAGCCACTAATCAGAACAGAATGAAGGTGCCTTTAAAAGGTAAAAATTGAGCTACTATGTGATCCTGCCAAAACACTAATGGGCCTGTAACCCGAGAACACCAGAATTCAGAAATACCCAGGTACCCAAAAATGCTCTTCAGCGATACTTACAATAGCCAGACATGGATGCAAGCAAAATGTTCAAAAACAAATGAATGGGCAAAGAAGTGGTACATGTACACAATCGAATATTAGCCATGGAAATGATGAAACAATGCCTTTTCCATCACCACTGATGAACCCAGGGGTAATCATACTACGTAAAGTAAGTCACAAAAAGAAAGACAAATATCCGATGACATCATTTACTAGGGTTATCTAAAAATTGATACCCATGAATATATTTCCACTGCGAAAGACCCATACAGACTTTGAAAAAGGTGAAAGGAATGGAAAAATTAGGATGTTGGGGTTAACATGCATTTAATAATTCATATAAAATATATAATCAAGAAGGACCTACTGGATGCCAAGGGAGGTCTACTCAACTCTCTCTAATGACCAACATGCGAAAGAATCTAAACCTGATTAGATATATGTATACATATGAATGAACAGCTTCTTTACACCTAGAACAAACACAACATTGTAATCAAATTTACTCTGATAAGAAATAAAAATTAAATTAAACAAGAAGTAATGTGACACAAGATTTTGTGTATTTGTCCTGGCACTTTACACTCCAATATACAATCTAGGAAGAGGAATTCCACTAAACCAATGTTTTACCTAGCAATCAAGGTGAGTATGAATAAATTCCACTGCCTTGTTGCCCTTTCCTGCAACTTTAAAAACAATGCTTATGGGGACTTAATATTCAGAAGAACTGTTGGGCTCTACATGACACCCACAATCAGGAAATGTCCACAGGTAGGTGAGCAAAATAAATTCCAAAGGAACAGACTTTCAAGATCCTATTTCAATAGGTAAATTTTACACTGTTTAAAAGAAAAGCACTTGAAAAGATGTTCTAATTCTTATATTATTAGCGTCATGGAAATCAAAACTACAATGAGGGGTCACTTCACATGAGTAAGAATAGCCACCATTGAAACATCTACAAACAGTAAATGCTTGAGAGGTTGTAGAAAAAAGGCAACCCTCCTATGCTGCTGTTGGGATCTAACATGGTAACAGCCACTATAAATAAGAGTATGGAGGTGCCTTTACAAGGTAAATTTAGAGGTACCGTATGATCCAGCTGTCCCACTCCCAGGCCTATAACAGGAGGAAACCAGAATTGGAAAACACACATGCACCCATATGTGTACCGCAGCACAATTTACCACGTCTAAGACATGGAAGCAACCAAAATATCCATCAGCAGATGGACGGATAAAGAAGCGGTACATGTTCACAGTGAAATATTACTCAGAAATGAAAAGAATGAAGGAATGCCATTTGCAGCATCATAGATAGAATTAGAGATAATCATACTAAGTGAAGTAAGTCAGAAAGAGAAAGTCAAATATCATATGATACTACTTATAGCTGAAATTTAAAAATTGATACCAATGAACTAATTTACAAGAGAGAAACAGGGACTTTCCAGGTGGTCCAATGGTTAAGAATCTGAGCTTCCAATTCAGGGGGCATGGGTTCGATCCCTGGTGCTGGGAGAACTAATATCACACATGCCTTGCGGTACAGCCAGAAAAATAAAATAAAAGAGAGAGAAACAGACTCACAGACTTAGAAAACAAACTTATGCTTACCCAATGAGAAAGGTGGGTGGAAGGAATAAATCAATCAGGAGGCTGGGGGAAATATTTACACACTAATACATATAAAATAGATTATCAACAAGGACCTACTGCATAACAAAGGGAAGTCTACTCAACACTCTCTAATAACCTATATGGGAAAAGGATCTGAAGATGAATACACATATGAATATACATAACTGAACAAGATTCTGTACGCCTACCACAAACAGAATATTTTAAATCAACTTTACTCCAATAAAAAAGAAAAATTAAATTAAAACAAAAACAAGAAGTAACAAAACAGAAGATTTGGGCTGTTTGTTCTGCCACAGCCCACACTCATTTACAATCCAAGAGCCCGTCTTCCACAGTGGGTCTGGTTACCCAAGTAACCAGAGAGGGGCATGAAGGAAATCCTAACATCTGTGCCCATTTCCACAACAGCAACTTTAAAACATGTGCTTATGGGCACTTCTTATTCACAAGGACTGCCAGGGTGTAAATGACACCTGCCCTTAACAAATGTCCTGTGGTAGTTATCGAGCAAAAATTCAAAATAGTCAGACTTTCAAAAACCCAATGTCAACTGTAACTTTTCCTCACAGTGTTTAAAAAAACACATGCAAAGATGCTCAAGGTCTTGTGTTATTGGAGAGACACATGCAAATCAAAACTACAACAAGGTTTCACCTCACACAGTCAGAATGGCCATCATCAAAACGTTTACAAACCATAAATGCTGGAGAGGACAGGGAGAAAAGGGAACCCTCCTATGCTGTTGGTGTGATGTAAGCTGGTAAGAGCCACTATAAAGTACAGTATGGAGATGTCTTTTAAAAGTAAAAATAGAGCTACCATATCATCCAGCAGTCTTACTTCTGGGTGTATATCTGCAGAAAGCCAGAAATGAAAATGGCAAATGCACCCAAACCCAAACATGCACTGCAGCACTGTTTACAATAGCCAAGACATGGAGGCAACCAAAATGTCCATCAACAGATGAATGGATAATGAAGAAGTTGTACATGTACACAATCAAATAAATATTACTCAGAAATGAAAAAGCATGATCACCTCTAGGTCCATTCCTGTTGCTGCAAATGACATTATTTCATTCTAAGTGAAGTAGGTCAGATAGAAAAAGACAAATATCATATGATATCACTTATAGTGGAGTCTAAGAAATGATAGAAATGAACAAATTTATAAAACAGAAACAAACCAACAGACTTCATATATCCTTCAGGGAGAAAAAGTTTTAAATGTTTCCAATCACTAAATGTCAACCTGAAAAATGTAAGCAATAAATACCACTGTAAAGGTATTAATTCTCCCCAAATTAACCTATACCAGGCATTAGCAAACTAAACCTGGAGATCACATCCAGCCTATCATCTTCTTTTGTAAATTAAATTTAATGAATGATCCACAAGAAAACCCATAATGAGACGTCAGGTCACACCTCTCAACGTGGCTATTATTCCAAAGTGTACAGATATGAAATGTTGTTCATGACATGGAGAAGGCAATCCTAGTACACTGGTGGTGGGATTGTAAGTTGGTACACCCACTATGAAAAGAATATGGAGGTCCTGATAAAAGCTAATAGTAGAACTATCATATTAGCCAGCAATTCCACTGCTTGGTATATGTCCAAAGAAAATGAAGACACCAATTTAACAAGATACGTGCATCCCAATGTTCATAGCAGCATTATTTACGATTGCCAACATATGGAAGCAAACTAAATGTCCACCAACAGATGAGTGGATAAAGAAGATGTGGTATGTATACACAATAGACTATTACTCAGCCATTAAAAGGATCAAAGTCTGCCATTTGCAACAACATGGATAGGCCTAGAATATTTATGCATACTTAAGTTAGAGAAGGACAAATACACTATGTTCTCACTTCTCTGTAGAATCTAAAAATGCAAGAAATGTATGTATATAACAAAACAGAAATAGACTCACAGAGAACAAATCAGTGGTTACTGGTGGGGCGACTTAAAGGGGGAGGGAAAAACAGTTGTTTGTTTCTCTAAATCCAGTACCCCTAGGTACGAAATAAACAAACAAGGATATATAGTACAACACAGGGAAATATAGACATTACTGTGTAATCACTTTAGTGGAACACGATCTATAAAAATATTCAATCCATATGTTGTACCCCTGAGACTAATGTAATATTGTAAATCAACTATACTTCAATTTAAATCATCCATAGGGTGGCTGAATGGATTAAAGAAAGTTCAATTATACTGTGTACAAGATATCCATGTTAACTTCTAATCCATATATAGCATAAAACTGAAAGATTGGGAACAAAATACTCCATGAAAATGATACTTGACTGACTAGTCTATTATGAGATAAAAAAGACTTGAAGTCAAACCTCTCAAAGGAAAGAAGGTTATCATATAATGATAAATGGATTAATTCATCAAGAAATCATGACAATTATAAATATGTATGTATCCAGCTTTGGAGCCTCTCAACATATAAAGAATATGTTAACCCACGTGAAGGGGAAAATGTGCAGAAATAAAATAATGGTAAGAAACATCGACACCCAACTTTCAACACTGTATAGATCATCCGGACATAATATCAATCAGGAAACACTGAACCTGAACACACACTTGATATCAAATGAACCTAACATACATCCACAGTATATTCCACTCAACAGCAGCAAACTTTCCATTGTTCTTAAGTACACATAGAACATTGCCTAGGGTAGATCCTATGTTAAGCCACAAAACAAGTCTTCAAAAATCCAAGAATACTGAAATCATATCCCGGATCATTTCCAACCACAATGGTATGAAACTGAAATTCAATGTTAAAAAGAATAATTGAAAATTCAAGAACACTTGGAAATTGGACAATAAGCTCCTGAATAGCCAATGCATACAGGAATAAATCCAAACGGAAATTTAAAAGAAATCTCAAAGCAAACAAAATTGGAAACACAAAGTACCTAAATTTATGGAATACAGGAACAAGACTGCAGTTCAAAGAGTTATGTTTACAGTAATAGATGCATATATTTTCAAAGAATTCTTGAGAGGGGATCAAGATGATGGAGCAGGAAGATACTGAGCTCCCCTGCTGCCAAAGGCACACCCAAATTACAACAACTTACACGGAAATTATCTCTGAAGACCAGCAGGGAATGTTTTCCACAACTAAAGATATAAGGAAGGAGAAACCACAAGGCAGGTAGGAGGACTGGAAACAGTCTAATTGGAACCCACACATAGAGCACAGTGACCCACAGCTGGAAGATATCACAATTGCATAGGTCCTCCACATGGAGGGAAGGGTATGAGCCTGGCATTAGGCTGCTCAGCCCAGGGTTCCTGCACTGGAAGAAAAGAACACAGCAGGTCTGGCTTTGAAAACTTGCAGGGCTTATTTTCAGGAAATCTGGAGACTAAAGGAAACTGAGACTGCTCTCATAGGGCACACACAAATCTCACATGTTCTCAGTCCCTGTGCAGAGCCAATAGAGTGAAAGACACGTGTGCCAGACCCACTTGCTAATCTCGGAGAGCTTCTTGGAAAGGCAAGAGGCAACTGGGACTCCCACTAGGAACTGAGACATGGGCAAGCAACATTTTAGAATCTTCCCTGGAACTGATTAGAATCAGGGGCCTGCCCCATTTACCACCATGCCCATAGCACTCCCGCACCAGAAGGTCTCACAACCAGACACACTGGGGGCCTACGCTGTCCACCTGTGCACCTGGAGCACCACACAGCCACCCATAATGGAGGGCTGCCTTGGATATCAGCACACCCATGGCAATCAATCTCATACTGCAGGGGCTCACAGCCATTTAGGCCAGGGTCCAATACCACCTACCAGCTTGTCTACAGCAGTTGGCCCCGCCGTAAGAGAAAGGTGTGTGCAGCCCACACAGGGAACACCCCTGGAGCATGTGGCTCTGCTGGCCAGAGGACAATGTGCTGCTGGGCCCTATCAGTCATCTCCTATATAAGGCCACTTCTCTGAGACCCGGGAATGTAACAACCTGAACCTAATGAATAGAGATGTACAGAGACTTAGGAAGCATAAGGAAATAGAGGAAAGTGTTACAAATGAAGTAACAAGACACGACATCAGAAAAAGAACTGAATAAAACAGGGATGAGCATTCTACCCGATAAAAAATAGTGTTCACAGTAATGATTATAAAGACGCTCACCCAAGTCAGGAGAAGAATAGATAGACATAGTGAGAATTTCAACAGAGTAATAACATGTCAAAAAGAACAAAACAGTGAACAATACAATAAAAGAGATTAAAACACACACACATGTACATGAGAGAAGCCACATTATACTGTATGCTACAGAAGAACAGATCAGTGAAATGGAAAACAGAGTAGTGAAAATCACCCAAACTGAATAGCACAAAGTAAAAGCAATTAAGAGTATACGTAAAGGGACCTCTGAGACAACATCAAGAGTATTAACATGAGCATTACAGGGGCCCCAGAACGAGGAGAAGAGAGAAACGGGCAGATAACTTATTGGAGGATAGAGTAACTGATAACTTTCCTAACCTGGGGAAGGAAACACACATCCAGGTCCAGGAAAAACAGAGTCCCAAACAAGATGAAGACAAACAGGTCCACACCAAGACATATTATAAAGCTCCAAAGATTTAAAAATTTAAAGAGTGATCACAGAGGCAGTGAAATAAAAGGGTCTAGTTATGTTCAAGGTATTCCCATAAGACTGTCAGATGACTTCTCAGCACAATTTTCAAACTAGGAAGGAATGATAGGAGATAATCAATGGGCTACAAAGAAAAAGTCTACAACAGGAATACTCTACCAGCAAAATTATTATTCAGAATTGCAGGACAGGGCTTCCCTGATGTCACAGTGGTTGAGAATCTGCCTGCCAATGCAGGGGACACGGGTTCGGGCCCTGATCCAGGAAGATCCCACATGCCACAGAGCAACTAAGCCTGTGTGCCACAACTACTGAGCCTGTGCTCTAGAGCCCATGAGACACAACGACTGAGCCTGCTAGCCACAACTACTGAAGCCTGAGCACCTAGAGCCCATGTTGCACAACAAGAAGAGCCACTGCAATGAGAAGCCCATGCACCACAACGGCCCATGCACCACAACGAAGAGTAGCCTCCACTCACCACAACTAGAGAAAAGCCCACGCACTGCAATGAAGACCTAATACAGCCAAAAATAAATAAATAAATTTATGGAGGAAAGAAAGAATTGAAGGAGAGGTCAAGGGTTTCCCAGACTAGCAAAAGCTAAAAGAGTTCATCACTAATAAACCAGCCTTATATGCAATGTTGAAGGAATTTACTTAAGCTTAAAAGAAGTCTCACTAATTATTGATAGTAACAAGAAAACAAACAAAAGTAAAAATCTCACTGAAAAACCTATACATAGAGTAAGGGTAATAGATCAAACATTTTTTTAGCTTCTGTAAAGAATAAAAGACAATAGTAGTATGTGTTTTTAAAAAAGAGAGGGCCCAAATAAATCAGAAATGAAAGCGATGATGTTACAACAGACACCACAGAAATACAAAGTATCCTAAGATACACACAGGGTAACTCAGGGCTCAGACTGGACAGAGCCCAGTCTCCCTTCCACTGTACATGAGTTACAGGAGCCTCAGGAACTGAGGAGGGGGTCCCTGAGGGGAGGCACAAGATAGAAGACGTTAGGCATTAACCTGACTCTATTTATGTTAAACCTGCCTGAACTACATTCACATGAGATTGTTTTGTCCTGAATGTACATTGGCACCTTTAGTCTGAACTGCAGATCTTTGGCTTCACCACCTCCACCGACAGCATTAGCTTCACCTGCTGTGGACCGTCTCCTATAGGATTTCTAGAACCACAAAGCATCGAAGTTTCACAGGACACAGAGTCTGTGAGACTCCACTCAGTCTCAGAGTCTCAACCCCACTCAGAGACATAGAGTCACAACAGAGACTCCACTCTTGGAGGACACACACAGTAGTGTGCACATCAGGACCCAAGGGAAGGAGCAGTGACCCCATAGGAGACTGGGCAGACCTACCTGCTAGTTTTAGAGGGTCTCCTGCAGAGGCGGGGGGTGACTGGGGCTCACCGTGTGGACAAGGACACCGGCAGCAGAAGTTCCGGGAAGTCCTCCTTAGCATGAGCCCTCCCAGAGTCCGCAGGTAGCCCCACCAAAGAGCCAGGTGGGCCACAGTTCTGGGTCGCCTCAGGCCAAACAACAAACAGAGAGGGAACTCTGCCCCCATGCATCAGCAGACAAGCGGATTAAAGTTTTATTGAGCTCTGCCCACCAGAGCAACACGCAGCTCTACCCACCACCAGTCCCTCACATCAGGAACGCTGCACAAGCCTCTAAGATAGACTCATCCAGCAGAGAGCAGACAGCAGAAGCAAGAAGAACTACAGTTCTTCAGCCTGTGGATGGAAAACCACATTCACAGAAAGATAGACAAAATGAAAAGGCAGAGGAATTTGTACCAGATGAAGGAACAAGGTAAAACCCCAGAAAAACAACTCAATGAGGTGGAGATAGGCAACCTTCCAGAAAAAGAATTCATAATAATGATAGTGAAGATGATCCAAGACCTTGGAAAAAGAATGGAGGCAAAGATCGAGAAGATGCAAGAAATAGTTAACAAAGACCTAGAAGAAGTAAAGAACCAACAAACAGAGATGAACAATACAATAACTGAAATGAAAAATACACTAGAAGGGGGCTTCCCTGGTGGCGCAGTGGTTGAGAGTCCACCTGCCGATGCAGGGGACATGGGTTCGTGCCCTGGTCTGGTAAGATCCCACATGCCAAGGAGCGGCTGGGCCCGTGAGCCATGGCCGCTGAGCCTGCACATCCAGAGCCTGTGCTCCACAACGGGAGAGGTCACAAAAGTGAGAGGCCCGTGTACCGCAAAAAAAAAAAAAAAAAAATACACTAGAAGGAATCAATAGTAGAATAACTGAGGCAGAAGAACGGATAACTGGCCTGGAGACAGAAAGGTGGAATTCACTGCTGCAGAAAAGAATAAAGAAAAAAGAATGCAGAGAAAGGAAGACAGCTTAAGAGACCTCTGGGATAACATTAAACGCAACAAAATTTGCATTATAGGGATCCCAGAAGGTGAAGAGAGAGAGAAAGGACCCGAGAAAATATTTGAAGAGATTATAGTCGAAAACTTCCCTAGCGCGGGAAAGGAAATAGTAGCCACCCAAGTCCAGAAAGCACAGAGAGTCCCAGGCAGGATAAACCCAAGGAGAAAAATGCCGAGACACATAATAATCAAACTGACAAAAATTAAAGACAAAGAAAAATTATAGAAAGCACAAGGGAAAAATGACAACATACAAGGGAACTCCCATAAGGTTAACAGCTGATTTCTCAGCAGAAACTCTACAAACCAGAAGGGAGTTGGCTGCTATATTTAAAGTGATGAAAGGGAAGAACCTACAACCAAAAGAACTCTACCCAGCAAGATCTCATTCAGATTCAATGGAGAAATCAAAAGCTTTACAGACAAGCAAAAGCTAAGAGAACTCAGCACCACCAAACCAGCTCTACAACAAATGCCAAAGGAAACTATCTAAGTGGGAAACACAACAGAAGAAAAGAATCTACAAAAGCAAACACATAACAATTAAGAAAATAGCAATAGGAATATACATATCAATATTTACCTTAAATGTGAATGGATTAAATGCTCCAAACAAAAGACACAGTCTTGCTGAATGGATGCAAAAACAAGATCCATATATATGCAGTCTATAAGAGACCCATTTCAGACCTAGGGAAACATACAGACTGAAAGTGAGGGGATGGAAAAGGATATTCCATGCAAATGAAAATCAAAAGAAAGCTGGAGTAGCAATACTCGTATCAGATACAATAGACTTTAAAATAAAGAGTGTTACAAGAGACAAGGACGGACACTACATAATGATCAAGGAATCAATCCAAAAAGAAGACATAACAATTATAAATATATATGTACCCAACATAGGAGCACCTCAATACATAAGGCAACTGCTAACAGCTATAAAAGACAAAATCGACAGTAACACAATAATAGCAGGGGACTTTAACACTTTACTTACACCAATGGAGATCATCCGGACAGAAAATGAATAAGGAAACACAAACTTTAAATGACACAAGAGACCAAATAGATTTAATTGATATTTATAGGACATTCCATCCAAAAACAGCAGATTACATGTTCTTCTCAACTTCACGCAGAACATTCTCCAGGATAGATCACATCTTGGGTCACAAATAAAGCCTCAGGAAATTTAATAAAACTGAAATCATATCAAGCATCTGTTCTGACCACAAGGTTATGAGATTAGAAATCAATTACAGGGAAAAATATGTAAAAAACAGAAACACATGGAGGCTCAACAATACGTCACTAAATAACCAAGATATCACTGAAGAAAGAAAAGAGGAAATCAAAAACAACCTAGAGACAAATGACAACAAAAACATGATGATCCAAGACCTATGGGATGCAGCAAAAGCAGTCCTAAGAGGGAAGTTTATAGCAATACAAGCCTACCTCAAGAAACCAGAAAACTCTCAAATAAACAATCTAACCTTACACCTAAAGGAATTAGAGAAAGAAGAAAGAAACCCAAAGTTAGTAGAAGGAAAGAAATCATAAAGATCAGAGCAGAAATAAATGAAATAGAAACAAAGAAAACAATAGCAAAGATCAATAAAACTAAAAGCTGGTTCTTTGAGAAGATAAACAAAAGTGATAAATCGTTAGCCAGACTCAAGGAAAAGAGGGAGAGGACTCAAATCAATAAAATTAGAAGTGGAAAAGGAGAAGTTGCAACAGACACCACAGAAATACAAAGCATGCTAAGAGACTTCTACAAGCAACTCTATGCCAATCAAATGGACAACCTGGAAGAAATGGACAAATTCTTAGAAAGGTATAACCTTCCAAGACTGAAAGCGGAATAAATAGAAAATATGAATAGACCAATCACAAGTAATGAAATTGAAACGGTGATTACAAATCTTCCAACAAACAAAAGTCCAGAACCAGATGGCATCAGAGGTGAATTCTATCAAATATTTCGACAAGAGCTAACACCCAACCTTCTCAAACTCTTCAGAAATTTGCAGGGAAAGGAACACTCCCAAACTCATTCTATGACGCCACCATCACACTGATACCAAAACCAGACGATGATACTATAGAAAAAGAAAATTAGAGACCAATATCACTGATGAATATAGAGGTAAAAATCCTCAACAAAATACTAGCAAACAGAATTGAACAACGCATTAAAAGGATCACACACCATGATCAGGTGGGGTCTGTCCCAGGAACGCAAGGGTTCTTCAATATACACAAATCAATGTGATACACCATATTAACAAATTGTAGAATACAAATATCATCTCAATAGAAGCAGGAAAAAATTTTGACAAAATTCAACACCCATTTATGATTAAAAATTCTCCGGAAAGTGAACATAGAGGGAATCTACCTCAACATAATAAAGGCCATATATGACAAACCCACAACAAACATCATTCTCAATGGTGAAAAACTACGAGAATTTCCTCTAAGATCAGGAACAAAACAAGGATGTCCACTCTCACCAGTATTATTCAACATAGTTTTGGAAGGCCTAGACACAGCAATCAGAGAAAAAAAGAAATAAAAGGAATACAAATGGGAAAAGAAGTAAAATTTTCACTGTTTGCAAATGACACGATACTACACATAGTGAATCTTAAAGATGACACTAGAAAATTACTAGAGCTAATCAATGAATTTGGTAAAGTTGCAGGATACAAAATTAATGCACAGAAATCTCTTGCATTCCTCTACACTAACAATGAAAGATGAGAAAGAGAAATTAAGGAAACAATCCCATACGCCATTGCAACAGAAAGAATAACATATGTAGGAATGAACCTACCTAAGGAGGTCAAAGTCCTATACTCAGAAAACTATAAGACACTGCTGAAAGAAATCAAAGATTATATAAACAGTTGGGAGTATTAACCATATGCTTGGATTAGAAGCATCAATATTGTGAAAATGACTATACTACCCAAAGCAATCTACAGATTCAATGCAATCCCTAGCAAATTATCAGTGGCATTTTCTACAGAACTAGAACAAGAAAACCTTAAAATGTGTATGGAGACACGAAACACCCCGAATAGCCAAATCAGTCTTGAGGGAAATTAAAAGAGCTGGAGGAAGCAGACTTCCTGACTTCAGACTATACTACAAACTACAGTAATCAAGACTATATGGTACTGGCAGCAAAACAGAAATATAGATCAATGGAACAAGATAGAAAGCCCAGAGATAAACCTACATACCTATGGCTAACTCATCTATGACAAAGGAGGCAAGGATAAACAATGGAGAAAAGACAGTCTCTTCAGTAAGTGGTGCTGGGAAAACTGGACAGTTACACATAGAAGAATGAAATTAGAACATCCATAACACCATACACAAAAATAAACTCCAAATAAATTAGAGATCTAAATGTTAAGACCAGACGCTATTAAACTCTTAGAAGAAAACATAGGCAGAACACTCTGTGACATAAATCACAGCAAGATCCTATTTGACCCACCTCCTAGAGAAATGGAAATAAAAACAAAAATAAACAAATGGGACCTAATGAAACTTAAAAGCTTTTGCACAGCAAAGAAACACATAAAGAAGATGAAAAGACAACCCTCAGAATGGGAGAAAATATTTTCAAATGCAGCAAATGACAAAGGATTAAGCTCCAAAATTTACAAGCAGCTCATGTAGCTCAATATCACAAAAACAAACAACCCAATCCAGGAATGGACAGGAGACCTAAATAGACATTTCTCCAAAGACGATATACAGGTTGCCAACAAACACATGAAAGGATGCTGAACATCGCTAATCATTACAGAAATGTAAATCAAAACTACAGTGAGGTATCACTCACAGCAGTCAGAATGGCAATCATCAAAAAATCTACAAAAAATAATTGCTGCAGAGGCAGTTATTGGAGAAAAGGGAACACTCTTTCAGTGTTGGTGGGAATGTAAATTGATATAGCCATTAGGGAGAACGGTATGGAGGTTCCCTGAAAAACTAAAAATAGAAGTACCATACGACCCAGCAATCCAACTCCTGGGCATTTACCCTGAGAGAACCATAATTCAAAAAGAGTTATGTTCAACAATGTTCATTGCAGCTCTATTTACAATAGCCAGGACATGGAAGCAACCTAAGTGTCCATCGACTGATGAATCGATAAAGAAGATCTGGCACATATATACAATGGAATATTACTCAGCCATAAAAAGAAACAAAACTGAGTTATTTGTAGTGAGATGGATGGACGTAGAGACTATCCTACACAGTAAAGTAAGTCAGAAAGAGAAAAACAAATAGCGTGTGCTAACACAGATATACGGAGTCTAAAGAAAAAAAAAGTTTATGAAGAACCTAGGGGTGGGACAGGATTAAGGACACAGACGTACAGAAAGGACTTGAGCACACGGGGAGGGGGAAGGGTAAGCTGGGACAAAGTGAGAGAGTGGCATGGACATATATACATTACCAAATGTAACATCGATAGCTACTGGGAAGAAGCCACATAGCACAGGGAGATCAGCTCAGTGCTTTGTGAACACCTAAAGTGGTGGGATAGAGACAGTGAGAGAGAGATGCAAGAGGGAGGGGATATGGTGGTATATGTATAGCTGATTCACTTTGTTATACAGCGGAAACTAACACATCATTGTAAAGCAATTATACTCCAATAAAGTTGTAAAATGAAAAAAAAAAGAAAGCCCAGAGATAAACCTACATACCAATGGTCAATAATCTATGACACAGGAGGCAAGACTATACAATGGAGAAAAGACAGTCTCTTCAATCAGTGGTTCTGGGAAAAATGGGCAGCTACGTGTAAAAGAATGAAATTAGAATACTCCCTAACACCATACAGAAAAATAAATTCAAAATGGATTAGAGACCTTAATGTAAGACCGGACAGTATAAAACTCTTAGAGGAAAAAATAGGAAGAATACTCTGACATAAATCACAACAAGATCTTTTTTGATCCACCTCCTAGAGTAATGCAATAAAAAAGAAAAATAAACAAATGGGAACTAATGAAACATAAAAGCTTCTGCAAAGCAAAGGAAAGTAAAAACAAGACGAAAAGACAACCCTCAGAATGGGAGAATATATTTGCAAATGAATCAACAGACAAAGGACTAATCTCCAATAATATATAAACAGCACATGCAGCTCAATATTTAAAAAACCAAACAACCCAATACAAAAATGGCAGAAGATCTAAATAGACATTGATTCCAAGAAGAGAGAGAGATGGCCAAGAAGCACATGGAAAGTTTCTCAACATCACTAATTATTAGAGAAATGCAAATCCAAACTACAATGAGGTATCACCTCACACCTGTTAGAATGGACATCATCAGAAAATCTACAAGCAATAAATGCTGGGGAGGGTGTGGAGAAAAGGATCCCTCTTCCACTATTGGTGGGAATGTAAATTGATACAGTCAATACGGAGAACAATATGGAGGTTCCTTTAAAAACTAAAAATAGAATTACCATATGATCCAGCAATCCCACTACTGGGCATATACCCAGAGAAAAACATAAATCAAAAAGACACATTCACCACAATGTTCATTGCGGCACTATTTACAATAGCCAGGTAATGGGAGCAACTTAAATGCACACAGACAGACGAATGGATACAGATGTGGTACATATATAAAATGGAATGTTACTCAGCCATAAAAAGGAATGAAATTGGGTCATTTGTACAGACGTCGATGGACCTAGAGATTGTCATACAGAGTGAAATAAGACAGAAAGAGAAAAAGAAATCTTGTATATTAATGCATATATGTGGAACCAAGAAAAATGGAACAGATGAACTGGTTTGCAGGGCAGAAATAGAGACACAGATGTAGAGAACAAACGTATGGACACCAAGGGGGGAAAGCCGTGGGGGAGTAGTGCTGGGATGAATTGGGAGTTTGGGATTGACTTATATACACCCATATGTATAAAATCGATAACCAGAAAGAACCTGCTGTATAATAATAAAATTAAAAATTAAAAAAATAAATAAACATACAAAAAGCAAAACAGAAAAATAGTTCTTCCATTCCCATACATGTATTTATATGAATGAATTATTTCCATGCTTCTATCTATAAATACGAAAAAGAGGAATAAAACCTACATTGAACCCAAAAAGAAAAAAAAAAAAAAGCAGAACCCACCAGTTATAAACAGGAAAACCCTATCAGGGCACTTGCTCCAAAGGTAAAGAATCCTGAAGTTGGTCAGAGGTGGGTAATCGTCTCCCATGAAGCCAGCAGCGGCCCCCACCCCCCAGCAAGGAGCGTCCTCATTGCAAAGCTGGGGGACCGTGCTGAGGCATCTCTGAGTAAACGTGAGCTGAGCTCCAGGCCAGCTGCTGCTGAACTGTTCCCACAGTTCCCAGGTAAAACACCCGAATCTCTGCAAGGACTTGAAAGCCTAGAGGAAGGGCCATGGAGCCACACCAGCGACAGCACCCAGGCCGACTTGGTGCCTACAGGCCAACCAGGATGGTCCTGGCCCCGGGCGCACTTCTGGAAGCTTTCCATTTCCCTGCCTGAGATACCCCTCCTGTCCCAGCCCCCACTGCTTTTTTCCTTACTCACCTCTGCCTGGGGAGAAATTCCAGCAGCAGATATGGGTGACACATCCTCTTCTTTAGCAGTTGGCAGCTTGGCAGCTCCTGCAGAAAGCCCAGCAGAGCCCCACTCACACCGGGCCACCCTAAAAACCGTGGCCCCTCTCTCCGTCCCACCAGCCCAGACCCAACACTGCTGACGGGGCAGAGAATATGGCGTCAGACACAACTGAAGGGGCTCTTGCTGCCTGGAGCAGTGTTTATATTGACCTCAAACCAGGCACACCTGGAGAGGGCTGGCCGGCACGGTCAGGCTGCCCAGGTCAGCCAATCCTCGCCCCTCTGGGGCTCACAGCAGCAGAAAATGGACCTTGATGAACCGACCAGGTCCAAGGAACAGGTGTGGGCTCCTGAGAGTCAGGATAGACAAGGGGCTGCAGCTCTGGCTTGTTTTCTGATCATTTTATCTGGCCCATGAGTGGGAGACAACTTCAAGAAGACCCTCTCCTAATGAGAGGAACCCAGTAGTCAGGGAGAGGAGGGGTGGTGGGTGGAGACAGAGGCCTGGTGCCCTGGCTCCAGTGGAAGTCTCTGGAAGATCAGGTGGAGGGAGGGCGCACAGAGTGACGCCCAGTGTCACAGACCTGTTGAAGATGTTGTTTGTTAGTTCAAGTCGTGCTCTGAGGTGCTCTGTGTCAGCCCTGAGTGACAGGTGAGCTGGGGGTGCTCTGCACTGGGGGCTATGTGCACGGTTCCTGTGTGCCCAGTCTTGCTGGGTACCTGCACAGCTGAGCTCCATATCCTGGGAGGGGCCTGACCACGAGAGCCCCATGGGCTGCTGGGTATCTGCACAGGTGAGCTCCATATCCTGGGAGGGGCCTGACCATGAGAGCCCCGTGGCCTGCTGGGTACCTGCCCAGGTGAGCTCCAAATCCTGGGAGGGGCCTGACCACGAGAGCCCTGTGGGCTACTGGGTACTTGGTAAAGGACGTCAGGTCAGTGAAGCACCTGAGAATATACATCCATTAGTTCCTAATTCCTACACACTGATGGTCATTCTACCATCCACCAGGACATGGTATTCTGTATTAGACTTAGATGATGTCTTCTTCTGTGTTCCATTAGTCCCAGAGTCACAAGAAATTTTGAAGTAGCGAGGAGTCCAGCCGGTCTTATTGGCCACCGTCACTGCAGTGTCTGTAGGTTTTTCTATGGTGACAGTGTGATATACGGTTCCCCCACCAAGGTACGGGTTAGGATCAGGGTACGGGTTAGGGTATGATTTAGGGTCAGGGCTATGGTTAGGATTAGCGTTAGGGAATGGATACAGCTTATGGTACCAGTTAGTGTACGACAACGGATTTGGTTGGAATCCATGTTAGGGTGTGGGTTAGTGTTAGTATACGGGTTAGGATTAGGTTGTGGGTTAGGGGACGGTTTAGGGTTAGGTTTAGCGTTAGGGAAAGGGTACGGATTAGGTCACTGTCTAGGGTAGGACAACGGTTTAGGGTACCTGTTAGGGTTAGTGTTACTGTTAGTGTACGTGTTACAATTAGGACTTGGGTAAGTATAAGGTTTAGGGTTAGGGTTAGGGTACGTGTTAGTGTTAGTGTTAGTGTATGGGTTATTATTATGGCACAGCTCAGTGTAAGGGTTAGGGTTAGGGTTAGGGAACGGGTACGGTTTTGGTTACAGTTTAGTGTATGACAACATCACCCTTTGGGGGTTTATCCAGGCACATTCACCTCTAGTGTATAAAAGAGGAACACCACTGGCAAGAAGGTCTGTTTCCCTGGTTACCAGAATGGGGAAAGCAGAAATGCTGGTGCCAAATGGCCGTTGCCTGCAACAGCAGCTTTACAACCTGTGCTAATCGGCACTTCATATGCACAAGTACTCGAGGGCTCTAAATGAAACCTGCCCTCAAAATGTCTTCAGGGAGGTAATGGCCAAAATATTTCAAAATGTGGCACATATTTCAAGAAAACCATTTGAAGAGGTAAGCTGTACTCACAGTTTGAAGAAAAAAAAGGACATGCCTGAAAGCTAAATTTCAAGGCATTATGAGACACATGCAAATCCAACCACAAAGAGGTATCAGCTCACAGCAGTCAGAATAAAAATTAGTAGAAAAACTACAAACAATAAATGCTGAAGGGGTTATGGAGAAGTGCATACCCTCAACTTTAAATGGGACGTAACCTGGTAAGAGCCATTAATGGAACAGAATGGAGGTGCCTTTACAAGGTAAACAATTGCCTACCATATGATCCAGCAGGACCACTACTTGGTCTAAACCCGAAGATGACAGAATTGGAAAGACACAGGCAGGCAAATGTGCACTGCAGCAGTATTACAATAGTCAAGACATGGAAGCAACCAAAAATTCCATCAACAGATGAGTGGACAAAGAAGAACTGGTACATGCACTGACCGAATATTAGCCAAGGAAAAAAATGACACAATGCCATTTGCAACACCGTAGATGAGTCTAGAAGTAATCACACAACTTGTCGTAAGTCAGAAAGTGAAAGACACGTATACTATGATATCACTTATAGGTGTCACCTAAAAATTGACACCAGTGAAGATATTTACACAGAGAAAGGCAATCACAGATTTATTAAACAAACTTATGATTCACCAATGGAAAGGTGTGAGGATTGGACACATTAAGATATCGGGGTTAACAGAGCTATACAAACACAGGTGAAGTATATAGTCACCAAAGACCTACAGAATACCAAGAGAAGACTACTCAACATTGTGTCATAACCTACATGGGAAAAGGATCCAAAGAACAATAGATATATGTGTAAAACAACCACATCTTGCACATCTAGAACAAGCAAAACATTGTAATCACACTTGCTGTGATAAAAAATGAAAATCAAATTTGAAAAACGAAGAATTAGTGGGATATAAAGTTAAGGGGCTTTTTCCTGGCACATTCCATTCTAATTTACAACCTAGAACACGACTTTCATTAAGGCTCTGTTGCCCTAGTAACCAGATTTGTTAAAGGAGAACTGTGCCTCTTTGTGGCCGTTTCACACAGCAGCAGCTCTAAACCCAGCGATAATGGTTACTTGATATTCAAAATAATTCCAGGCTTGTAAATGACACCTGCCCTCTAAACAAATCCGTGGTCACTAAATCGAGCAAAAATCTCAAAAGACGTGCATAGTTCAAAATGACAATTTAAAGAGGCATATTTTACGCACATTTTGTATTTTTTCTTTTTCTCTCTATTTTTTTGTTAAAAAAAGGGCAAGGAAACATGCTCAACATCAGGAATTAATAAAGCCATGCAAATCCAGACTGCAAAAACGTTCACCTCAGAGCCGTCAGAAGGATCATCAGCAAAAAAGTCTACATAGTATAAATGCTGAAGGGGTTTTAGAGAACTGTGTACCCTCTAGCTGCTGATGGGATGTAACCTGGTAAGAGCCAGTACAGAGAACAAAATGGAGGTGTGTTTAAAGGTAAAAATTGAGCTACCATGTGATCTGCTAGGATCACTGATGGGCCTATCACCTGAGTAGACCAGAATCAAAGAGACACAGGCTGGCAATCCTTCACTGCAGCAACATGTACCATAGCCAAGACGTGGAAGAAACCAAAATGTCCATCAACAGAAAAATGCACCAAGAAGAAGTGGTCCATGAACACAATGGAATATTAGCCATGGAAAAGCATGGAACAATGCCGTTGGCACCAGCGTAGAAGGATCTAGAGATAATCACCCTACCTGAAGTAAGAAAGAAACCGAAAGACAGATATCCTATGACATCACTTATAGGTGTTACCGGAAAGTTGATACCCATGAAATATTTTCCAAGAGAAGGACACTCATAGATTCAGAAAACCAAATTATGTTTAACCAAATGGAAAGGTGTAAGGAATGTATGAATTAGGATATGGGGGTTAACAGACATATAGTAATACATATGAAATATATAATCACAAAATACCTATGGAATGCTAAAAGAGGTGTACTCAACACTCTGTAATATCCTACACGGGAAAGGATCCAAAGATGAACAGATCAATACATTGATATAATGAACCAGATTCCGTACACCTAGAAAAAACACAGTATTTTTATCCAATTTGCTGTGATAATAAATAAAAACTAAATGTAAAAAACAAACAAGAAGTAAGGAGATATAAGCTCTTGGGAGTTTGCCGTGGCACATTCTGCTCTAATTTGCAGCTTACAAACACGATTTCCGGGAACCCTCTGTTGCCCAAAAACCCAGAGTTGGAAATGTAGGAATGCTGCCGCCTTGTGGCCGTTTCCCACAAGAGCGGCTTTAAAACCACAGCTAACGGTCACTTAACATTCACAAGGACTCAGGACAGTAAAGGACAACTGCCCTCAAAAATTCACAACTGGCAAAATTTTCAAGGAGATAGTATGAAGAGGTAAATTTTACTCATTATTTTTCTAAAAACAAGGAAAATGGATAAAAGCTCAACAACATAAATTTTTAAACTCATGCAAATCTAGCCTACAAAAAGATTTCAACTCACACACGTCAACTACCATCAGCCAAAAGTCTACAAACAATAAATGCGGAAGGGGTTTTAGAGAACTGTGTACCCTCTAGCTGCTGGTGAGATGTAAAGTGGTAAGAGCCAATAGTGAGAACAGAAAGGAGCTGTGTTTAAAAGTAAAAATTGAGCCAGCATTCCATTCAGCAGGCCCACCGCTGAGCCTCTCACCTGAAAATACCAGAGTCGAGAAGGCACAGGCTGCAACAGCTTCACTGCAGGATTTTTCACAATAGCCAAGACACGGAAGCAACCAAAATATCCATCAATGGATGAATGGATAAAGAAGAAGTGGTCCATGTACATAATGGAATATTAGCCATGGAAAACAGTGAAACACTGCTCGCTGAGGCACCATTTATGAGCCTAGATATAATCTCAGAATATGACGTAAGTCAGAAAGAAAAAGACATATAGTATGATATCACTTATAAGTGTTATCTAACAACTGACAAATATGATATCATTTTCAAAGAGAAAGAAACTCACAGACTTAGAGAACAAACTATTCTTATGTAAATGGAAAGGTGGGTGGTATGGAAAATTAAGATTAGGGTTACCATATGTGTACAAATACCTACTAAATACATTTATCAAAGAGACCAACCATATAGCAAGGGAGGTCAATGGAGCACTCTGCAATAATTTACATGGGAAGAGTATCTGCACATGAATATATTATGTATGTGTGTGCGTGTGTGTGTGTGTGTGTGTGTGTGTGTATATGTGTGTGTGTGTAATGTACAAATGAACCACATTGTATACACGTAGGAGAAATAATATTCTAAACATTACCTCGATTTAAAAAGACTAAAAAATCGAACAAGAAATAATGGAATATTAACTTATGGGTTTTTCTCCTAGCACATTCCATTCTAATTTATAACCTGGGAACACAACTTCCAGAAATGTTGTGCTGCCCTAGAAACCAGTTTTGGGAACGGAGAAATGCTGCGGCCTTGTGGCCGTTTCCCCCAACAGCACCTCTAAGCCAGTAGTAGTGGTCACTAAATATTCACACTCATTACAAGCCTGTAAATGTCACCTGTTCTCAAAAAAAATGCTGGGGTCAAAAATCGATGAAAAATTCAAAACAGGGCAGCCTTCCCAGAAGACCACTTCAAGTGGTTTATTGTACTCACAGTTTCTTTCTGTTTTTGTGTAACAGAAAGAAAACAAAGCATGGAAAAATGCTGAACATTAGGAATTATTAAAGACATACAAATCCAAATTACAAAAACCTATCAGCTCACACCAGTCATAATGGCCATCAGCAAAAATTCTGCAAACAATTAATGCTGAAGGGGTTGTGGAGAAATGCACACCCTCGTTTCTAAGTGGGACGTGGTAAGAACCAGTAATGAAAACACAAAGGAGGTGCCTGGATAAGGTAAATATTGAGCTACGATTCAATCAAGCATACCCACTGCTGGGTCTATCACCTGAGAGGATGAGAATCCAAAAGACACAGGGTGGCAATCCTGCACTCCAGCAATATTTACCACAGCCAACACTTGGAAGCAACAAAAATGTGTGTCAACAGAGGAAGGCACAAAGAAGAAGTGGTTCATGTGCACAATGGAATATTACTCCAATAAAAATAGATATATACTTTCAATTTAGAAACCAAACGTAAGTAAGGAGACATCAGCTTTTGGGGGTTTGTCCGGGCACATTCCTCTCTAATATATAACCGAGGAACACCACTGGCAGGAAGGACTCCTTCCGGAATTCCCAGAATGGGGAAAGGAGAAATGCTGCCGCCCAATGGCCGATACCTGCAACAGCAGCTTTAAAACCTGTGCTCATGGTCACTTCATATGCACAAGTACTGGAGGGCTGTAAATGAAACCTGCCCTCAAAATGTCTTCAGGGAGGTAATGGCCAAATATTTCAAAATGTGACACATACTTCAAGAAAACCATTTGAAGAGGTAAGCGCTACTCACAGCTTGAAGAAAAAGAGGACATGCCTGAAAGTTCAATTTCAAGGGAGTATGAGATGCATGCAAATCCAACCTCAAAGAGGTGTCAGCTCACACCTGTCAGAATAAACATCAGCAGAAAAACTACAAACAATAAATGCTGAAAGGGTTGTGGACAAGGGCATACCCTCAAATTTAAGTGGAACATAACCTGGTAAGAGCCACTAATGAGAACAGAATGGAGACGCCTTTACAAGGTAAACATTTTGCTACCATATGATCCAACAGGCCCTCTCCTGGGCCTATAACCGAAGAAGACATAATTGAAAGACACAGGCAGGCAAATGTGCATTTCAGCAGTGTTACAATAACCAAGACATGGAAGCAACCCAAAAGTCCATCAACAGGTGAGTGGACAAAGAAAAACTGGTCCACGTACAGATGGAATATTAGCCAAGGAAAACAATGACACAATGCCATTTGCATCACCGTAGATGAGTCTAGAAGTAATCACGCAACTTGTAGTAAGTCAGAAAGCGAAAGACACGTATCCTGTGATATCACTTATAGGTGTTACCTAAAAATTGATACCAGTGAAGATATTTCCACAGAGAAAGGCAATCACAGATTCATTAAACAAACTTATGGTTCACCAATGGGAAGGTGTGAGGATTGGATACATTAGGATGTCAGAGTTAACAGAGCTATACAAACACAGGTGAAGTATATAATCACCAAAGACCTACGGAATACCAAGAGAAGACTACTCAACATTGTGTCATAACCTAAAATGGGAAAAGGATCCAAAGAAGAAAAGAGATAGGTATATGTGGAAAACAACCACATCTTGCACACCTAAAACAAGCAAAACATTGTAATCACACTTGCTGTGATAAACAATGAAAATTAAATTTTAAAAAGGAAAAATATTTAGTGAGATATAAACTTAAGGGGCTTTTTGCTGGCCCATTCCATTCTAATTTGCAACCTAGAACAGGACTTCCATTGAGGCTCTGTTTCCCTAGTAACCAGATTTGGTTAATGAGAACTGCTGCCGCCTTGTGGCCGTTTCACACAACAGCAGCTCTAACTGCAGCTGTAATGGTTACTTGATAGTCAAAATAATTGCAGGCCTGTAAACGACACCTGTCCTCAAAACAATCCTTCGGTCGTAAATCGAGCAAAAATCTCAAAAGACATCCATATTTCAAAACGACAATTTCAAGAGGCATATTTTATGCACATTTTATATTCTGTCTCTCGTTTTGTTATAGAAAAAGGCATGGAAAAACGCTCAACGTCAGGAATTAATACAGCCATGCAAATCCAGTCTAGAAACACATTCACCTCAGAGCCGTCAGAAGGATCATCAGCAAAAAAGTCTACATAGTATAAATGCTGAAGGGGTTTTAGAGAACTGTGTACCCTCTAGCTGCTGATGGGATGTAACCTGGTAAGAGCCAGTACAGAGAAC
The DNA here is from genome assembly GCF_951394435.1 of Stenella coeruleoalba. Classification (NCBI taxonomy): domain Eukaryota; kingdom Metazoa; phylum Chordata; class Mammalia; order Artiodactyla; family Delphinidae; genus Stenella; species Stenella coeruleoalba. Next base: position 2,776,134 of record NW_027646196.1, read on the forward strand.
AAAATGGAGGTGTGTTTAAAGGTAAAACTTGAGCTACTATGTGATCTGGTAGGCCCACTGATGGGCCTATCAGCTGAGTAGACCTGAATCGAAAAGACACAGGCTGGCAATCCATCACTGCAGCAACATGTACCATAGCCAAGAGCTGGAAGAAACCAAAATGTCCATCAACAGAAAAATGCACCAAGAAGAAGTGGTCCATGAACACAATGGAATATTAGCCATGGAAAAGCATGGAACAATGCCGTTGGCACCAGCGTAGAAGGATCTAGAGATAATCACCCTACCTGAAGTAAGAAAGAAACCGAAAGACAGATATCCTATGACATCACTTATAGGTGTTACCGGAAAGTTGATACCCATGAAATAATTTCCAAGACAAGGCCACTCATAGATTCAGAAAACCAAATTATGTTTAACCAAATGGAAAGGTGTAAGGAATGTATGAATTAGGATATGGGGGTTAACAGACATATAGTAATACATATGAAATATATAATCACAAAATACCTATGGAATGCTAAAAGAGGTGTACTCAACACTCTGTAATATCCTACACGGGAAAGGATCCAAAGATGAACAGATCAATACATTGATATAATGAACCAGATTCCGTACACCTAGAAAAAACACAGTATTTTTATCCAATTTGCTGTGATAATAAATAAAAATTAAATGTAAAAAACAAACAAGAAGTAAGGAGATATAAGCTCTTGGGAGTTTGCCGTGGCACATTCTGCTCTAATTTGCAGCTTACAAACACGATTTCCGGGAACCCTCTGTTGCCCAAAAACCCAGAGTTGGAAATGTAGAAATGCTGCCGCCTTGTGGCCGTTTCCCACAAGAGCGGCTTTAAAACCACAGCTAACGGTCACTTAACATTCACAAGGACTCAGGACAGTAAAGGACAACTGCCCTCAAAAATTCACAACTGGCAAAATTTTCAAGGAGATAGTATGAAGAGGTAAATTTTACTCATTATTTTTCTAAAAACAAGGAAAATGGATAAAAGCTCAACAACATAAATTTTTAAACTCATGCAAATCTAGCCTACAAAAAGATTTCAACTCACACACGTCAACTACCATCAGCCAAAAGTCTACAAACAATAAATGCGGAAGGGGTTTTAGAGAACTGTGTACCCTCTAGCTGCTGGTGAGATGTAAAGTGGTAAGAGGCAATAGTGAGAACAGAAAGGAGCTGTGTTTAAAAGTAAAAATTGAGCCAGCATTCCATTCAGCAGGCCCACCGCTGAGCCTCTCACCTGAAAATACCAGAGTCGAGAAGGCACAGGCTGCAACAGCTTCACTGCAGGATTTTTCACAATAGCCAAGACACGGAAGCAACCAAAATATCCATCAATGGATGAATGGATAAAGAAGAAGTGGTCCATGTACATAATGGAATATTAGCCATGGAAAACAGTGAAACACTGCTCGTTGAGGCACCATTTATGAGCCTAGATATAATCTCAGAATATGACGTAAGTCAGAAAGAAAAAGACATATAGTATGATATCACTTATAAGTGTTATCTAACAACTGACAAATATGATATCATTTTCAAAGAGAAAGAAACTCACAGACTTAGAGAACAAACTATTCTTATGTAAATGGAAAGGTGGGTGGTATGGAAAATTAAGATTAGGGTTACCATATGTGTACAAATACCTACTAAATACATTTATCAAAGAGACCAACCATATAGCAAGGGAGGTCAATGGAGCACTCTGCAATAATTTACATGGGAAGAGTATCTGCACATGAATATATTATGTATGTGTGTGTGTGTGTGTGTGTGTGTGTGTGTGTGTGTGTGTATATGTGTGTGTGTGTAATGTACAAATGAACCACATTGTATACACGTAGGAGAAATAATATTCTAAACATTACCTCGATTTAAAAAGACTAAAAAATCGAACAAGAAATAATGGAATATTAACTTATGGGTTTTTCTCCTAGCACATTCCATTCTAATTTATAACCTGGGAACACAACTTCCAGAAATGTTGTGCTGCCCTAGAAACCAGTTTTGGGAACGGAGAAATGCTGCGGCCTTGTGGCCGTTTCCCCCAACAGCACCTCTAAGCCAGTAGTAGTGGTCACTAAATATTCACACTCATTACAAGCCTGTAAATGTCACCTGTTCTCAAAAAAAATGCTGGGGTCAAAAATCGATGAAAAATTCAAAACAGGGCAGCCTTCCCAGAAGACCACTTCAAGTGGTTTATTGTACTCACAGTTTCTTTCTGTTTTTGTGTAACAGAAAGAAAACAAAGCATGGAAAAATGCTGAACATTAGGAATTATTAAAGACATACAAATCCAAATTACAAAAACCTATCAGCTCACACCAGTCATAATGGCCATCAGCAAAAATTCTGCAAACAATTAATGCTGAAGGGGTTGTGGAGAAATGCACACCCTCGTTTCTAAGTGGGACGTGGTAAGAACCAGTAATGAAAACACAAAGGAGGTGCCTGGATAAGGTAAATATTGAGCTACGATTCAATCAAGCATACCCACTGCTGGGTCTATCACCTGAGAGGATGAGAATCCAAAAGACACAGGGTGGCAATCCTGCACTCCAGCAATATTTACCACAGCCAACACTTGGAAGCAACAAAAATGTGTGTCAACAGAGGAAGGCACAAAGAAGAAGTGGTTCATGTGCACAATGGAATATTACTCCAATAAAAATAGATATATACTTTCAATTTAGAAACCAAACGTAAGTAAGGAGACATCAGCTTTTGGGGGTTTGTCCGGGCACATTCCTCTCTAATATATAACCGAGGAACACCACTGGCAGGAAGGACTCCTTCCGGAATTCCCAGAATGGGGAAAGGAGAAATGCTGCCGCCCAATGGCCGATACCTGCAACAGCAGCTTTAAAACCTGTGCTCATGGTCACTTCATATGCACAAGTACTGGAGGGCTGTAAATGAAACCTGCCCTCAAAATGTCTTCAGGGAGGTAATGGCCAAAATATTTCAAAATGTGACACATACTTCAAGAAAACCATTTGAAGAGGTAAGCGCTACTCACAGCTTGAAGAAAAAGAGGACATGCCTGAAAGTTCAATTTCAAGGGAGTATGAGATGCATGCAAATCCAACCTCAAAGAGGTGTCAGCTCACACCTGTCAGAATAAACATCAGCAGAAAAACTACAAACAATAAATGCTGAAAGGGTTGTGGACAAGGGCATACCCTCAAATTTAAGTGGAACATAACCTGGTAAGAGCCACTAATGAGAACAGAATGGAGACGCCTTTACAAGGTAAACATTTTGCTACCATATGATCCAACAGGCCCTCTCCTGGGCCTATAACCGAAGAAGACATAATTGAAAGACACAGGCAGGCAAATGTGCATTTCAGCAGTGTTACAATAACCAAGACATGGAAGCAACCCAAAAGTCCATCAACAGGTGAGTGGACAAAGAAAAACTGGTCCACGTACAGATGGAATATTAGCCAAGGAAAACAATGACACAATGCCATTTGCATCACCGTAGATGAGTCTAGAAGTAATCACGCAACTTGTAGTAAGTCAGAAAGCGAAAGACACGTATCCTGTGATATCACTTATAGGTGTTACCTAAAAATTGATACCAGTGAAGATATTTCCACAGAGAAAGGCAATCACAGATTCATTAAACAAACTTATGGTTCACCAATGGGAAGGTGTGAGGATTGGATACATTAGGATGTCAGAGTTAACAGAGCTATACAAACACAGGTGAAGTATATAATCACCAAAGACCTACGGAATACCAAGAGAAGACTACTCAACATTGTGTCATAACCTAAAATGGGAAAAGGATCCAAAGAAGAAAAGAGATAGGTATATGTGGAAAACAACCACATCTTGCACACCTAAAACAAGCAAAACATTGTAATCACACTTGCTGTGATAAACAATGAAAATTAAATTTTAAAAAGGAAAAATATTTAGTGAGATATAAACTTAAGGGGCTTTTTGCTGGCCCATTCCATTCTAATTTGCAACCTAGAACAGGACTTCCATTGAGGCTCTGTTTCCCTAGTAACCAGATTTGGTTAATGAGAACTGCTGCCGCCTTGTGGCCGTTTCACACAACAGCAGCTCTAACTGCAGCTGTAATGGTTACTTGATAGTCAAAATAATTGCAGGCCTGTAAACGACACCTGTCCTCAAAACAATCCTTCGGTCGTAAATCGAGCAAAAATCTCAAAAGACATCCATATTTCAAAACGACAATTTCAAGAGGCATATTTTATGCACATTTTATATTCTGTCTCTCGTTTTGTTATAGAAAAAGGCATGGAAAAACGCTCAACGTCAGGAATTAATACAGCCATGCAAATCCAGTCTAGAAACACATTCACCTCAGAGCCGTCAGAAGGATCATCAGCAAAAAAGTCTACATAGTATAAATGCTGAAGGGGTTTTAGAGAACTGTGTACCCTCTAGCTGCTGATGGGATGTAACCTGGTAAGAGCCAGTACAGAGAACAAAATGGAGGTGTGTTTAAAGGTAAAACTTGAGCTACTATGTGATCTGGTAGGCCCACTGATGGGCCTATCAGCTGAGTAGACCTGAATCGAAAAGACACAGGCTGGCAATCCATCACTGCAGCAACATGTACCATAGCCAAGAGCTGGAAGAAACCAAAATGTCCATCAACAGAAAAATGCACCAAGAAGAAGTGGTCCATGAACACAATGGAATATTAGCCATGGAAAAGCATGGAACAATGCCGTTGGCACCAGCGTAGAAGGATCTAGAGATAATCACCCTACCTGAAGTAAGAAAGAAACCGAAAGACAGATATCCTATGACATCACTTATAGGTGTTACCGGAAAGTTGATACCCATGAAATAATTTCCAAGACAAGGCCACTCATAGATTCAGAAAACCAAATTATGTTTAACCAAATGGAAAGGTGTAAGGAATGTATGAATTAGGATATGGGGGTTAACAGACATGTACTAATATATATGAAATATATAATCACAAAATACCCCTGGAATACCAAGAGAGGTCTACTCAACACTCTGTAATAACCTACATGGGAAAGGATCCAAAGATGAATAGATCTATACATTGGTATAATGAAGCAGATTCTGTTCAGCTAGAACACACACAACAATTTTCTCAAATTTGCTCTTATAATTAATAAAAATTAAATTTAAAAAAAAGCAAGCAAGAATTATGGAGATATAAGCTCTTGGGCGTTTGCCCTGACACATTCCACTCTAAATCGCAGCCTACAAACACGATTTCCAGGAACCCTCTGTTGCCCAAAATCCCAGAATTGGAAACGTCGGAATGCTGTCGCCTTGTGCCATTTCCCACAAGAGCGGCTTTAAAACCACAGGTAACCGTCACTTACCATTCACAAGGACTCACTCTGCGCTGTAAAGCACACCTGCCGTCAAAACTTGTGCTGAGGTATGGAATGGCCAAAAAAATTAAAACCTGGCAAATTTTTCAAGGAGATAGTATGAAGAGGTAAGTTTTACCCACTATTTTTCAAATAAAAAAAGAAAATGGATAAAAGCTCAACATCAGGAATTATTAGACTCATGCAAATCTAGCCTGCAAAAAGGTTTCAACTCACGCAAGTCAACTACCATCAGCCAAAAGTCTACAAACAATAAACGCTGAAGGTGTTTTAGAGAACTGTGTATCCTCTAGCTGCTTGTGAGATGTAAAGTGGTAAGATCCGGTAATGAGAACAGAAAGGAGCTGCGTTTAAAAGTAAAAATTGAGATGTCATTCGGTCCAAGACGCCCACCACTGGGCCTATCACCTAAGCGCCGAATCGAGAAGACACACGCTGACAAACCTGTACTGAAGTAATACTGAAAATAGCCAGGACCTGGAAGCAGCAAAAATGTCAGTTAACAGATGAATGGACAAAGAAGCAGTGGTACATGTACCTAATGGAAGATTAGCTTTCAAAAAAATGAACAATGTCGTTTTCATGACTACAGGTGAGTCTAGAAATAATCATATTATGTGAAGTCAAAAGTGTATGATATATATCCTATGATATAATTTATAGATGTTATCTTAAGATTCCTACCAATGAACATATTTCCAAAGGAAAAGACACTCAGAGACGTATAAAACAAACTAATGGTTAACCAAAATGAAAGGTGGGAGGATGAGTAAATTAGGATTATGGGGTTAACATACATACACTAATATATGTTATAAGTATATAAACTTATAATATATAAAATATACAAATCATATAATCATTAATATATATAAATTATATAATCACCAAACACCTACCAAATACCAAGGGAGCTCTACTCAACACTCTATAATAACCTACATGGTAACAGGATCCAATGATGAACAGATATATGTATGAAAAATTGATCCTAATTGGTACATCCAGAGAATCACAACACTCTAATAAAATTTACTCCAATAGGGGCTTCCCTAGTGGTGCAGTGGTTGACAATCTGCCTGCCAATGCAGGGGACACAGGTTCGAGCCCTGGTCTGGGAGGATCCCACATGCCGTGGAGCAACTATGCCCATGAGCCACAACTACTGAGCTTGCGCGTCTGCAGCCCGTGCTCCACAACAAGAGCGGCCACAATAGTGACAGGCCCACGCACCTTGACGAAGAGTGGTCCCCGCTTGCCGCAACTAGAGAAAGCCCTCGCACAGAAACGAAGACGCAACACAGCCAAAAATAAATAAATAAATATTAAAGGCAAAGGAGAGAGGGGAAATTGTAGATCGAGGAAGAATCTAGTTTAAAAAAATTTACTCCAATAAGAAACATAAAATAAATTTAGAAAACAAACGTAAGTAGGAGACATAAGCTTTTGGGAGTTTGTCCTGGGACATTCCACTACAATTTGCAACCTAGGACCACAACTTCAAGGAAGGCTCTCCTGTCCTTGTAACCAAAGCTGGGAATGTAGAAATCTGCCGCCTTGTGGTCAATTCCCGCAACAGCAGCTTTAATCCCAGTGCTATTGGTCACTTAATATTCACAAGGACTGCAGGGCTTTAAATGACACCTGCCCTCAAAAAATATCTTGCGGTCAGGAATGGACATTAATATGCAAAACAGTAGAAAATCCGGAGAAGACAATTTCGAGAGGTAAATTTCCTCACAGCGTTTTTTTTTAAGGACATGAAAAAATGTTCAACATCAAAAATTATTAGGGACATGCAAATTTAAACTACAAAAAGGTGTCAGCTCACAATAGTCTGAATGGCCATCAGAGAAAAATGTCTGCGAACAATAAATGCTGAATGGGTTTCCGAGAATGGATACACTCATATGCTGTTGCTGGGATGTAAACTGGTAACAGCCACTAATCAGAACAGAATGAAGGTGCCTTTAAAAGGTAAAAATTGAGCTACTATGTGATCCTGCCAAAACACTAATGGGCCTGTAACCCGAGAACACCAGAATTCAGAAATACCCAGGTACCCAAAAATGCTCTTCAGCGATACTTACAATAGCCAGACATGGATGCAAGCAAAATGTTCAAAAACAAATGAATGGGCAAAGAAGTGGTACATGTACACAATCGAATATTAGCCATGGAAATGATGAAACAATGCCTTTTCCATCACCACTGATGAACCCAGGGGTAATCATACTACGTAAAGTAAGTCACAAAAAGAAAGACAAATATCCGATGACATCATTTACTAGGGTTATCTAAAAATTGATACCCATGAATATATTTCCACTGCGAAAGACCCATACAGACTTTGAAAAAGGTGAAAGGAATGGAAAAATTAGGATGTTGGGGTTAACATGCATTTAATAATTCATATAAAATATATAATCAAGAAGGACCTACTGGATGCCAAGGGAGGTCTACTCAACTCTCTCTAATGACCAACATGCGAAAGAATCTAAACCTGATTAGATATATGTATACATATGAATGAACAGCTTCTTTACACCTAGAACAAACACAACATTGTAATCAAATTTACTCTGATAAGAAATAAAAATTAAATTAAACAAGAAGTAATGTGACACAAGATTTTGTGTATTTGTCCTGGCACTTTACACTCCAATATACAATCTAGGAAGAGGAATTCCACTAAACCAATGTTTTACCTAGCAATCAAGGTGAGTATGAATAAATTCCACTGCCTTGTTGCCCTTTCCTGCAACTTTAAAAACAATGCTTATGGGGACTTAATATTCAGAAGAACTGTTGGGCTCTACATGACACCCACAATCAGGAAATGTCCACAGGTAGGTGAGCAAAATAAATTCCAAAGGAACAGACTTTCAAGATCCTATTTCAATAGGTAAATTTTACACTGTTTAAAAGAAAAGCACTTGAAAAGATGTTCTAATTCCTATATTATTAGCGTCATGGAAATCAAAACTACAATGAGGGGTCACTTCACATGAGTAAGAATAGCCACCATTGAAACATCTACAAACAGTAAATGCTTGAGAGGTTGTAGAAAAAAGGCAACCCTCCTATGCTGCTGTTGGGATCTAACATGGTAACAGCCACTATAAATAAGAGTATGGAGGTGCCTTTACAAGGTAAATTTAGAGGTACCGTATGATCCAGCTGTCCCACTCCCAGGCCTATAACAGGAGGAAACCAGAATTGGAAAACACACATGCACCCATATGTGTACCGCAGCACAATTTACCACGTCTAAGACATGGAAGCAACCAAAATATCCATCAGCAGATGGACGGATAAAGAAGCGGTACATGTTCACAGTGAAATATTACTCAGAAATGAAAAGAATGAAGGAATGCCATTTGCAGCATCATAGATAGAATTAGAGATAATCATACTAAGTGAAGTAAGTCAGAAAGAGAAAGTCAAATATCATATGATACTACTTATAGCTGAAATTTAAAAATTGATACCAATGAACTAATTTACAAGAGAGAAACAGGGACTTTCCAGGTGGTCCAATGGTTAAGAATCTGAGCTTCCAATTCAGGGGGCATGGGTTCGATCCCTGGTGCTGGGAGAACTAATATCACACATGCCTTGCGGTACAGCCAGAAAAATAAAATAAAAGAGAGAGAAACAGACTCACAGACTTAGAAAACAAACTTATGCTTACCCAATGAGAAAGGTGGGTGGAAGGAATAAATCAATCAGGAGGCTGGGGGAAATATTTACACACTAATACATATAAAATAGATTATCAACAAGGACCTACTGCATAACAAAGGGAAGTCTACTCAACACTCTCTAATAACCTATATGGGAAAAGGATCTGAAGATGAATACACATATGAATATACATAACTGAACAAGATTCTGTACGCCTACCACAAACAGAATATTTTAAATCAACTTTACTCCAATAAAAAAGAAAAATTAAATTAAAACAAAAACAAGAAGTAACAAAACAGAAGATTTGGGCTGTTTGTTCTGCCACAGCCCACACTCATTTACAATCCAAGAGCCCGTCTTCCACAGTGGGTCTGGTTACCCAAGTAACCAGAGAGGGGCATGAAGGAAATCCTAACATCTGTGCCCATTTCCACAACAGCAACTTTAAAACATGTGCTTATGGGCACTTCATATTCACAAGGACTGCCAGGGTGTAAATGACACCTGCCCTTAACAAATGTCCTGTGGTAGTTATCGAGCAAAAATTCAAAATAGTCAGACTTTCAAAAACCCAATGTCAACTGTAACTTTTCCTCACAGTGTTTAAAAAAACACATGCAAAGATGCTCAAGGTCTTGTGTTATTGGAGAGACACATGCAAATCAAAACTACAACAAGGTTTCACCTCACACAGTCAGAATGGCCATCATCAAAACGTTTACAAACCATAAATGCTGGAGAGGACAGGGAGAAAAGGGAACCCTCCTATGCTGTTGGTGTGATGTAAGCTGGTAAGAGCCACTATAAAGTACAGTATGGAGATGTCTTTTAAAAGTAAAAATAGAGCTACCATATCATCCAGCAGTCTTACTTCTGGGTGTATATCTGCAGAAAGCCAGAAATGAAAATGGCAAATGCACCCAAACCCAAACATGCACTGCAGCACTGTTTACAATAGCCAAGACATGGAGGCAACCAAAATGTCCATCAACAGATGAATGGATAATGAAGAAGTTGTACATGTACACAATCAAATAAATATTACTCAGAAATGAAAAAGCATGATCACCTCTAGGTCCATTCCTGTTGCTGCAAATGACATTATTTCATTCTAAGTGAAGTAGGTCAGATAGAAAAAGACAAATATCATATGATATCACTTATAGTGGAGTCTAAGAAATGATAGAAATGAACAAATTTATAAAACAGAAACAAACCAACAGACTTCATATATCCTTCAGGGAGAAAAAGTTTTAAATGTTTCCAATCACTAAATGTCAACCTGAAAAATGTAAGCAATAAATACCACTGTAAAGGTATTAATTCTCCCCAAATTAACCTATACCAGGCATTAGCAAACTAAACCTGGAGATCACATCCAGCCTATCATCTTCTTTTGTAAATTAAATTTAATGAATGATCCACAAGAAAACCCATAATGAGACGTCAGGTCACACCTCTCAACGTGGCTATTATTCCAAAGTGTACAGATATGAAATGTTGTTCATGACATGGAGAAGGCAATCCTAGTACACTGGTGGTGGGATTGTAAGTTGGTACACCCACTATGAAAAGAATATGGAGGTCCTGATAAAAGCTAATAGTAGAACTATCATATTAGCCAGCAATTCCACTGCTTGGTATATGTCCAAAGAAAATGAAGACACCAATTTAACAAGATACGTGCATCCCAATGTTCATAGCAGCATTATTTACGATTGCCAACATATGGAAGCAAACTAAATGTCCACCAACAGATGAGTGGATAAAGAAGATGTGGTATGTATACACAATAGACTATTACTCAGCCATTAAAAGGATCAAAGTCTGCCATTTGCAACAACATGGATAGGCCTAGAATATTTATGCATACTTAAGTTAGAGAAGGACAAATACACTATGTTCTCACTTCTCTGTAGAATCTAAAAATGCAAGAAATGTATGTATATAACAAAACAGAAATAGACTCACAGAGAACAAATCAGTGGTTACTGGTGGGGCGACTTAAAGGGGGAGGGAAAAACAGTTGTTTGTTTCTCTAAATCCAGTACCCCTAGGTACGAAATAAACAAACAAGGATATATAGTACAACACAGGGAAATATAGACATTACTGTGTAATCACTTTAGTGGAACACGATCTATAAAAATATTCAATCCATATGTTGTACCCCTGAGACTAATGTAATATTGTAAATCAACTATACTTCAATTTAAATCATCCATAGGGTGGCTGAATGGATTAAAGAAAGTTCAATTATACTGTGTACAAGATATCCATGTTAACTTCTAATCCATATATAGCATAAAACTGAAAGATTGGGAACAAAATACTCCATGAAAATGATACTTGACTGACTAGTCTATTATGAGATAAAAAAGACTTGAAGTCAAACCTCTCAAAGGAAAGAAGGTTATCATATAATGATAAATGGATTAATTCATCAAGAAATCATGACAATTATAAATATGTATGTATCCAGCTTTGGAGCCTCTCAACATATAAAGAATATGTTAACCCACGTGAAGGGGAAAATGTGCAGAAATAAAATAATGGTAAGAAACATCGACACCCAACTTTCAACACTGTATAGATCATCCGGACATAATATCAATCAGGAAACACTGAACCTGAACACACACTTGATATCAAATGAACCTAACATACATCCACAGTATATTCCACTCAACAGCAGCAAACTTTCCATTGTTCTTAAGTACACATAGAACATTGCCTAGGGTAGATCCTATGTTAAGCCACAAAACAAGTCTTCAAAAATCCAAGAATACTGAAATCATATCCCGGATCATTTCCAACCACAATGGTATGAAACTGAAATTCAATGTTAAAAAGAATAATTGAAAATTCAAGAACACTTGGAAATTGGACAATAAGCTCCTGAATAGCCAATGCATACAGGAATAAATCCAAACGGAAATTTAAAAGAAATCTCAAAGCAAACAAAATTGGAAACACAAAGTACCTAAATTTATGGAATACAGGAACAAGACTGCAGTTCAAAGAGTTATGTTTACAGTAATAGATGCATATATTTTCAAAGAATTCTTGAGAGGGGATCAAGATGATGGAGCAGGAAGATACTGAGCTCCCCTGCTGCCAAAGGCACACCCAAATTACAACAACTTACACGGAAATTATCTCTGAAGACCAGCAGGGAATGTTTTCCACAACTAAAGATATAAGGAAGGAGAAACCACAAGGCAGGTAGGAGGACTGGAAACAGTCTAATTGGAACCCACACATAGAGCACAGTGACCCACAGCTGGAAGATATCACAATTGCATAGGTCCTCCACATGGAGGGAAGGGTATGAGCCTGGCATTAGGCTGCTCAGCCCAGGGTTCCTGCACTGGAAGAAAAGAACACAGCAGGTCTGGCTTTGAAAACTTGCAGGGCTTATTTTCAGGAAATCTGGAGACTAAAGGAAACTGAGACTGCTCTCATAGGGCACACACAAATCTCACATGTTCTCAGTCCCTGTGCAGAGCCAATAGAGTGAAAGACACGTGTGCCAGACCCACTTGCTAATCTCGGAGAGCTTCTTGGAAAGGCAAGAGGCAACTGGGACTCCCACTAGGAACTGAGACATGGGCAAGCAACATTTTAGAATCTTCCCTGGAACTGATTAGAATCAGGGGCCTGCCCCATTTACCACCATGCCCATAGCACTCCCGCACCAGAAGGTCTCACAACCAGACACACTGGGGGCCTACGCTGTCCACCTGTGCACCTGGAGCACCACACAGCCACCCATAATGGAGGGCTGCCTTGGATATCAGCACACCCATGGCAATCAATCTCATACTGCAGGGGCTCACAGCCATTTAGGCCAGGGTCCAATACCACCTACCAGCTTGTCTACAGCAGTTGGCCCCGCCGTAAGAGAAAGGTGTGTGCAGCCCACACAGGGAACACCCCTGGAGCATGTGGCTCTGCTGGCCAGAGGACAATGTGCTGCTGGGCCCTATCAGTCATCTCCTATATAAGGCCACTTCTCTGAGACCCGGGAATGTAACAACCTGAACCTAATGAATAGAGATGTACAGAGACTTAGGAAGCATAAGGAAATAGAGGAAAGTGTTACAAATGAAGTAACAAGACACGACATCAGAAAAAGAACTGAATAAAACAGGGATGAGCATTCTACCCGATAAAAAATAGTGTTCACAGTAATGATTATAAAGACGCTCACCCAAGTCAGGAGAAGAATAGATAGACATAGTGAGAATTTCAACAGAGTAATAACATGTCAAAAAGAACAAAACAGTGAACAATACAATAAAAGAGATTAAAACACACACACATGTACATGAGAGAAGCCACATTATACTGTATGCTACAGAAGAACAGATCAGTGAAATGGAAAACAGAGTAGTGAAAATCACCCAAACTGAATAGCACAAAGTAAAAGCAATTAAGAGTATACGTAAAGGGACCTCTGAGACAACATCAAGAGTATTAACATGAGCATTACAGGGGCCCCAGAACGAGGAGAAGAGAGAAACGGGCAGATAACTTATTGGAGGATAGAGTAACTGATAACTTTCCTAACCTGGGGAAGGAAACACACATCCAGGTCCAGGAAAAACAGAGTCCCAAACAAGATGAAGACAAACAGGTCCACACCAAGACATATTATAAAGCTCCAAAGATTTAAAAATTTAAAGAGTGATCACAGAGGCAGTGAAATAAAAGGGTCTAGTTATGTTCAAGGTATTCCCATAAGACTGTCAGATGACTTCTCAGCACAATTTTCAAACTAGGAAGGAATGATAGGAGATAATCAATGGGCTACAAAGAAAAAGTCTACAACAGGAATACTCTACCAGCAAAATTATTATTCAGAATTGCAGGACAGGGCTTCCCTGATGTCACAGTGGTTGAGAATCTGCCTGCCAATGCAGGGGACACGGGTTCGGGCCCTGATCCAGGAAGATCCCACATGCCACAGAGCAACTAAGCCTGTGTGCCACAACTACTGAGCCTGTGCTCTAGAGCCCATGAGACACAACGACTGAGCCTGCTAGCCACAACTACTGAAGCCTGAGCACCTAGAGCCCATGTTGCACAACAAGAAGAGCCACTGCAATGAGAAGCCCATGCACCACAACGGCCCATGCACCACAACGAAGAGTAGCCTCCACTCGCCACAACTAGAGAAAAGCCCACGCACTGCAATGAAGACCTAATACAGCCAAAAATAAATAAATAAATTTATGGAGGAAAGAAAGAATTGAAGGAGAGGTCAAGGGTTTCCCAGACTAGCAAAAGCTAAAAGAGTTCATCACTAATAAACCAGCCTTATATGCAATGTTGAAGGAATTTACTTAAGCTTAAAAGAAGTCTCACTAATTATTGATAGTAACAAGAAAACAAACAAAAGTAAAAATCTCACTGAAAAACCTATACATAGAGTAAGGGTAATAGATCAAACATTTTTTTAGCTTCTGTAAAGAATAAAAGACAATAGTAGTATGTGTTTTTAAAAAAGAGAGGGCCCAAATAAATCAGAAATGAAAGCGATGATGTTACAACAGACACCACAGAAATACAAAGTATCCTAAGATACACACAGGGTAACTCAGGGCTCAGACTGGACAGAGCCCAGTCTCCCTTCCACTGTACATGAGTTACAGGAGCCTCAGGAACTGAGGAGGGGGTCCCTGAGGGGAGGCACAAGATAGAAGACGTTAGGCATTAACCTGACTCTATTTATGTTAAACCTGCCTGAACTACATTCACATGAGATTGTTTTGTCCTGAATGTACATTGGCACCTTTAGTCTGAACTGCAGATCTTTGGCTTCACCACCTCCACCGACAGCATTAGCTTCACCTGCTGTGGACCGTCTCCTATAGGATTTCTAGAACCACAAAGCATCGAAGTTTCACAGGACACAGAGTCTGTGAGACTCCACTCAGTCTCAGAGTCTCAACCCCACTCAGAGACATAGAGTCACAACAGAGACTCCACTCTTGGAGGACACACACAGTAGTGTGCACATCAGGACCCAAGGGAAGGAGCAGTGACCCCATAGGAGACTGGGCAGACCTACCTGCTAGTTTTAGAGGGTCTCCTGCAGAGGCGGGGGGTGACTGGGGCTCACCGTGTGGACAAGGACACCGGCAGCAGAAGTTCCGGGAAGTCCTCCTTAGCATGAGCCCTCCCAGAGTCCGCAGGTAGCCCCACCAAAGAGCCAGGTGGGCCACAGTTCTGGGTCGCCTCAGGCCAAACAACAAACAGAGAGGGAACTCTGCCCCCATGCATCAGCAGACAAGCGGATTAAAGTTTTATTGAGCTCTGCCCACCAGAGCAACACGCAGCTCTACCCACCACCAGTCCCTCACATCAGGAACGCTGCACAAGCCTCTAAGATAGACTCATCCAGCAGAGAGCAGACAGCAGAAGCAAGAAGAACTACAGTTCTTCAGCCTGTGGATGGAAAACCACATTCACAGAAAGATAGACAAAATGAAAAGGCAGAGGAATTTGTACCAGATGAAGGAACAAGGTAAAACCCCAGAAAAACAACTCAATGAGGTGGAGATAGGCAACCTTCCAGAAAAAGAATTCATAATAATGATAGTGAAGATGATCCAAGACCTTGGAAAAAGAATGGAGGCAAAGATCGAGAAGATGCAAGAAATAGTTAACAAAGACCTAGAAGAAGTAAAGAACCAACAAACAGAGATGAACAATACAATAACTGAAATGAAAAATACACTAGAAGGGGGCTTCCCTGGTGGCGCAGTGGTTGAGAGTCCACCTGCCGATGCAGGGGACATGGGTTCGTGCCCTGGTCTGGTAAGATCCCACATGCCAAGGAGCGGCTGGGCCCGTGAGCCATGGCCGCTGAGCCTGCACATCCAGAGCCTGTGCTCCACAACGGGAGAGGTCACAAAAGTGAGAGGCCCGTGTACCGCAAAAAAAAAAAAAAAAAAAATACACTAGAAGGAATCAATAGTAGAATAACTGAGGCAGAAGAACGGATAACTGGCCTGGAGACAGAAAGGTGGAATTCACTGCTGCAGAAAAGAATAAAGAAAAAAGAATGCAGAGAAAGGAAGACAGCTTAAGAGACCTCTGGGATAACATTAAACGCAACAAAATTTGCATTATAGGGATCCCAGAAGGTGAAGAGAGAGAGAAAGGACCCGAGAAAATATTTGAAGAGATTATAGTCGAAAACTTCCCTAGCGCGGGAAAGGAAATAGTAGCCACCCAAGTCCAGAAAGCACAGAGAGTCCCAGGCAGGATAAACCCAAGGAGAAAAATGCCGAGACACATAATAATCAAACTGACAAAAATTAAAGACAAAGAAAAATTATAGAAAGCACAAGGGAAAAATGACAACATACAAGGGAACTCCCATAAGGTTAACAGCTGATTTCTCAGCAGAAACTCTACAAACCAGAAGGGAGTTGGCTGCTATATTTAAAGTGATGAAAGGGAAGAACCTACAACCAAAAGAACTCTACCCAGCAAGATCTCATTCAGATTCAATGGAGAAATCAAAAGCTTTACAGACAAGCAAAAGCTAAGAGAACTCAGCACCACCAAACCAGCTCTACAACAAATGCCAAAGGAAACTATCTAAGTGGGAAACACAACAGAAGAAAAGAATCTACAAAAGCAAACACATAACAATTAAGAAAATAGCAATAGGAATATACATATCAATATTTACCTTAAATGTGAATGGATTAAATGCTCCAAACAAAAGACACAGTCTTGCTGAATGGATGCAAAAACAAGATCCATATATATGCAGTCTATAAGAGACCCATTTCAGACCTAGGGAAACATACAGACTGAAAGTGAGGGGATGGAAAAGGATATTCCATGCAAATGAAAATCAAAAGAAAGCTGGAGTAGCAATACTCGTATCAGATACAATAGACTTTAAAATAAAGAGTGTTACAAGAGACAAGGACGGACACTACATAATGATCAAGGAATCAATCCAAAAAGAAGACATAACAATTATAAATATATATGTACCCAACATAGGAGCACCTCAATACATAAGGCAACTGCTAACAGCTATAAAAGACAAAATCGACAGTAACACAATAATAGCAGGGGACTTTAACACTTTACTTACACCAATGGAGATCATCCGGACAGAAAATGAATAAGGAAACACAAACTTTAAATGACACAAGAGACCAAATAGATTTAATTGATATTTATAGGACATTCCATCCAAAAACAGCAGATTACATGTTCTTCTCAACTTCACGCAGAACATTCTCCAGGATAGATCACATCTTGGGTCACAAATAAAGCCTCAGGAAATTTAATAAAACTGAAATCATATCAAGCATCTGTTCTGACCACAAGGTTATGAGATTAGAAATCAATTACAGGGAAAAATATGTAAAAAACAGAAACACATGGAGGCTCAACAATACGTCACTAAATAACCAAGATATCACTGAAGAAAGAAAAGAGGAAATCAAAAACAACCTAGAGACAAATGACAACAAAAACATGATGATCCAAGACCTATGGGATGCAGCAAAAGCAGTCCTAAGAGGGAAGTTTATAGCAATACAAGCCTACCTCAAGAAACCAGAAAACTCTCAAATAAACAATCTAACCTTACACCTAAAGGAATTAGAGAAAGAAGAAAGAAACCCAAAGTTAGTAGAAGGAAAGAAATCATAAAGATCAGAGCAGAAATAAATGAAATAGAAACAAAGAAAACAATAGCAAAGATCAATAAAACTAAAAGCTGGTTCTTTGAGAAGATAAACAAAAGTGATAAATCGTTAGCCAGACTCAAGGAAAAGAGGGAGAGGACTCAAATCAATAAAATTAGAAGTGGAAAAGGAGAAGTTGCAACAGACACCACAGAAATACAAAGCATGCTAAGAGACTTCTACAAGCAACTCTATGCCAATCAAATGGACAACCTGGAAGAAATGGACAAATTCTTAGAAAGGTATAACCTTCCAAGACTGAAAGCGGAATAAATAGAAAATATGAATAGACCAATCACAAGTAATGAAATTGAAACGGTGATTACAAATCTTCCAACAAACAAAAGTCCAGAACCAGATGGCATCAGAGGTGAATTCTATCAAATATTTCGACAAGAGCTAACACCCAACCTTCTCAAACTCTTCAGAAATTTGCAGGGAAAGGAACACTCCCAAACTCATTCTATGACGCCACCATCACACTGATACCAAAACCAGACGATGATACTATAGAAAAAGAAAATTAGAGACCAATATCACTGATGAATATAGAGGTAAAAATCCTCAACAAAATACTAGCAAACAGAATTGAACAACGCATTAAAAGGATCACACACCATGATCAGGTGGGGTCTGTCCCAGGAACGCAAGGGTTCTTCAATATACACAAATCAATGTGATACACCATATTAACAAATTGTAGAATACAAATATCATCTCAATAGAAGCAGGAAAAAATTTTGACAAAATTCAACACCCATTTATGATTAAAAATTCTCCGGAAAGTGAACATAGAGGGAATCTACCTCAACATAATAAAGGCCATATATGACAAACCCACAACAAACATCATTCTCAATGGTGAAAAACTACGAGAATTTCCTCTAAGATCAGGAACAAAACAAGGATGTCCACTCTCACCAGTATTATTCAACATAGTTTTGGAAGGCCTAGACACAGCAATCAGAGAAAAAAAGAAATAAAAGGAATACAAATGGGAAAAGAAGTAAAATTTTCACTGTTTGCAAATGACACGATACTACACATAGTGAATCTTAAAGATGACACTAGAAAATTACTAGAGCTAATCAATGAATTTGGTAAAGTTGCAGGATACAAAATTAATGCACAGAAATCTCTTGCATTCCTCTACACTAACAATGAAAGATGAGAAAGAGAAATTAAGGAAACAATCCCATACGCCATTGCAACAGAAAGAATAACATATGTAGGAATGAACCTACCTAAGGAGGTCAAAGTCCTATACTCAGAAAACTATAAGACACTGCTGAAAGAAATCAAAGATTATATAAACAGTTGGGAGTATTAACCATATGCTTGGATTAGAAGCATCAATATTGTGAAAATGACTATACTACCCAAAGCAATCTACAGATTCAATGCAATCCCTAGCAAATTATCAGTGGCATTTTCTACAGAACTAGAACAAGAAAACCTTAAAATGTGTATGGAGACACGAAACACCCCGAATAGCCAAATCAGTCTTGAGGGAAATTAAAAGAGCTGGAGGAAGCAGACTTCCTGACTTCAGACTATACTACAAACTACAGTAATCAAGACTATATGGTACTGGCAGCAAAACAGAAATATAGATCAATGGAACAAGATAGAAAGCCCAGAGATAAACCTACATACCTATGGCTAACTCATCTATGACAAAGGAGGCAAGGATAAACAATGGAGAAAAGACAGTCTCTTCAGTAAGTGGTGCTGGGAAAACTGGACAGTTACACATAGAAGAATGAAATTAGAACATCCATAACACCATACACAAAAATAAACTCCAAATAAATTAGAGATCTAAATGTTAAGACCAGACGCTATTAAACTCTTAGAAGAAAACATAGGCAGAACACTCTGTGACATAAATCACAGCAAGATCCTATTTGACCCACCTCCTAGAGAAATGGAAATAAAAACAAAAATAAACAAATGGGACCTAATGAAACTTAAAAGCTTTTGCACAGCAAAGAAACACATAAAGAAGATGAAAAGACAACCCTCAGAATGGGAGAAAATATTTTCAAATGCAGCAAATGACAAAGGATTAAGCTCCAAAATTTACAAGCAGCTCATGTAGCTCAATATCACAAAAACAAACAACCCAATCCAGGAATGGACAGGAGACCTAAATAGACATTTCTCCAAAGACGATATACAGGTTGCCAACAAACACATGAAAGGATGCTGAACATCGCTAATCATTACAGAAATGTAAATCAAAACTACAGTGAGGTATCACTCACAGCAGTCAGAATGGCAATCATCAAAAAATCTACAAAAAATAATTGCTGCAGAGGCAGTTATTGGAGAAAAGGGAACACTCTTTCAGTGTTGGTGGGAATGTAAATTGATATAGCCATTAGGGAGAACGGTATGGAGGTTCCCTGAAAAACTAAAAATAGAAGTACCATACGACCCAGCAATCCAACTCCTGGGCATTTACCCTGAGAGAACCATAATTCAAAAAGAGTTATGTTCAACAATGTTCATTGCAGCTCTATTTACAATAGCCAGGACATGGAAGCAACCTAAGTGTCCATCGACTGATGAATCGATAAAGAAGATCTGGCACATATATACAATGGAATATTACTCAGCCATAAAAAGAAACAAAACTGAGTTATTTGTAGTGAGATGGATGGACGTAGAGACTATCCTACACAGTAAAGTAAGTCAGAAAGAGAAAAACAAATAGCGTGTGCTAACACAGATATACGGAGTCTAAAGAAAAAAAAAGTTTATGAAGAACCTAGGGGTGGGACAGGATTAAGGACACAGACGTACAGAAAGGACTTGAGCACACGGGGAGGGGGAAGGGTAAGCTGGGACAAAGTGAGAGAGTGGCATGGACATATATACATTACCAAATGTAACATCGATAGCTACTGGGAAGAAGCCACATAGCACAGGGAGATCAGCTCAGTGCTTTGTGAACACCTAAAGTGGTGGGATAGAGACAGTGAGAGAGAGATGCAAGAGGGAGGGGATATGGTGGTATATGTATAGCTGATTCACTTTGTTATACAGCGGAAACTAACACATCATTGTAAAGCAATTATACTCCAATAAAGTTGTAAAATGAAAAAAAAAAGAAAGCCCAGAGATAAACCTACATACCAATGGTCAATAATCTATGACACAGGAGGCAAGACTATACAATGGAGAAAAGACAGTCTCTTCAATCAGTGGTTCTGGGAAAAATGGGCAGCTACGTGTAAAAGAATGAAATTAGAATACTCCCTAACACCATACAGAAAAATAAATTCAAAATGGATTAGAGACCTTAATGTAAGACCGGACAGTATAAAACTCTTAGAGGAAAAAATAGGAAGAATACTCTGACATAAATCACAACAAGATCTTTTTTGATCCACCTCCTAGAGTAATGCAATAAAAAAGAAAAATAAACAAATGGGAACTAATGAAACATAAAAGCTTCTGCAAAGCAAAGGAAAGTAAAAACAAGACGAAAAGACAACCCTCAGAATGGGAGAATATATTTGCAAATGAATCAACAGACAAAGGACTAATCTCCAATAATATATAAACAGCACATGCAGCTCAATATTTAAAAAACCAAACAACCCAATACAAAAATGGCAGAAGATCTAAATAGACATTGATTCCAAGAAGAGAGAGAGATGGCCAAGAAGCACATGGAAAGTTTCTCAACATCACTAATTATTAGAGAAATGCAAATCCAAACTACAATGAGGTATCACCTCACACCTGTTAGAATGGACATCATCAGAAAATCTACAAGCAATAAATGCTGGGGAGGGTGTGGAGAAAAGGATCCCTCTTCCACTATTGGTGGGAATGTAAATTGATACAGTCAATACGGAGAACAATATGGAGGTTCCTTTAAAAACTAAAAATAGAATTACCATATGATCCAGCAATCCCACTACTGGGCATATACCCAGAGAAAAACATAAATCAAAAAGACACATTCACCACAATGTTCATTGCGGCACTATTTACAATAGCCAGGTAATGGGAGCAACTTAAATGCACACAGACAGACGAATGGATACAGATGTGGTACATATATAAAATGGAATGTTACTCAGCCATAAAAAGGAATGAAATTGGGTCATTTGTACAGACGTCGATGGACCTAGAGATTGTCATACAGAGTGAAATAAGACAGAAAGAGAAAAAGAAATCTTGTATATTAATGCATATATGTGGAACCAAGAAAAATGGAACAGATGAACTGGTTTGCAGGGCAGAAATAGAGACACAGATGTAGAGAACAAACGTATGG
Source organism: Stenella coeruleoalba (assembly GCF_951394435.1). NCBI lineage: Eukaryota > Metazoa > Chordata > Mammalia > Artiodactyla > Delphinidae > Stenella > Stenella coeruleoalba. Next base: position 2,798,233 of record NW_027646196.1, read on the forward strand.
ACACCAAGGGGGGAAAGCCGTGGGGGAGTAGTGCTGGGATGAATTGGGAGTTTGGGATTGACTTATATACACCCATATGTATAAAATCGATAACCAGAAAGAACCTGCTGTATAATAATAAAATTAAAAATTAAAAAAATAAATAAACATACAAAAAGCAAAACAGAAAAATAGTTCTTCCATTCCCATACATGTATTTATATGAATGAATTATTTCCATGCTTCTATCTATAAATACGAAAAAGAGGAATAAAACCTACATTGAACCCAAAAAGAAAAAAAAAAAAAAGCAGAACCCACCAGTTATAAACAGGAAAACCCTATCAGGGCACTTGCTCCAAAGGTAAAGAATCCTGAAGTTGGTCAGAGGTGGGTAATCGTCTCCCATGAAGCCAGCAGCGGCCCCCACCCCCCAGCAAGGAGCGTCCTCATTGCAAAGCTGGGGGACCGTGCTGAGGCATCTCTGAGTAAACGTGAGCTGAGCTCCAGGCCAGCTGCTGCTGAACTGTTCCCACAGTTCCCAGGTAAAACACCCGAATCTCTGCAAGGACTTGAAAGCCTAGAGGAAGGGCCATGGAGCCACACCAGCGACAGCACCCAGGCCGACTTGGTGCCTACAGGCCAACCAGGATGGTCCTGGCCCCGGGCGCACTTCTGGAAGCTTTCCATTTCCCTGCCTGAGATACCCCTCCTGTCCCAGCCCCCACTGCTTTTTTCCTTACTCACCTCTGCCTGGGGAGAAATTCCAGCAGCAGATATGGGTGACACATCCTCTTCTTTAGCAGTTGGCAGCTTGGCAGCTCCTGCAGAAAGCCCAGCAGAGCCCCACTCACACCGGGCCACCCTAAAAACCGTGGCCCCTCTCTCCGTCCCACCAGCCCAGACCCAACACTGCTGACGGGGCAGAGAATATGGCGTCAGACACAACTGAAGGGGCTCTTGCTGCCTGGAGCAGTGTTTATATTGACCTCAAACCAGGCACACCTGGAGAGGGCTGGCCGGCACGGTCAGGCTGCCCAGGTCAGCCAATCCTCGCCCCTCTGGGGCTCACAGCAGCAGAAAATGGACCTTGATGAACCGACCAGGTCCAAGGAACAGGTGTGGGCTCCTGAGAGTCAGGATAGACAAGGGGCTGCAGCTCTGGCTTGTTTTCTGATCATTTTATCTGGCCCATGAGTGGGAGACAACTTCAAGAAGACCCTCTCCTAATGAGAGGAACCCAGTAGTCAGGGAGAGGAGGGGTGGTGGGTGGAGACAGAGGCCTGGTGCCCTGGCTCCAGTGGAAGTCTCTGGAAGATCAGGTGGAGGGAGGGCGCACAGAGTGACGCCCAGTGTCACAGACCTGTTGAAGATGTTGTTTGTTAGTTCAAGTCGTGCTCTGAGGTGCTCTGTGTCAGCCCTGAGTGACAGGTGAGCTGGGGGTGCTCTGCACTGGGGGCTATGTGCACGGTTCCTGTGTGCCCAGTCTTGCTGGGTACCTGCACAGCTGAGCTCCATATCCTGGGAGGGGCCTGACCACGAGAGCCCCATGGGCTGCTGGGTATCTGCACAGGTGAGCTCCATATCCTGGGAGGGGCCTGACCATGAGAGCCCCGTGGCCTGCTGGGTACCTGCCCAGGTGAGCTCCAAATCCTGGGAGGGGCCTGACCACGAGAGCCCTGTGGGCTACTGGGTACTTGGTAAAGGACGTCAGGTCAGTGAAGCACCTGAGAATATACATCCATTAGTTCCTAATTCCTACACACTGATGGTCATTCTACCATCCACCAGGACATGGTATTCTGTATTAGACTTAGATGATGTCTTCTTCTGTGTTCCATTAGTCCCAGAGTCACAAGAAATTTTGAAGTAGCGAGGAGTCCAGCCGGTCTTATTGGCCACCGTCACTGCAGTGTCTGTAGGTTTTTCTATGGTGACAGTGTGATATACGGTTCCCCCACCAAGGTACGGGTTAGGATCAGGGTACGGGTTAGGGTATGATTTAGGGTCAGGGCTATGGTTAGGATTAGCGTTAGGGAATGGATACAGCTTATGGTACCAGTTAGTGTACGACAACGGATTTGGTTGGAATCCATGTTAGGGTGTGGGTTAGTGTTAGTATACGGGTTAGGATTAGGTTGTGGGTTAGGGGACGGTTTAGGGTTAGGTTTAGCGTTAGGGAAAGGGTACGGATTAGGTCACTGTCTAGGGTAGGACAACGGTTTAGGGTACCTGTTAGGGTTAGTGTTACTGTTAGTGTACGTGTTACAATTAGGACTTGGGTAAGTATAAGGTTTAGGGTTAGGGTTAGGGTACGTGTTAGTGTTAGTGTTAGTGTATGGGTTATTATTATGGCACAGCTCAGTGTAAGGGTTAGGGTTAGGGTTAGGGAACGGGTACGGTTTTGGTTACAGTTTAGTGTATGACAACATCACCCTTTGGGGGTTTATCCAGGCACATTCACCTCTAGTGTATAAAAGAGGAACACCACTGGCAAGAAGGTCTGTTTCCCTGGTTACCAGAATGGGGAAAGCAGAAATGCTGGTGCCAAATGGCCGTTGCCTGCAACAGCAGCTTTACAACCTGTGCTAATCAGCACTTCATATGCACAAGTACTCGAGGGCTCTAAATGAAACCTGCCCTCAAAATGTCTTCAGGGAGGTAATGGCCAAAATATTTCAAAATGTGGCACATATTTCAAGAAAACCATTTGAAGAGGTAAGCTGTACTCACAGTTTGAAGAAAAAAAAGGACATGCCTGAAAGCTAAATTTCAAGGCATTATGAGACACATGCAAATCCAACCACAAAGAGGTATCAGCTCACAGCAGTCAGAATAAAAATTAGTAGAAAAACTACAAACAATAAATGCTGAAGGGGTTATGGAGAAGTGCATACCCTCAACTTTAAATGGGACGTAACCTGGTAAGAGCCATTAATGGAACAGAATGGAGGTGCCTTTACAAGGTAAACAATTGCCTACCATATGATCCAGCAGGACCACTACTTGGTCTAAACCCGAAGATGACAGAATTGGAAAGACACAGGCAGGCAAATGTGCACTGCAGCAGTATTACAATAGTCAAGACATGGAAGCAACCAAAAATTCCATCAACAGATGAGTGGACAAAGAAGAACTGGTACATGCACTGACCGAATATTAGCCAAGGAAAAAAATGACACAATGCCATTTGCAACACCGTAGATGAGTCTAGAAGTAATCACACAACTTGTCGTAAGTCAGAAAGTGAAAGACACGTATACTATGATATCACTTATAGGTGTCACCTAAAAATTGACACCAGTGAAGATATTTACACAGAGAAAGGCAATCACAGATTTATTAAACAAACTTATGATTCACCAATGGAAAGGTGTGAGGATTGGACACATTAAGATATCGGGGTTAACAGAGCTATACAAACACAGGTGAAGTATATAGTCACCAAAGACCTACAGAATACCAAGAGAAGACTACTCAACATTGTGTCATAACCTACATGGGAAAAGGATCCAAAGAACAATAGATATATGTGTAAAACAACCACATCTTGCACATCTAGAACAAGCAAAACATTGTAATCACACTTGCTGTGATAAAAAATGAAAATCAAATTTGAAAAACGAAGAATTAGTGGGATATAAAGTTAAGGGGCTTTTTCCTGGCACATTCCATTCTAATTTACAACCTAGAACACGACTTTCATTAAGGCTCTGTTGCCCTAGTAACCAGATTTGTTAAAGGAGAACTGTGCCTCTTTGTGGCCGTTTCACACAGCAGCAGCTCTAAACCCAGCGATAATGGTTACTTGATATTCAAAATAATTCCAGGCTTGTAAATGACACCTGCCCTCTAAACAAATCCGTGGTCACTAAATCGAGCAAAAATCTCAAAAGACGTGCATAGTTCAAAATGACAATTTAAAGAGGCATATTTTACGCACATTTTGTATTTTTTCTTTTTCTCTCTATTTTTTTGTTAAAAAAAGGGCAAGGAAACATGCTCAACATCAGGAATTAATAAAGCCATGCAAATCCAGACTGCAAAAACGTTCACCTCACAGCCGTCAGAATGATCACCAGCAAAAAAGTCTACAACTTATAAATGGTGAAGGGGCTTTAGAGAACTGTGTACCCTCTAGCTGCTGGTGGGATGTCACCTGGTAACAGACAGTACTGAAAACAGAATGGAGGTGTGTTTAAAGGTAAAAATTGAGCTACCATGTGATCTGCTAGGATCACTGATGGGCCTATCACCTGAGTAGACCAGAATCAAAGAGACACAGGCTGGCAATCCTTCACTGCAGCAACATGTACCATAGCCAAGACGTGGAAGAAACCAAAACGTCCATCAACAGAAAAATGCACCAAGAAGAAGTGGTCCGTGTACACAATGGAATATTAGCCATGGAAAAGCATGGAACAGTGCCATTGGCACCACCATAGAAGGATCTAGAGATAATCACCCAACTTGAAGTAAGAAAGAAACCAAAACACAGATATCCTATGACATCAATTATAGGTGTTACCTAAAAATTGATACCCATGAAATATTTTCCAAGAGAAGGACACTCATAGATTCAGAAAACCAAATTATGTTTAACCAAATGGAAAGGTGTAAGGAATGTATGAATTAGGATATGGGGGTTAACAGACATATAGTAATACATATGAAATATATAATCACAAAATACCTATGGAATGCTAAAAGAGGTGTACTCAACACTCTGTAATATCCTACACGGGAAAGGATCCAAAGATGAACAGATCAATACATTGATATAATGAACCAGATTCCGTACACCTAGAAAAAACACAGTATTTTTATCCAATTTGCTGTGATAATAAATAAAAACTAAATGTAAAAAACAAACAAGAAGTAAGGAGATATAAGCTCTTGGGAGTTTGCCGTGGCACATTCTGCTCTAATTTGCAGCTTACAAACACGATTTCCGGGAACCCTCTGTTGCCCAAAAACCCAGAGTTGGAAATGTAGAAATGCTGCCGCCTTGTGGCCGTTTCCCACAAGAGCGGCTTTAAAACCACAGCTAACGGTCACTTAACATTCACAAGGACTCAGGACAGTAAAGGACAACTGCCCTCAAAAATTCACAACTGGCAAAATTTTCAAGGAGATAGTATGAAGAGGTAAATTTTACTCATTATTTTTCTAAAAACAAGGAAAATGGATAAAAGCTCAACAACATAAATTTTTAAACTCATGCAAATCTAGCCTACAAAAAGATTTCAACTCACACACGTCAACTACCATCAGCCAAAAGTCTACAAACAATAAATGCGGAAGGGGTTTTAGAGAACTGTGTACCCTCTAGCTGCTGGTGAGATGTAAAGTGGTAAGAGCCAATAGTGAGAACAGAAAGGAGCTGTGTTTAAAAGTAAAAATTGAGCCAGCATTCCATTCAGCAGGCCCACCGCTGAGCCTCTCACCTGAAAATACCAGAGTCGAGAAGGCACAGGCTGCAACAGCTTCACTGCAGGATTTTTCACAATAGCCAAGACACGGAAGCAACCAAAATATCCATCAATGGATGAATGGATAAAGAAGAAGTGGTCCATGTACATAATGGAATATTAGCCATGGAAAACAGTGAAACACTGCTCGCTGAGGCACCATTTATGAGCCTAGATATAATCTCAGAATATGACGTAAGTCAGAAAGAAAAAGACATATAGTATGATATCACTTATAAGTGTTATCTAACAACTGACAAATATGATATCATTTTCAAAGAGAAAGAAACTCACAGACTTAGAGAACAAACTATTCTTATGTAAATGGAAAGGTGGGTGGTATGGAAAATTAAGATTAGGGTTACCATATGTGTACAAATACCTACTAAATACATTTATCAAAGAGACCAACCATATAGCAAGGGAGGTCAATGGAGCACTCTGCAATAATTTACATGGGAAGAGTATCTGCACATGAATATATTATGTATGTGTGTGCGTGTGTGTGTGTGTGTGTGTGTGTGTGTATATGTGTGTGTGTGTAATGTACAAATGAACCACATTGTATACACGTAGGAGAAATAATATTCTAAACATTACCTCGATTTAAAAAGACTAAAAAATCGAACAAGAAATAATGGAATATTAACTTATGGGTTTTTCTCCTAGCACATTCCATTCTAATTTATAACCTGGGAACACAACTTCCAGAAATGTTGTGCTGCCCTAGAAACCAGTTTTGGGAACGGAGAAATGCTGCGGCCTTGTGGCCGTTTCCCCCAACAGCACCTCTAAGCCAGTAGTAGTGGTCACTAAATATTCACACTCATTACAAGCCTGTAAATGTCACCTGTTCTCAAAAAAAATGCTGGGGTCAAAAATCGATGAAAAATTCAAAACAGGGCAGCCTTCCCAGAAGACCACTTCAAGTGGTTTATTGTACTCACAGTTTCTTTCTGTTTTTGTGTAACAGAAAGAAAACAAAGCATGGAAAAATGCTGAACATTAGGAATTATTAAAGACATACAAATCCAAATTACAAAAACCTATCAGCTCACACCAGTCATAATGGCCATCAGCAAAAATTCTGCAAACAATTAATGCTGAAGGGGTTGTGGAGAAATGCACACCCTCGTTTCTAAGTGGGACGTGGTAAGAACCAGTAATGAAAACACAAAGGAGGTGCCTGGATAAGGTAAATATTGAGCTACGATTCAATCAAGCATACCCACTGCTGGGTCTATCACCTGAGAGGATGAGAATCCAAAAGACACAGGGTGGCAATCCTGCACTCCAGCAATATTTACCACAGCCAACACTTGGAAGCAACAAAAATGTGTGTCAACAGAGGAAGGCACAAAGAAGAAGTGGTTCATGTGCACAATGGAATATTACTCCAATAAAAATAGATATATACTTTCAATTTAGAAACCAAACGTAAGTAAGGAGACATCAGCTTTTGGGGGTTTGTCCGGGCACATTCCTCTCTAATATATAACCGAGGAACACCACTGGCAGGAAGGACTCCTTCCGGAATTCCCAGAATGGGGAAAGGAGAAATGCTGCCGCCCAATGGCCGATACCTGCAACAGCAGCTTTAAAACCTGTGCTCATGGTCACTTCATATGCACAAGTACTGGAGGGCTGTAAATGAAACCTGCCCTCAAAATGTCTTCAGGGAGGTAATGGCCAAAATATTTCAAAATGTGACACATACTTCAAGAAAACCATTTGAAGAGGTAAGCGCTACTCACAGCTTGAAGAAAAAGAGGACATGCCTGAAAGTTCAATTTCAAGGGAGTATGAGATGCATGCAAATCCAACCTCAAAGAGGTGTCAGCTCACACCTGTCAGAATAAACATCAGCAGAAAAACTACAAACAATAAATGCTGAAAGGGTTGTGGACAAGGGCATACCCTCAAATTTAAGTGGAACATAACCTGGTAAGAGCCACTAATGAGAACAGAATGGAGACGCCTTTACAAGGTAAACATTTTGCTACCATATGATCCAACAGGCCCTCTCCTGGGCCTATAACCGAAGAAGACATAATTGAAAGACACAGGCAGGCAAATGTGCATTTCAGCAGTGTTACAATAACCAAGACATGGAAGCAACCCAAAAGTCCATCAACAGGTGAGTGGACAAAGAAAAACTGGTCCACGTACAGATGGAATATTAGCCAAGGAAAACAATGACACAATGCCATTTGCATCACCGTAGATGAGTCTAGAAGTAATCACGCAACTTGTAGTAAGTCAGAAAGCGAAAGACACGTATCCTGTGATATCACTTATAGGTGTTACCTAAAAATTGATACCAGTGAAGATATTTCCACAGAGAAAGGCAATCACAGATTCATTAAACAAACTTATGGTTCACCAATGGGAAGGTGTGAGGATTGGATACATTAGGATGTCAGAGTTAACAGAGCTATACAAACACAGGTGAAGTATATAATCACCAAAGACCTACGGAATACCAAGAGAAGACTACTCAACATTGTGTCATAACCTAAAATGGGAAAAGGATCCAAAGAAGAAAAGAGATAGGTATATGTGGAAAACAACCACATCTTGCACACCTAAAACAAGCAAAACATTGTAATCACACTTGCTGTGATAAACAATGAAAATTAAATTTTAAAAAGGAAAAATATTTAGTGAGATATAAACTTAAGGGGCTTTTTGCTGGCCCATTCCATTCTAATTTGCAACCTAGAACAGGACTTCCATTGAGGCTCTGTTTCCCTAGTAACCAGATTTGGTTAATGAGAACTGCTGCCGCCTTGTGGCCGTTTCACACAACAGCAGCTCTAACTGCAGCTGTAATGGTTACTTGATAGTCAAAATAATTGCAGGCCTGTAAACGACACCTGTCCTCAAAACAATCCTTCGGTCGTAAATCGAGCAAAAATCTCAAAAGACATCCATATTTCAAAACGACAATTTCAAGAGGCATATTTTATGCACATTTTATATTCTGTCTCTCGTTTTGTTATAGAAAAAGGCATGGAAAAACGCTCAACGTCAGGAATTAATACAGCCATGCAAATCCAGTCTAGAAACACATTCACCTCAGAGCCGTCAGAAGGATCATCAGCAAAAAAGTCTACATAGTATAAATGCTGAAGGGGTTTTAGAGAACTGTGTACCCTCTAGCTGCTGATGGGATGTAACCTGGTAAGAGCCAGTACAGAGAACAAAATGGAGGTGTGTTTAAAGGTAAAACTTGAGCTACTATGTGATCTGGTAGGCCCACTGATGGGCCTATCAGCTGAGTAGACCTGAATCGAAAAGACACAGGCTGGCAATCCATCACTGCAGCAACATGTACCATAGCCAAGAGCTGGAAGAAACCAAAATGTCCATCAACAGAAAAATGCACCAAGAAGAAGTGGTCCATGAACACAATGGAATATTAGCCATGGAAAAGCATGGAACAATGCCGTTGGCACCAGCGTAGAAGGATCTAGAGATAATCACCCTACCTGAAGTAAGAAAGAAACCGAAAGACAGATATCCTATGACATCACTTATAGGTGTTACCGGAAAGTTGATACCCATGAAATAATTTCCAAGACAAGGCCACTCATAGATTCAGAAAACCAAATTATGTTTAACCAAATGGAAAGGTGTAAGGAATGTATGAATTAGGATATGGGGGTTAACAGACATATAGTAATACATATGAAATATATAATCACAAAATACCTATGGAATGCTAAAAGAGGTGTACTCAACACTCTGTAATATCCTACACGGGAAAGGATCCAAAGATGAACAGATCAATACATTGATATAATGAACCAGATTCCGTACACCTAGAAAAAACACAGTATTTTTATCCAATTTGCTGTGATAATAAATAAAAATTAAATGTAAAAAACAAACAAGAAGTAAGGAGATATAAGCTCTTGGGAGTTTGCCGTGGCACATTCTGCTCTAATTTGCAGCTTACAAACACGATTTCCGGGAACCCTCTGTTGCCCAAAAACCCAGAGTTGGAAATGTAGAAATGCTGCCGCCTTGTGGCCGTTTCCCACAAGAGCGGCTTTAAAACCACAGCTAACGGTCACTTAACATTCACAAGGACTCAGGACAGTAAAGGACAACTGCCCTCAAAAATTCACAACTGGCAAAATTTTCAAGGAGATAGTATGAAGAGGTAAATTTTACTCATTATTTTTCTAAAAACAAGGAAAATGGATAAAAGCTCAACAACATAAATTTTTAAACTCATGCAAATCTAGCCTACAAAAAGATTTCAACTCACACACGTCAACTACCATCAGCCAAAAGTCTACAAACAATAAATGCGGAAGGGGTTTTAGAGAACTGTGTACCCTCTAGCTGCTGGTGAGATGTAAAGTGGTAAGAGGCAATAGTGAGAACAGAAAGGAGCTGTGTTTAAAAGTAAAAATTGAGCCAGCATTCCATTCAGCAGGCCCACCGCTGAGCCTCTCACCTGAAAATACCAGAGTCGAGAAGGCACAGGCTGCAACAGCTTCACTGCAGGATTTTTCACAATAGCCAAGACACGGAAGCAACCAAAATATCCATCAATGGATGAATGGATAAAGAAGAAGTGGTCCATGTACATAATGGAATATTAGCCATGGAAAACAGTGAAACACTGCTCGCTGAGGCACCATTTATGAGCCTAGATATAATCTCAGAATATGACGTAAGTCAGAAAGAAAAAGACATATAGTATGATATCACTTATAAGTGTTATCTAACAACTGACAAATATGATATCATTTTCAAAGAGAAAGAAACTCACAGACTTAGAGAACAAACTATTCTTATGTAAATGGAAAGGTGGGTGGTATGGAAAATTAAGATTAGGGTTACCATATGTGTACAAATACCTACTAAATACATTTATCAAAGAGACCAACCATATAGCAAGGGAGGTCAATGGAGCACTCTGCAATAATTTACATGGGAAGAGTATCTGCACATGAATATATTATGTATGTGTGTGCGTGTGTGTGTGTGTGTGTGTGTGTGTGTATATGTGTGTGTGTGTAATGTACAAATGAACCACATTGTATACACGTAGGAGAAATAATATTCTAAACATTACCTCGATTTAAAAAGACTAAAAAATCGAACAAGAAATAATGGAATATTAACTTATGGGTTTTTCTCCTAGCACATTCCATTCTAATTTATAACCTGGGAACACAACTTCCAGAAATGTTGTGCTGCCCTAGAAACCAGTTTTGGGAACGGAGAAATGCTGCGGCCTTGTGGCCGTTTCCCCCAACAGCACCTCTAAGCCAGTAGTAGTGGTCACTAAATATTCACACTCATTACAAGCCTGTAAATGTCACCTGTTCTCAAAAAAAATGCTGGGGTCAAAAATCGATGAAAAATTCAAAACAGGGCAGCCTTCCCAGAAGACCACTTCAAGTGGTTTATTGTACTCACAGTTTCTTTCTGTTTTTGTGTAACAGAAAGAAAACAAAGCATGGAAAAATGCTGAACATTAGGAATTATTAAAGACATACAAATCCAAATTACAAAAACCTATCAGCTCACACCAGTCATAATGGCCATCAGCAAAAATTCTGCAAACAATTAATGCTGAAGGGGTTGTGGAGAAATGCACACCCTCGTTTCTAAGTGGGACGTGGTAAGAACCAGTAATGAAAACACAAAGGAGGTGCCTGGATAAGGTAAATATTGAGCTACGATTCAATCAAGCATACCCACTGCTGGGTCTATCACCTGAGAGGATGAGAATCCAAAAGACACAGGGTGGCAATCCTGCACTCCAGCAATATTTACCACAGCCAACACTTGGAAGCAACAAAAATGTGTGTCAACAGAGGAAGGCACAAAGAAGAAGTGGTTCATGTGCACAATGGAATATTACTCCAATAAAAATAGATATATACTTTCAATTTAGAAACCAAACGTAAGTAAGGAGACATCAGCTTTTGGGGGTTTGTCCGGGCACATTCCTCTCTAATATATAACCGAGGAACACCACTGGCAGGAAGGACTCCTTCCGGAATTCCCAGAATGGGGAAAGGAGAAATGCTGCCGCCCAATGGCCGATACCTGCAACAGCAGCTTTAAAACCTGTGCTCATGGTCACTTCATATGCACAAGTACTGGAGGGCTGTAAATGAAACCTGCCCTCAAAATGTCTTCAGGGAGGTAATGGCCAAAATATTTCAAAATGTGACACATACTTCAAGAAAACCATTTGAAGAGGTAAGCGCTACTCACAGCTTGAAGAAAAAGAGGACATGCCTGAAAGTTCAATTTCAAGGGAGTATGAGATGCATGCAAATCCAACCTCAAAGAGGTGTCAGCTCACACCTGTCAGAATAAACATCAGCAGAAAAACTACAAACAATAAATGCTGAAAGGGTTGTGGACAAGGGCATACCCTCAAATTTAAGTGGAACATAACCTGGTAAGAGCCACTAATGAGAACAGAATGGAGACGCCTTTACAAGGTAAACATTTTGCTACCATATGATCCAACAGGCCCTCTCCTGGGCCTATAACCGAAGAAGACATAATTGAAAGACACAGGCAGGCAAATGTGCATTTCAGCAGTGTTACAATAACCAAGACATGGAAGCAACCCAAAAGTCCATCAACAGGTGAGTGGACAAAGAAAAACTGGTCCACGTACAGATGGAATATTAGCCAAGGAAAACAATGACACAATGCCATTTGCATCACCGTAGATGAGTCTAGAAGTAATCACGCAACTTGTAGTAAGTCAGAAAGCGAAAGACACGTATCCTGTGATATCACTTATAGGTGTTACCTAAAAATTGATACCAGTGAAGATATTTCCACAGAGAAAGGCAATCACAGATTCATTAAACAAACTTATGGTTCACCAATGGGAAGGTGTGAGGATTGGATACATTAGGATGTCAGAGTTAACAGAGCTATACAAACACAGGTGAAGTATATAATCACCAAAGACCTACGGAATACCAAGAGAAGACTACTCAACATTGTGTCATAACCTAAAATGGGAAAAGGATCCAAAGAAGAAAAGAGATAGGTATATGTGGAAAACAACCACATCTTGCACACCTAAAACAAGCAAAACATTGTAATCACACTTGCTGTGATAAACAATGAAAATTAAATTTTAAAAAGGAAAAATATTTAGTGAGATATAAACTTAAGGGGCTTTTTGCTGGCCCATTCCATTCTAATTTGCAACCTAGAACAGGACTTCCATTGAGGCTCTGTTTCCCTAGTAACCAGATTTGGTTAATGAGAACTGCTGCCGCCTTGTGGCCGTTTCACACAACAGCAGCTCTAACTGCAGCTGTAATGGTTACTTGATAGTCAAAATAATTGCAGGCCTGTAAACGACACCTGTCCTCAAAACAATCCTTCGGTCGTAAATCGAGCAAAAATCTCAAAAGACATCCATATTTCAAAACGACAATTTCAAGAGGCATATTTTATGCACATTTTATATTCTGTCTCTCGTTTTGTTATAGAAAAAGGCATGGAAAAACGCTCAACGTCAGGAATTAATACAGCCATGCAAATCCAGTCTAGAAACACATTCACCTCAGAGCCGTCAGAAGGATCATCAGCAAAAAAGTCTACATAGTATAAATGCTGAAGGGGTTTTAGAGAACTGTGTACCCTCTAGCTGCTGATGGGATGTAACCTGGTAAGAGCCAGTACAGAGAACAAAATGGAGGTGTGTTTAAAGGTAAAACTTGAGCTACTATGTGATCTGGTAGGCCCACTGATGGGCCTATCAGCTGAGTAGACCTGAATCGAAAAGACACAGGCTGGCAATCCATCACTGCAGCAACATGTACCATAGCCAAGAGCTGGAAGAAACCAAAATGTCCATCAACAGAAAAATGCACCAAGAAGAAGTGGTCCATGAACACAATGGAATATTAGCCATGGAAAAGCATGGAACAATGCCGTTGGCACCAGCGTAGAAGGATCTAGAGATAATCACCCTACCTGAAGTAAGAAAGAAACCGAAAGACAGATATCCTATGACATCACTTATAGGTGTTACCGGAAAGTTGATACCCATGAAATAATTTCCAAGACAAGGCCACTCATAGATTCAGAAAACCAAATTATGTTTAACCAAATGGAAAGGTGTAAGGAATGTATGAATTAGGATATGGGGGTTAACAGACATGTACTAATATATATGAAATATATAATCACAAAATACCCCTGGAATACCAAGAGAGGTCTACTCAACACTCTGTAATAACCTACATGGGAAAGGATCCAAAGATGAATAGATCTATACATTGGTATAATGAAGCAGATTCTGTTCAGCTAGAACACACACAACAATTTTCTCAAATTTGCTCTTATAATTAATAAAAATTAAATTTAAAAAAAAGCAAGCAAGAATTATGGAGATATAAGCTCTTGGGCGTTTGCCCTGACACATTCCACTCTAAATCGCAGCCTACAAACACGATTTCCAGGAACCCTCTGTTGCCCAAAATCCCAGAATTGGAAACGTCGGAATGCTGTCGCCTTGTGCCATTTCCCACAAGAGCGGCTTTAAAACCACAGGTAACCGTCACTTACCATTCACAAGGACTCACTCTGCGCTGTAAAGCACACCTGCCGTCAAAACTTGTGCTGAGGTATGGAATGGCCAAAAAAATTAAAACCTGGCAAATTTTTCAAGGAGATAGTATGAAGAGGTAAGTTTTACCCACTATTTTTCAAATAAAAAAAGAAAATGGATAAAAGCTCAACATCAGGAATTATTAGACTCATGCAAATCTAGCCTGCAAAAAGGTTTCAACTCACGCAAGTCAACTACCATCAGCCAAAAGTCTACAAACAATAAACGCTGAAGGTGTTTTAGAGAACTGTGTATCCTCTAGCTGCTTGTGAGATGTAAAGTGGTAAGATCCGGTAATGAGAACAGAAAGGAGCTGCGTTTAAAAGTAAAAATTGAGATGTCATTCGGTCCAAGACGCCCACCACTGGGCCTATCACCTAAGCGCCGAATCGAGAAGACACACGCTGACAAACCTGTACTGAAGTAATACTGAAAATAGCCAGGACCTGGAAGCAGCAAAAATGTCAGTTAACAGATGAATGGACAAAGAAGCAGTGGTACATGTACCTAATGGAAGATTAGCTTTCAAAAAAATGAACAATGTCGTTTTCATGACTACAGGTGAGTCTAGAAATAATCATATTATGTGAAGTCAAAAGTGTATGATATATATCCTATGATATAATTTATAGATGTTATCTTAAGATTCCTACCAATGAACATATTTCCAAAGGAAAAGACACTCAGAGACGTATAAAACAAACTAATGGTTAACCAAAATGAAAGGTGGGAGGATGAGTAAATTAGGATTATGGGGTTAACATACATACACTAATATATGTTATAAGTATATAAACTTATAATATATAAAATATACAAATCATATAATCATTAATATATATAAATTATATAATCACCAAACACCTACCAAATACCAAGGGAGCTCTACTCAACACTCTATAATAACCTACATGGTAACAGGATCCAATGATGAACAGATATATGTATGAAAAATTGATCCTAATTGGTACATCCAGAGAATCACAACACTCTAATAAAATTTACTCCAATAGGGGCTTCCCTAGTGGTGCAGTGGTTGACAATCTGCCTGCCAATGCAGGGGACACAGGTTCGAGCCCTGGTCTGGGAGGATCCCACATGCCGTGGAGCAACTATGCCCATGAGCCACAACTACTGAGCTTGCGCGTCTGCAGCCCGTGCTCCACAACAAGAGCGGCCACAATAGTGACAGGCCCACGCACCTTGACGAAGAGTGGTCCCCGCTTGCCGCAACTAGAGAAAGCCCTCGCACAGAAACGAAGACGCAACACAGCCAAAAATAAATAAATAAATATTAAAGGCAAAGGAGAGAGGGGAAATTGTAGATCGAGGAAGAATCTAGTTTAAAAAAATTTACTCCAATAAGAAACATAAAATAAATTTAGAAAACAAACGTAAGTAGGAGACATAAGCTTTTGGGAGTTTGTCCTGGGACATTCCACTACAATTTGCAACCTAGGACCACAACTTCAAGGAAGGCTCTCCTGTCCTTGTAACCAAAGCTGGGAATGTAGAAATCTGCCGCCTTGTGGTCAATTCCCGCAACAGCAGCTTTAATCCCAGTGCTATTGGTCACTTAATATTCACAAGGACTGCAGGGCTTTAAATGACACCTGCCCTCAAAAAATATCTTGCGGTCAGGAATGGACATTAATATGCAAAACAGTAGAAAATCCGGAGAAGACAATTTCGAGAGGTAAATTTCCTCACAGCGTTTTTTTTTAAGGACATGAAAAAATGTTCAACATCAAAAATTATTAGGGACATGCAAATTTAAACTACAAAAAGGTGTCAGCTCACAATAGTCTGAATGGCCATCAGAGAAAAATGTCTGCGAACAATAAATGCTGAATGGGTTTCCGAGAATGGATACACTCATATGCTGTTGCTGGGATGTAAACTGGTAACAGCCACTAATCAGAACAGAATGAAGGTGCCTTTAAAAGGTAAAAATTGAGCTACTATGTGATCCTGCCAAAACACTAATGGGCCTGTAACCCGAGAACACCAGAATTCAGAAATACCCAGGTACCCAAAAATGCTCTTCAGCGATACTTACAATAGCCAGACATGGAGGCAAGCAAAATGTTCAAAAACAAATGAATGGGCAAAGAAGTGGTACATGTACACAATCGAATATTAGCCATGGAAATGATGAAACAATGCCTTTTCCATCACCACTGATGAACCCAGGGGTAATCATACTACGTAAAGTAAGTCACAAAAAGAAAGACAAATATCCGATGACATCATTTACTAGGGTTATCTAAAAATTGATACCCATGAATATATTTCCACTGCGAAAGACCCATACAGACTTTGAAAAAGGTGAAAGGAATGGAAAAATTAGGATGTTGGGGTTAACATGCATTTAATAATTCATATAAAATATATAATCAAGAAGGACCTACTGGATGCCAAGGGAGGTCTACTCAACTCTCTCTAATGACCAACATGCGAAAGAATCTAAACCTGATTAGATATATGTATACATATGAATGAACAGCTTCTTTACACCTAGAACAAACACAACATTGTAATCAAATTTACTCTGATAAGAAATAAAAATTAAATTAAACAAGAAGTAATGTGACACAAGATTTTGTGTATTTGTCCTGGCACTTTACACTCCAATATACAATCTAGGAAGAGGAATTCCACTAAACCAATGTTTTACCTAGCAATCAAGGTGAGTATGAATAAATTCCACTGCCTTGTTGCCCTTTCCTGCAACTTTAAAAACAATGCTTATGGGGACTTAATATTCAGAAGAACTGTTGGGCTCTACATGACACCCACAATCAGGAAATGTCCACAGGTAGGTGAGCAAAATAAATTCCAAAGGAACAGACTTTCAAGATCCTATTTCAATAGGTAAATTTTACACTGTTTAAAAGAAAAGCACTTGAAAAGATGTTCTAATTCCTATATTATTAGCGTCATGGAAATCAAAACTACAATGAGGGGTCACTTCACATGAGTAAGAATAGCCACCATTGAAACATCTACAAACAGTAAATGCTTGAGAGGTTGTAGAAAAAAGGCAACCCTCCTATGCTGCTGTTGGGATCTAACATGGTAACAGCCACTATAAATAAGAGTATGGAGGTGCCTTTACAAGGTAAATTTAGAGGTACCATATGATCCAGCTGTCCCACTCCCAGGCCTATAACAGGAGGAAACCAGAATTGGAAAACACACATGCACCCATATGTGTACCGCAGCACAATTTACCACGTCTAAGACATGGAAGCAACCAAAATATCCATCAGCAGATGGACGGATAAAGAAGCGGTACATGTTCACAGTGAAATATTACTCAGAAATGAAAAGAATGAAGGAATGCCATTTGCAGCATCATAGATAGAATTAGAGATAATCATACTAAGTGAAGTAAGTCAGAAAGAGAAAGTCAAATATCATATGATACTACTTATAGCTGAAATTTAAAAATTGATACCAATGAACTAATTTACAAGAGAGAAACAGGGACTTTCCAGGTGGTCCAATGGTTAAGAATCTGAGCTTCCAATTCAGGGGGCATGGGTTCGATCCCTGGTGCTGGGAGAACTAATATCACACATGCCTTGCGGTACAGCCAGAAAAATAAAATAAAAGAGAGAGAAACAGACTCACAGACTTAGAAAACAAACTTATGCTTACCCAATGAGAAAGGTGGGTGGAAGGAATAAATCAATCAGGAGGCTGGGGGAAATATTTACACACTAATACATATAAAATAGATTATCAACAAGGACCTACTGCATAACAAAGGGAAGTCTACTCAACACTCTCTAATAACCTATATGGGAAAAGGATCTGAAGATGAATACACATATGAATATACATAACTGAACAAGATTCTGTACGCCTACCACAAACAGAATATTTTAAATCAACTTTACTCCAATAAAAAAGAAAAATTAAATTAAAACAAAAACAAGAAGTAACAAAACAGAAGATTTGGGCTGTTTGTTCTGCCACAGCCCACACTCATTTACAATCCAAGAGCCCGTCTTCCACAGTGGGTCTGGTTACCCAAGTAACCAGAGAGGGGCATGAAGGAAATCCTAACATCTGTGCCCATTTCCACAACAGCAACTTTAAAACATGTGCTTATGGGCACTTCATATTCACAAGGACTGCCAGGGTGTAAATGACACCTGCCCTTAACAAATGTCCTGTGGTAGTTATCGAGCAAAAATTCAAAATAGTCAGACTTTCAAAAACCCAATGTCAACTGTAACTTTTCCTCACAGTGTTTAAAAAAACACATGCAAAGATGCTCAAGGTCTTGTGTTATTGGAGAGACACATGCAAATCAAAACTACAACAAGGTTTCACCTCACACAGTCAGAATGGCCATCATCAAAACGTTTACAAACCATAAATGCTGGAGAGGACAGGGAGAAAAGGGAACCCTCCTATGCTGTTGGTGTGATGTAAGCTGGTAAGAGCCACTATAAAGTACAGTATGGAGATGTCTTTTAAAAGTAAAAATAGAGCTACCATATCATCCAGCAGTCTTACTTCTGGGTGTATATCTGCAGAAAGCCAGAAATGAAAATGGCAAATGCACCCAAACCCAAACATGCACTGCAGCACTGTTTACAATAGCCAAGACATGGAGGCAACCAAAATGTCCATCAACAGATGAATGGATAATGAAGAAGTTGTACATGTACACAATCAAATAAATATTACTCAGAAATGAAAAAGCATGATCACCTCTAGGTCCATTCCTGTTGCTGCAAATGACATTATTTCATTCTAAGTGAAGTAGGTCAGATAGAAAAAGACAAATATCATATGATATCACTTATAGTGGAGTCTAAGAAATGATAGAAATGAACAAATTTATAAAACAGAAACAAACCAACAGACTTCATATATCCTTCAGGGAGAAAAAGTTTTAAATGTTTCCAATCACTAAATGTCAACCTGAAAAATGTAAGCAATAAATACCACTGTAAAGGTATTAATTCTCCCCAAATTAACCTATACCAGGCATTAGCAAACTAAACCTGGAGATCACATCCAGCCTATCATCTTCTTTTGTAAATTAAATTTAATGAATGATCCACAAGAAAACCCATAATGAGACGTCAGGTCACACCTCTCAACGTGGCTATTATTCCAAAGTGTACAGATATGAAATGTTGTTCATGACATGGAGAAGGCAATCCTAGTACACTGGTGGTGGGATTGTAAGTTGGTACACCCACTATGAAAAGAATATGGAGGTCCTGATAAAAGCTAATAGTAGAACTATCATATTAGCCAGCAATTCCACTGCTTGGTATATGTCCAAAGAAAATGAAGACACCAATTTAACAAGATACGTGCATCCCAATGTTCATAGCAGCATTATTTACGATTGCCAACATATGGAAGCAAACTAAATGTCCACCAACAGATGAGTGGATAAAGAAGATGTGGTATGTATACACAATAGACTATTACTCAGCCATTAAAAGGATCAAAGTCTGCCATTTGCAACAACATGGATAGGCCTAGAATATTTATGCATACTTAAGTTAGAGAAGGACAAATACACTATGTTCTCACTTCTCTGTAGAATCTAAAAATGCAAGAAATGTATGTATATAACAAAACAGAAATAGACTCACAGAGAACAAATCAGTGGTTACTGGTGGGGCGACTTAAAGGGGGAGGGAAAAACAGTTGTTTGTTTCTCTAAATCCAGTACCCCTAGGTACGAAATAAACAAACAAGGATATATAGTACAACACAGGGAAATATAGACATTACTGTGTAATCACTTTAGTGGAACACGATCTATAAAAATATTCAATCCATATGTTGTACCCCTGAGACTAATGTAATATTGTAAATCAACTATACTTCAATTTAAATCATCCATAGGGTGGCTGAATGGATTAAAGAAAGTTCAATTATACTGTGTACAAGATATCCATGTTAACTTCTAATCCATATATAGCATAAAACTGAAAGATTGGGAACAAAATACTCCATGAAAATGATACTTGACTGACTAGTCTATTATGAGATAAAAAAGACTTGAAGTCAAACCTCTCAAAGGAAAGAAGGTTATCATATAATGATAAATGGATTAATTCATCAAGAAATCATGACAATTATAAATATGTATGTATCCAGCTTTGGAGCCTCTCAACATATAAAGAATATGTTAACCCACGTGAAGGGGAAAATGTGCAGAAATAAAATAATGGTAAGAAACATCGACACCCAACTTTCAACACTGTATAGATCATCCGGACATAATATCAATCAGGAAACACTGAACCTGAACACACACTTGATATCAAATGAACCTAACATACATCCACAGTATATTCCACTCAACAGCAGCAAACTTTCCATTGTTCTTAAGTACACATAGAACATTGCCTAGGGTAGATCCTATGTTAAGCCACAAAACAAGTCTTCAAAAATCCAAGAATACTGAAATCATATCCCGGATCATTTCCAACCACAATGGTATGAAACTGAAATTCAATGTTAAAAAGAATAATTGAAAATTCAAGAACACTTGGAAATTGGACAATAAGCTCCTGAATAGCCAATGCATACAGGAATAAATCCAAACGGAAATTTAAAAGAAATCTCAAAGCAAACAAAATTGGAAACACAAAGTACCTAAATTTATGGAATACAGGAACAAGACTGCAGTTCAAAGAGTTATGTTTACAGTAATAGATGCATATATTTTCAAAGAATTCTTGAGAGGGGATCAAGATGATGGAGCAGGAAGATACTGAGCTCCCCTGCTGCCAAAGGCACACCCAAATTACAACAACTTACACGGAAATTATCTCTGAAGACCAGCAGGGAATGTTTTCCACAACTAAAGATATAAGGAAGGAGAAACCACAAGGCAGGTAGGAGGACTGGAAACAGTCTAATTGGAACCCACACATAGAGCACAGTGACCCACAGCTGGAAGATATCACAATTGCATAGGTCCTCCACATGGAGGGAAGGGTATGAGCCTGGCATTAGGCTGCTCAGCCCAGGGTTCCTGCACTGGAAGAAAAGAACACAGCAGGTCTGGCTTTGAAAACTTGCAGGGCTTATTTTCAGGAAATCTGGAGACTAAAGGAAACTGAGACTGCTCTCATAGGGCACACACAAATCTCACATGTTCTCAGTCCCTGTGCAGAGCCAATAGAGTGAAAGACACGTGTGCCAGACCCACTTGCTAATCTCGGAGAGCTTCTTGGAAAGGCAAGAGGCAACTGGGACTCCCACTAGGAACTGAGACATGGGCAAGCAACATTTTAGAATCTTCCCTGGAACTGATTAGAATCAGGGGCCTGCCCCATTTACCACCATGCCCATAGCACTCCCGCACCAGAAGGTCTCACAACCAGACACACTGGGGGCCTACGCTGTCCACCTGTGCACCTGGAGCACCACACAGCCACCCATAATGGAGGGCTGCCTTGGATATCAGCACACCCATGGCAATCAATCTCATACTGCAGGGGCTCACAGCCATTTAGGCCAGGGTCCAATACCACCTACCAGCTTGTCTACAGCAGTTGGCCCCGCCGTAAGAGAAAGGTGTGTGCAGCCCACACAGGGAACACCCCTGGAGCATGTGGCTCTGCTGGCCAGAGGACAATGTGCTGCTGGGCCCTATCAGTCATCTCCTATATAAGGCCACTTCTCTGAGACCCGGGAATGTAACAACCTGAACCTAATGAATAGAGATGTACAGAGACTTAGGAAGCATAAGGAAATAGAGGAAAGTGTTACAAATGAAGTAACAAGACACGACATCAGAAAAAGAACTGAATAAAACAGGGATGAGCATTCTACCCGATAAAAAATAGTGTTCACAGTAATGATTATAAAGACGCTCACCCAAGTCAGGAGAAGAATAGATAGACATAGTGAGAATTTCAACAGAGTAATAACATGTCAAAAAGAACAAAACAGTGAACAATACAATAAAAGAGATTAAAACACACACACATGTACATGAGAGAAGCCACATTATACTGTATGCTACAGAAGAACAGATCAGTGAAATGGAAAACAGAGTAGTGAAAATCACCCAAACTGAATAGCACAAAGTAAAAGCAATTAAGAGTATACGTAAAGGGACCTCTGAGACAACATCAAGAGTATTAACATGAGCATTACAGGGGCCCCAGAACGAGGAGAAGAGAGAAACGGGCAGATAACTTATTGGAGGATAGAGTAACTGATAACTTTCCTAACCTGGGGAAGGAAACACACATCCAGGTCCAGGAAAAACAGAGTCCCAAACAAGATGAAGACAAACAGGTCCACACCAAGACATATTATAAAGCTCCAAAGATTTAAAAATTTAAAGAGTGATCACAGAGGCAGTGAAATAAAAGGGTCTAGTTATGTTCAAGGTATTCCCATAAGACTGTCAGATGACTTCTCAGCACAATTTTCAAACTAGGAAGGAATGATAGGAGATAATCAATGGGCTACAAAGAAAAAGTCTACAACAGGAATACTCTACCAGCAAAATTATTATTCAGAATTGCAGGACAGGGCTTCCCTGATGTCACAGTGGTTGAGAATCTGCCTGCCAATGCAGGGGACACGGGTTCGGGCCCTGATCCAGGAAGATCCCACATGCCACAGAGCAACTAAGCCTGTGTGCCACAACTACTGAGCCTGTGCTCTAGAGCCCATGAGACACAACGACTGAGCCTGCTAGCCACAACTACTGAAGCCTGAGCACCTAGAGCCCATGTTGCACAACAAGAAGAGCCACTGCAATGAGAAGCCCATGCACCACAACGGCCCATGCACCACAACGAAGAGTAGCCTCCACTCACCACAACTAGAGAAAAGCCCACGCACTGCAATGAAGACCTAATACAGCCAAAAATAAATAAATAAATTTATGGAGGAAAGAAAGAATTGAAGGAGAGGTCAAGGGTTTCCCAGACTAGCAAAAGCTAAAAGAGTTCATCACTAATAAACCAGCCTTATATGCAATGTTGAAGGAATTTACTTAAGCTTAAAAGAAGTCTCACTAATTATTGATAGTAACAAGAAAACAAACAAAAGTAAAAATCTCACTGAAAAACCTATACATAGAGTAAGGGTAATAGATCAAACATTTTTTTAGCTTCTGTAAAGAATAAAAGACAATAGTAGTATGTGTTTTTAAAAAAGAGAGGGCCCAAATAAATCAGAAATGAAAGCGATGATGTTACAACAGACACCACAGAAATACAAAGTATCCTAAGATACACACAGGGTAACTCAGGGCTCAGACTGGACAGAGCCCAGTCTCCCTTCCACTGTACATGAGTTACAGGAGCCTCAGGAACTGAGGAGGGGGTCCCTGAGGGGAGGCACAAGATAGAAGACGTTAGGCATTAACCTGACTCTATTTATGTTAAACCTGCCTGAACTACATTCACATGAGATTGTTTTGTCCTGAATGTACATTGGCACCTTTAGTCTGAACTGCAGATCTTTGGCTTCACCACCTCCACCGACAGCATTAGCTTCACCTGCTGTGGACCGTCTCCTATAGGATTTCTAGAACCACAAAGCATCGAAGTTTCACAGGACACAGAGTCTGTGAGACTCCACTCAGTCTCAGAGTCTCAACCCCACTCAGAGACATAGAGTCACAACAGAGACTCCACTCTTGGAGGACACACACAGTAGTGTGCACATCAGGACCCAAGGGAAGGAGCAGTGACCCCATAGGAGACTGGGCAGACCTACCTGCTAGTTTTAGAGGGTCTCCTGCAGAGGCGGGGGGTGACTGGGGCTCACCGTGTGGACAAGGACACCGGCAGCAGAAGTTCCGGGAAGTCCTCCTTAGCATGAGCCCTCCCAGAGTCCGCAGGTAGCCCCACCAAAGAGCCAGGTGGGCCACAGTTCTGGGTCGCCTCAGGCCAAACAACAAACAGAGAGGGAACTCTGCCCCCATGCATCAGCAGACAAGCGGATTAAAGTTTTATTGAGCTCTGCCCACCAGAGCAACACGCAGCTCTACCCACCACCAGTCCCTCACATCAGGAACGCTGCACAAGCCTCTAAGATAGACTCATCCAGCAGAGAGCAGACAGCAGAAGCAAGAAGAACTACAGTTCTTCAGCCTGTGGATGGAAAACCACATTCACAGAAAGATAGACAAAATGAAAAGGCAGAGGAATTTGTACCAGATGAAGGAACAAGGTAAAACCCCAGAAAAACAACTCAATGAGGTGGAGATAGGCAACCTTCCAGAAAAAGAATTCATAATAATGATAGTGAAGATGATCCAAGACCTTGGAAAAAGAATGGAGGCAAAGATCGAGAAGATGCAAGAAATAGTTAACAAAGACCTAGAAGAAGTAAAGAACCAACAAACAGAGATGAACAATACAATAACTGAAATGAAAAATACACTAGAAGGGGGCTTCCCTGGTGGCGCAGTGGTTGAGAGTCCACCTGCCGATGCAGGGGACATGGGTTCGTGCCCTGGTCTGGTAAGATCCCACATGCCAAGGAGCGGCTGGGCCCGTGAGCCATGGCCGCTGAGCCTGCACATCCAGAGCCTGTGCTCCACAACGGGAGAGGTCACAAAAGTGAGAGGCCCGTGTACCGCAAAAAAAAAAAAAAAAAATACACTAGAAGGAATCAATAGTAGAATAACTGAGGCAGAAGAACGGATAACTGGCCTGGAGACAGAAAGGTGGAATTCACTGCTGCAGAAAAGAATAAAGAAAAAAGAATGCAGAGAAAGGAAGACAGCTTAAGAGACCTCTGGGATAACATTAAACGCAACAAAATTTGCATTATAGGGATCCCAGAAGGTGAAGAGAGAGAGAAAGGACCCGAGAAAATATTTGAAGAGATTATAGTCGAAAACTTCCCTAGCGCGGGAAAGGAAATAGTAGCCACCCAAGTCCAGAAAGCACAGAGAGTCCCAGGCAGGATAAACCCAAGGAGAAAAATGCCGAGACACATAATAATCAAACTGACAAAAATTAAAGACAAAGAAAAATTATAGAAAGCACAAGGGAAAAATGACAACATACAAGGGAACTCCCATAAGGTTAACAGCTGATTTCTCAGCAGAAACTCTACAAACCAGAAGGGAGTTGGCTGCTATATTTAAAGTGATGAAAGGGAAGAACCTACAACCAAAAGAACTCTACCCAGCAAGATCTCATTCAGATTCAATGGAGAAATCAAAAGCTTTACAGACAAGCAAAAGCTAAGAGAACTCAGCACCACCAAACCAGCTCTACAACAAATGCCAAAGGAAACTATCTAAGTGGGAAACACAACAGAAGAAAAGAATCTACAAAAGCAAACACATAACAATTAAGAAAATAGCAATAGGAATATACATATCAATATTTACCTTAAATGTGAATGGATTAAATGCTCCAAACAAAAGACACAGTCTTGCTGAATGGATGCAAAAACAAGATCCATATATATGCAGTCTATAAGAGACCCATTTCAGACCTAGGGAAACATACAGACTGAAAGTGAGGGGATGGAAAAGGATATTCCATGCAAATGAAAATCAAAAGAAAGCTGGAGTAGCAATACTCGTATCAGATACAATAGACTTTAAAATAAAGAGTGTTACAAGAGACAAGGACGGACACTACATAATGATCAAGGAATCAATCCAAAAAGAAGACATAACAATTATAAATATATATGTACCCAACATAGGAGCACCTCAATACATAAGGCAACTGCTAACAGCTATAAAAGACAAAATCGACAGTAACACAATAATAGCAGGGGACTTTAACACTTTACTTACACCAATGGAGATCATCCGGACAGAAAATGAATAAGGAAACACAAACTTTAAATGACACAAGAGACCAAATAGATTTAATTGATATTTATAGGACATTCCATCCAAAAACAGCAGATTACATGTTCTTCTCAACTTCACGCAGAACATTCTCCAGGATAGATCACATCTTGGGTCACAAATAAAGCCTCAGGAAATTTAATAAAACTGAAATCATATCAAGCATCTGTTCTGACCACAAGGTTATGAGATTAGAAATCAATTACAGGGAAAAATATGTAAAAAACAGAAACACATGGAGGCTCAACAATACGTCACTAAATAACCAAGATATCACTGAAGAAAGAAAAGAGGAAATCAAAAACAACCTAGAGACAAATGACAACAAAAACATGATGATCCAAGACCTATGGGATGCAGCAAAAGCAGTCCTAAGAGGGAAGTTTATAGCAATACAAGCCTACCTCAAGAAACCAGAAAACTCTCAAATAAACAATCTAACCTTACACCTAAAGGAATTAGAGAAAGAAGAAAGAAACCCAAAGTTAGTAGAAGGAAAGAAATCATAAAGATCAGAGCAGAAATAAATGAAATAGAAACAAAGAAAACAATAGCAAAGATCAATAAAACTAAAAGCTGGTTCTTTGAGAAGATAAACAAAAATGATAAATCGTTAGCCAGACTCAAGGAAAAGAGGGAGAGGACTCAAATCAATAAAATTAGAAGTGGAAAAGGAGAAGTTGCAACAGACACCACAGAAATACAAAGCATGCTAAGAGACTTCTACAAGCAACTCTATGCCAATCAAATGGACAACCTGGAAGAAATGGACAAATTCTTAGAAAGGTATAACCTTCCAAGACTGAAAGCGGAATAAATAGAAAATATGAATAGACCAATCACAAGTAATGAAATTGAAACGGTGATTACAAATCTTCCAACAAACAAAAGTCCAGAACCAGATGGCATCAGAGGTGAATTCTATCAAATATTTCGACAAGAGCTAACACCCAACCTTCTCAAACTCTTCAGAAATTTGCAGGGAAAGGAACACTCCCAAACTCATTCTATGACGCCACCATCACACTGATACCAAAACCAGACGATGATACTATAGAAAAAGAAAATTAGAGACCAATATCACTGATGAATATAGAGGTAAAAATCCTCAACAAAATACTAGCAAACAGAATTGAACAACGCATTAAAAGGATCACACACCATGATCAGGTGGGGTCTGTCCCAGGAACGCAAGGGTTCTTCAATATACACAAATCAATGTGATACACCATATTAACAAATTGTAGAATACAAATATCATCTCAATAGAAGCAGGAAAAAATTTTGACAAAATTCAACACCCATTTATGATTAAAAATTCTCCGGAAAGTGAACATAGAGGGAATCTACCTCAACATAATAAAGGCCATATATGACAAACCCACAACAAACATCATTCTCAATGGTGAAAAACTACGAGAATTTCCTCTAAGATCAGGAACAAAACAAGGATGTCCACTCTCACCAGTATTATTCAACATAGTTTTGGAAGGCCTAGACACAGCAATCAGAGAAAAAAAGAAATAAAAGGAATACAAATGGGAAAAGAAGTAAAATTTTCACTGTTTGCAAATGACACGATACTACACATAGTGAATCTTAAAGATGACACTAGAAAATTACTAGAGCTAATCAATGAATTTGGTAAAGTTGCAGGATACAAAATTAATGCACAGAAATCTCTTGCATTCCTCTACACTAACAATGAAAGATGAGAAAGAGAAATTAAGGAAACAATCCCATACGCCATTGCAACAGAAAGAATAACATATGTAGGAATGAACCTACCTAAGGAGGTCAAAGTCCTATACTCAGAAAACTATAAGACACTGCTGAAAGAAATCAAAGATTATATAAACAGTTGGGAGTATTAACCATATGCTTGGATTAGAAGCATCAATATTGTGAAAATGACTATACTACCCAAA
The DNA here is from genome assembly GCF_951394435.1 of Stenella coeruleoalba. NCBI lineage: Eukaryota > Metazoa > Chordata > Mammalia > Artiodactyla > Delphinidae > Stenella > Stenella coeruleoalba. The sequence goes on from NW_027646196.1 coordinate 2,826,070, forward strand.
GCAATCTACAGATTCAATGCAATCCCTAGCAAATTATCAGTGGCATTTTCTACAGAACTAGAACAAGAAAACCTTAAAATGTGTATGGAGACACGAAACACCCCGAATAGCCAAATCAGTCTTGAGGGAAATTAAAAGAGCTGGAGGAAGCAGACTTCCTGACTTCAGACTATACTACAAACTACAGTAATCAAGACTATATGGTACTGGCACCAAAACAGAAATATAGATCAATGGAACAAGATAGAAAGCCCAGAGATAAACCTACATACCTATGGCTAACTCATCTATGACAAAGGAGGCAAGGATAAACAATGGAGAAAAGACAGTCTCTTCAGTAAGTGGTGCTGGGAAAACTGGACAGTTACACATAGAAGAATGAAATTAGAACATCCATAACACCATACACAAAAATAAACTCCAAATAAATTAGAGATCTAAATGTTAAGACCAGACGCTATTAAACTCTTAGAAGAAAACATAGGCAGAACACTCTGTGACATAAATCACAGCAAGATCCTATTTGACCCACCTCCTAGAGAAATGGAAATAAAAACAAAAATAAACAAATGGGACCTAATGAAACTTAAAAGCTTTTGCACAGCAAAGAAACACATAAAGAAGATGAAAAGACAACCCTCAGAATGGGAGAAAATATTTTCAAATGCAGCAAATGACAAAGGATTAAGCTCCAAAATTTACAAGCAGCTCATGTAGCTCAATATCACAAAAACAAACAACCCAATCCAGGAATGGACAGGAGACCTAAATAGACATTTCTCCAAAGTCGATATACAGGTTGCCAACAAACACATGAAAGGATGCTGAACATCGCTAATCATTACAGAAATGTAAATCAAAACTACAGTGAGGTATCACTCACAGCAGTCAGAATGGCAATCATCAAAAAATCTACAAAAAATAATTGCTGCAGAGGCAGTTATTGGAGAAAAGGGAACACTCTTTCAGTGTTGGTGGGAATGTAAATTGATATAGCCATTAGGGAGAACGGTATGGAGGTTCCCTGAAAAACTAAAAATAGAAGTACCATACGACCCAGCAATCCAACTCCTGGGCATTTACCCTGAGAGAACCATAATTCAAAAAGAGTTATGTTCAACAACGTTCATTGCAGCTCTATTTACAATAGCCAGGACATGGAAGCAACCTAAGTGTCCATCGACTGATGAATCGATAAAGAAGATCTGGCACATATATACAATGGAATATTACTCAGCCATAAAAAGAAACAAAACTGAGTTATTTGTAGTGAGATGGATGGACGTAGAGACTATCCTACACAGTAAAGTAAGTCAGAAAGAGAAAAACAAATAGCGTGTGCTAACACAGATATACGGAGTCTAAAGAAAAAAAAAGTTTATGAAGAACCTAGGGGTGGGACAGGATTAAGGACACAGACGTACAGAAAGGACTTGAGCACACGGGGAGGGGGAAGGGCAAGCTGGGACAAAGTGAGAGAGTGGCATGGACATATATACATTACCAAATGTAACATCGATAGCTACTGGGAAGAAGCCACATAGCACAGGGAGATCAGCTCAGTGCTTTGTGAACACCTAAAGTGGTGGGAGAGAGACAGTGAGAGAGAGATGCAAGAGGGAGGGGATATGGTGGTATATGTATAGCTGATTCACTTTGTTATACAGCGGAAACTAACACATCATTGTAAAGCAATTATACTCCAATAAAGTTGTAAAATGAAAAAAAAAAGAAAGCCCAGAGATAAACCTACATACCAATGGTCAATAATCTATGACACAGGAGGCAAGACTATACAATGGAGAAAAGACAGTCTCTTCAATCAGTGGTTCTGGGAAAAATGGGCAGCTACGTGTAAAAGAATGAAATTAGAATACTCCCTAACACCATACAGAAAAATAAATTCAAAATGGATTAGAGACCTTAATGTAAGACCGGACAGTATAAAACTCTTAGAGGAAAAAATAGGAAGAATACTCTGACATAAATCACAACAAGATCTTTTTTGATCCACCTCCTAGAGTAATGCAATAAAAAAGAAAAATAAACAAATGGGAACTAATGAAACATAAAAGCTTCTGCAAAGCAAAGGAAAGTAAAAACAAGACGAAAAGACAACCCTCAGAATGGGAGAATATATTTGCAAATGAATCAACAGACAAAGGACTAATCTCCAATAATATATAAACAGCACATGCAGCTCAATATTTAAAAAACCAAACAACCCAATACAAAAATGGCAGAAGATCTAAATAGACATTGATTCCAAGAAGAGAGAGAGATGGCCAAGAAGCACATGGAAAGTTTCTCAACATCACTAATTATTAGAGAAATGCAAATCCAAACTACAATGAGGTATCACCTCACACCTGTTAGAATGGACATCATCAGAAAATCTACAAGCAATAAATGCTGGGGAGGGTGTGGAGAAAAGGATCCCTCTTCCACTATTGGTGGGAATGTAAATTGATACAGTCAATACGGAGAACAATATGGAGGTTCCTTTAAAAACTAAAAATAGAATTACCATATGATCCAGCAATCCCACTACTGGGCATATACCCAGAGAAAAACATAAATCAAAAAGACACATTCACCACAATGTTCATTGCGGCACTATTTACAATAGCCAGGTAATGGGAGCAACTTAAATGCACACAGACAGACGAATGGATACAGATGTGGTACATATATAAAATGGAATGTTACTCAGCCATAAAAAGGAATGAAATTGGGTCATTTGTACAGACGTCGATGGACCTAGAGATTGTCATACAGAGTGAAATAAGACAGAAAGAGAAAAAGAAATCTTGTATATTAATGCATATATGTGGAACCAAGAAAAATGGAACAGATGAACTGGTTTGCAGGGCAGAAATAGAGACACAGATGTAGAGAACAAACGTATGGACACCAAGGGGGGAAAGCCGTGGGGGAGTAGTGCTGGGATGAATTGGGAGTTTGGGATTGACTTATATACACCCATATGTATAAAATCGATAACCAGAAAGAACCTGCTGTATAATAATAAAATTAAAAATTAAAAAAATAAATAAACATACAAAAAGTAAAACAGAAAAATAGTTTTTCCATTCCCATACATGTATTTATATGAATGAATTATTTCCATGCTTCTATCTATAAATACGAAAAAGAGGAATAAAACCTACATTGAACCCAAAAAGAAAAAAAAAAAAAAGCAGAACCCACCAGTTATAAACAGGAAAACCCTATCAGGGCACTTGCTCCAAAGGTAAAGAATCCTGAAGTTGGTCAGAGGTGGGTAATCGTCTCCCATGAAGCCAGCAGCGGCCCCCACCCCCCAGCAAGGAGCGTCCTCATTGCAAAGCTGGGGGACCGTGCTGAGGCATCTCTGAGTAAACGTGAGCTGAGCTCCAGGCCAGCTGCTGCTGAACTGTTCCCACAGTTCCCAGGTAAAACACCCGAATCTCTGCAAGGACTTGAAAGCCTAGAGGAAGGGCCATGGAGCCACACCAGCGACAGCACCCAGGCCGACTTGGTGCCTACAGGCCAACCAGGATGGTCCTGGCCCCGGGCGCACTTCTGGAAGCTTTCCATTTCCCTGCCTGAGATACCCCTCCTGTCCCAGCCCCCACTGCTTTTTTCCTTACTCACCTCTGCCTGGGGAGAAATTCCAGCAGCAGATATGGGTGACACATCCTCTTCTTTAGCAGTTGGCAGCTTGGCAGCTCCTGCAGAAAGCCCAGCAGAGCCCCACTCACACCGGGCCACCCTAAAAACCGTGGCCCCTCTCTCCGTCCCACCAGCCCAGACCCAACACTGCTGACGGGGCAGAGAATATGGCGTCAGACACAACTGAAGGGGCTCTTGCTGCCTGGAGCAGTGTTTATATTGACCTCAAACCAGGCACACCTGGAGAGGGCTGGCCGGCACGGTCAGGCTGCCCAGGTCAGCCAATCCTCGCCCCTCTGGGGCTCACAGCAGCAGAAAATGGACCTTGATGAACCGACCAGGTCCAAGGAACAGGTGTGGGCTCCTGAGAGTCAGGATAGACAAGGGGCTGCAGCTCTGGCTTGTTTTCTGATCATTTTATCTGGCCCATGAGTGGGAGACAACTTCAAGAAGACCCTCTCCTAATGAGAGGAACCCAGTAGTCAGGGAGAGGAGGGGTGGTGGGTGGAGACAGAGGCCTGGTGCCCTGGCTCCAGTGGAAGTCTCTGGAAGATCAGGTGGAGGGAGGGCGCACAGAGTGACGCCCAGTGTCACAGACCTGTTGAAGATGTTGTTTGTTAGTTCAAGTCGTGCTCTGAGGTGCTCTGTGTCAGCCCTGAGTGACAGGTGAGCTGGGGGTGCTCTGCACTGGGGGCTATGTGCACGGTTCCTGTGTGCCCAGTCTTGCTGGGTACCTGCACAGCTGAGCTCCATATCCTGGGAGGGGCCTGACCACGAGAGCCCCATGGGCTGCTGGGTATCTGCCCAGGTGAGCTCCATATCCTGGGAGGGGCCTGACCATGAGAGCCCCGTGGCCTGCTGGGTACCTGCCCAGGTGAGCTCCAAATCCTGGGAGGGGCCTGACCACGAGAGCCCTGTGGGCTACTGGGTACTTGGTAAAGGACGTCAGGTCAGTGAAGCACCTGAGAATATACATCCATTAGTTCCTAATTCCTACACACTGATGGTCATTCTACCATCCACCAGGACATGGTATTCTGTATTAGACTTAGATGATGTCTTCTTCTGTGTTCCATTAGTCCCAGAGTCACAAGAAATTTTGAAGTAGCGAGGAGTCCAGCCGGTCTTATTGGCCACCGTCACTGCAGTGTCTGTAGGTTTTTCTATGGTGACAGTGTGATATACGGTTCCCCCACCAAGGTACGGGTTAGGATCAGGGTACGGGTTAGGGTATGATTTAGGGTCAGGGCTATGGTTAGGATTAGCGTTAGGGAATGGATACAGCTTATGGTACCAGTTAGTGTACGACAACGGATTTGGTTGGAATCCATGTTAGGGTGTGGGTTAGTGTTAGTATACGGGTTAGGATTAGGTTGTGGGTTAGGGGACGGTTTAGGGTTAGGTTTAGCGTTAGGGAAAGGGTACGGATTAGGTCACTGTCTAGGGTAGGACAACGGTTTAGGGTACCTGTTAGGGTTAGTGTTACTGTTAGTGTACGTGTTACAATTAGGACTTGGGTAAGTATAAGGTTTAGGGTTAGGGTTAGGGTACGTGTTAGTGTTAGTGTTAGTGTATGGGTTATTATTATGGCACAGCTCAGTGTAAGGGTTAGGGTTAGGGTTAGGGAACGGGTACGGTTTTGGTTACAGTTTAGTGTATGACAACATCACCCTTTGGGGGTTTATCCAGGCACATTCACCTCTAGTGTATAAAAGAGGAACACCACTGGCAAGAAGGCCTGTTTCCCTGGTTACCAGAATGGGGAAAGCAGAAATGCTGGTGCCAAATGGCCGTTGCCTGCAACAGCAGCTTTACAACCTGTGCTAATCGGCACTTCATATGCACAAGTACTCGAGGGCTCTAAATGAAACCTGCCCTCAAAATGTCTTCAGGGAGGTAATGGCCAAAATATTTCAAAATGTGGCACATATTTCAAGAAAACCATTTGAAGAGGTAAGCTGTACTCACAGTTTGAAGAAAAAAAAGGACATGCCTGAAAGCTAAATTTCAAGGCATTATGAGACACATGCAAATCCAACCACAAAGAGGTATCAGCTCACAGCAGTCAGAATAAAAATTAGTAGAAAAACTACAAACAATAAATGCTGAAGGGGTTATGGAGAAGTGCATACCCTCAACTTTAAATGGGACGTAACCTGGTAAGAGCCATTAATGGAACAGAATGGAGGTGCCTTTACAAGGTAAACAATTGCCTACCATATGATCCAGCAGGACCACTACTTGGTCTAAACCCGAAGATGACAGAATTGGAAAGACACAGGCAGGCAAATGTGCACTGCAGCAGTATTACAATAGTCAAGACATGGAAGCAACCAAAAATTCCATCAACAGATGAGTGGACAAAGAAGAACTGGTACATGCACTGACCGAATATTAGCCAAGGAAAAAAATGACACAATGCCATTTGCAACACCGTAGATGAGTCTAGAAGTAATCACACAACTTGTCGTAAGTCAGAAAGTGAAAGACACATATACTATGATATCACTTATAGGTGTCACCTAAAAATTGACACCAGTGAAGATATTTACACAGAGAAAGGCAATCACAGATTTATTAAACAAACTTATGATTCACCAATGGAAAGGTGTGAGGATTGGACACATTAAGATATCGGGGTTAACAGAGCTATACAAACACAGGTGAAGTATATAGTCACCAAAGACCTACAGAATACCAAGAGAAGACTACTCAACATTGTGTCATAACCTACATGGGAAAAGGATCCAAAGAACAATAGATATATGTGTAAAACAACCACATCTTGCACATCTAGAACAAGCAAAACATTGTAATCACACTTGCTGTGATAAAAAATGAAAATCAAATTTAAAAAACGAAGAATTAGGGCTTTCCTGGTGGCACAGTGGTTGAGAGTCCGCCTGCCGATGCAGGGGACACGGGTTCGTGCACCGGTCCGGGAAGATCCCACATGCCACGGAGCAGCTGGGCCCTTGAGCCATGACCACTGAGCCTGCGCATCCGGAGCCTGTGCTCCACAACGGGAGAGGCCACAGCAGTGAGAGCCCCGCGTACAGCAAAAAAAAAAAACAAAAAAAAAAAAAAAACGAAGAATTCGTGGGATATAAAGTTAAGGGGCTTTTTCCTGGCACACTCCATTCTAATTTACAACCTAGAACACGACTTTCATTAAGGCTCTGTTGCCCTAATAACCAGATTTGTTAAAGGAGAACTGTGCCTCTTTGTGGCCATTTCACACAGCAGCAGCTCTAAACCCAGCGATAATGGTTACTTGATATGCAAAATAATTCCAGGCTTGTAAATGACACCTGCCCTCTAAACAAATCCGTGGTCACTAAATCGAGCAAAAATCTCAAAAGACGTGCATAGTTCAAAATGACAATTTAAAGAGGCATATTTTACGCACATTTTGTTTTATTTCTTTTTCTCTCTATTTTTTTGTTAAAAAAAAGGGCAAGGAAACATGCTCAACATCAGGAATTAATAAAGCCATGCAAATCCAGTCTACAAAAACGTTCACCTCACAGCCGTCAGAATGATCACCAGCAAAAAAGTCTACAACTTATAAATGGTGAAGGGGCTTTAGAGAACTGTGTACCCTCTAGCTGCTGGTGGGATGTCACCTGGTAACAGACAGTACTGAAAACCGAATGGAGGTGTGTTTAAAGGTAAAAATTGAGCTACCATGTGAACTGGTAGGATCACTGATGGGCCTATCACCTGAGTAGACCAGAATCAAAGAGACACAGGCTGGCAATCCTTCACTGCAGCAACATGTACCATAGCCAAGACTTGGAAGAAACCAAAATGTCCATCAACAGAAAAATGCACCAAGAAGAAGTGGTCCATGTACACAATGGAATATTAGCCATGGAAAAGCATGGAACAGTGCCATTGGCACCACCATAGAAGGATCTAGAGATAATCACCCAACTTGAAGTAAGAAAGAAACCAAAACACAGATATCCTATGACATCAATTATAGGTGTTACCTAAAAATTGATACCCATGAAATATTTTCCAAGAGAAGGACACTCATAGATTCAGAAAACCATATTATGTTTAATCATATGGAAAGGTGTAAGGAAGGTATGAATTAGGATATGGGGATTAACAGACATGTACTAATACACATGAAATATATAATCACCAAATACCTACGGAATACCAAGAGAGGTCTACTCAACATTCCGTAATAACCTACATGGGAAAGGATCCAAAGATGAATAGATCGATACATACATAAAATGAACCAGATTCTGTACACCTAGAACACACACAACATTTTTATCAAATTTACTCTGATACTAAATAAAAATTAAATTTAAAAAACAAACAAGGAGTAAGGAGATACAAGCTCTTGGGGGTTTTCCCTGGCACATTCCACCCTAATTTGCAGCCTACTAACAGGATTTCCAGGAAGGCTCTGTTGCTCAAAAACCCAGAGTTGGAAATGTAGAAATGCTGCCACCTTGTGGCTGTTTGCGGCAAGAGCAGCTTTAAACCCACTGCTAATGGTCACTTAACATTCACAGACTCAGGGCTTTAAGGACACCTGCCCTCAAAAAATGTCCTGAGCTAGGGAATGACCAAAAATATTCAAGACATGCAAATTTTTAAAGGAGATAGTATGAAGACATAAGTTTGCGCACTCTTCTTCAAAAGAAAGGAAAATGGATAAAAGCTCAACATCAGGAATTATTAGACTCATGCAAATCTAATCTCCAAAAGGTTTCAACTCACACACGTCAACTACCATCAGCAAAAAGTCTACAAACAATACATGCTGAAAGGGTTTTAGAGAACTGTGTACTCTCTAGCTGCTGGTGAGATGTAAAGTGGTTACAGCCAATAATGAGAACAGAAAGGACCTCGTTTAAAAGTAAAAACTGGGGCTTCCCTGGTGGTGCAGTGATTGAGAGTCCACCTTCCGATGCAGGGGACACGGGTTCGTGCCCCAGTCCGGGAAGATCCCACATGCCGCAGAGCGGCTAGGCCCGTGAGGCATAGCCGCTGAGCATGCACGTCCGGAGCCTGTGCTCCGCAACGGGAAAGGCCGCAACAGTGAGAGGCCATCGTACCACACACACCAAAAAAAGAAATGTAAAACCGAGCCACCATTCCATCCAGCAGGCCCAATGTTGGGCCTCTCACCTGAGAAGACCAGAATCGAGAAGACAGAGGCTGCAACAGCTGCACTGCAGCCACTTTCACAATAGCCAAGATACGGAAGCAACCAAAATGTCCATCAACAGATGAATTGATAAAGAAGAAGTGGTCCATGTACACAATGGAATATTAACCTTGGAAAACAATGAAACACTGCTCTTTGAGACACCATAGATGAGCCTAGAGATCATCACAGAACGTGAGGTAAGTCGGAAAGCAAAATACATATCCTATGATATCACTTATAGGCGTTATCTAACAACTGACCCAAACGAACATATTTCCACAGAGAAAGACACTCACAGACTTAGAAAACAAATTATGCTTATCTAAAAGGAAAGGTGGAGGGAATGGATAAATTAAGACCAGGTTTACCATACGTGTACAAATGCATATTAAATACATATGTCAAAAAGACCGGCCATATAGAAACGGAGTTCTACGGGACACTCTTCAATAATTTACATGGGAGGAGGATCTGCACATCTATATCTATATATCTATATCTATATCTATATATCTATACATATACACATATACATATATATAAATATAATGTACAAATGAACCAGATTGTGTCACCTAGGACAAACAATATTCTAATCATTATCCTGATTAAAAAAATTCAAACAACGAACAAGAAGTAATGTGACATAAACTTATGGGTTTTTTTCCTGGCACATTGCATTCTAATTTACAACCTGGTAACATGACTTCCAGAAAGGATCTGCTGCCCTAGTAACCGGATTTGTGGATGGAGAAATGCTGCAGGCTTGAGGCCGTTTCCCACACAGCAGCTTTAAAACCAGTGCTAAGGGTCACTAAATATTCACACTCATTGCAGTCCTGTAAATGACACCTACCCTCAAAAAACATCCTGGCATCGAAAATCGACCAAAAAAATCAAGAGGGCAACCTTCCAAGAAGACAATTTCAAGAGGTTTATTGTACTCACAGTTTTTTTCTGTTTTTGTTCAACAGAAAGAAAACAAAGCATGGAAAAATGCTGAACATTAGGAATTATTAAAGACATGCAAATCCAAATTACAAAAACCTATCAGCTCACACCAGTCAAAATAGTCATCAGCAAAAGTTCTGCAAACAATAAATGCTGAAGGGGTTGTGGAGAAATGTGTACCCTCAGTTCTAAGTGGGACGTGGTAAGAGCCACTAATGAAAACACAATGTAGCTGCCTCGAAAGGTAAACATTGACCTACCATTCAATCAAGCATACCCGTGCTGGGCCTATCGCCTGAGAGGATGAGAATCAAAAAGACACAGGCTTGCAATCCTGCACTCCAGCCATATTTAACACTGCCAACACTTTGAAGCAATGAAAATGTCCATCAACAGAGGAATGCACAAAGAAGAAGTGGTCCATGTACAGAATGGAATATTATGGCAATAAAAAATGTAAATTCAATTTAAAAAACAAACATAAGTAAGGAGACATCAGCTTTTGTGGGTTTATGCGGGGACACTCCACTTTAAATTATAACCAAGGAACACCACTGGCAGGAAGGTCTGTTTCCCTAGTTACCAGAGTGGGGAAAGCAGAAATGCTGCCGCCCTCTGGCCGTTACCTGCAACAGCAGCTTTAAAACCTGTACTAATAGTCACTTCATATGCACAAGTACTGGAGGGCTGTAAATGAAACCTGCTCTCAAAATGTCTTGAGGGGTATAATGGCCAAAATATTTCAAAATGTGGCACATACTTCAAGAAAACAATTTGAAGATGTAAGCTGTACTCACAGTTTGAAGACAAAAAGGACATGCCTGAAAGTTCAATTTCAGGGGATTATGAGACGCGTGCAAGTCCAACTACAAAGAGGTATCAGCTCACACCAGTCAGAATAACCATCAGCAAAAAAACTACAAACAATAAATGCTGAAGTGGTTGTGGAGAAGTGCGTACCCTCAACTTTAAGAGGGACTTAACCTGGTAAGAGCCACTAATGAGAACAGAATGGAGGTGCCGTTACAAGGTAAACATTGAACTACAATATGATCCAGGAGGTCCAGTCCTGGGTCTATAACATAAGAAGACAGAATTAGAAAGACACTGGGGGCAAAATTGCATTGCAGCAGTATTACAATAACCAAGACATGGAAGCAAACACAAAGTGTTTCACAAAGTCCATCAACAGATGAGTGGATAAAGAAGAACTGGTACACGTACAGATGGAATATTAGCCAAGGAAAAAAATAGCACAATGCCATTTGCAGCACCATAGATGAGTCTAGAGGTCATCAAGCAACTTGTAGTAAGTCAGAAAGCAAAAGACACATATCCTATGATATCACTTAGAGGTGTTACCTAAAAATTGATACCAGTGAAGATATTTCCACAGAGAAAGGCAATCACAGATTCATTAAACAAACTTATGGTTCACCAAAGGAAAGGTGTGAGACTGTATATATTAGGATATTGGGTTTAACAGAGATATACAAACATAGGTGAAATATATAATCACCAAACACCTACGGAACACCAAGAGAAGACTACTCAACATTATGTCATAACCTACATGGGAAAAGGATCCGAAGAAGAATAGATATATGTATATGTGTAAAAGGACCACATCTCACACACCTAGCACAAGCAAAACATTGTTATCAAAGTTGCTGTGATAAAAAATTAAAATTAAAAAAATGAATAAGAAGTAGTGAGACATAAACTTAATGGGCTTTTTCCTGGCACGCTGCATTCTAATTTACAACCTACAACACGACTTCCATTGAGGCTCTGTTGCCCTAGTAACCAGATTTTGTAAAGGAGAACTGCTACTGCCTTGTGAACATTTCTCAAAACAGCAGCTTTAAACACAACTCTAGAGCGGAGGGGAAGATGGTGGAAGAGTAAGACGTGGAGATCACCTTCCTCCCCACAGATACACCAGAAATACATCTACACGTGGAACAACTCCTACAGAAGACCTACTGAATGCTGGCAGAAGACCTCAGACCTCCCAAAAGGCAAGAAACTCCCCATGTACCTGAGTAGGGCAAAAGAAAAAAAGAAAAAACAGACAAAAGAATGGGATGGGACCTGCACCAGTGGGAGGGAGCTGTGAAGGAGGAAAGGTTTCCACAAACTAGGAAGCCCTTTTGCAGGCGGAAACTACAGGTGGTGGAAGGGGGAGTGTCACAGCTGTGGAGGAAAGCACAGCAACGGGGTGAGGAGGGAAAAGCGGGGAGATTCCCGCACAGAGAATCGGTGCCGACCGGCGCTCGCCAGCCCGAGAGGCTTGTCTGCTCACCCGCAGGGGCAGGCGGGGCTGCGAGCTGAGGCGCGGGCTTTGGTCAGAGCGCAGGGAGAGAAATAGTGTTGGTTGTGTGAACACAGCCTGTTGGGTTTAGTGCACCACGGCTAGCTGGGAGGGAGTCCGGGAAAATGTCTGGAGCTGCCGAAGAAGCAAGAGACTTTTTCTTCCCTCTTTGTTTCCTGGTGCATGAGGAGACGGGATTAAGAGCGCTGCTTAAAGGAACTCCAGAGACCAGCGCGAGCCATGGCTAAAAGCATGGACCCCAGAGATGGGCGCGAGTCGTGGCTAAAAGCGTGGACCCCTGAGATGGGCGTGAGCCGTGGCTAAAAGCGCAGATCCCAGAGGCAGGCACGAGCCACGGCTAAAAGCACGGACCCCAGAGACGAGAGGAAGACACTAAGGCTGCTGCTGCCGCCACCAAGGGGCCTGTGTGTGAGCACAAGTCACTATCCACACCTCCCTTCCGGGGAGCCTGTGCAGCCCACGACTGCCAGGGATCCAGGGAAAACTTCCCTGGGAGAACGCACGGCGGGCCTCAGGCTGGTGCAACGTCACGCCGGCCTCTGCTGCTGCAGGCTCACCTCGCATTCCACGTCCCTCCCTCCCCTCAGCCTGAGTGAGCCAGAGCCCCTGAATCAGCGGCTCCTTTAACGCCGTCCTGTCTGAGCAAAAAACAGAAGCCCTCCAGCGACCTACATGCAGAGGCGGGGCCAAATCCAAAGCTGAGCCACTGGGAGCTGTGAGAACAAAGAAGAGAAAGGGAAATCTCTCCCAGCAGCCTCAGAAGCAGCGGATTAAAGCTGCACAATCAACTTGATGTACCCTGCATCTGTGGAAGACATGAATAGACAACGAATCATCCCAAATTGAGGAGGTAGACTTTGAGAGCAAGATTTATGATTTTTTCCCCTTTTACTCTTTTTGTGAGTGTGTATGTGTATGCTTCAGTATGAGATTTTGCTGTACTGCTTTGCTTCCACCATTTGTCCTAAGGTTCTATCCATTCGTTTTGTTTCTTTTTAATGTATTTTCTTAACTATTATATTTTAATTTAATAACTTGATTATATTTTACTTTATTTTATTTTACTTTATCTTCTTTCCTTCTTTGTTTCCTTCCTTCCTTCCCTCCTTCCTTCCTTCCTTTCTCTCACCGCCCTCCCTCTCTCCCTCCCCCCTCCTTTCTTTCTTTCCTTCTTTTCTTCTTTCTTTCTTTCATCCATCCTTCCTTCCTTCCTTCCTTCCTTTCTTTCTTTCTTCCTACTTCTACTGACTCTTTCTCTCTAATTTTTCTCCCTTTTATTCTGAGCTGTGTGGATGAAAGGTTTTTGGTGCTGCAGCCAGGAGTCAGTGCTGTGCCTCTGAGGTGGGAGAGCCAACTTCAGGACACTGGTCAACAAGAAACCTCCCAGCTCCACATAATATCAAATGGCGAAAATCTCCCAGAGATCTCCATCTCAATGCCAGCACCCAGCTGCACTCAGCGACAGCAAGTTACAGTGCTGGACACCCTATGCCAAACAACTAGCAAACAGGGACACAACCCCACCCATTAGCAGAGAGGCTGTCTAAAATCATAAGTCCACAGACACCCCAAAATACAACCAGACATGGACCTGCCCACCAGAGAGACAAGATCCAGCTTCATCCACCAGAATACAGGCACTAGTTCCCTCCAACAAGAAGCCTACACAACACACTGAACCAACCTTAGCCACTGGGGACAGACACCAAAAACAACAGGAACTACGAACCCGCAGCCTGCAAAAAGGAGACCCCAAACACAGTAAGGTAAGCAAAATGAGAAGACAGAAAAACACACCGCAGATGAAGGAGCAAGAAAAAAACGCACCAGACCTAACAAATGAAGAGGAAATAGGCAGTCTACCTGAAAAAGAATTCAGAATAATGATAGTAAACGTGATCCAAAATCTTGGAAATAGAATAGACAAAATGCAAGAAACATTTAACAAGGACCTAGAAGAACTTAAGATGAAACAAACAGCGATGAACAGCACAATAAATGAAATGAAAAATACTCTAGATGGGGTCAAAAGCAGAATAACTGAGGCAGAAGGACGAATGAGTGACCTGGAAGATAAAATAGTGGAAAAAACTACTGCAGAGCAGAATAAAGAAAAAATAATGAAAAGAACTGAGGACAGTCTCAGAGACCTCTGGGACAACATTAAACGCACCCACCTTCGAATTATAGGGGTTCCAGAAGAAGAAGAGAAAAAGAAAGGGACTGAGAAAATATTTGAAGAGATTGTAGTTGAAAACTTCCCTAATATGGGAAAGGAAATAGTTAATCAAGTCCAGGAAGCACAGAGAGTCCCATACAGGATATATCCAAGGAGAAATATGCCAAGACACACATTAATCAAACTGTCAAAAGTTAAATACAAAGAAAGCATATTAAAAGCAGCAAGGGAAAAACAACAAATAAGACACAAGGGAATCCCCATTAGGTTAACAGCTGATCTCTCAGCAGAAACTCTGCAAGGCAGAAAGAAGTGGCAGGACATACTGAAAGTGATGAAAGAGAAAAACCTGCAACCAAGATTACTCTACCCAGCAAGGATCTCATTCAGATTTGATGGAGAAATTAAAACCTTTACAGACAAGCAAACGCTGAAAGAGTTCAGCACCACCAAACCAGCAACACAACAAATGCTAAAGGAACTTCTCTAGGCAAGAAACACAAGAGAAGGAAAAGACCTACAATAACGAACCCAAAACAATTTAGAAAATGGGAATACGAACATACACATCGATAATTACCTTAAATGTAAATGGACTAAATGCTCCCACCAAAAGACACAGATTGGCTGAATGGATACAAAAACAAGACTCTTATATATGCTGTCTACAAGGGACCCACTTCAGACCTAGAGACACATACAGACTGAAAGTAAGGGGATGGAAAAAGATAATCCATGCAAATGGAAACCAAAAGAAAGCTGCAGTAGCAATTTTCATATCAGACAAAATAGACTTTAAAATAAAGACTACTAGAAGAGACAAAGAAGGACACTACATAATGATCAAGGGATCGATCCAAGAAGAAGATATAACAATTGTAAATATTTATGCACCCAACATACGAACACCTCAATACATAAGGCAAATACTAACAGCCATAAAAGGGGAAATCGACAGTAACACATTCATAGTAGGGGACTTTAACACCCCACTTTCACCCATGGACAGATCATCCAAAATGAAAATAAATAAGGAAACACAAGCTTTAAATGAGACATTAAACAAGATGGACTTAATTGATATTTATAGGACACTCCATCCAAAAACAACAGAATACACATTTTTCTCAAGTGCTCATGGAACATTCCCCAGGATAGATCATATCTTGGGTCACAAATCAAGCCTTGGTAAATTTAAGAAAATTGAAATTGCATCAAGTATCTTTTCCGACCACAACTCCATAAAACTAGATATCAATTACAGGAAAAGATCTGTAAAAAATACAAACACATGGAGGCTAAACAATACACTATTTAATAATGAAGTGATCACTGAAGAAATCAAAGAGGAAAAAACAAAATACCTAGAAACAAATGACAATGGAGACACGACGACCCAAACCCTATGGGATGCAGCAAAAGCAGTTCTAAGAGGGAAGTTTATAGCAATACAAGCCCACCTTAAGAAACAGTAAACATCTCGAATAAAAAACCTAACCTTGCACCTAAAGCAATTAGAGAAAGAATAAAAAAACCCCAAAGTTAGCAGAAGGAAAGAATCATAAAAATCAGATCAGAAATAAATGAAAAAGAAATGAAGGAAACAATAACAAAGAGCAGTAAAACTAAAAGCTGGTTCTTTGAGAAGACAAACAAAATAGATAAACCATTAGCCAGACTCATCACGAAAAAAAGGGAGAAGACTCAAATCAATAGAATTATAAATGAAAAAGGAGAAGTAACAACTGACACTGCAGAAATACAAAAGATCATGAGAGATTACTACAAGCAACGCTATGCCAATAAAATGGACAAGCTGGAAGAAATGGACAAATTCTTAGAAATGCACAACCTGCCAAGACTGAATCAGGAAGAAATAGAAAATATGAACAGACCAGTCACAAGCACTGAAATTGAAACTGTGATTAAAAATCTTCCAACAAACAAAAGCCCAGGACCAGATGGCTTCACAGGCGAATTCTATCAAACATTTAGAGAAGAGCTATCACCTATCCTTCTCAAACTCTTCCAAAATATAGCGGAGGGAGGAACACTCCCAAATTCATTCTATGAGGCCACCGTCACCTTGATACCAAAACCACGCAAGGATGTCACAAAGAAAGAAAACTACAGGCCAATATCACTAATGAACATAGATGCAAAAATCCTCAACAAAATACTAGCAAACAGAATCCAACAGCACATTTAAAGGATCATACACCATGATCAAGTGGGGTTTATTCCAGGAATGCAAGGATTCTTCAATATACGCAAATCAATGTGATAAACCGTATTAACAAATTGAAGGAGAAAAATCGTATGATCATCTCAATAGATACAGAGAAAGCTTTTGACAAAATTCAACACCCATTTATAACAACCCTGCAGAAAGTAGGCATAGAAGGAACTTTCCTCAACATAATAAAGGCCATATATGACAAACCCACAGCCAACATCATCCTCAATGATGAAAAACTGAAAGCATTTACACGAAGATCAGGAAAAAGACAAGGTTGCCCACTCTCACCACTCTTATTCAATATAGTATTGGAAGTTTTAGCCACAGCAATCGGAGAAGAAAAGGAAAGAAAAGGAATCCAAACCGGAAAAGAAGAAGTAAAGCTGTCACTGTTTGCAGATGACATGATACTATACATAGAGAATCCTAAAGATGCTACCAGAAAACTACTAGAGCTAATCAATGAATTTGGTAAAGTTGCAGGATACAAAATTAATGCATAGAAATCTCTTGCATTCCTGTACACTAATGATGAAAAATCTGAAAGTGAAATCAAGAAAACACTCCCATTTACCACTGCAACAAAAAGAATGAAATATCTAGGAATAAACCTACTTAAGAAGACAAAAGAACTGTATGCAGAAAATTATAAGACACTGATGAAAGAAATTAAAGATGATACAAATAGATGGAGAGATATACCATGTTCTTGGATTGGAAGAATCAACATTGTGAAAATGACTCTACTACCCAAAGCAATCTACAGATTCAATGCAATCCCTATCAAACTACCACTGGCATTTTTCACAGAACTAGAACAAAAAGTTTCACAATTTGTATGGAAACACAAAAGACCCCGAATAGCCAAAGCAATCTTGAGAATGAAAAACGAAGCTGGAGGAATCAGCCTCCCTGACTTCAGACTATATGACAAAGCTACAGTAATCAAGACAGTATGGTACTGGCACAAAAACAGAAAGATAGATCAATGGAACAGGATAGAAAGCCCAAAGATAAACCCACACACATATGGTCACCTTATCTTTGATCAAGGAGGCAGGAATGTACAGTGGAGAAAGGACAGCCTCTTCAATAAGTGGTGCTGGGGAAACGGGAGGGTTACATGTAAAAGTATGAGATTAGATCACTCCCTAACACCATACACAAAAATAAGCTCAAAATGGATTAAAGACCTAAATGTAAGGCCAGAATCTATCAAACTCTTAGAGGAAATCATAGGCAGAACACTCTATGACATAAATCACAGCAAGATTCTTTTTGACCCACCTCCTAGAGAAATGGAATTAAAAACAGAAATAAACAAATGGGACCTAACAAAACGTCAAAGCTTTTGCACAGCAAAGGAAACCATAAACAAGACCAAAAGACAACCCTCAGAATGGGAGAAAATATTTGCAAATGAAGCAACTGACAAAGGATTAATCCCCCAAAATTAAAAGCAGCTCATTCAGCTCAATAACAATAAAAACAACAACCCAATCCAAAAATGGGCAGAATACCTAAATAGACATTTCTCCAAAGAAGATATACAGACTGCCAACAAACACATGAAAGAATGCTCAACATCATTAATCATTAGGGAAATACAAATCAAAACTACAATGAGATATCATCTCACACCAGTCAGAATGGCCATCATCAAAAAATCTAGAAACAATAAATGCTGGAGAGAAGGGAATACTCCTTCACTGCTGGTGGGAATGTGAATTGGTACAGCCACTATGGAGAACAGTATGGAGGTTCCTTAAAAAACAACAAATAGACCTACCATATGACCCAGTGATCCCACTACTGGGCATATACCCTGAGAAAACCATAATTCAAAAAGAGTCATGTACCAAAATGTTCATTGCAGCTCTATTTAAAATAGCCCGGAGATGGAAACAACCTAAGTGCCCATCATCGGATGAATGGATAAAGAAGATGTGACACATATATACAATGGAATATTACTCAGACATAAACAGAAACGAAACTGAGCTATTTGTAATGAGGTGGATAGACCTAGATCTGTCATACAGAGTGAAGTAAGTCAGAAAGAGAAAGACAAATACCGTATGCTAACAAATAAATATGGAATTTAAGGGAAAAATGCCATGAAGAAACAAGGGGTAAGACAGGAATAAATACACAGACCTACTGGAGAACACACTTGAAGATACGGGGAGGGGGGAGGGTGAGCTGTGACAAAGCAAGAGAGAGGCATGGACATATATACACTACCAAACGTAAGATAGATAGCTAGTGGGAAGCAGCCGCATAGAACAGGTATATCAGCTCCGGGCTTTGTGACCGCCTGGAGGGGTGGGATAGGGAGGGTGAGAGGGAGGGAGATGCAAGAGGGAAGAGATATGGGAACATATGTATATGTATAACTGATTCACTTTGTTATAAACAGAAACTAACACACCATTCTAAAGCAATTATACCCCAAAAAAGGTGTTAAAAAAAACACAGCGCTAATGCTCACTTGATATTCTAAATAATTGCAGGCCTGTAAATGACACCTGCCCTCTAAACAAACCCTTGGGTCATAAATCCAGCAAAAAACTCAAAAGATGTGCACATTTTAAAATGACAAAAGACATGCATATTTTAAAATGACAATTTCAAGAGGCATATTTTTCGCTCCTTTTGTCTTCTCTTTCTTTTTCTTTCTCTCTTTTTTTTTGTTAAAAAAAGGGCAAGGAAAACGGCTCAACATCAGTAACTAATAAAGCCATGCAAATCCAGTCTACAAAAATATTCACCTAAGAGCTGTCAGAATGATCGTCATCAAAAATGTCTACAGAGAATAAATGTTGAAGGGGTTTTAGAGAACTGCGTACACTCTAGCTGCTGGTGGGATGTCACCTGGTAACAGCCAGTAGTGAGAACACAACGGAGGTGCGTTTAAAGGTAAAAATTGAGCTACCATGTGATCTGGTAGGCCCACTGATGGGCCTAACACTTGAGTAGACCAGAATCAAAAAGACACAGGCTAGGGGCTTCCCTGGTGGTGCAGTGACTGAGAGTCCGCCTGCCGATGCAGGGGACACGGGTTCGTGCCCCGGTCCGGGAGGATCCCACATGCCGTGGAGTGGCTGGGCCCTTGAGCCATGGCCGCTGAGCCTGCGCGTCCGGGGCCTGTGCTCCGCAACGGGAGAGGCCACAACAGTGAGAGGCCCGCATACCGCAAAAAAAAAAAAAAAAAAAAAAAAAGACACAGGCTGGCAATCCTTCACTGCAGCAACATGTACCATAGCCAAGAGCTGGAAGAAACCAAAATGTCCATCAACAGAAAAATGCACCAAGAAGAAGTGGTCCATGTACACAATGGAATATTAGCCATGGAAAACCATGGAACAATGCTGTTGGCACCACCATAGAAGGATCTAGAGATAATTACCCTACCTGAAGTAAGAAAGAAAACGAAAGACAGATATCCTATTACATCACTTATAGGTGTTACCTAAAAATTGATAGCCATGAAATAATTTCCAAGAGAAGGACACTCATAGATTCAGAAAACCAAATTATGTTTAACCAAATGGAAAGGTGTAAGGAATGTATGAATTAGGATATGGGGGTTAACAGACATGTAGTAATACATATGAAATATATAATCACAAAATACCTACGGAATGCTAAAAGAGGTGTACTCAACACTCTGTAATAACCTACACGGGAAAGGATCCAAAGATGAATACATGCGGAAGGGGTTTTAGAGAACTGTGTACCCTCTAGCTGCTGGTGAGATGTAAAGTGATAAGAGCCAATAGTGAGAACAGAAAGGAGCTGTGTTTAAAAGTAAAAATTGAGCCAGCATTCCATTCAGCAGGCCCGCTGCTGAGCCTCTCACCTGAAAATACCAGAGTCGAGAAGGCACAGGCTGCAACAGCTTCACTGCAGGATTTTTCACAATAGCCAAGACACGGAAGCAACCAAAATGTCCATCAATGGATGAATGGATAAAGAAGAAGTGGTCCATGTACATAATGGAATATTAGCCATGCAAAACAGTGAAACACTGCTCGTTGAGGCACCATTTATGAGCCTAGATATAATCTCAGAACATGACGTAAGTCAGAAAGAAAAAGACATATAGTATGATATCACTTATAGGTGTTATCTAACAACTGACAAATATGATAACATTTTCACAGAGAAAGAAACTCACAGACTTAGAGAACAAACTATTCTTATGTAAATGGAAAGGTGGGTGGTATGGAAAATTAAGATTAGGGTTACCATATGTGTACAAATACCTACTAAATACATTTATCAAACAGACCGACCATATAGCAAGGGAGGTCAATGGAGCACTCTGCAATAATTTACATGGAAAGAGTATCTGCACATGAATATATTACGTGTGTGTGTGTGTGTATGTGTGTGTAATGTACAAATGAACCAGATTGTATACACGTAGGACAAACAATATTCTAAACATTACCTCGATTTAAAAAGACTAAAAAATCGAACAAGAAATAATGGAATATTAACTTATGGGTTTTTTTCCTAGCACATTCCATTCTAATTTACAACCTGGGAACACAACTTCCAGAAATGTTGTGCTGCCCTAGAAACCAGTTTTGGAAACAGAGAAATGCTGCGGCCTTGTGGCCGTTTCCCCCAACAGCACCTTTAAAGCCAGTAGTAGTGGTCACTAAATATTCACACTCATTACAAGCCTGTAAATGTCACCTGTTGTCAAAAAAATGCTGGGGTCAAAAATCGACGAAAAATTCAAAACAGGGCAGCCTTCCCAGAAGACCACTTCAAGTGGTTTCTTGTACTCACAGTTTTTTTCTGTTATTGTGTAACAGAAAGAAAACAAAGCATGGAAAATGCTGAACATTAGGAATTATTAAAGACATGCAAATCCAAATTACAAAAACCTATCAGCTCACACCAGTCATAATGGCCATCAGCAAAAATTCTGCAAACAATTAATGCTGAAGGGGTTGTGGAGAAATGCGCACCCTCATTTCTGAGTGGGACATGGTAAGAACCAGTAATGAAAACACAAAGGAGGTGCCTTGATAAGGTAAACATTGAGCTACGATTCAATCAAGCATACCCACTGCTGGGCCTATCACCTGAGAGGATGAGAATCCAAAAGACACAGGATGGCAATCCTGCACTCCAGCAATATTTACCACAGCCAACACTTGGAAGCAACAAAAATGTCTGTCAACAGAGGAGGCACAAAGAAGAAGTGGTCCATGTACACAGTGGAATATTACTCCAATAAAAAAATATATATACTTTCAATTTAGAAACCAAACGTAAGTAAGGAGACATCAGCTTTTGGGGGTTTGTCCGGGCACATTCCTTTCTAATATATAACAGAGGAACACCACTGGCAGGAAGGACTCCTTCCATAATTCTCAGAATGGGGAAAGGAGAAATGCTGCCGACCAATGGCCGATACCTGCAACAGCAGCTTTAAAACCTGTGCTCATGGTCACTTCATATGCACAAGTACTAGAGGGCTGTAAATGAAACCTGCCCTCAAAATGTCTTCAGGGACGTAATGGCCAAAATATTTCAAAATGTGACACATACTTCAAGAAAACCATTTGAAGAGGTAAGCGCTACTCACAGCTTGAAAAAAAAGAGGACATGCCTGAAAGTTCAATTTCAAAGGAGTACGAGATGCATGCAAATCCAACCTCAAAGAGGTGTCAGCTCACACCTGTCAGAATAAACATCAGCAGAAAAACTACAAACAATAAATGCTGAAAGGGTTGTGGACAAGGGCATACCCTCAAATTTAAGTGGAACATAACCTGGTAAGAGCCACTAATGAGAACAGAATGGAGACGCCTTTACAAGGTAAACATTTTGCTACCATATGATCCAACAGGCCCTCTCCTGGGCCTATAACCGAAGAAGACATAGTTGAAAGACACAGGCAGGCAAATGTGCATTTCAGCAGTGTTACAATAACCAAGACATGGAAGCAACCCCAAAGTCCATCAACAGGTGAGTGAACAAAGAAAAACTGGTCCACGTACAGATGGAATATTAGCCAAGGAAAACAATGACACAATGCCATTTGCATCACCGTAGATGAGTCTAGAAGTAATCACGCAACTTGTAGTAAGTCAGAAAGCGAAAGACACGTATCCTGTGATATCACTTATAGGTGTTACCTAAAAATTGATACCAGTGAAGATATTTCCACAGAGAAAGGCAATCACAGATTCATTAAACAAACTTATGGTTCACCAATGGAAAGGTGTGAGGATTGGATACATTAGGATGTCAGAGTTAACAGAGCTATACAAACACAGGTGAAGTATATAATCACCAAAGACCTACGGAATACCAAGAGAAGACTACTCAACATTGTGTCATAACCTAAAATGGGAAAAGGATCCAAAGAAGAAAAGAGATAGGTATATGTGGAAAACAACCACATCTTGCACACCTAAAACAAGCAAAACATTGTAATCACACTTGCTGTGATAAACAATGAAAATTAAATTTAAAAAAAGAACAATATTTAGTGAGATATAAACTTAAGGGGCTTTTTCCTGGCCCATTCCATTCTAATTTGCAACCTAGAACAGGACTTCCATTGAGGCTCTGTTTCCCTAGTAACCAGATTTGGTTAATGAGAACTGCTGCCGCCTTGTGGCCGTTTCACACAACAGCAGCTCTAACTGCAGCTGTAATGGTTACTTGATAGTCAAAATAATTGCAGGCCTGTAAATGACACCTGTCCTCAAAACAATCCTTCGGTCGTAAATCGAACAAAAATCTCAAAAGTCATCCATATTTCAAAACGGCAATTTCAAGAGGCATATTTTATGCACATTGTATATTCTGTCTCTTTTTTTTTGTTATAGAAAAAGGCATGGAAAAACGCTCAATGTCAGGAATTAATAAAGCCATGCAAATCCAGTCTAGAAACACATTCACCTCACAGCCGTCAGAAGGATCATCAGCAAAAAAGTCTACATAGTATAAATGCTGAAGGGGTTTTAGAGAACTGTGTACCCTCTAGCTGCTGATGGGATGTAACCTGGTAACAGCCAGTACAGAGAACAAAATGGAGGTGTGTTTAAAGGTAAAACTTGAGCTACTATGTGATCTGGTAGGCCCACTGATGGGCCTATCCGCTGAGTAGATCTGAATCGAAAAGACACAGGCTGGCAATCCATCACTGCAGCAACATGTATCATAGCCAAGAGCTGGAAGAAACCAAAATGTCCATCAACAGAAAAATGCACCAAGAAGAAGTGGTCCATGAACACAATGGAATATTAGCCATGGAAAAGCATGCAACAATGCTGTTGGCACTAGCATAGAAGGATCTAGAGATAATCACCCTACCTGAAGTAAGAAAGAAGATGAAGGACAGATATCCTATTACATCACTTATAGGTGTTACCTAAAAATTGATAGCCATGAAATAATTTCCAAGAGAAGGACACTCATAGATTCAGAAAACCAAATTATGTTTAACCAAATGGAAAGGTGTAAGGAATGTATGAATTAGGATATGGGGGTTAACAGACATATAGTAATACATATGAAATATATAATCACAAAATACCTATGGAATGCTAAAAGAGGTGTACTCAACACTCTGTAATAACCTACACGGGAAAGGATCCAAAGATGAACAGATCAATACATTGATATAATGAACCAATTCCGTACACCTAGAAAAAACACAGTATTTTTATCCAATTTGCTGTGATAATAAATAAAAACTAAATGTAAAAAACAAACAAGAAGTAAGGAGATATAAGCTCTTGGGAGTTTGCCGTGGCACATTCTGCTCTAATTTGCAGCTTACAAACACGATTTCCGGGAACCGTCTGTTGCCCAAAAACCCAGAGTTGGAAATGTAGAAATGCTGCCGCCTTGTGGCCGTTTCCCACAAGAGCGGCTTTAAAACCACAGCTAACGGTCACTTAACATTCACAAGGACTCAGGACAGTAAAGGACAACTGCCCTCAAAAATTCACAACTGGCAAAATTTTCAAGGAGATAGTATGAAGAGGTAAATTTTACTCATTATTTTTCTAAAAACAAGGAAAATGGATAAAAGCTCAACAACATAAATTTTTAAACTCATGCAAATCTAGCCTACAAAAAGATTTCAACTCACACATGTCAACTACCATCAGCCAAAAGTCTACAAACAATAAATGCGGAAGGGGTTTTAGAGAACTGTGTACCCTCTAGCTGCTGGTGAGATGTAAAGTGATAAGAGCCAATAGTGAGACCAGAAAGGAGCTGTGTTTAAAAGTAAAAATTGAGCCAGCATTCCATTCAGCAGGCCCACTGCTGAGCCTCTCACCTGAAAATACCAGAGTCGAGAAGGCACAGGCTGCAACAGCTTCACTGCAGGATTTTTCACAATAGCCAAGACACGGAAGCAACCAAAATGTCCATCAATGGATGAATGGATAAAGAAGAAGTGGTCCATGTACATAATGGAATATTAGCCATGCAAAACAGTGAAACACTGCTCGTTGAGGCACCATTTATGAGCCTAGATATAATCTCAGAACATGACGTAAGTCAGAAAGGAAAAGACATATAGTATGATATCACTTATAGGTGTTATCTAACAACTGACAAATATGATAGCATTTTCACAGAGAAAGAAACTCACAGACTTAGAGAACAAACTATTCTTATGTAAATGGAAAGGTGGGTGGTATGGAAAATTAAGATTAGGGTTACCATATGTGTACAAATACCTACTAAATACATTTATCAAACAGACCGACCATATAGCAAGGGAGGTCAATGGAGCACTCTGCAATAATTTACATGGGAAGAGTATCTGCACATGAATATATTACGTACGTGTGTGTGTGTGTGTGTGTGTATATATATATGTGTGTGTGTAATGTACAAATGAACCACATTGTATACACGTAGGACAAACAATATTCTAAACATTACCTCGATTTAAAAAGACTAAAAAATCGAACAAGAAATAATGGAATATTAACTTATGGGATTTTTCCTAGCACATTCCATTCTAATTTACAACCTGGGAACACAACTTCCAGAAATGTTGTGTTGTCCTAGAAAGCAGTTTTGGGAACAGAGAAATGCTGCGGCCTTGTGGCCGTTTCCCCCAACAGCACCTTTAAAGACAGTAGTAGTGGTCACTAAATATTCACACTCATTACAAGCCTGTAAATGTCACCTGTTGTCAAAAAAATGCTGGGGTCAAAAATCGACGAAAAATTCAAAACAGGGCAACCTTCCCAGAAGACCACTTCAAGTGGTTTCTTGTACTCACAGTTTTTTTCTGTTTTTGTGTAACAGAAAGAAAACGAAGCATGGAAAAATGCTGAACATTAGGAATTATTAAAGACATGCAAATTCAAATTACAAAAACCTATCAGCTCACACCAGTCATAATGGCCATCAGCAAAAATTCTGCAAACAATAAATGCTGAAGGGGTTGTGGAGAAATGCGCACCCTCATTTCTGAGTGGGACATGGTAAGAATCAGTAATGAAAACACAAAGGAGGTGCCTTGATAAGGTAAATATTGAGCTACGATTCAATCAAGCATACCCACTGCTGGGCCTATCACCTGAGAGAATGAGAATCCAAAAGACACAGGGTGGCAATCCTGCACTCCAGCAATATTTACCACAGCCAACACTTGGAAGCAACAAAAATGTCTGTCAACAGAGGAAGGCACAAAGAAGAAGTGGTCCATGTACACAGTGGAATATTACTCCAATAAAAAAATATATATACTTTCAATTTAGAAACCAAACGTAAGTAAGGAGACATCAGCTTTTGGGGGTTTGTCCTGGCACATTCCTCTCTAATATGTAACCGAGGAACACCACTGGCAGGAAGGACTCCTTCTGTAATTCCCAGAATGGGGAAAGGAGAAATGCTGCCGCCCAATGGCCGATACCTGCAACAGCAGCTTTAAAACCTGTGCTCATGGTCACTTCATATGCACAAGTACTGGAGGGCTGTAAATGAAACCTGCCCTCAAAATGTCTTCAGGGAGGTAATGGCCAAAATATTTCAAAATGTGACACATACTTCAAGAAAACCATTTGAAGAGGTAAGCGCTACTCACAGCTTGAAAAAAAAGAGGACATGCCTGAAAGTTCAATTTCAAGGGAGTATGAGATGCATGCAAATCGAACCTCAAAGAGGTGTCAGCTCACACCTGTTAGAATAAACATCAGCAGAAAAACTACAAACAATAAATGCTGAAAGGGTTGTGGACAAGGGCATACCCTCAAATTTAAGTGGAACATAACCTGGTAAGAGCCACTAATGAGAACAGAATGGAGACGCCTTTACAAGGTAAACATTTTGCTACCATATGATCCAACAGGCCCTCTCCTGGGCCTATAACCGAAGAAGACATAGTTGAAAGACACAGGCAGGCAAATGTGCATTTCAGCAGTGTTACAATAACCAAGACATGGAAGCAACCCCAAAGTCCATCAACAGGTGAGTGAACAAAGAAAAACTGGTCCACGTACAGATGGAATATTAGCCAAGGAAAACAATGACACAATGCCATTTGCATCACCGTAGATGAGTCTAGAAGTAATCACGCAACTTGTAGTAAGTCAGAAAGCGAAAGACACGTATCCTGTGATATCACTTATAGGTGTTACCTAAAAATTGATACCAGTGAAGATATTTCCACAGAGAAAGGCAATCACAGATTCATTAAACAAACTTATGGTTCACCAATGGAAAGGTGTGAGGATTGGATACATTAGGATGTCAGAGTTAACAGAGCTATACAAACACAGGTGAAGTATATAATCACCAAAGACCTACGGAATACCAAGAGAAGACTACTCAACATTGTGTCATAACCTAAAATGGGAAAAGGATCCAAAGAAGAAAAGAGATAGGTATATGTGGAAAACAACCACATCTTGCACACCTAAAACAAGCAAAACATTGTAATCACACTTGCTGTGATAAACAATGAAAATTAAATTTAAAAAAAGAACAATATTTAGTGAGATATAAACTTAAGGGGCTTTTTCCTGGCCCATTCCATTCTAATTTGCAACCTAGAACAGGACTTCCATTGAGGCTCTGTTTCCCTAGTAACCAGATTTGGTTAATGAGAACTGCTGCCGCCTTGTGGCCGTTTCACACAACAGCAGCTCTAACTGCAGCTGTAATGGTTACTTGATAGTCAAAATAATTGCAGGCCTGTAAATGACACCTGTCCTCAAAACAATCCTTCGGTCGTAAATCGAGCAAAAATCTCAAAAGACATCCATATTTCAAAACGACAATTTCAAGAGGCATATTTTATGCACATTGTATATTCTGTCTCTTTTTTTTTATTATAGAAAAAGGCATGGAAAAACGCTCAACGTCAGGAATTAATAAAGCCATGCAAATCCAGTCTAGAAACACATTCACCTCACAGCCGTCAGAAGGATCATCAGCAAAAAAGTCTACATAGTATAAATGCTGAAGGGGTTTTAGAGAACTGTGTACCCTCTAGCTGCTGATGGGATGTAACCTGGTAAGAGCCAGTACAGAGAACAAAATGGAGGTGTGTTTAAAGGTAAAACTTGAGCTACTATGTGATCTGGTAGGCCCACTGATGGGCCTATCAGCTGAGTAGACCTGAATCGAAAAGACACAGGCTGGCAATCCTTCACTGCAGCAACATGTACCATAGCCAAGAGCTGAAAGAAACCAAAATGTCCATCAACAGAAAAATGCACCAAGAAGAAGTGGTCCATGTACACAATGGAATATTAGCCATGGAAAAACATGGAACAATGTTGTTGGCACCAGCATAGAAGGATCTAGTGATAATCACCCTACCTGAAGTAAGAAAGAAACCGAAGGACAGATATCCTATTACATCACTTATAGATGTTACCTAAAAATTGATAGCCATGAAATAATTTCCAAGAGAAGGACACTCATAGATTCAGGAAACCAAATTATGTTTAACCAAATGGAAAGGTGTAAGGAATGTATGAATTAGGATATGGGGGTAAACAGACATGTAGTAATACATATGAAATATATAATCACAAAATACCTATGGAATGCTAAAAGAGGTGTACTCAACACTCTGTAATAACCTACACGGGAAAGGATCTAAAGATGAATAGATCAATACATTGATATAATGAACCAGATTCTGTACACCTAGAAAAAACACAGTATTTTTATCCAATTTGCTGTGATAATAAATAAAAACTAAATGTAAAAAACAAACAAGAAGTAAGGAGATATAAGCTCTTGGGAGTTTGCCGTGGCACATTCTGCTCTAATTTGCAGCTTACAAACACGATTTCCGGGAACCGTCTGTTGCCCAAAAACCCAGAGTTGGAAATGTAGAAATGCTGCCGCCTTGTGGCCGTTTCCCACAAGAGCGGCTTTAAAACCACAGCTAACGGTCACTTAACATTCACAAGGACTCAGGACAGTAAAGGACAACTGCCCTCAAAAATTCACAACTGGCAAAATTTTCAAGGAGATAGTATGAAGAGGTAAATTTTACTCATTATTTTTCTAAAAACAAGGAAAATGGATAAAAGCTCAACAACATAAATTTTTAAACTCATGCAAATCTAGCCTACAAAAAGATTTCAACTCACACATGTCAACTACCATCAGCCAAAAGTCTACAAACAATAAATGCGGAAGGGGTTTTAGAGAACTGTGTACCCTCTAGCTGCTGGTGAGATGTAAAGTGATAAGAGCCAATAGTGAGACCAGAAAGGAGCTGTGTTTAAAAGTAAAAATTGAGCCAGCATTCCATTCAGCAGGCCCACTGCTGAGCCTCTCACCTGAAAATACCAGAGTCGAGAAGGCACAGGCTGCAACAGCTTCACTGCAGGATTTTTCACAATAGCCAAGACACGGAAGCAACCAAAATGTCCATCAATGGATGAATGGATAAAGAAGAAGTGGTCCATGTACATAATGGAATATTAGCCATGCAAAACAGTGAAACACTGCTCGTTGAGGCAACATTTATGAGCCTAGATATAATCTCAGAACATGACATAAGTCAGAAAGAAAAAGACATATAGTATGATATCACTTATAGGTGTTATCTAACAACTGACAAATATGATAGCATTTTCACAGAGAAAGAAACTCACAGACTTAGAGAACAAACTATTCTTATGTAAATGGAAAGGTGGGTGGTATGGAAAATTAAGATTAGGGTTACCATATGTGTACAAATACCTACTAAATACATTTATCAAACAGACCGACCATATAGCAAGGGAGGTCAATGGAGCACTCTGCAATAATTTACATGGGAAGAGTATCTGCACAAGAATATATTACGTGTGTGTGTGTGTGTGTGTGTGTGTGTGTGTATATATGTGTGTGTGTAATGTACAAATGAACCAGATTGTATACCCGTAGGACAAACAATATTCTAAACATTACCTCGATTTAAAAAGACTAAAAAATCGAACAAGAAATAATGGAATATTAACTTATGGGTTTTTTTCCTAGCACATTCCATTCTAATTTACAACCTGTGAACACGACTTCCAGAAAGGCTGTGCTGCCCTAGAAACCAGTTTTGGGAACAGAGAAATGCTGCGGCTTTGTGGCCGTTTCCCCCAACAGCACCTTTAAAGCCAGTAGTAGTGGTCACTAAATATTCACACTCATTACAAGCCTGTAAATGTCACCTGTTGTCAAAAAAATGCTGGGGTCAAAAATCGACGAAAAATTCAAAACAGGGCAGCCTTCCCAGAAGACCACTTCAAGTGGTTTATTGTACTCACAGCTTTTTTCTGTTTTTGTGTAACAGAAAGAAAACAAAGCATGGAAAAATGCTGAACATTAGGAATTATTAAAGACATGCAAATCCAAATTACAAAAACCTATCAGCTCACGCCAGTCATAATGGCCATCACCAAAAATTCTGCAAACAATAAATGCTGAAGGGGTTGTGGAGAAATGCGCACCCTCGTTTCTAAGTGGGACGTGGTAAGAACCAGTAATGAAAACACAAAGGAAGTGCCTTGATAAGGTAAATATTGAGCTACGATTCAATCAAGCATACCCACTGCTGGGCCTATCACCTGAGAGGATGAGAATCCAAAAGACACAGGGTGGCAATCCTGCACTCCAGCAATATTTACCACAGCCAACACTTGGAAGCAACAAAAATGTCTGTCAACAGAGGAAGGCACAAAGAAGAAGTGGTCCATGTACACAATGGAATATTACTCCAATAAAAAAATATATATACTTTCAATTTAGAAACCAAACGTAAGTAAGGAGACATCAGCTTTTGGGGGTTTGTCCGGGCACATTCCTCTCTAATATATAACCGAGGAACACAACTGGCAGGAAGGACTCCTTCTGTAATTCCCAGAATGGGGAAAGGAGAAATGCTGCCGCCCAATGGCCGATACCTGCAACAGCAGCTTTAAAACCTGTGCTCATGGTCACTTCATATGCACAAGTACTGGAGGGCTGTAAATGAAACCTGCCTTCAAAATGTCTTCAGGGAGGTAACGGCCAAAATATTTCAAAATGTGACACATACTTCAAGAAAACCATTTGAAGAGGTAAGCGCTACTCACAGCTTGAAGAAAAAGAGGACATGCCTGAAAGTTCAATTTCAAGGGAGTATGAGATGCATGCAAATCCAACCTCAAAGAGGTGTCAGCTCACACCTGTCAGAATAAACATCAGCAGAAAAACTACAAACAATAAATGCTGAAAGGGTTGTGGACAAGGGCATACCCTCAAATTTAAGTGGAACATAACCTGGTAAGAGCCACTAATGAGAACAGAATGGAGACGCCTTTACAAGGTAAACATTTTGCTACCATATGATCCAACAGGTCCTCTCCTGGGCCTATAACCGAAGAAGACATAGTTGAAAGACACAGGCAGGCAAATGTGCATTTCAGCAGTGTTACAATAACCAAGACATGGAAGCAACCCCAAAGTCCATCAACAGGTGAGTGAACAAAGAAAAACTGGTCCACGTACAGATGGAATATTAGCCAAGGAAAACAATGACACAATGCCATTTGCATCACCGTAGATGAGTCTAGAAGTAATCACGCAACTTGTAGTAAGTCAGAAAGCGAAAGACACGTATCCTATGATATCACTTATAGGTGTTACCTAAAAATTGATACCAGTGAAGATATTTCCACAGAGAAAGGCAATCACAGATTCATTAAACAAACTTATGGTTCACCAATGGAAAGGTGTGAGGATTGGATACATTAGGATGTCAGAGTTAACAGAGATATACAAACACAGGTGAAGTATATAATCACCAAAGACCTATGGAATACCAAGAGAAGACTACTCAACATTGTGTCATAACCTAAAATGGGAAAAGGATCCAAAGAAGAAAAGAGATAGGTATATGTGGAAAACAACCACATCTTGCACACCTAAAACAAGCAAAACATTGTAATCACACTTGCTGTGATAAACAATGAAAATTAAATTTTAAAAAGGAACAATATTTAGTGAGATATAAACTTAAGGGGCTTCTTCCTGGCCCATTCCATTCTAATTTGCAACCTAGAACAGGACTTCCATTGAGGCTCTGTTTCCCTAGTAACCAGATTTGGTTAATGAGAACTGCTGCCGCCTTGTGGCCGTTTCACACAACAGCAGCTCTAACTGCAGCTGTAATGGTTACTTGATAGTCAAAATAATTGCAGGCCTGTAAATGACACCTGTCCTCAAAACAATCCTTCGGTTGTAAATCAAGCAAAAATCTCAAAAGACATCCATATTTCAAAACGACAGTTTCAAGAGGCATATTTTATGCACATTGTATATTCTGTCTCTTTTTTTTGTTATAGAAAAAGGCATGGAAAAACGCTCAACATCAGGAATTAATAAAGCCATGCAAATCCAGTCTAGAAACACATTCACCTCACAGCCGTCAGAAGGATCATCAGCAAAAAAGTCTACATAGTATAAATGCTGAAGGGGTTTTAGAGAACTGTGTACCCTCTAGCTGCTGATGGGATGTAACCTGGTAAGAGCCAGTACAGAGAACAAAATGGAGGTGTGTTTAAAGGTAAAACTTGAGCTACTATGTGATCTGGTAGGCCCACTGATGGGCCTATCAGCTGAGTAGACCTGAATCAAAAAGACACAGGCTGGCAATCCTTCACTGCAGCAACATGTACCATAGCCAAGAGCTGGAAGAAACCAAAATGTCCATCAACAGAAAAATGCACGAAGAAGAAGTGGTCCATGTACACAATGGAATATTAACCATGGAAAAGCATGGAACAATGCTGTTGGCACCACCATAGAAGGATCTAGAGATAATCACCCTACCTGAAGTAAGAAAGAAAACGAAAGACAGATATCCTATTACATCACTTATAGGTGTTACCTAAAAATTGATAGCCATGAAATAATTTCCAAGAGAAGGACACTCATAGATTCAGAAAACCAAATTATGTTTAACCAAATGGAAAGGTGTAAGGAATGTATGAATTAGGATATGGGGGTTAACAGACATGTAGTAATACATATGAAATATATAATCACAAAATACCTATGGAATGCTAAAAGAGGTGTACTCAACACTCTGTAATAACCTACATGGGAAAGGATCCAAAGATGAATAGATCTATACATAGATATAATGAAGCAGATTCTGTTCAGCTAGAACTAACACAAAAATTTTCTCAAATTTGCTCTTATAATTAATAGAAATTAAATTTAAAAAAAGCAAAGAAGAATTATGGAGATATAAGCTCTTCGCCATTTGCCCTGACACATTCCACTCTAAATTGCAGCCTACAAACATGATTTCCAGGAAAGATTTGTTGCACAAAATCCCAGAATTGGAAACGTAGGAATGCTGTCACCTTTTGCCATTTCCCGCAAGAGCGGCTTTAAAACCACAGGTAACTGTCACTTAACATTCACAAGGACTCACTCTGGGCTGTAAAGCACACCTGCCATCAAAACTTGTGCTGAGGTATGGAATGGCCAAAAAAATTCAAAGCTGGCAAATTTTTCAAGGAGATAGTATGAAGAGGTAAGTTTTACTCACTATTTTTCAAATAAAAAAAGAAAATGGATAAAAGCTCAACATCAGGAATTATTAGACTCATGCAAATCTAGCCTATAAAAAGGTTTCAACTCACGCAAGTCAACTACCATCAGCCAAAAGTCTACAAACAATAA
Organism: Stenella coeruleoalba; assembly: GCF_951394435.1. Classification (NCBI taxonomy): domain Eukaryota; kingdom Metazoa; phylum Chordata; class Mammalia; order Artiodactyla; family Delphinidae; genus Stenella; species Stenella coeruleoalba. Next base: position 2,859,782 of record NW_027646196.1, read on the forward strand.
ACGCTGAAGGTGTTTTAGAGAACTGTGTATCCTCTAGCTGCTTGTGAGATGTAAAGTGGTAAGATCCGGTAATGAGAACAGAAAGGAGCTGCGTTTAAAAGTAAAAATTGAGATGTCATTCGATCCAACACGCCCACCACTGGGCCTATCACCTAAGCGCCGAATCGAGAAGACACACGCTGACAAACCTGTACTGAAGTAATACTGAAAATAGCCAGGACATGGAAGCAGCAAAAATGTCAGTTAACAGATGAAAGGACAAAGAAGAAGTGGTACATGTACCTAATGGAAGATTAGCTTTCAAAAAAATGAACAATGTCGTTTTCATGACTACAGGTGAGTCTAGAAATAATCATATTATGTGAAGTCAAAAGTGTATGATATATATCCTATGATATAATTTATAGATGGTGTCTTAAGATTCCTACCAATGAACATATTTCCAAAGGAAAAGACACTCAGAGATGTATAAAACAAACTAATGGTTAACCAAAATGAAAGGTGGGAGGATGAGTAAATTAGGATTATGGGGTTAACATACATACACTAATATATGTTATAAGTATATAAACTTAAAATATATAAAATACACAAATCATATAATCATTAATATATATAAATTATATAATCACCAAACACCTACCAAATACGAAGAGAGCTCTACTCAACACTCTATAATAACCTACATGGTAACAGGATCCAATGATGAACAGATATATGTATGAAAAATTGTTCCTAATTGGTACATCCAGAGAATCCCAACACTCTAATAAAATTTACACCAATAGGGGCTTCCCTAGTGGTGCAGTGGTTGAGAATCTGCCTGCCAATGCAGGGGACACGGGTGCGAGCCCTGTCTGGGAGGATCCCACATGCCGTGGAGCAACTATGCCCATGAGCCACAACTACTGAGCTTGCGCGTCTACAGCCTGTGCTTCACAACAAGAGAGGACACAATACTGAGAGGCCCACGCACCTCGATGAAGAGTGGTCCCCGCTTGCTGCAACTAGAGAAAGCCCTCGCACAGAAACGAAGACGCAACACAGCCAAAAATAAATAAGTAAGTAAGAATATTAAAACCTATGGATTTATATGTCTCCATAAGTGAATCAAGCATGTGTACAGTGGCATAAGCGCAGCAGTGAAAATCAGATAAATACCAATATAAACATAAGTTTCTTAAACAAAGCACAATGACAGTGAAATAGAGAGCAATTCTTAAATAATTCACTCAGGGCTTGTGATGCAACCTGGATTTACCACATGTACACCCAGAGCTGGGTGACACATAAGGCTAGACACTTGGGGCTGATAGGATTGGTGAGGTTTGGTGAGCAAATGCAGACCCTTTGAAGTCATATTGCATGGTACCCATTCCATGGGTCTCAACTCTCCAGGTTTAAGGGATTCTTCCTTCAGCTAAACATGCATGTGGAACCCAGAGTATGATCCACCGAGTGATCGGGAAATGTGTTCAAATGTGTCTCAGTTTTTGTCCCCTGGTACTCGGGTGCAACATTCCAGACGCTTTACTAACACTCTCCCCACTTGGAGAGTCAGTGCCTTTAACCTCCTGTTTGGCCCAGTTTGGAATTTCTGCGGAAAATGAACAGGAATAGGGAGAACCAATGAGAGACTAGCTGGAGGTGTCTGGACGGGCAAATTAAACTCTCATTTCCCACCAGGAAGAGGAATTAACCAAAGGCTCAGCGTGCCGTGCCAGAACCACACTAGGGCCTGAAGCAATCCTGCGGTGTTGCGGCCAGCTCACAAGAAAGCGAGTTGAAGAAAGGAGCTCAGGGGCACTGTAATTCACAAACCTGCAGAGTTATAAATGACAGCTATCGTCCAAAAGTATATTGAAGTAAGGCTGCCAAGAGGACTTGAAAGCGGGGCAGAATTGTAGGAAACCAATTTCAGGAGGTAGACTGGAATTGCATGTAAAGCATAGGAAAAGAGGCAGAACGTCCACAATGATGCACTTGGCCAAAAAGTGCGTATGCATTTTTTCCTGAATATATTCAGGAAAAAACGCATATGCCCCTTTTGGCCAACCAAGCAAGCTTGCAAAGGAAATCTGCACTACAATGAAGTCTCACTGCCTCCCGGTAAAAAGGGCCATCTGAAAAAAGTGTAAAATCCAGAAAGGCAGGACAGGCCATGGAGAACTGGGAGCCTTGTTATGCTGATGGGCGGGATGTAAATTGCCAACAGCCACTCTGGAGAAGTGTATGGTGTTTCCTGAAACATCTAAGAAACAAAGCAACAGAGCCTAGGGCACTTCCACTTATGGTCCTATAGCTTAGGGAAATTAAAATCAAAAAGACACAGCCACCCCAAAGTTTCGGACGGCTCTGTTTACAAGAACCTCCTTTACGGTACAAGTTCAATATCACAGAAAGCGAAAAATGGATAAAGAAGTTGTGGTACTTACGTCCAATGCAATATCACTCAGCAATGAAATCTATATCATCAGGCCCATAGCAGCATAATGAGTGGATTCAGGTACGATGATTCTAAGTGAAATAAGTCACACAGAAAAAGAAACATCATAAGATATCACTACTACACGGAATGTAAATTGGTTACACAGGAACTGAATTACAAAACAGAACAGGGTCTCAAAAGTAGAAAACCAACTTATGCTTGCTTAAGGGGAAAGGTGAGTTGGGGTGCTGCATAAAACCAGAGATTGAAACTAGCACAGATACCGTTCTATAAGCCAAATATGTAATAGACAAGAGCTACTTCTTGCTCAACGAAGTTGACTTAACACCCCATATTAAACGCCTAAGAATATACCTGACTAGTAAGAATCTTAAAGCCTATGGATTTATATGTCTCCGAAAGAGAAACAAGCTTGTGTACAGCGGCATAAACGCAGCAGTGATAGGATTGGTGAGGATCGGTGAGCAAATGCAGACCCTTTGAAGTCATATTGCATAGTACCCATTCCATGGGTCTCAACCTCCAGGTTTAAGGGATTCTACCTTCAGCTAAAACATGCATGTGGAACCCAGAGTATGAACCACCATGTGATCGGGAAATGTGTTCAAATGTGTCTCAGTTTTCGTCGCCTGGTACTCGGGTGCAACATTCCAGATGCTTTACTAACACTCTCACCACTTGGAGAGTCAGTGCCTTTAACCTCCTGTTTGGCCCAGTTTGCAATTTCTGCGGAAGATGAACAGGAATAGGGAGAACCAATGAGAGACTAGCTGGAGGTGTCTGGACGGGCAAATTGAACTCTCATTTCCCACCAGGAAGAGGAATTATCCAAAGGCTCAGCGTGCTGTGCCGGAACCAGATTAGGGCCTGAAGCAATCCTGCGGTGTTGCGGCCAGCTCACAAGAAAGCGAGTTGAAGAAAGGAGTTCAGGGGCACTGTAATTCACAAACCTGCAGAGTTATAAATGACAGCTCTCGTCCAAAAATATACTGAAGTAAGGCTGCCAAGAGGACTTGAAAGAGGGGCAGAATTGCAGGAAACCGATTTCAGGAGGTAGACTGGAATTGCATTTAAAGCATAGGAAGAGAGGCAGAACGTCCACAATGATGCACTTGGCCAAAAAGGGCGTATGCGTTTTTTCCTGAATATATTCAGGAAGAAACGCATACGCCCTTTTTGGCCAACCAAGCAAGCTTGCAAAGGAAATCTGCACTACAATGAAGTCTCACTTCCCCCAGGTCAAAAGGGCCATCTGAAAAAAGTGTAAAATCCAGTAAGGCAGGACAGGCCATGGAGAACTGGGAGCCTTGTTATGCTGATGGGCGGGATGTAAATTGCCAACAGACACTCCGGAGAAGTGTATGGTGTTTCCTGAAACATCTAAAAAACAAAGCAACAGAGCCTAGGGCACTTCCACTTATGGTCCTATAGCTTAGGGAAATTAAAATCAAAAAGACACAGCCACCCCAAAGTTTGGGATAGCTCTGTTTACAAGAACCTCGTTTACGGTACAAGTTCCGTATGGCAGAAAGTGAAAAATGGATAAAGAAGTTGTTGTACTTACGTACAATGCAATATCACTCAGTAATGAAATCTATGTCATCAGGCCCATAGCAGCATAATGAGTGGGTTCAGGTATGATGATTCTAACTGAAATAAGTCACACAGAAAAAGAAACATCATAAGATATCACTTATACACGGAATGTAAACTTGGCTACACAGGAACTGAATTACAAAACAGAACAGGGTCGCAAATTTAGAAAACCAACTTATGCTTGCTTAAGGGGAAAGGTGAGTTGGGGTGCTGCATAAAACCAGAGATTGAAATGAGCACAGATAAAGTTCCTTAAGCCAAATATGGAATAGACAAGAGCTACTCCTTGCTCAACGAAATGGACTCAACACCCCATATTAAACGCCTCAGAATGTACCTGAATAGTAAGTATCTTAAAACCTATGGATTGCTATGTCTCCAAAAGAGAATCAAGCATGTGTACAGGGGCATAAACGCAGCAGTGATAGGATTGGAGAGGTTCGGTGAGCAAATGAAGACCCTTTGAAGTCATATTGCATGGTACCCATTCCACGGGTTTCAACTACCCAGGTTTAAGGTATTCTTCCTTCAGCTAAAACATGCATGTGGAACCTAGAGTATGATCAACCATGTGATCGGGAGATGTGTTCAAATATGTCTCAGTTTTCCTCTCCAGGTACTCGGGTACAACATTCCAGACGCTTTACTAACACTCTCCCCACTTGGAGAGTCAGCGCCTTTAACCTCCTGTTTGGCCCAGTTTGCAATTTCTGCGGAAGATGAACAGGAATAGGGAGAACCAATGAGAGACTAGCTGGAGGTGTCTGGATGGGCAAATTTAACTCTCATTTCCCACCAGGAAGAGGAAATAACCAAAGCTCAGCGTGCCGTGCCGGAACCATATAAGGGCCTGAAGCCATCCTGCGGTGTTGCGGCCAGCTCAAAAGAAAGCGAGTTGAAGAAAGGAGCTCAGGGGCACTGTAATTTACAAACCTGCAGAGTTATAAATGACAGCTATCATCCAAAAATATACTGAAGTAAGGCTGCCAAGAGGATTTGAAAGCGAGGCAGAATTGCAGGAAACCGATTTCAGGAGGTAGACTGGAATTGCATTGAAAGCATAGGAAAAGAGGCAGAACGTCCACAATGATGCACTTGGCCAAAAAGGGCGTATGCGTTTTTTCCTGAATATATTCAGGAAAAAACGCATACGCCCTTTTCGGCAACCAAGCAAGCTTGCAAAGGAAATCGGCACTACAATGAACTCTCACTTCCCCCCGGTCAAAAGGGCCATCTGAAAAAAGTGTAAAATCCAGAAAGGCAGGACAGGCCATGGAGAACTGGGAGCCTTGTTATGCTGATGGGTGGGATGTAAATTGCCAACAGACACTCGGGAGAAGTGAATGGTGTTTCCTGAAAAATCTAAAAAACAAAGCAACAGAGCCTAGGGCACTTCCACTTATGGTGCTATAGCTTAGGGAAATTAAAATCAAAAAGACACAGCCACCCCAAAGTTTGGGACGCCTCTGTTTACAAGAACCTCGTTTACAGTACAAGTTCAACATCGCAGAAAGTGAAAAATGGATAAAGAAGTTGTGGTATTTACTTACAAAGCAATATCACTCAGCAATGAAATCTATGTCATCAGGACCTTAGCAGCACAATGAGTGGATTCAGGTATGATGATTCTAACTGAAATAAGTCACACAGAAAAAGAAACATCATAAGATATCAGTAATACACAGAATGTAAACTTGGCTACACAGGTACTGAATTACAGAACAGAACAGGGTCTCAAATTTAGAAAACCAACTTATGCTTGCTTAAGGGTAAAGGTGAGTTGGGGTGCTGCATAAAACCAGAGATCGAAATGAGCACAGATAAAGTTCCTTAAGCCAAATATGGAATAGACAAGAGCTACTCCTTGCTCAACGAAATGGACTCAACACCGCATATTAAACGCCTAAGAATGTACCTGACTAGTAAGTATCTTAAAACCTATGGATTGCTATGTCTCCGAAAGAGAATCAAGCATGTGTACAGGGGCATAAACACAGCAGTGATAGGATTGGAGAGGGTCGGTGAGGAAATGAAGACCCTTTGAAGTCATATTGCATGGTACCCATTCCACGGGTTTCAACTACCCAGGTTTAAGGTATTCTTCCTTCAGCTAAAACATGCATGTGGAACCTAGAGTATGATCAACCATGTGATCGGGAGACGTGTTCAAATATGTCTCAGTTTTCGTACCCTGGTACTCGGGTGCAACATTCCAGACGCTTTACTAACACTCTCCCGACTTGGAGAGTCAGCGCCTTTAACCTCCTGTTTGGCCCAGTTTGCAATTTCTGCGGAAGATGAAGAGGAATAGCGAGAACCAATGAGAGACTAGCTGGAGGTGTCTGGACGGGCAAATTTAACTCTCATTTCCCACCAGGAAGATGAAATAACCAAAGGCTCAGCGTGCCGTGCCAGAACCAGATTAGGGCCTGAAGCCAACCTGCGGTTTTGCGGCCAGTCAAAAGAAAGCGAGTTGAAGAAAGGAGCTCAGGGGCACTGTAATTCACAACCTGCAGAGTTATAAATGACAGATATCGTCCAAAAATATACTGAAGTAAGGCTGCCAAGAGGACTTGAAAGCGGGGCAGAATTGCAGGAAACCGATTTCAGGAGGTAGACTGGAATTGCATTGAAAGCATAGGAAAAGAGGCAGAACGTCCACAATGATGCACTTGGCCAAAAAGGGCGTATGCGTTTTTTCCTGAATATATTCAGGAAAAAACGCATACGCCCTTTTTGGCCAACCAAGCAAGCTTGCAAAGGAAATCTGCACTACAATGAAGTCTCACTTCCCCCCGGTCAAAAGGGCCATGTGAAAAAAGTGTAAAATCCAGAAAGGCAGGACAGGCCATGGAGAACTGGGAGCCTTGTTATGCTGATGGGCGGGATGTAAATTGCCAACAGACACTCGGGAGAAGTGTATGGTGTTTCCTGAAACATCTAAAAAACAAAGCAACAGAGCCTAGGGCACTTCCACTTATGGTCCTATAGCTTAGGGAAATTAAAATCAAAAAGACACAGCCACCCCAAAGTTTGGGACGCCTCTGTTTACGAGAACCTCGTTTACCATACAAGTTCAATATCACAGAAAGTGAAAAATGGATAAAGAACTTGTGGTACTTACGTACAATGCAGTATCACTCAGCAATGAAATCTATGTCATCAAGCCCGTAGCAGCATAATGAGTGGATTCAGGTATGATGATTCTAACTGAAATAAGTCACACAGAAAAAGAAACATCATAAGATATCACTAATACACGGAATGTAAACTTGGCTACACAGGAACTGAATTCCAAAACAGAACAGGGTCTCAAATTTAGAAAACCAACTTATGCTTGCTTAAGGGGAAAGGTGAGTTGGGGTGCTGCATAAAACCAGAGATTGAAATGAGCACAGATAAAGTTCCTTAAGCCAAATATGGAATAGACAAGAGCTACTCCTTGCTCAACAAAATGGACTCAACACCCCATATTAAACGCCTCAGAATGTACCTGACTAGTAAGTATCTTAAAACCTATGGATTGCTATGTCTCCAAAAGAGAATCAAGCATGTGTACAGGGGCATAAACGTAGCAGTGATAGGATTGGAGAGGTTCGGTGAGCAAATGCAGACCCTTTGAAGTCATATTGCATGGTACTCATTCCATGGGTCTCCACTCTCCAGGTTTAAGGTATTCTTCCTTCAGCTACAACATGCATGTGGAACCCAGAGTATGATCAACCGTGCGAATGGGAGACGTGTTCAAATATGTCTCAGTTTTCCTCCCCAGGTACTCGGGTGCAACATTCCAGACGCTTTACTAACACTCTCCCCACTTGGCGAATCAGCGCCTTTAACCTCCTGTTTGGCCCAGATTGCAATTTCTGCGGAAGATGAACAGGAATAGGGAAAACCAATGAGAGACTAGCTGGAGGTGTCTGGACGGGCAAATTTAACTCTCATTTCCCACCAGGAAGAGGAAATAACCAAAGGCTCAGCGTGCCGTGCCGGAACCATATTAGGGCCTGAAGCCATCCTGCGGTGTTGCGGCCAGCTCAAAAGAAAGCGAGTTGAAGAAAGGAGCTCAGGGGCACTGTAATTTACAAACCTGCAGAGTTATAAATGACAGCTATCATCCAAAAATATACTGAAGTAAGGCTGCCAAGAGGACTTGAAAGCGGGGCAGAATTGCAGGAAACCGATTTCAGGAGGTAGACTGGAATTGCATTGAAAGCATAGGAAAAGAGGCAGAACGTCCACAATGATGCACTTGGCCAAAAAGGGCATATGCGTTTTTTCCTGAATATATTCAGGGAAAAACGCATACGCCCTTTTTGGCCAACCAAGCAAGCTTGCAAAGGAAATCTGCACTACAATGAAGTCTCACTTCCCCCCGGTCAAAAGGGCCATCTGAAAAAAGTGTAAAATCCAGAAAGGCAGGACAGGCCATGGAGAACTGGGAGCCTTGTTATGCTGATGGGTGGGATGTAAATTGCCAACAGACACTCGGGAGAAGTGTATGGTGTTTCCTGAAACATCTAAAAAACAAAGCAACAGAGCCTAGGGCACTTCCACTTATGGTCCTATAGCTTAGGGAAATTAAAATCAAAAAGACACAGCCACCCCAAAGTTTGGGACGCCTCTGTTTACAAGAATCTCGTTTACAGTACAAGTTCAACATCGCAGAAAGTGAAAAATGGATAAAGAAGTTGTGGTATTTACTTACAAAGCAATATCACTCAGCAATGAAATCTATGTCATCAGGACCTTAGCAGCACAATGAGTGGATTCAGGTGTGATGATTCTAACTGAAATAAGTCACACAGAAAAAGAAACATCATAAGATATCAGTAATACACAGAATGTAAACTTGGCTACACAGGAACTGAATTACAGAACAGAACAGGGTCTCAAAAGTAGAAAACCAACTTATGCTTGCTTAAGGGTAAAGGTGAGTTGGGGTGCTGCATAAAACCAGAGATCGAAATGAGCACAGATAAAGTTCCTTAAGCCAAATATGGAATAGACAAGAGCTACTCCTTGCTCAACGAAATGGACTCAACACCGCATATTAAACGCCTAAGAATGTACCTGACTAGTAAGTATCTTAAAACCTATGGATTGCTATGTCTCCAAAACAGAATCAAGCGTGTGTACAGGGGCATAAACGTAGCAGTGATAGGATTGGAGAGGGTCGGTGAGGAAATGAAGACCCTTTGAAGTCATATTGCATGGTACCCATTAAACGGGTTTCAACTACCCAGGTTTAAGGTATTCTTCCTTCAGCTAAAACATGCATGTGGAACCCAGAGTATGATCAACCGTGTGATCGGGAGACATGTTCAAATATATCTCAGTTTTCGTACCCTGGTACTCGGGTGCAACATTCCAGACGCTTTACTAACACTCTCCCGACTTGGAGAGTCAGCGCCTTTAACCTCCTGTTTGGCCCAGTTTGCAATTTCTGCGGAAGATGAACAGGAATAGGGAGAACCAATGGGAGACTAGCTGGAGGTGTCTGGACGGGCAAATTTAACTCTCATTTCCCACCAGGAAGAGGAAGTAACTAAAGGCTCACCGTGCCACGCCGGAACCAGATTAGGCCCTGAAGCCATCCTGCGGTGTTGCGGCCAGCTCACAAGAAAGCGAGTTGAAGAAAGGAGCTCAAGGTCACTGTAATTCGCAAACCTGCAGAGTTATAAATGACAGCTATCGTCCAAATATATACTGAAGTAAGGCTGCCAAGAGGACGTGAAAGCGGGGCAGAATTGCAGGAAACCGATTTCAGGAGGTAGACTGGAATTGCATTGAAAGCATAGGAAAAGAGGCAGAACGTCCACAATGATGCACTTGGCCAAAAAGGGCGTATGCGCTTTTTCCTAAATATATTCAGGAAAAACAAAGCAACAGAGCCTAGGGCACTTCCACTTATGGTCCTATAGCTTAGGGAAATTAAAATAAAAAAGACACAGCTACCCCAAAGTTTGGGACACCTCTGTTTACAAGAACCTCGTTTACCGTACAAGTTCAATATCACAGAAAGTGAAAAATGGATAAAGAACTTGTGGTACTTACGTACAATGCAGTATCACTCAGCAATGAAATCTATGTCGTCAGGCCTGTAGCAGCATAATGAGTGGATTCAGGTACGATGATTCTAACTGAAATAAGTCACACAGAAAAAGAAACATCATAAGATATCACTAATACACGGAATGTAAACTTGGCTACACAGGAACTGAATTCCAAAACAGAACAGGGTCTCAAATTTAGAAAACCAACTTATGCTTGCTTAAGGGGAAAGGTGAGTTGGGGTGCTGCATGAAACCAGAGATTGAAATGAGCACAGATAAAGTTCCTTAAGCCAAATATGGAATAGACAAGAGCTACTCCTTGCTCAGTGAAATGGACTCAACACCGCATATTAAACGCCTAAGAATGTACCTGACTAGTAAGTATCATAAAACCTATGGATTGCTATGTCTCCGAAAGAGTATCAAGCATGTGTACAGGGGCATAAACAGAGCAGTGATAGGATTGGAGAGGTTCGGTGAGCAAATGAAGACCCTTTGAAGTCATATTGCATGGTACCCATTCCACGGGTCTCAACTCTCCAGGTTTAATGTATTCTTCCTTCAGCTAAAACATGCATGTGGAACCTAGAGTATGATCAACCATGTGATTGGGAGACGTGTTCAAATATGTCTCAGTTTTCCTCCCCTGGTACTCGGGTGCAACATTCCAGACGCTTTACTAACACTCTCCCGACTTGGAGAGTCAGTCCCTTTAACCTCTTGTTTGGCTCAGTTTGCAATTTCTGCGGAAGATGAACAGGAATAGGGAGAACCAATGAGAGACTAGCTGGAGGTGTCTGGACGGGCAAATTTAACTCTCATTTCCCACCAGGAAGAGCAAATAACCAAAGGCTCAGCGTGCCGTGCCGGAACCAGATTAGGGCCTGAAGCCATCCTGTGTTGTTGCGGCCAGCTCAAAAGAAAGCGAGTTGAAGAAAGGAGCTCAGGGGCACTGTAATGCACAAACCTGCAGAGTTATAAATGACAGCTATCGTCCAAAAATATACTGAAGTAAGGCTGCCAAGAGGACTTGAAAGCGGGGCAGAATTGCAGGAAACCGATTTCAGGAGGTAGACAGGAATTGCATTGAAAGCATAGGAAAAGAGGCAGAACGTCCACAATGATGCAATTGGCCAAAAAGGGCGTATGCGTTTTTTCCTGAATATATTCAGGAAAAAACGCATACGCCCTTTTTGGCCAACCAAGCAAGCTTGCAGAGGAAACCTGCACTACATTGAAGTCTCACTTCCCCCGGGTCAAAAGGACCATCTGAAAAAAGTGTAAAATCCAGAAAGGCAGGACAGGCCATGGAGAACTGGGAGCCTTGTTATGCTGATGGGCGGGATGTAAATTGCCAACAGATACTCGGGAGAAGTGTATGGTGTTTCCTGAAACATCTAAAAAACAAAGCAACAGAGCCTAGGGCACTTCCACTTATGGTCCTATAGCTTAGGGAAATTAAAATCAAAAAGGCACAGCCACCCCAAAGTTTGGGACGCCTCTGTTTACAAGAACCTCGTTAACCATACAAGTTCAATATCACAGAAAGTGAAAAATGGATAAAGAACTTGTGGTACTTACGTAGAATGCAGTATCACTCAGCAATGAAATCTATGTCATCAGGCCTGTAGCAGCATAATGAGTGGATTCAGGTACGATGATTCTAACTGAAATAAGTCACACAGAAAAAGAAACATCATAAGATATCAGTAATACACGGGATGTAAACTTGGCTACACAGGAACTGAATTAGAGAACAGAACAGGGTCTCAAATTCAGAAAACCAACTTATGCTTGCTTAAGGGGAAAGGTGAGTTGAGGTGCTGCATAAAACCAGAGATTGAAATGAGCACAGATAAAGTTCCTTAAGCCAAATATGGAATAGACAAGAGCTACTCCTTGCTCAATGAAATAGACTCAACACCGCATATTAAACGCCTAAGAATGTACCTGACTAGTAAGTATCTTAAAACCTATGGATTGCTATGTCTCCGAAAGAGAATGAAGCATGTGTACAGGGGCATAAACGCAGCAGTGATAGGATTGGAGAGGTTCGGTGAGCAAATGAAGACCCTTTGAAGTCATATTGCATGGTACCCATTCCACGGGTCTCAACTCTCCAGGTTTAAGGTATTCTTCCTTCAGCTAAAACATGCATGTGGAACCCAGAGTATGATCAACCGTGTGAACGGGAGACGTTTTTAAATATGTCTCAGTTTTCCTCCCCTGGTACTCGGGTGCAACATTCCAGACGCTTTACTAACACTCTCCCCACTTGGAGAGTCAGCGCCTTTAACCTCCTGTTTGGCCCAGTTTGCAATTTCTGTGGAAGATGAACAGGAATAGGGATTACCAATGAGAGACTATTTGGAGGTGTCTAGACGGGCAAATTTAACTCTCATTTCCCACCAGGAGGAGGAAATAACCAAAGGCTCAGCGTGCCATGCCGGAACCAGATTAGGGCCTGAAGCCATCCTGCGGAGTTGCGGCCAGCTCAAAAGAAAGCGAGTTGAAGAAAGGAGCTCAGGGGCACTGTAATTCACAAACCTGCAGAGTTATAAATGACAGCTATCGTCCAAAAATATACTGAAATAAGGCTGCCAAGAGGACTTGAAAGTGGGGCAGAATTGCAGGAAACCGATTTCAGGAGGTAGACTGGAATTGCATTGAAAGCATAGGAAAAGAGGCAGAACGTCCACAATGATGCACTTGGCCAAAAACGGCGTATGCGTTTTTTCCTGAATATATTCAGGAAAAAACGCATACGCCCTTTTTGGCCAACCAAGCAAGCTTGCAAAGGAAATCTGCACTACAATGAAGTCTCACTTCCCCCCGGTCAAAAGGGCCATGTGAAAAAAGTGTAAAATCCAGAAAGGCAGGACAGGCCATGGAGAACTGGGAGCCTTGCTATGCTGATGGGCGGGATGTAAATTGCCAACAGACACTCCGGAGAAGTGTATGGTGTTTCCTGAAACATCTAAAAAACAAAGCAACAGAGCCTAGGGCACTTCCACTTATGGTCCTATAGCTTAGGGAAATTAAAATCAAAAAGACACAGCCACCCCAAAGTTTGGGACGCCTCTGTTTACAAGAACCTCGTTTACCGTACAAGTTCAGTATCACAGAAAGTGAAAATGGATAAAGAACTTGTGGTACTTACGTACAATGCAGTATCACTCAGCAATGAAATCTTTGTCATCAGACCCGTAGCAGCATAATGAGTGGATTCAGGTACGATGATTCTAACTGAAATAAGTCACACAGGAAAAGAAACATCATAAGATATCAGTAATACACGGAATGTAAACTTGGCTACACAGGAACTGAATTCCAAAACAGAACAGGGTCTCAAATTTAGAAAACCAACTTATGCTTGCTTAAGGGGAAAGGTGAGTTGGGGTGCTGCATAAAACCAGAGATTGAAATGAGCACAGATAAAGTTCCTTAAGCCAAATATGGAATAGACAAGAGCTACTCCTTGCTCAACGAAATGGACTCAACACCGCATATTAAACGCCTAAGAATGTACCTGACTAGTAAGTATCTTAAAACCTATGGATTGCTATGTCTCCGAAAGAGAATCAAGCATGTGTACAGGGGCATAAACACAGCAGTGATAGGATTGGAGAGGTTCGGTGAGCAAATGAAGACCCTTTGAAGTCGTATTGCATGCTACCCATTCCACGAGTTTCAACTACCCAGGTTTAAGGTATTCTTCCTTCAGCTAAAACATGCATGTGGAACCTAGAGTATGATCAACCATGTGATCAGGAGACGTGTTCAAATATGTCTCAGTTTTCGTACCCTGGTACTCGGGTGCAACATTCCAGACGCTTTACTAACACTCTCCCGACTTGGAGAGTCAGTCCCTTTAACCTCTTGTTTGGCTCAGTTTGCAATTTCTGCGGAAGATGAACAGGAATAGGGAGAACCAATGAGAGACTAGCTGGAGGTGTCTGGACGGGCAAATTTAACTCTCATTTCCCACCAGGAAGAGCAAATAACCAAAGGCTCAGCGTGCCGTGCCGGAACCAGATTAGGGCCTGAAGCCATCCTGTGTTGTTGCGGCCAGCTCAAAAGAAAGCGAGTTGAAGAAAGGAGCTCAGGGGCACTGTAATGCACAAACCTGCAGAGTTATAAATGACAGCTATCGTCCAAAAATATACTGAAGTAAGGCTGCCAAGAGGACTTGAAAGCGGGGCAGAATTGCAGGAAACCGATTTCAGGAGGTAGACAGGAATTGCATTGAAAGCATAGGAAAAGAGGCAGAACGTCCACAATGATGCAATTGGCCAAAAAGGGCGTATGCGTTTTTTCCTGAATATATTCAGGAAAAAACGCATACGCCCTTTTTGGCCAACCAAGCAAGCTTGCAGAGGAAACCTGCACTACATTGAAGTCTCACTTCCCCCGGGTCAAAAGGACCATCTGAAAAAAGTGTAAAATCCAGAAAGGCAGGACAGGCCATGGAGAACTGGGAGCCTTGTTATGCTGATGGGCGGGATGTAAATTGCCAACAGATACTCGGGAGAAGTGTATGGTGTTTCCTGAAACATCTAAAAAACAAAGCAACAGAGCCTAGGGCACTTCCACTTATGGTCCTATAGCTTAGGGAAATTAAAATCAAAAAGGCACAGCCACCCCAAAGTTTGGGACGCCTCTGTTTACAAGAACCTCGTTAACCATACAAGTTCAATATCACAGAAAGTGAAAAATGGATAAAGAACTTGTGGTACTTACGTAGAATGCAGTATCACTCAGCAATGAAATCTATGTCATCAGGCCTGTAGCAGCATAATGAGTGGATTCAGGTACGATGATTCTAACTGAAATAAGTCACACAGAAAAAGAAACATCATAAGATATCAGTAATACACGGGATGTAAACTTGGCTACACAGGAACTGAATTAGAGAACAGAACAGGGTCTCAAATTCAGAAAACCAACTTATGCTTGCTTAAGGGGAAAGGTGAGTTGAGGTGCTGCATAAAACCAGAGATTGAAATGAGCACAGATAAAGTTCCTTAAGCCAAATATGGAATAGACAAGAGCTACTCCTTGCTCAATGAAATAGACTCAACACCGCATATTAAACGCCTAAGAATGTACCTGACTAGTAAGTATCTTAAAACCTATGGATTGCTATGTCTCCGAAAGAGAATGAAGCATGTGTACAGGGGCATAAACGCAGCAGTGATAGGATTGGAGAGGTTCGGTGAGCAAATGAAGACCCTTTGAAGTCATATTGCATGGTACCCATTCCACGGGTCTCAACTCTCCAGGTTTAAGGTATTCTTCCTTCAGCTAAAACATGCATGTGGAACCCAGAGTATGATCAACCGTGTGAACGGGAGACGTTTTTAAATATGTCTCAGTTTTCCTCCCCTGGTACTCGGGTGCAACATTCCAGACGCTTTACTAACACTCTCCCCACTTGGAGAGTCAGCGCCTTTAACCTCCTGTTTGGCCCAGTTTGCAATTTCTGTGGAAGATGAACAGGAATAGGGATTACCAATGAGAGACTATTTGGAGGTGTCTAGACGGGCAAATTTAACTCTCATTTCCCACCAGGAGGAGGAAATACCCAAAGGCTCAGCGTGCCATGCCGGAACCAGATTAGGGCCTGAAGCCAACCTGCGGAGTTGCGGCCAGCTCAAAAGAAAGCGAGTTGAAGAAAGGAGCTCAGGGGCACTGTAATTCACAAACCTGCAGAGTTATAAATGACAGCTATCGTCCAAAAATATACTGAAGTAAGGCTGCCAAGAGGACTTGAAAGCGGGGCAGAATTGCAGGAAACCGATTTCAGAAGGTAGACTGGAATTGCATTGAAAGCATAGGAAAAGAGGCAGAACGTCCACAATGATGCACTTGGCCAAAAAGGGCGTATGCGTTTTTTCCTGAATATATTCAGGAAAAAACGCATACGCCCTTTTTGGCCAACCAAGCAAGCTTGCAAAGGAAAACTGCACTACAATGAATTCTCACTTCCCCCCGATCAAAAGGGCCATCTGAAAAAAGTGTAAAATCCAGAAAGGCAGGACAAGCCATGGAGAACTGGGAGCCTTGTTATGCTGATGGGCGGGATGTAAATTGCCAACAGACACTTGGGAGAAGTGTATGGTGTTTCCTGAAACATCTAAAAAACAAAGCAACAGAGCCTAGGGCACTTCCACTTATGGTCCTATAGCTTAGGGAAATTAAAATCAAAAAGACACAGCCACCCCAAAGTTTGGAACGGCTCTGTTTACAAGAACCTCGTTTACAGTACAAGTTCAACATCGCAGAAAGTGAAAAATGGATAAAACACTTGTGGTACTTACGTACAATGCAGTATCACTCAGCAATGAAATCTATGTCATCAGGCCCTTAGCAACACAATGAGTGGATTCAGGTATGATGATTCTAACTGAAATAAGTCACACAGAAAAAGAAACATCATAAGATATCAGTAATACACGGAATATAAACTTGGCTACAGAGGAACTGAATTACAGAAGAGAACATGGTCTCAAATTTAGAAAACCAACTTATGCTTGCTTAAGGGGAAAGGTGAGTTGGGGTGCTGCATAAAACCAGAGATTGAAATGAGCACAGATAAAGTTCCTTAAGCCAAATATGGAATAGACAAGAGCTACTCCTTGCTCAACGAAATGGACTCAACACCGCATATTAAACGCCTAAGAATGTACCTGACTAGTAAGTATCTTAAAACCTATGGATTGCTATGTCTCCGAAAGAGAATCAAGCATGTGTACAGGGGCATAAACGCAGCAGTGATAGGATTGGAGAGGTTCGGTGAGCAAATGAAGACCCTTTGAAGTCATATTGCATGGTACCCATTCCACTGGTTTCAACTACCCAGGTTTAAGTTATTCTTCCTTCAGCTAAAACATGCATGTGGAACCTAGAGTATGATCAACCATGTGATTGAGAGACGTGTTCAAATATGTCTCAGTTTTCATACCCTGGTACTCGGGTGCAACATTCCAGACGCCTTCCTAACACTCTCCCAACTTGGAGAGTCAGTGCCTTTAACCTCCTGTTTGGCCCAGTTTGCAATTTCTGCGGAAGATGAACAGGAATAGCGAGAACCAATGAGAGACTAGCTGCAGGTGTCTGGACGGGCAAATTTAACTCTCATTTCCCACCAGGAAGAGGAATTAACCAAAGGCTCAGCGTGCCGTTCTGGAACCAGATTAGGGCCTGAAGCAATCCTGCGGTGTTGCGGCCAGGTCACAAGAAAGCGAGTTGAAGAAAGGATCTCAGGGGCACTGTAATTCACAAACCTGCAGAGTTATAAATGACAGCTACCATCCAAAAATATACTGAAGTAAGTCTGCCAAGAGGACTTGAAAGCGGGGCAGAATTGCAGGAATCCGATTTCAGGAGGTAGACTGGAATTGCATTGAAAGTATTGGAAAAGGGGCAGAGCGTCCACAATGATGCACTTGGCCAAAAAGGGCGTATGCGTTTTTTCCTGAATATATTCAATCTTGCAAAGGAAATCTGCACTACAATGAAGTCTCACTTCCCCCCAGTCAAAAGGGCCATCTGAAAAAAGTGTAAAATCCAGAAAGGCAGGACAGGCCATGGAGAACTGGGAGCCTTGTTATGCTGAAGGGCGGGATGTAAATTGCCAACAGCCACTGGGGAGTAGTGTATGGTGTTTCCTGAAACATCTAAAAAACAAAGCAACAGAGCCTAGGGCACTTCCACTTATGGTCCTATAGCTTAGGGAAATTAAAATAAAAAAGACACAGCCACCCCAAAATTTGGGACACCTCTGTTTACAAGAACCTCGTTTACCATACAAGTTCAATATCACAGAAAGTAAAAAATGGATAAAGAACTTGTGGTACTTACGTACAATGCAGTATCACTCAGCAATGAAATCTATGTCATCAGGCCCTTAGCAGCATAATGAGTGGATTCAGGTATGATGATTCTAACTGAAATAAGTCACACAGAAAAAGAAACATCATAAGATATCACTAACACACGGAATGTAAACTTGGCTACACAGAAACTGAATTCCAAAACAGAACAGGGTCTCAAATTTAGAAAACCAACTTATGCTTGCTTAAGGGTAAAGGTGAGTTGGGGTGCTGCATAAAACCAGAGATTGAAATGAGCACAGATAAAGTTCCTTAAGCCAAATATGGAATAGACAAGAGCTACTCCTTGCTCAACGAAATGGACTCAACACCCCATATTAAACGCCTCAGAATGTACCTGAATAGTAAGTATCTTAAAACCTATGGATTGCTATGTCTCCAAAAGAGAATCAAGCATGTGTACAGGGGCATAAACGCAGCAGTGATAGGATTGGAGAGGTTCGGTGAGCAAATGAAGACCCTTTGAAGTCATATTGCATGGTACCCATTCCACGGGTTTCAACTACCCAGGTTTAAGGTATTCTTCCTTCAGCTAAAACATGCATGTGGAACCTAGAGTATGATCAACCATGTGATCGGGAGATGTGTTCAAATATGTCTCAGTTTTCCTCTCCAGGTACTCGGGTACAACATTCCAGACGCTTTACTAACACTCTCCCCACTTGGAGAGTCAGCGCCTTTAACCTCCTGTTTGGCCCAGTTTGCAATTTCTGCGGAAGATGAACAGGAATAGGGAGAACCAATGAGAGACTAGCTGGAGGTGTCTGGATGGGCAAATTTAACTCTCATTTCCCACCAGGAAGAGGAAATAACCAAAGCTCAGCGTGCCGTGCCGGAACCATATAAGGGCCTGAAGCCATCCTGCGGTGTTGCGGCCAGCTCAAAAGAAAGCGAGTTGAAGAAAGGAGCTCAGGGGCACTGTAATTTACAAACCTGCAGAGTTATAAATGACAGCTATCATCCAAAAATATACTGAAGTAAGGCTGCCAAGAGGATTTGAAAGCGAGGCAGAATTGCAGGAAACCGATTTCAGGAGGTAGACTGGAATTGCATTGAAAGCATAGGAAAAGAGGCAGAACGTCCACAATGATGCACTTGGCCAAAAAGGGCGTATGCGTTTTTTCCTGAATATATTCAGGAAAAAACGCATACGCCCTTTTCGGCAACCAAGCAAGCTTGCAAAGGAAATCGGCACTACAATGAACTCTCACTTCCCCCCGGTCAAAAGGGCCATCTGAAAAAAGTGTAAAATCCAGAAAGGCAGGACAGGCCATGGAGAACTGGGAGCCTTGTTATGCTGATGGGTGGGATGTAAATTGCCAACAGACACTCGGGAGAAGTGAATGGTGTTTCCTGAAAAATCTAAAAAACAAAGCAACAGAGCCTAGGGCACTTCCACTTATGGTGCTATAGCTTAGGGAAATTAAAATCAAAAAGACACAGCCACCCCAAAGTTTGGGACGCCTCTGTTTACAAGAACCTCGTTTACAGTACAAGTTCAACATCGCAGAAAGTGAAAAATGGATAAAGAAGTTGTGGTATTTACTTACAAAGCAATATCACTCAGCAATGAAATCTATGTCATCAGGACCTTAGCAGCACAATGAGTGGATTCAGGTATGATGATTCTAACTGAAATAAGTCACACAGAAAAAGAAACATCATAAGATATCAGTAATACACAGAATGTAAACTTGGCTACACAGGTACTGAATTACAGAACAGAACAGGGTCTCAAATTTAGAAAACCAACTTATGCTTGCTTAAGGGTAAAGGTGAGTTGGGGTGCTGCATAAAACCAGAGATCGAAATGAGCACAGATAAAGTTCCTTAAGCCAAATATGGAATAGACAAGAGCTACTCCTTGCTCAACGAAATGGACTCAACACCGCATATTAAACGCCTAAGAATGTACCTGACTAGTAAGTATCTTAAAACCTATGGATTGCTATGTCTCCGAAAGAGAATCAAGCATGTGTACAGGGGCATAAACACAGCAGTGATAGGATTGGAGAGGGTCGGTGAGGAAATGAAGACCCTTTGAAGTCATATTGCATGGTACCCATTCCACGGGTTTCAACTACCCAGGTTTAAGGTATTCTTCCTTCAGCTAAAACATGCATGTGGAACCTAGAGTATGATCAACCATGTGATCGGGAGACGTGTTCAAATATGTCTCAGTTTTCGTACCCTGGTACTCGGGTGCAACATTCCAGACGCTTTACTAACACTCTCCCGACTTGGAGAGTCAGCGCCTTTAACCTCCTGTTTGGCCCAGTTTGCAATTTCTGCGGAAGATGAAGAGGAATAGCGAGAACCAATGAGAGACTAGCTGGAGGTGTCTGGACGGGCAAATTTAACTCTCATTTCCCACCAGGAAGATGAAATAACCAAAGGCTCAGCGTGCCGTGCCAGAACCAGATTAGGGCCTGAAGCCAACCTGCGGTTTTGCGGCCAGTCAAAAGAAAGCGAGTTGAAGAAAGGAGCTCAGGGGCACTGTAATTCACAACCTGCAGAGTTATAAATGACAGATATCGTCCAAAAATATACTGAAGTAAGGCTGCCAAGAGGACTTGAAAGCGGGGCAGAATTGCAGGAAACCGATTTCAGGAGGTAGACTGGAATTGCATTGAAAGCATAGGAAAAGAGGCAGAACGTCCACAATGATGCACTTGGCCAAAAAGGGCGTATGCGTTTTTTCCTGAATATATTCAGGAAAAAACGCATACGCCCTTTTTGGCCAACCAAGCAAGCTTGCAAAGGAAATCTGCACTACAATGAAGTCTCACTTCCCCCCGGTCAAAAGGGCCATGTGAAAAAAGTGTAAAATCCAGAAAGGCAGGACAGGCCATGGAGAACTGGGAGCCTTGTTATGCTGATGGGCGGGATGTAAATTGCCAACAGACACTCGGGAGAAGTGTATGGTGTTTCCTGAAACATCTAAAAAACAAAGCAACAGAGCCTAGGGCACTTCCACTTATGGTCCTATAGCTTAGGGAAATTAAAATCAAAAAGACACAGCCACCCCAAAGTTTGGGACGCCTCTGTTTACGAGAACCTCGTTTACCATACAAGTTCAATATCACAGAAAGTGAAAAATGGATAAAGAACTTGTGGTACTTACGTACAATGCAGTATCACTCAGCAATGAAATCTATGTCATCAAGCCCGTAGCAGCATAATGAGTGGATTCAGGTATGATGATTCTAACTGAAATAAGTCACACAGAAAAAGAAACATCATAAGATATCACTAATACACGGAATGTAAACTTGGCTACACAGGAACTGAATTCCAAAACAGAACAGGGTCTCAAATTTAGAAAACCAACTTATGCTTGCTTAAGGGGAAAGGTGAGTTGGGGTGCTGCATAAAACCAGAGATTGAAATGAGCACAGATAAAGTTCCTTAAGCCAAATATGGAATAGACAAGAGCTACTCCTTGCTCAACAAAATGGACTCAACACCCCATATTAAACGCCTCAGAATGTACCTGACTAGTAAGTATCTTAAAACCTATGGATTGCTATGTCTCCAAAAGAGAATCAAGCATGTGTACAGGGGCATAAACGTAGCAGTGATAGGATTGGAGAGGTTCGGTGAGCAAATGCAGACCCTTTGAAGTCATATTGCATGGTACTCATTCCATGGGTCTCCACTCTCCAGGTTTAAGGTATTCTTCCTTCAGCTACAACATGCATGTGGAACCCAGAGTATGATCAACCGTGCGAATGGGAGACGTGTTCAAATATGTCTCAGTTTTCCTCCCCAGGTACTCGGGTGCAACATTCCAGACGCTTTACTAACACTCTCCCCACTTGGCGAATCAGCGCCTTTAACCTCCTGTTTGGCCCAGATTGCAATTTCTGCGGAAGATGAACAGGAATAGCGAGAACCAATGAGAGACTAGCTGGAGGTGTCTGGACGGGCAAATTTAACTCTCATTTCCCACCAGGAAGAGGAAATAACCAAAGGCTCAGCGTGCCGTGCCGGAACCATATTAGGGCCTGAAGCCATCCTGCGGTGTTGCGGCCAGCTCAAAAGAAAGCGAGTTGAAGAAAGGAGCTCAGGGGCACTGTAATTTACAAACCTGCAGAGTTATAAATGACAGCTATCATCCAAAAATATACTGAAGTAAGGCTGCCAAGAGGACTTGAAAGCGGGGCAGAATTGCAGGAAACCGATTTCAGGAGGTAGACTGGAATTGCATTGAAAGCATAGGAAAAGAGGCAGAACGTCCACAATGATGCACTTGGCCAAAAAGGGCGTATGCGTTTTTTCCTGAATATATTCAGGAAAAAACGTATACGCCCTTTTTGGCCAACCAAGCAAGCTTGCAAAGGAAATCTGCACTACAATGAAGTCTCACTTCCCCCCGGTCAAAAGGGCCATCTGAAAAAAGTGTAAAATCCAGAAAGGCAGGACAGGCCATGGAGAACTGGGAGCCTTGTTATGCTGATGGGTGGGATGTAAATTGCCAACAGACACTCGGGAGAAGTGTATGGTGTTTCCTGAAACATCTAAAAAACAAAGCAACAGAGCCTAGGGCACTTCCACTTATGGTCCTATAGCTTAGGGAAATTAAAATCAAAAAGACACAGCCACCCCAAAGTTTGGGACGCCTCTGTTTACAAGAATCTCGTTTACAGTACAAGTTCAACATCGCAGAAAGTGAAAAATGGATAAAGAAGTTGTGGTATTTACTTACAAAGCAATATCACTCAGCAATGAAATCTATGTCATCAGGACCTTAGCAGCACAATGAGTGGATTCAGGTGTGATGATTCTAACTGAAATAAGTCACACAGAAAAAGAAACATCATAAGATATCAGTAATACACAGAATGTAAACTTGGCTACACAGGAACTGAATTACAGAACAGAACAGGGTCTCAAAAGTAGAAAACCAACTTATGCTTGCTTAAGGGTAAAGGTGAGTTGGGGTGCTGCATAAAACCAGAGATCGAAATGAGCACAGATAAAGTTCCTTAAGCCAAATATGGAATAGACAAGAGCTACTCCTTGCTCAACAAAATGGACTCAACACCGCATATTAAACGCCTAAGAATGTACCTGACTAGTAAGTATCTTAAAACCTATGGATTGCTATGTCTCCAAAACAGAATCAAGCGTGTGTACAGGGGCATAAACGTAGCAGTGATAGGATTGGAGAGGGTCGGTGAGGAAATGAAGACCCTTTGAAGTCATATTGCATGGTACCCATTAAACGGGTTTCAACTACCCAGGTTTAAGGTATTCTTCCTTCAGCTAAAACATGCATGTGGAACCTAGAGTATGATCAACCATGTGATCGGGAGACGTGTTCAAATATGTCTCAGTTTTCGTACCCTGGTACTCGGGTGCAACATTCCAGACGCTTTACTAACACTCTCCCGACTTGGAGAGTCAGCACCTTTAACCTCCTGTTTGGCCCAGTTTGCAATTTCTGCGGAAGATGAACAGGAATAGCGAGAACCAATGAGAGACTAGCTGGAGGTGTCTGGACGGGCAAATTTAACTCTCATTTCCCACCAGGAAGAGGAAATAACCAAAGGCTCAGCATGCCGTGCCGGAACCAGATTAGGGCCTGAAGCCATCCTGCGGTGTTGCGGCCAGCTCACAAGAAAGCGAGTTGAAGAAAGGAGCTCAGGGGCACTGTAATTCACAAACCTGCAGAGTTATAAATGACAGCTATCGTCCAAAAATATACTGAAGTAAGTCTGCCAAGGGGACTTGAAAGCGGGGCAGAATTGCAGGAAACCGATTTTAGGAGGTAGACTGGAATTGCATTGAAAGCATAGGAAAAGAGGCAGAACGTCCACAATGATGCACTTGGCCAAAAAGGGCGTATGCGTTTTTTCCTGAATATATTCAGGAAAAAACGCATACGCCCTCTTTGTCCAAACAAGCAAACTTGCACAGGAAATCTGCACTACAATGAAGTCTCACTTCCCCCCGGTCAAAAGGGCCATATGAAAAAAGTGTAAAATCCAGAAAGGCAGGACAGGCCATGGAGAACTGGGAGCATTGTTATGCTGATGGGCGGGATGTAAATGGCCAGCAGACACTCGGGAGAAGTGTATGGTGTTTCCTGAAACATCTAAAAAACAAAGCAACAGAGCCTAGGGCACTTCCACTTATGGTCCTATAGCTTAGGGAAATTAAAATCAAAAAGACACAGCCACCCCAAAGTTTGGGAGGCCTCTGTTTACGAGAACCTCGTTTACCATACAAGTTCAATATCACAGAAAGTGAAAAATGGATAAAGAACTTGTGGTACTTACGTACAATGCAGTATCACTCAGCAATGAAATCTATGTCATCAGGCCCGTAGCAGCATAATGAGTGGATTCAGGTATGATGATTCTAACTGAAATAAGTCACACAGAAAAAGAAACATCATAAGATATCACTAATACACCGAATGTAAACTTGGCTACACAGGAACTGAATTCCAAAACAGAACAGGGTCTCAAATTTAGAAAACCAACTTATGCTTGCTTAAGGGGAAAGGTGAGTTGGGGTGCTGCATAAAACCAGAGATTGAAATGAGCACAGATAAAGTTCCTTAAGCCAAATATGGAATAGACAAGAGCTACTCCTTGCTCAACGAAATGGACTCAACACCCCATATTAAACGCCTCAGAATGTACCTGACTAGTAAGTATCTTAAAACCTATGGATTGCTATGTCTCCAAAAGAGAATCAAGCATGTGTACAGGGGCATAAACGTAGCAGTGATAGGATTGGAGAGGTTCGGTGAGCAAATGCAGACCCTTTGAAGTCATATTGCATGGTACCCATTCCATGGGTCTCCACTCTCCAGGTTTAAGGTATTCTTCCTTCAGCTAAAACATGCATGTGGAACCCAGAGTATGATCAACCGTGCGAATGGGAGACGTGTTCAAATATGTCTCAGTTTTCCTCCCCAGGTACTCGGGTGCAACATTCCAGACGCTTTACTAACACTCTCCCCACTTGGCGAGTCAGCGCCTTTAACCTCCTGTTTGGCCCAGTTTGCAATTTCTGCGGGAGATGAACAGGAATAGGGAAAACCAATGAGAGACTAGCTGGAGGTGTCTGGACGGGCAAATTTCACTCTCATTCCCAACAGGAAGAGGAAATAACCAAAGGCTCAGCGTGCCGTGCCGGATCCATATTAGGGCCTGAAGCCATCCTGCGGTGTTGCGGCCAGCTCAAAAGAAAGCGAGTTGAAGAAAGGAGCTCAGGGGCACTGTAATTTACAAACCTGCAGAGTTATAAATGACAGCTATCATCCAAAAATATACTGAAGTAAGGCTGCCAAGAGGACTTGAAAGCGGGGCAGAATTGCAGGAAACCGATTTCAGGAGGTAGACTGGAATTGCAGTGAAAGCATAGGAAAAGAGGCAGAACGTCCACAATGATGCACTTGGCCAAAAAGGGCGTATGCGTTTTTTCCTGAATATATTCAGGAAAAAACGCATACGCCCTTTTTGGCCAACCAAGCAAGCTTGCAAAGGAAATCTGCACTACAATGAAGTCTCACTTCCCCCCGGTCAAAAGGGCCATCTGAAAAACGTGTAAAATCCAGAAAGGCAGGACAGGCCATGGAAAACTGGGAGCCTTGTTATGCTGATGGGCGGGATGTAAATTGCCAACAGCCACTTGGGAGAAGTGTACGGTGTTTCCTGAAATATCTAAAAAACAAAGCAACAGAGCCTAGGGCACTTCCACTTACGGTCCTATAGCTTAGGGAAATGAAAATCAAAAAGACACAGCCACCCCAAAGTTTGGGACGTCTCTGTTTACAAGAACCTCGTTTACGGTACAAGTTCAATATCGCAGAAAGTGAAAAATGGATAAAGTAGTTGTGGTACTTATGTACAATGCAATAACCCTCAGCAATGAAATCTATGTCATCAGGCCCATAGCAGCATAATGAGTGGATTCAGGTATGATGATTCTAACTGAAATAAGTCACACAAAAACAGAAACATTGTAAGATATCACTAATACACGGAATGTAAACTTGGCTACACAGGAACTGAATTACAAAACAGAACAGTGTCTCAAATTTAGAAAACCAACTTATGCTTGCTTAAGGGGAAAGGTGAGTTGGGGTGCTGCATAAAAGCAGAGATTGAAATGAGCACAGATAAAGTTCCTTAAGCCAAATATGGAATAGACAAGAGCTACTCCTTGCTCAACGAAATGGACACAACACCCCATATTAAATGTCTAAGAATGTATCTGACTAGTAAGTATCTGAAAACCTATAGATCGCTATGTCTCTGAAAGAGAATCAAGCGTGTGTACAGGGGCATAAACGCAGCAGTGATACCATTGGGGAGGTTCGGTGAGCAAATGAAGACCCTTTGAAGTCATATTGCATGGTACCCATTCCACGGGTCTCTACTCTCCAGGTTTAAGGGATTCTTCCTTCAGCTAAAACATGCATGTGGAACCCAGAGTATGATCAAAAGTGTGATCAGGAGACGTGTTCAAATATGTCTCAGTTTTTGTCCCCTGGTACTCGGGTGCAACATTCCAGACGCTTTACTAACACTCTCCCCACTTGGAGAGTCAGTGCCTTTAACCTCCTGTTTGGCCCAGTTTGCAATTTCTGCGGAAGATGAACAGGAATATGGAGAACCAATGAGAGACTAGCTGGAGGTGTCTGGACGGGCAAATTGAACTCTCATTTCCCACCAGGAAGAGGAATTAACCAAAGGCTTAGCGTGCCGTGCCGGAACCAGATTAGGGCCTCAAGCAATCCTGCAGTGTTGCGGCCAGCTCACAAGAAAGCGAGTTGAAGAAAGGAGTTCAGGGGCACTGTAATTCACAAACCTGCAGAGTTATAAATGACAGCTATCGTCCAAGAATATACTGAAGTAAGGCTGCCAAGAGGACTTGAAAGCGGGGCAGAATTGCAGGAAACCGATTTCAGGAGGTAGACTGGAATTGCATTGAAAGCATAGGAAAAGAGGCAGAACGTCCACAATGATGCACTTGGCCAAAAAGGGCGTATGCGTTTTTTCCTGAATATATTCAGGAAAAAACGCATACGCCCTTTTTGGCCAACCAAGCAAGCTTGCAAAGGAAATCTGCACTACAATGAAGTCTCACTTCCCCCCGGTCAAAAGGGCCATCTGAAAAAAGTGTAAAATCCAGAAAGGCAGGACAGGCCATGGAGAACTGGGAGCCTTGTTATGTTGATGGGCGGGAAGTAAATTGCTAACAGACACTCGGGAGAAGTGTATGGTGTTTCCTGAAACATCTAAAAAACAAAGCAACAGAGCCTAGGGCACTTCCACTTATGGTCCTATAGCTTAGGGAAATTAAAATCAACAAGACACAGCCACCCCAAAGTTTGGGATGCCTCTGTTTACAAGAACCTCGTTTACAGTACAAGTTCAACATCGCAGAAAGTGAAAAATGGATAAAGAAGTTGTGGTATTTACTTACAAAGCAATATCACTCAGCAATGAAATCTATGTCATCAGTCCCTTAGCAGCACAATGAGTGGATTCAGGTATGATGATTCTAACTGAAATAAGTCACACAGAAAAAGAAACATCATAAGATATCAGTAATACACGGAATGTAAACTTGGCTACACAGGAACTGAATTACAGAACAGAACAGTGTCTCAAATTTAGAAAACCATCTATGCTTGCTCAAGGGTAAAGGTGAGATGGGGTGCTGCATAAAATCAGAGATTGAAATGGGCACAGATAAAGTTCCTTAAGCCAAATATGGAATAGTCAAGAGCTACTCCTTGCTCAACGAAATGGACTCAACACCACATATTAAACGCCTAAGAATGTACCTGACTAGTAAGTATCTTAAAACCTATGGATTGCTATGTCTCTGAAAGAGAATCAAGCATGTGTACAGGGGCATAAACACAGCAGTGATAGGATTGGAGAGGTTCAGTGAGCAAATGAAGACCCTTTGAAGTCATATTGCATGGTACCCATTCCACGGGTTTCAACTCTCCAGGTTTAAGGTATTCTTCCTTCAGCTAAAACATGCATGTGGAACCTAGAGTATGATCAACCATGTGATCGGGAGACGTGTTCAGATATGTCTCAGTTTTTGTACCCTGGTACTCGGGTGCAACATTCCAGACGCTTTACTAACACTCTCCGGACTTGGAGAGTCAGTCCCTTTAACCTCCTGTTTGGCCCAGTTTGCAATTTCTGCGGAAGATGAACAGGAATAGCGAGAATCAATGAGAGACTAGCTGGAGGTGTCTGGACGGGCAAATTTAACTCTCATTTCCCACCAGGAAGAGGAATTAACCAAAGGCTCAGCGTGCCATGCGGGAACAAGATTAGGGCCTGAAGTCATCGTGCGGTGTTGCGGCCAGGTCAAAAGAAAGCGAGTTGAAGAAAAGAGCTCAGGGGCACTGTAATTCACAAACCTGCAGAGTTATAAATGACAGCTGTCGTCCAAAAATATACTGAAGTAAGGCTGCCAAGAGGACTTGAAAGCAGGGCAGAATTGCAGGAAACCGATTTCAGGAGGTAGACTGCAATTGCATTGAAAGCATAGGAAAAGAGGCAGAACGTCCACAATGATGCACTTGGCCAACCAAGCAAACTTGCAAAGGAAATCTGCACTACAATGAAGTCTCACTTCCCCCCCGTCATAAAGGCCATTTGAAAAAAGTGTAAAATCCAAAAAGGCAGGACAGGCCATGGAGAACTGGGAGCCTTGTTATGCTGATGGGCGGGATGTAAATTGCCAACAGACACTTGGGAGAAGTGTATGGTGTTTCATGAATCATCTACAAAACAAAGCTACGGAGCCTAGGGCACTTCCACTTATGGTCCTATAGCTTAGGGAAATTAAAATCAAAAAGACACAGCCACCCCAAAGTTTGGGACGCCTCTGTTTACAAGAACCTCGTTTACCGTACAAGTTCAATATCACAGAAAGTGAAAAATGGATAAAGAACTTGCGGTACTTACGTACAATGCAGTATCACTCAGCAATGAAATCTATGTCATCAGGCCCGTAGCAGCATAATGAGTGGATTCAGGTATGATGATTGTAACTGAAATAAGTCACACAGAAAAAGAAACATCATGAGATATCACAAATACACGGAATGTAAACTTGGCTACACAGGAACTGAATTCCAAAACAGAACAGGGTCTCAAATTTAGAAAACCAACTTATGCTTGCTTAAGGGGAAAGGTAAGTTGGGGTGCTGCATAAAACCAGAGATTGAAATGAGAACAGATAATTTTCCTTACGCCAAATATGGAATAGACAAGAGCTACACCTTGCTCAACGAAATGGACTCAACACGGCATATTAAACGCCTAAGGATGTACCTGACTAGTAAGTATCTTAAAACCTATGGATTGCTATGTCTCTGAAAGAGAATCAAGCATGTGGACAGGGGCATAAACACAGCAGTGATAGGATTGGAGAGGTTCGGTGAGCAAATGAAGACCCTTTGAAGTCATATTGCATGGTACCCATTCCACGGGTTTCAACTACCCAGGTTTAAGGTATTCTTCCTTCAGCTAAAACATGCATGTGGAACCTAGAGTATGATCAACCATGTGATCGGGAGACGTGTTCAGATATGTCTCAGTTTTCATACCCTGGTGCTCGGGTGCAACATTCCAGACGCTTTACTAACACTCTCCGGACTTGGAGAGTCAGTCCCTTTAACCTCCTGTTTGGCCCAGTTTGCAATTTCTGCGGAAGATGAACAGGAATAGCGAGAACCAATGAGAGACTAGCTGGAGGTGTCTGGACGGGCAAATTTAACTCTCATTTCCCACCAGGAAGAGGAAATAACCAAAGGCTCAGCGTGCCGTGCCGGAACCAGATTAGGGCCTGAAGCCATCCTGCGGTGTTTCGGCCAGCTCACAAGAAAGCGAGTTGAAGAAACGAGCTCAGGGGCACTGTAATTCACAAACCTGCAGAGTTATAAATGACAGCTATCGTCCAAAAATATACTGAAATAAGGCTGCCAAGAGGACTTGAAAGCGGGGCAGAATTGCAGGAAACCGATTTCAGGAGGTAGACTGGA
The DNA here is from genome assembly GCF_951394435.1 of Stenella coeruleoalba. NCBI lineage: Eukaryota > Metazoa > Chordata > Mammalia > Artiodactyla > Delphinidae > Stenella > Stenella coeruleoalba. Next base: position 2,889,815 of record NW_027646196.1, read on the forward strand.
ATTGCATTGAAAGCATAGGAAAAGAGGCAGAACGTCCACAATGATGCACTTGGCCAACCAAGCAAACTTGCAAAGGAAATCTGCACTACAATGAAGTCTCACTTCCCCCCCGTCAAAAAGGCCATCTGAAAAAAGTGTAAAATCCAGAAAGGCAGGACAGGCCATGGAGAACTGGGAGCCTTGTTATGCTGATGGGCGGGACGTCAATTGCCAACAGACACTTGGGATAAGTGTATGGTGTTTCCTGAAACATCTAAAAAACAAAGCAACAGAGCCTAGGGCACTTCCACTTATGGTCCTATAGCTTAGGGAAATTAAAATCAAAAAGACACAGCCACCCCAAAGTTTGGGACGCCTCTGTTTACAACAACCTCGTTTACCGTACAAGTTCAATATCACAGAAAGTGAAAAATGGATAAAGAACTTGTGGTACTTACGTACAATGCAGTATCACTCAGCAATGAAATCTATGTCATCAGGCCCGTAGCAGCATAATGAGTGGATTCAGTTACGGGGATTCTAACTGAAATAAGTCACACAGAAAAAGAAACATCATAAGATATCACAAATACACGGAATGTAAACTTGGCTATACAGGAACTGAATTCGAAAACAGAACAGGGTCTCAAATTTAGAAAACCAACTTCTGCTTGCTTAAGGGGAAAGGTGAGTTGGGGTGCTGCATAAAACCAGAGATTGAAATGAGCACAGATAAAGTTCCTTAAGCCAAATATGGAATAGACAAGAGCTACTCCTTGCTCAACGAAATGGACTCAACACCGCATATTAAACGCCTAAGGATGTACCTGACTAGTAAGTATCTTAAAACCTATGGATTGCTATGTCTCTGAAAGAGAATCAAGCATGTGTACAGGGGCATAAACGCAGCAGTGATAGGATTGGAGAGGTTTGGTGAGCAAATGAAGACCCTTTGAAGTCATATTGCATGGTACCCATTCCACGGGTTTCAACTACCCAGGTTTCAGGTATTCTTCCTTCAGCTAAAACATGCATGTGGAACCTAGAGTATGATCAACCATGTGATCGGGAGACGTGTTCAGATATGTCTCAGTTTTCGTACCCTGGTACTCGGGTGCAACATTCCAGACGATTTACTAACACTCTCCCCACTTGGAGAGTCAGAACCTTTAACCTCCTGTTTGGCCCAGTTTGCAATTTCTGCGGAAGATGAACAGGAATAGCGAGAATCAATGAGAGACTAGCTGGAGGTGTCTGGACGGGCAAATTTAACTCTCATTTCCCACCAGGAAGAGGAATTAACCAAAGGCTCAGCGTGCCGTGCGGGAACAAGATTAGGGCCTGAAGTCATCGTGCGGTGTTGCGGCCAGGTCAAAAGAAAGCGAGTTGAAGAAAAGAGCTCAGGGGCACTGTAATTCACAAACCTGCAGAGTTATAAATGACAGCTATCGTCCAAAAATATACTGAAGTAAGGCTGCCAAGAGGACTTGAAAGCGGGGCAGAATTGCAGGAAACCGATTTCAGGAGGTAGACTGCAATTGCATTGAAAGCATAGGAAAAGAGGCAGAACGTCCACAATGATGCACTTGGCCAACCAAGCAAACTTGCAAAGGAAATCTGCACTACAATGAAGTCTCACTTCCCCCCCGTCATAAAGGCCATTTGAAAAAAGTGTAAAATCCATAAAGGCAGGACAGGCCATGGAGAACTGGGAGCCTTGTTATGCTGATGGGCGGGAAGTAAATTGCCAACAGACACTTGGGAGAAGTGTATGGTGTTTCCTGAATCATCTACAAAACAAAGTTACGGAGCCTAGGGCACTTCCACTTATGGTCCTATAGCTTAGGGAAATTAAAATCAAAAAGACACAGCCACCCCAAAGTTTGGGACGCCTCTGTTTACAAGAACCTCGTTTACCGTACAAGTTCAATATCACAGAAAGTGAAAAATGGATAAAGAACTTGCGGTACTTACGTACAATGCAGTATCACTCAGCAATGAAATCTATGTCATCAGGCCCGTAGCAGCATAATGAGTGGATTCAGGTATGATGATTCTAACTGAAATAAGTCACACAGAAAAAGAAACATCATGAGATATCACAAATACACGGAATGTAAACTTGGCTACACAGGAACTGAATTCCAAAACAGAACAGGGTCTCAAATTTAGAAAACCAACTTATGCTTGCTTAAGGGGAAAGGTGAGTTGGGGTGCTGCATAAAACCAGAGATTGAAATGAGAACAGATAATTTTCCTTACGCCAAATATGGAATAGACAAGAGCTACACCTCGCTCAACGAAATGGACTCAACACGGCATATTAAACGCCTAAGGATGTACCTGACTAGTAAGTATCTTAAAACCTATGGATTGCTATGTCTCTGAAAGAGAATCAAGCATGTGGACAGGGGCATAAACACAGCAGTGATAGGATTGGAGAGGTTCGGTGAGCAAATGAAGACCCTTTGAAGTCATATTGCATGGTACCCATTCCACGGGTTTCAACTACCCAGGTTTAAGGTATTCTTCCTTCAGCTAAAACATGCATGTGGAACCTAGAGTATGATCAACCATGTAATCGGGAGACGTGTTCAGATATGTCTCAGTTTTCATACCCTGGTGCTCGGGTGCAACATTCCAGACGCTTTACTAACACTCTCCTGACTTGGAGAGTCAGTCCCTTTAACCTCCTGTTTGGCCCAGTTTGCAATTTCTGCGGAAGATGAACAGGAATAGCGAGAACCAATGAGAGACTAGCTGGAGGTGTCTGGACGGGCAAATTTAACTCTCATTTCCCACCAGGAAGAGGAAATAACCAAAGGCTCAGCGTGCCGTGCCGGAACCAGATTAGGGCCTGAAGCCATCCTGCGGTGTTTCGGCCAGCTCACAAGAAAGCGAGTTGAAGAAACGAGCTCAGGGGCACTGTAATTCACAAACCTGCAGAGTTATAAATGACAGCTATCGTCCAAAAATATACTGAAATAAGGCTGCCAAGAGGACTTGAAAGCGGGGCAGAATTGCAGGAAACCGATTTCAGGAGGTAGACTGGAATTGCATTGAAAGCATAGGAAAAGAGGCAGAACGTCCACAATGATGCACTTGGCCAACCAAGCAAACTTGCAAAGGAAATCTGCACTACAATGAAGTCTCACTTCCCCCCCGTCAAAAAGGCCATCTGAAAAAAGTGTAAAATCCAGAAAGGCAGGACAGGCCATGGAGAACTGGGAGCCTTGTTATGCTGATGGGCGGGACGTCAATTGCCAACAGACACTTGGGATAAGTGTATGGTGTTTCCTGAAACATCTAAAAAACAAAGCAACAGAGCCTAGGGCACTTCCACTTATGGTCCTATAGCTTAGGGAAATTAAAATCAAAAAGACACAGCCACCCCAAAGTTTGGGACGCCTCTGTTTACAACAACCTCGTTTACCGTACAAGTTCAATATCACAGAAAGTGAAAAATGGATAAAGAACTTGTGGTACTTACGTACAATGCAGTATCACTCAGCAATGAAATCTATGTCATCAGGCCCGTAGCAGCATAATGAGTGGATTCAGTTACGGTGATTCTAACTGAAATAAGTCACACAGAAAAAGAAACATCATAAGATATCACAAATACACGGAATGTAAACTTGGCTACACAGGAACTGAATTCGAAAACAGAACAGGGTCTCAAATTTAGAAAACCAACTTCTGCTTGCTTAAGGGGAAAGGTGAGTTGGGGTGCTGCATAAAACCAGAGATTGAAATGAGCACAGATAAAGTTCCTTAAGCCAAATATGGAATAGACAAGAGCTACTCCTTGCTCAACGAAATGGACTCAACACCGCATATTAAACGCCTAAGGATGTACCTGACTAGTAAGTATCTTAAAACCTATGGATTGCTATGTCTCTGAAAGAGAATCAAGCATGTGTACAGGGGCATAAACGCAGCAGTGATAGGATTGGAGAGGTTTGGTGAGCAAATGAAGACCCTTTGAAGTCATATTGCATGGTACCCATTCCACGGGTTTCAACTACCCAGGTTTCAGGTATTCTTCCTTCAGCTAAAACATGCATGTGGAACCTAGAGTATGATCAACCATGTGATCGGGAGACGTGCTCAGATATGTCTCAGTTTTCGTACCCTGGTACTCGGGTGCAACATTCCAGATGATTTACTAACACTCTCCCCACTTGGAGAGTCAGAACCTTTAACCTCCTGTTTGGCCCAGTTTGCAATTTCTGCGGAAGATGAACATGAATAGGGAGAACCAATGAGAGACTAGCTGGAGGTGTCTGGACGGGCAAATTTCACTCTCAGTTCCCACCAGGAAGAGGAATTAACCAAAGGCTCAGCGTGCCGTGCCGGAACCAGATTAGGGCCTGAAGCCATCCTGCGGTGTTTCGGCCAGCTCACAAGAAAGCGAGTTGAAGAAAGGAGCTCAGGGGCACTGTAATTCACAAACCTGCAGAGTTATAAATGACAGCTATCGTCCAAAAATATACTGAAGTAAGGCTGCCAAGAGGACTTGAAAGCGGGGCAGAATTGCAGGAAACCGATTTCAGGAGGTAGACTGGAATTGCATTGAAAGCATAGGAAAAGAGGCAAAACGTCCTCAATGATGCACTTGGCCATAAAGGGCGTATGCGTTTTTTACTGAATATATTCAGGAAAAAACGCATACGTGCTTTTTGGCCAACCAAGCAAGCTTGCAAAGGAAATCTGCACTACAATGAAGTCTCACTTCCCCCCGGTCAAAAGGGCCATCTGAAAAAAGTGTAAAATCCAGAAAGGCAGGACAGGCCATGGAGAACTGGGAGCCTTGTTATGCTGATGGGCGGGATGTAAATTGCCAACAGCCACTGGGGAGAAGTGTATGGTGTTTCCTGAAACATCTAAAAAACAAAGCAACAGAGCCTAGGGCACTTCCACTTATGGTCCTATAGCTTAGGGAAATTAAAATCAAAAAGACACAGCCACCCCAAAGTTTGGGACGGCTCTCTTTACAAGAACCTCGTTTACAATACAAGTTCAACATCGCAGAAAGTGAAAAATGGATAAAGAAGTTGTGGTATTTACTTACAAAGCAATATCACTCAGCAATGAAATCTATGTCATCAGGCCGTTAGCAGCACAATGAGTGGATTCAGGTATGATGATTCTAACTGAAATAAGTCACACAGAAAAAGAAACATCATAAGATATCACTAATACACGGAATATAAACTTGGCTACACAGGAACTGAATTACAGAACAGAACAGGGTCTCAAATTTAGAAAACCAACTTATGCTTGCTTAAGGGGAAAGGTGAGTTGGGGTGCTGCATAAAACCAGAGATTGAAATGAGCACAGATAAATTTCCTTAAGCCAAATATGGAATTGACAAAAGCTACTCCTTGCTCAACGAAATGGACTCAACACCCCATATTAAACGCCTAAGAATGTACCTGACTAGTAAGTATCTTAAAACCTATGGATTGCTATGTCTCTGAAAGAGAATCAAGCATGTGTACAGGGGCATAAACGCAGCAGTGATAGGATTGGAGAGGTTCGGTGAGCAAATGAAGACCCTTTGAAGTCATATTGCATGGTACCCATTCCACGGGTCTCAACTCTCCAGGTTTAAGGTATTCTACCTTCAGCTGAAACATGCATGTGGAACACAGAGTATGATCAACCATGTGATCGGGAGACGTGTTCAAATATGTCTCAGTTTTCGTACCCTGGTACTCGGGTGCAACATTCCAGACGCTTTACTAACACTCTCCCGACTTGGAGAGTCAGTCCCTTTAACCTCCTGTTTGGCCCAGTTTGCAATTTCTGCGGAAGATGAACAGGAATAGCGAGAACCAATGAGAGACTAGCTGGAGGTGTCTGGACGGGCAAATTTAACTCTCATTTCCCACCAGGAAGAGGAATTAACCAAAGGCTCAGCGTGCCGTGCCGGAACCAGATTAGGGCCTGAAGCCATCCTGCGGTGTTGCGGCCAGCTCACAAGAAAGCGAGTTGAAGAAAGGAGCTCAGGGGCACTGTAATTCACAAACCTGCAGAGTTATAAATGACAGCTATCGTCCAAAAATATACTGAAGTAAGGCTGCCAAGAGGACTTGAAAGCGGGGCAGAATTGCAGGAAACCGATTTCAGGAGGTAGACTGGAATTGCATTGAAAGCATAGGAAAAGAGGCAGAACGTCCACAATGATGCACTTGGCCAAAAAGGGCGTATGCGTTTTTTCCTGAATATATTCAGGAAAAAACGCATACGCCCTTTTTGGCCAACCAAGCAAGCTTGCAAAGGAAATCTGCACTACAATGAAGTCTCACTTCCCCCCGGTCAAAAGGGCCATCTGAAAAAAGTGTAAAATCCAGAAAGGCAGGACAGGCCATGGAGAACTGGGAGCCTTGTTATGCTGATGGGCGGGATGTAAATTGCCAACAGACACTCGGGAGAAGTGTATGGTGTTTCCTGAAACATCTAAAAAACAAAGCAACAGAGCCTAGGGCACTTCCACTTATGGTCCTATAGCTTAGGGAAATTAAAATCAAAAAGACAGCCACCCCAATGTTTGGAACGGCTCTGTTTACAAGAACCTCGTTTACAGTACAAGTTCAACATCACAGAAAGTGAAAAATGGATAAAGAAGTTGTGGTATTTACTTACAAAGCAATATCACTCAGTAATGAAATCTATGTCATCAGGCCCTTAGCAGCACAATGAGTGGATTCAGGTATGATGATTCTAACTGAAATAAGTCACACAGAAAAAGAAACATCATAAGATATCACTAATACACGGAATGTAAACTTGGCTACACAGGAACTGAATTACAGAACAGAACAGTGTCTCAAATTTAGAAAACCAACTACGCTTGCTTAAGGGTAAAGGTGAGTTGGGGTGCTGCATAAAACCAGAGATTGAAATGAGCACAGATAAAGTTCCTTAAGCCAAATATGGAATAGTCAAGAGCTACTCCTTGCTCAACAAAATGGACTCAACACCACATATTAAACGCCTAAGAATGTACCTGACTAGTAAGTATCTTAAAACCTATGGATTGCTATGTCTCCGAAAGAGAATTAAGCATGTGTACAGGGGCATAAACGCAGCAGTGATAGGATTGGAGAGGTTCGGTGAGCAAATGAAGACCCTTTGAAGTCATATTGCATGGTACCCATTCCACGGGTCTCAACTCTCCAGGTTTAAGGTATTCTTCCTTCAGCTGAAACATGCATGTGGAACCCAGAGTATGATCAACGATGTGATCGGGAGACGTGTTCAAATATGTCTCAGTTTTCGTACCCTGGTACTCGGGTGCAAAATTCCAGACGCTTTACTAACACTCTCCCAAATTGGAGAGTCAGTCCCTTTAACCTCCTGTTTGGCCCAGTTTGCAATTTCTGCGGAAGATGAACAGGAATAGCGAGAACCAATGAGAGACTAGCTGGAGGTGTCTGGACGGCAAATTTAACTCTCATTTCCCACCAGGAAGAGGAATTAACCAAAGGCTCAGTGTGCCGTGCCGGAACCAGATTAGGGCCTGAAGCCATCCTGCGGTGTTGCGGCCAGCTCACAAGAAAGCGAGTTGAAGAAAGGAGCTCAGGGGCGCTGTAATTCACAAACCTGCAGAGTTATAAATGACAGCTATCGTCCAAAAATATACTGAAGTAAGGCTGCCAAGAGGACTTGAAAGCGGGGCAGAATTGCAGGAAACCGATTTCAGGAGGTAGACTGGAATTGCATTGAAAGCATAGGAAAAGAGGCAGAACGTCCACAATGATGCACTTGGCCAAAAAGCGCGTATGCGTTTTTTCCTGAATATATTCAGGAAAAAACGCATACGCCCTTTTTGGCCAACCAAGCAAGCTTGCAAAGGAAATCTGCACTACAATGAAGTCTCCCTTCCCCCCGGTCAAAAGGGCCATCTGAAAAAAGTGTAAAATCCAGAAAGGCAGGACAGGCCATGGAGAACTGGGAGCCTTGTTATGCTGATGGGCGGGATGTTAATTGCCAACAGCCACTGGGGAGAAGTGTATGGTGTTTCCTGAAACATCTAAGAAACAAAGCAACAGAGCCTAGGGCACTTCCACTTATGGTCCTATAGCTTAGGGAAATTAAAATAAAAAAGACACAGCCACCCCAAAGTTTGGGACGCCTCTGTTTACAAGATCCTCGTTTACCGTACAAGTTCAATATCACAGAAAGTGAAAAATGGTAAAGAACTTGTGGTACTTACGTACAATGCAGTATCAATCAGCAATGAAATCTATGTCATCAGGCCCGTAGCAGCATAATGAGTGGGTTCAGGTACGATGATTCTAACTGAAATAAGTCACACAGAAAAGAAACATCATAAGATATCACTAATACACGGAATGTAAACTTGGCTACACAGGAACTGAATTACAGAACAGAACAGTGTCTCAAATTTAGAAAACCAACTACGCTTGCTTAAGGGGAAAGGTGAGTTGGGGTGCTGCATAAAACCAGAGATTGAAATGAGCACAGATAAAGTTCCTTAAGCCAAATATGGAATAGTCAAGAGCTACTCCTTGCTCAACGAAATGGACTCAACACCACATATTAAACGCCTAAGAATGTACCTGACTAGTAAGTATCTTAAAACCTATGGATTGCTATGTCTCTGAAAGAGAATCAAGCATGTGTACAGGGGCATAAACGCAGCAGTGATAGGATTGGAGAGGTTCGGTGAGCAAATGAAGACCCTGTGTAGTCATATTGCATGGTACCCATTCCACGGGTTTCAACTACCCAGGTTTAAGGTATTCTTCCTTCAGCTAAAACATGCATGTGGAACCTAGAGTATGATCAACCATGTGATCGGGAGACGTGTTCAAATATGTCTCAGTTTTCGTACCCTGGTACTCGGGTGGAACATTCCAGACGCTTTACTAACACTCTCCCGACTTGGAGAGTCAGTCCCTTTAACCTCCTGTTTGGCCCAGTTTGCAATTTCTGCGGAAGATGAACAGGAATTCGAGAACCAATGAGAGACTAGCTGGAGGTGTCTGGACGGGCAAATTTAACTCTCATTTCCCACCAGGAAGAGGAATTAAACAAAGGCTCAGCGTGCCGTGCCGGAACCAATTAAGGCCTGAAGCCATCCTGCGGTGTTGCGGCCAGCTCACAAGAAAGAGAGTTGAAGAAAGGAACTCAGGGGCACTGTAATTCACAAACCTGCAGAGTTATACATGACAGCTATCGTCCAAAAATATACTGAAGTAAAGCTGCCAAGAGGACTTGAAAGCGGGGCAGAATTGCAGGAAACCGATTTCAGGAGGTAGACTGGAATTGCATTGAAAGCATAGGAAAAGAGGCAGAACGTCCTCAATGATGCACTTGGCCAAAAAGGGCGTATGCGTTTTTTCCTGAATATATTCAGGAAAAAACGCATACGTCCTTTTTGGCCAACCAAGCAAGCTTGCAAAGGAAATCTGCACTACAATGAAGTCTCACTTCCCCCCGGTCAAAAGGGCCATGTGAAAAAAGTGTAAAATCCAGAAAGGCAGGACAGGCCATGGAGAACTGGGAGCCTTGTTATGCTGATGGGCGGGATGTAAATTGCCAACAGACACTCGGGAGAAGTGTATGGTGTTTCCTGAAACATCTAAAAAACAAAGCAACGGAGCCTAGGGCACTTCCACTTATGGTCCTATAGCTTAGGGAAATTAAAATCAAAAAGACACAGCCACCCCAAAGTTTGGGACACCTCTGTTTACAACAACCTCGTTTACCGTACAAGTTCAATATCACAGAAAGTGAAAAATGGATAAAGAACTTGTGGTACTTACGTACAATGCAGTATCAATCAGCAATGAAATCTATGTCATCAGGCCCGTAGCAGCATAATGAGTGGATTCAGGTACGATGATTCTAACTGAAATAAGTCACACAGAAAAGAAACATCATAAGATATCACTAATACACGGAATGTAACCTTGGCTACACAGGAACTGAATTCCAAAATAGAAAAGGGTCTCAAATTTAGAAAACCAACTTATGCTTGCTTAAGGGGAAAGGTGAGTTGGGGTGCTGCATAAAACCAGAGATTGAAATGAGCACAGATAAAGTTCCTTAAGCCAAATATGGAATAGACAAGAGCTACTCCTTGCTCAACGAAATGGACTCAACACCCCATATTAAACGCCTAAGAATGTACCTGACTAGTAAGTATCTTAAAACCTATGGATTGCTATGTCTCCGAAAGAGAATCAAGTGTGTGTACAGGGGCATAAACGCAGCAGTGATAGGATTGGAGAGGTTCGGTGAGCAAATGAAGACCCTTTGAAGTCATATTGCATGGTACACATTCCACGGGTTTCAACTACCCAGGTTTAAGGTATTCTTCCTTCAGCTAAAACATGCATGTGGAACCTAGAGTATGATCAACCGTGTGAACGGGAGACGTGTTCAAATATGTCTCAGTTTTCGTCCCCTGGTACTCGGGTGCAACATTCCAGACGCTTTACTAACACTCTCCCCACTTGGAGAGTCAGTCCCTTTAACCTCCTGTTTGGCCCAGTTTGCAATTTCTGCGGAAGATGAACAGGAATTTGAGAACCAATGAGAGACTAGCTGGAGGTGTCTGGACGGGCAAATTTAACTCTCATTTCCCACCAGGAAGAGGAATTAAACAAAGGCTCAGCGTGCCGTGCCGGAACCAATTACGGCCTGAAGCCATCCTGCGGTGTTGCGGCCAGCTCACAAGAAAGAGAGTTGAAGAAAGGAGCTCAGGGGCACTGTAATTCACAAACCTGCAGAGTTATAAATGACAGCTATCGTCCAAAAATACACTGAAGTAAGGCTGCCAAGAGGACTTGAAAGCGGGGCAGAATTGCAGGAAACCGATTTCAGGAGGTAGACTGGAATTGCATTGAAAGCATAGGAAAAGAGGCAGAATGTCCACAATGATGCACTTGGCCAAAAAGGGCGTATGCGTTTTTTCCTGAATATATTCAGGAAAAAACGCATACGCCCTTTTTGGCCAACCAAGCAAGCTTGCAAAGGAAATCTGCACTACAATGAAGTCTCACTTCCCCCGGTCAAAAGGGCCATCTGAAAAAAGTGTAAAATCCAGAAAGGCAGGACAGGCCATGGAGAACTGGGAGCCTTGTTATGCTGATGGGCGGGATGTAAATTGCCAACAGACACTCGGGAGAAGTGTATGGTGTTTCTGAAACATCTAAAAAACAAAGCAACAGAGCCTAGGGCACTTCCACTTATGGTCCTATAGCTTAGGGAAATTAAAATCAAAAAGACACAGCCACCCCAAAGTTTGGGACGCCTCTGTTTACAAGAACCTCGTTTACAGTACAAGTTCAACATCGCAGAAAGTGAAAAATGGATAAAGAAGTTGTGGTATTTACTTACAAAGCAATATCACTCAGCAATGAAATCTATGTCATCAGGCCCTTAGCAGCACAATGAGTGGATTCAGGTATGATGATTCTAACTGAAATAAGTCACACAGAAAAAGAAACATCATAAGATATCACTAATACACGGAATGTAAACTTGGCTACACAGGAACTGAATTACAGAACAGAACAGTGTCTCAAATTTAGAAAACCAACTACGCTTGCTTAAGGGGAAAGGTGAGTTGGGGTGCTGCATAAAACCAGAGATTGAAATGAGCACAGATAAAGTTCCTTAAGCCAAATATGGAATAGTCAAGAGCTACTCCTTGCTCAACGAAATGGACTCAACACCACATATTAAACGCCTAAGAATGTACCTGACTAGTAAGTATCTTAAAACCTATGGATTGCTATGTCTCTGAAAGAGAATCAAGCATGTGTACAGGGGCATAAACGCAGCAGTGATAGGATTGGAGAGGTTCGGTGAGCAAATGAAGACCCTGTGTAGTCATATTGCATGGTACCCATTCCACGGGTTTCAACTACCCAGGTTTAAGGTATTCTTCCTTCAGCTAAAACATGCATGTGGAACCTAGAGTATGATCAACCATGTGATCGGGAGACGTGTTCAAATATGTCTCAGTTTTCGTACCCTGGTACTCGGGTGGAACATTCCAGACGCTTTACTAACACTCTCCCGACTTGGAGAGTCAGTCCCTTTAACCTCCTGTTTGTCCCAGTTTGCAATTTCTGCGGAAGATGAACAGGAATTCGAGAACCAATGAGAGACTAGCTGGAGGTGTCTGGACGGGCAAATTTAACTCTCATTTCCCACCAGGAAGAGGAATTAACCAAAGGCTCAGCGTGCCGTGCCGGAACCAGATTATGGCCTGAAGCCATCCTGCAGTGTTGCGGCCAGGTCACAAGAAAGCGAGTTGAAGAAAGGAGCTCTGGGGCACTTAATTCACAAACCTGCAGAGTTATAAATGACAGCTATCGTCCAAAAATATACTGAAGTAAAGCTGCCAAGAGGACTTGAAAGCGGGGCAGAATTGCAGGAAACCGATTTCAGGAGGTAGACTGGAATTGCATTGAAAGCATAGGAAAAGAGGCAGAACGTCCTCAATGATGCACTTGGCCAAAAAGGGCGTATGCGTTTTTTCCTGAATATATTCAGGAAAAAACGCATACGTCCTTTTTGGCCAACCAAGCAAGCTTGCAAAGGAAATCTGCACTACAATGAAGTCTCACTTCCCCCCGGTCAAAAAGGCCATGTGAAAAAAGTGTAAACTCCAGAAAGGCAGGACAGGCCATGGAGAACTGGGAGCCTTGTTATGCTGATGGGCGGGATGTAAATTGCCAACAGACACTCGGGAGAAGTGTATGGTGTTTCCTGAAACATCTAAAAAACAAAGCAACAGAGCCTAGGGCACTTCCACTTATGGTCCTATAGCTTAGGGAAATTAAAATCAAAAAGACACAGCCACCCCAAAGTTTGGGACACCTCTGTTTACAAGAACCTCGTTTACCGTACAAGTTCAATATCACAGAAAGTGAAAAATGGATAAAGAACTTGTGGTACTTACGTACAATGCAGTATCAATCAGCAATGAAATCTATGTCATCAGGCCCGTAGCAGCATAATGAGTGGATTCAGGTACGATGATTCTAACTGAAATAAGTCACACAGAAAAGAAACATCATAAGATATCACTAATACACGGAATGTAAACTTGGCTACACAGGAACTGAATTCCAAAACAGAACAGGGTCTCAAATTTAGAAAACCAACTTATGCTTGCTTAAGGGGAAAGGTGAGTTGGGGTGCTGCATAAAACCAGAGATTGAAATGAGCACAGATAAAGTTCCTTAAGCCAAATATGGAATAGACAGAGCTACTCCTTGCTCAACGAAATGGACTCAACACCCCATATTAAACGCCTAAGAATGTACCTGACTAGTAAGTATCTTAAAACCTATGGATTGCTATGTCTCCGAAAGAGAATCAAGTGTGTGTACAGGGGCATAAACGCAGCAGTGATAGGATTGGAGAGGTTCGGTGAGCAAATGAAGACCCTTTGAAGTCATATTGCATGGTACACATTCCACGGGTTTCAACTACCCAGGTTTAAGGTATTCTTCCTTCAGCTAAAACATGCATGTGGAACCTAGAGTATGATCAACCATGTGATCGGGAGACGTGTTCAAATATGTCTCAGTTTTCGTACCCTGGTACTCGGGTGTAACATTCCAGACGCTTTACTAACACTCTCCCGACTTGGAGAGTCAGTCCCTTTAACCTCCTGTTTGGCCCAGTTTGCAATTTCTGCGGAAGATGAACAGGAATTCGAGAACCAATGAGAGACTAGCTGGAGGTGTCTGGACGGGCAAATTTAACTCTCATTTCCCACCAGGAAGAGGAATTAAACAAAGGCTCAGCGTGCCGTGCCGGAACCAATTAAGGCCTGAAGCCATCCTGCGGTGTTGCGGCCAGCTCACAAGAAAGAGAGTTGAAGAAAGGAACTCAGGGGCACTGTAATTCACAAACCTGCAGAGTTATACATGACAGCTATCGTCCAAAAATATACTGAAGTAAAGCTGCCAAGAGGACTTGAAAGCGGGGCAGAATTGCAGGAAACCGATTTCAGGAGGTAGACTGGAATTGCATTGAAAGCATAGGAAAAGAGGCAGAACGTCCTCAATGATGCACTTGGCCAAAAAGGGCGTATGCGTTTTTTCCTGAATATATTCAGGAAAAAACGCATACGTCCTTTTTGGCCAACCAAGCAAGCTTGCAAAGGAAATCTGCACTACAATGAAGTCTCACTTCCCCCCGGTCAAAAGGGCCATGTGAAAAAAGTGTAAAATCCAGAAAGGCAGGACAGGCCATGGAGAACTGGGAGCCTTGCTATGCTGATGGGCGGGATGTAAATTGCCAACAGACACTCGGGAGAAGTGTATGGTGTTTCCTGAAACATCTAAAAAACAAAGCAACAGAGCCTAGGGCACTTCCACTTATGGTCCTATAGCTTAGGGAAATTAAAATCAAAAAGACACAGCCACCCCAAAGTTTGGGACGCCTCTGTATACAAGAACCTCGTTTACAGTACAAGTTCAACATCGCAGAAAGTGAAAAATGGATAAAGAACTTGTGGTACTTACGTACAATGCAGTATCACTCAGCAATGAAATCTATGTCATCAGGCCCTTAGCAGCACAATGAGTGGATTCAGGTATGATGATTCTAACTGAAATAAGTCACACAGAAAAAGTCATATCATAAGATATCAGTAATACACGGAATGTAAACTTGGCTACACAGGAACTGAATTACAGAACAGAACAGGGTCTCAAATTTAGAAAACCAACTTCTGCTTGCTTAAGGGGAAAGGTGAGTTGGGGTGCTGCATAAAACCAGAGATTGAAATGAGCACAGATAAAGTTCCTTAAGCCAAATATGGAATAGACAAGAGCTACTCCTTGCTCAACGAAATGGACTCAACACCCCATATTAAATGCCTAAGTATGTACCTGACTAGTAAGTATCTTAAAACCTATGGATTGCTATGTCTCCAAAAGAGAATCAAGTGTGTGTACAGGGGCATAAACGCAGCAGTGATAGGATTGGAGAGGTTTGGTGAGCAAATGAAGACCCTTTGAAGTCATATTGCATGGTACCCATTCCACGGGTCTCAACTCTCCAGGTTTAAGGTATTCTTCCTTCAGCTAAAACATGCATGTGGAACGCAGAGTATGATCAACCATGTGAACGGGAGACGTGTTCAGATATGTCTCAGTTTTCGTACCCTGGTACTCGGGTGCAACATTCCAGACGCTTTACTAACACTCTCCCCACTTGGAGAGTCAGCGCCTTTAACCTCCTGTTTGGCTCAGTTTGCAATTTCTGTGGAAGATGAACACGAATAGGGAGAACCAATGAGAGACTAGCTGGAGGTGTCTGGACGGGCAAATTTAACTCTCATTTCCCACCAGGAAGAGGAAATAACCAAACGCTCAGCGTGCCGTGCCGGAACCAGATTAGGGCCTGAAGCCATCCTGCGGTGTTGCGGCCAGCTCAAAAGAAAGCGAGTTGAAGAAAGGAGCTCAGGCGCACTGTAATGCACAAACCTGCAGAGTTATAAATGACAGCTATCGTCCAAAAATATACTGAAGTAAGGCTGCCAAGAGGACTTGAAAGCGGGGCAGAATTGCAGGAAACCGATTTCAGGAGGTAGACTGGAATTGCATTGAAAGCATAGGAAAAGAGGCAGAACGTCCACAATGATGCACTTGGCCAAAAAGGGCGTATGCGTTTTTTCCTGAATATATTCAGGAAAAAACGTATACGCCACTTTTGGCCAACCAAGCAAGATTGCAAAGGAAATCTGCACTACAATGAAGTCTCACTTCCCCCTGGTCAAAAGGGCCATCTGAAAAAAGTGTAAAATCCAGAAAGGCAGGACAGGCCATGGAGAACTGGGAGCCTTGTTATGCTGATGGGCGGGACGTAAATTGCCAACAGACACTTGGGAGAAGTGTATGGTGTTTCCTGAAACATCTAAAAAACAAAGCAACAGAGCCTAGGGCACTTCCACTTATGGTCCTATAGCTTAGGGAAATTAAAATCAAAAAGACACAGCCACCCCAAAGTTTGGGACGCCTCTGTTTACAAGAACCTCGTTTACCGTACAAGTTCAATATCACAGAAAGTGAAAAATGGATAAAGAACTTGTGGTACTTACGTACAATGCAGTATCACTCAGCAATGAAATCTATGTCATCAGGCCCGAAGCAGCATAATGAGTGGATTCAGGTATGATGATTCTAACTGAAGTAAGTCACACAGAAAATGAAACATCATAAGATATCACTAATACACGGAATGTAAACTTGGCTACACAGTAACTGAATTCCAAAACAGAACAGGGTCTCAAATTTAGAAAACCAACTTATGCTTGCTTAAGGGGAAAGGTGAGTTGGGGTGCTGCATAAAGCCAGAGATTGAAATGAGCACAGATAAAGTTCCTTAAGCCAAATATGGAATAGACAAGAGCTACTCCTTGCTCAACGAAATGGACTCAACACCCCATATTAAACGCCTAAGAATGTACCTGACTAGTAAGTATGTTAAAACCTATGCATTGCTATGTCTCCGAAAGAGAATCAAGCATGTGTACAGGGGCATAAACGCAGCAGTGATAGGATTGGAGAGGTTCGGTGAGCAAATGAAGACCCTTTGAAGTCATATTGCATGGTACACATTCCACGGGTTTCAACTACCCAGGTTTAAGGTATTCTTCCTTCAGCTAAAACATGCATGTGGAACCTAGAGTATGATCAACCGTGTGAACGGGAGACGTGTTCAAATATGTCTCAGTTTTCGTCCCCTGGTACTCGGGTGCAACATTCCAGACGCTTTAGTAACACTCTCCCCACTTGGAGAGTCAGCGCCTTTAACCTCCTGTTTGGCCCAGTTTGCAATTTCTGCGGAAGATGAACAGGAATAGCGAGAACCAATGAGATACTAGCTGGAGGTGTCTGGACGGGCAAATTTAACTCTCATTTCCCACCAGGAAGAGGAATTAACCAAAGGCACAGCGTGCCGTGCCGGAACAAGATTAGGGCTTGAAGCCATCCGGCGGTGTTGCGGCCAGCTCACAAGAAAGCGAGTTGAAGAAAGGAGCTCAGGGGCACTGTAATTCACAAACCTGCGGAGTTATAAATGACAGCTATCGTCCAAAAATAGACTGAAGTAAGGCTGCCAAGAGGACTTGAAAGCGGGGCAGAATTGCAGGAAACCGATTTCAGGAGGTAGACTGGAATTGCATTGAAAGCATAGGAAAAGAGGCAGAACGTCCACAATGATGCACTTGGCCAAAAAGGGCGTATGCGTTTTTTCCTGAATATATTCAGGAAAAAACGCATACGCCCTTTTTGGCCAACCAAGCAAGCTTGGAAAGGAAATCTGCACTACAATGAAGTCTCACTTCCCCCCGGTCAAAAGGGCCATGTGAAAAAAGTGTAAAATCCAGAAAGGCAGGACAGGCCATGGAGAACTGGGAGCCTTGCTATGCTGATGGGCGGGATGTAAATTGCCAACAGACACTCGGGAGAAGTGTATGGTGTTTCCTGAAACATCTAAAAAACAAAGCAACAGAGCCTAGGGCACTTCCACTTATGGTCCTATAGCTTAGGGAAATTAAAATCAAAAAGACACAGCCACCCCAAAGTTTGGGACGCCTCTGTATACAAGAACCTCGTTTACAGTACAAGTTCAACATCGCAGAAAGTGAAAAATGGATAAAGAACTTGTGGTACTTACGTACAATGCAGTATCACTCAGCAATGAAATCTATGTCATCAGGCCCTTAGCAGCACAATGAGTGGATTCAGGTATGATGATTCTAACTGAAATAAGTCACACAGAAAAAGTCATATCATAAGATATCAGTAATACACGGAATGTAAACTTGGCTACACAGGAACTGAATTACAGAACAGAACAGGGTCTCAAATTTAGAAAACCAACTTCTGCTTGCTTAAGGGGAAAGGTGAGTTGGGGTGCTGCATAAAACCAGAGATTGAAATGAGCACAGATAAAGTTCCTTAAGCCAAATATGGAATAGACAAGAGCTACTCCTTGCTCAACGAAATGGACTCAACACCCCATATTAAATGCCTAAGTATGTACCTGACTAGTAAGTATCTTAAAACCTATGGATTGCTATGTCTCCAAAAGAGAATCAAGTGTGTGTACAGGGGCATAAACGCAGCAGTGATAGGATTGGAGAGGTTTGGTGAGCAAATGAAGACCCTTTGAAGTCATATTGCATGGTACCCATTCCACGGGTCTCAACTCTCCAGGTTTAAGGTATTCTTCCTTCAGCTAAAACATGCATGTGGAACGCAGAGTATGATCAACCATGTGAACGGGAGACGTGTTCAGATATGTCTCAGTTTTCGTACCCTGGTACTCGGGTGCAACATTCCAGACGCTTTACTAACACTCTCCCCACTTGGAGAGTCAGCGCCTTTAACCTCCTGTTTGGCTCAGTTTGCAATTTCTGTGGAAGATGAACACGAATAGGGAGAACCAATGAGAGACTAGCTGGAGGTGTCTGGACGGGCAAATTTAACTCTCATTTCCCACCAGGAAGAGGAAATAACCAAACGCTCAGCGTGCCGTGCCGGAACCAGATTAGGGCCTGAAGCCATCCTGCGGTGTTGCGGCCAGCTCAAAAGAAAGCGAGTTGAAGAAAGGAGCTCAGGCGCACTGTAATGCACAAACCTGCAGAGTTATAAATGACAGCTATCGTCCAAAAATATACTGAAGTAAGGCTGCCAAGAGGACTTGAAAGCGGGGCAGAATTGCAGGAAACCGATTTCAGGAGGTAGACTGGAATTGCATTGAAAGCATAGGAAAAGAGGCAGAACGTCCACAATGATGCACTTGGCCAAAAAGGGCGTATGCGTTTTTTCCTGAATATATTCAGGAAAAAACGTATACGCCACTTTTGGCCAACCAAGCAAGCTTGCAAAGGAAATCTGCACTACAATGAAGTCTCACTTCCCCCTGGTCAAAAGGGCCATCTGAAAAAAGTGTAAAATCCAGAAAGGCAGGACAGGCCATGGAGAACTGGGAGCCTTGTTATGCTGATGGGCGGGACGTAAATTGCCAACAGACACTTGGGAGAAGTGTATGGTGTTTCCTGAAACATCTAAAAAACAAAGCAACAGAGCCTAGGGCACTTCCACTTATGGTCCTATAGCTTAGGGAAATTAAAATCAAAAAGACACAGCCACCCCAAAGTTTGGGACGCCTCTGTTTACAAGAACCTCGTTTACCGTACAAGTTCAATATCACAGAAAGTGAAAAATGGATAAAGAACTTGTGGTACTTACGTACAATGCAGTATCACTCAGCAATGAAATCTATGTCATCAGGCCCGAAGCAGCATAATGAGTGGATTCAGGTATGATGATTCTAACTGAAGTAAGTCACACAGAAAATGAAATATCATAAGATATCACTAATACACGGAATGTAAACTTGGCTACACAGTAACTGAATTCCAAAACAGAACAGGGTCTCAAATTTAGAAAACCAACTTATGCTTGCTTAAGGGGAAAGGTGAGTTGGGGTGCTGCATAAAGCCAGAGATTGAAATGAGCACAGATAAAGTTCCTTAAGCCAAATATGGAATAGACAAGAGCTACTCCTTGCTCAACGAAATGGACTCAACACCCCATATTAAACGCCTAAGAATGTACCTGACTAGTAAGTATCTTAAAACCTATGCATTGCTATGTCTCCGAAAGAGAATCAAGCATGTGTACAGGGGCATAAACGCAGCAGTGATAGGATTGGAGAGTTTCGGTGAGCAAATGAAGACCCTTTGAAGTCATATTGCATGGTACCCATTCCACGGGTTTCAACTACCCAGGTTTAAGGTATTCTTCCTTCAGCTAAAACATGCATGTGGAACCTAGAGTATGATCAACCATGTGATCGGGAGACGTGTTCAAATATGTCTCAGTTTTCATACCCTGGTACTCGGGTGCGACATTCCAGACGCTTTACTAACACTCTCCTGACTTGGAGAGTCAGTCCCTTTAACCTCCTGTTTGCCCCAGTTTGCAATTTCTGCGCAAGATGAACAGGAATAGCGAGAACCATGAGAGACTAGCTGGAGGTGTCTGGACGGGCAAATTTAACTCTCATTTCCCACCAGGAAGAGGAATTAACCAAAGGCTCAGCGTGCCGTGCCAGAACCAGATTAGGGCCTGAAGCCATCCTGCTGTGTTGCTGCCAGGTCACGAGAAAGCGAGTTGAAGAAAGGAGCTCAGGGGCACTGTAATTCACAAACCTGCAGAGTTATAAATGACAGCTATCGTCCAAAAATATAGTGAAGTAAGGCTGTCAAGAGGACTTGAAAGCGGGGCAGAATTGCAGGAAACCGATTTCAGGAGGTAGACTGGAATTGCATTGAAAGCATAGGAAAAGAGGCAGAACGTCCAGAATGATGCACTTGGCCAACTAAGCAAACTTGCAAAGGAAATCTGCACTACAATGAAGTCTCACTTCCCCCCGGTCAAAAGGGCCATCTGAAAAAAGTGTAAAATCCAGAAAGGCAGGACAAGCCATGAGGAACTGGGAGCCTTGTTATGCTGATGGGCAGGATGTAAATTGCCAACAGACACTCAGGAGAAGTGTATGGTGTTTCCTGAAACATCTAAAAAACAAAGCAACAGAGCCTAGGGCACTTCCACTTATGGTCCTATAGCTTAGGGAAATTAAAATCAAAAAGACACAGCCACCCCAAAGTTTGGGACGCCTCTGTTTACAAGAACCTCGTTTCCCGTACAAGTTCAATATCACAGAAAGTGAAAAATGGATAAAGAACTTGTGGTACTTACATACAATGCAGTATCACTCAGCAATGAAATCTATGTCATCAGGCCCGTAGCAGCATAATGAGTGGATTCAGGTACGATGATTCTAACTGAAATAAGTCACACAGAAAAAGAAACATCATAAGATATCACAAATACCCGGAATGTAAACTTGGTTACAGAGGAACTGAATTCCAAAACAGAACAGTGTCTGAAATTTAGAAAACCAACTTATGCTTGCTTAAGGGGAAAGGTGAGTTGGGGTGCTGCATAAAACCAGAGATTGAAATGAGCACAGATAAAGTTCCTTAAGCCAAATATGGAATAGACAAGAGCTACTCCTTGCTCAACGAAATGGACTCAACACCCCATATTAAACGCCTAAGAATGTACCTGACAAGTAAGTATCTTAAAACCTATGCATTGCTATGTCTCCGAAAGAGAATCAAGCATGTGTACAGGGGCATAAACGCAGCAGTGATAGGATTGGAGAGGTTCGGTGAGCAAATGAAGACCCTTTGAAGTCATATTGCATGGTACACATTCCACGGGTTTCCACTACCCAGGTTTAAGGTATTCTTCCTTCAGCTAAAACATGCATGTGGAACCTAGAGTATGATCAACCATGTGATCGGGAGACGTGTTCAAATATGTCTCAGTTTTCCTACCCTGGTACTCGGGTGGAACATTCCAGACGCTTTACTAACACTCTCCCCACTTGGAGAGTCAGTCCCTTTAACCTCCTGCTTGGCCCAGTTTGCAATTTCTGCGGAAGATGAACAAGAATTGCGAGGACCAATGAGAGACTAGCTGGAGGTGTCTGGACGGGCAAATTTAACTCTCATTTCCCACCAGGAAGAGGAAATAACCAAACGCTCAGTGTGCCGTGCCGGAACCAGATTAGGGCCTGAAGCCATCCTGCGGTGTTGCAGCCAGCTCAAAAGAAAACGAGTTGAAGAAAGGAGCTCAGGGGCACTGTAATTCACAAACCTGCAGAGTTATAAATGACAGCTATCGTCCAAAAATATACTGAAGTAAGATTGCCAAGAGGACTTGAAAGCGGGGCAGAATTGCAGGAAACCGATTTCAGGAGGTAGACTGGAATTGCATTGAAAGCATAGGAAAAGAGGCAGAACGTCCACAATGATGCACTTGGCCAAAAAGGGCGTATGCGTTTTTTCCAGAATATATTCAGGAAAAAACGTATACGCCCTTTTTGGCCAACCAAGCAAGCTTGCAAAGGAAATCTGCACTACAATGAAGTCTCACTTGCCCCTGGTCAAAAGGGCCATCTGAAAAAAGTGTAAAATCCAGAAAGGCAGGACAGGCCATGGAGAACTGGGAGCCTTGCTATGCTGATGGGTGGGATGTAAATAGCCAACAGACACTCGGGAGAAGTGTATGGTGTTTCCTGAAACATCTAAAAAACAAAGCAACAGAGCCTAGGGCACTTCCACTTATGGTCCTATAGCTTAGGGAAATTAAAATCAAAAAGACACAGCCACCCCAAAGTTTGGGACGCCTCTGTTTACAAGAACCTCGTTTCCCGTACAAGTTCAATATCACAGAAAGTGAAAAATGGATAAAGAACTTGTGGTACTTACGTACAATGCAGTATCACTCAGCAATGAAATCTATGTCATCAGACCCGTAGCAGCATAATGAGTGGATTCAGGTATGATGATTCTAACTGAAGTAAGTCACACAGAAAAAGAAACATCATAAGATATCACTAATACACGGAATGTAAACTTGGCTACACAGTAACTGAATTCCAAAACAGAACAGGGTCTCAAATTTAGAAAACCAACTTATGCTTGCTTAAGGGGAAATGTGACTTGGGGTGCTGCATAAAACCAGAGATTGAAATGAGCACAGATAAATTTCCTTAAGCCTAATATGTAACAGACAAGAGCTACTCCTTGCTCAACGAAATGGACTCAACACCCCATATTAAACGCTTAAGAATGTACCTGACTAGTAAGTATCTGAAAACCTATGGATTGCTGTCTCAGAGAGCGAATCAAGCGTGTGTACAGGGGCATAAACGCAGCAGTGATAGGATTGGAGAGTTTCGGTGAGCAAATGAAGACCCTTTGAAGTCATATTGCATGGTACCCATTCCACGGGTTTCAACTACCCAGGTTTAAGGTATTCTTCCTTCAGCTAAAACATGCATGTGGAACCTAGAGTATGATCAACCATGTGATCGGGAGACGTGTTCAGATATGTCTCAGTTTTCGTACCCTGGTACTCGGGTGCAACATTGCAGACGCTTTACTAACACTCTCCCGACTTGGAGAGTCAGTCCCTTTAACCTCCTGTTTGGCCCAGTTTGCAATTTCTGCGGAAGATGAACAGGAATAGCGAGAACCAATGAGAGACTAGCTGGAGGTGTCTGGACGGGCAAATTTAACTCTCATTTCCCACCAGGAAGAGGAAATAACCAAAGGCTCAGCGTGCCGTGCCAGAACCAGATTAGGGTCTGAAGCCATCCTGCGGTGTTGCGGCCAGCTCACAAGAAAGCGAGTTGAAGAAAGGAGCTCAGGGGCACTGTAATTCACAAACCTGCAGAGTTATAAATGACAGCTATCGTCCAAAAATATACTGAAGTAAGGCTGCCAAGAGGACTTGAAAGCGGGGCAGAATTGCAGGAAACCGATTTCAGGAGGTAGACTGGAATTGCATTGAAAGCATAGGAAAAGAGGCAGAACGTCCTCAATGATGCACTTGGCCAAAAAGGGCGTATGCATTTTTTCCTGAATATATTCAGGAAAAAACGCATACGTCCTTTTTGGCCAACCAAGCAAGCTTGCAAAGGAAATCTGCACTACAATGAAGTCTCACTTCCCCCCGGTCAAAAGGGCCATGTGAAAAAAGTGTAAAATCCAGAAAGGCAGGACAGGCCATGGAGAACTGGGAGCCTTGTTTTGCTGATGGGCGGGATGTAAATTGCCAACAGACACTCGGGAGAAGTGTATGGTGTTTCCTGAAACATCTAAAAAACAAAGCAATGGAGCCTAGGGCACTTCCACTTATGGTCCTATAGCTTAGGGAAATTAAAATCAAAAAGACACAGCCACCCCAAAGTTTGGGACACCTCTGTTTACAAGAACCTCGTTTACCGTACAAGTTCAATATCACAGAAAGTGAAAAATGGATAAAGAACTTGTGGTACTTACGTACAATGCAGTATCAATCAGCAATGAAATCTATGTCATCAGGCCCGTAGCAGCATAATGAGTGGATTCAGGTACGATGATTCTAACTGAAATAAGTCACACAGAAAAGAAACATCATAAGATATCACTAATACACGGAATGTAAACTTGGCTACACAGGAACTGAATTCCAAAATAGAAAAGGGTCTCAAATTTAGAAAACCAACTTATGCTTGCTTAAGGGGAAAGGTGAGTTGGGGTGCTGCATAAAACCAGAGATTGAAATGAGCACAGATAAAGTTCCTTAAGCCAAATATGGAATAGACAAGAGCTACTCCTTGCTCAACGAAATGGACTCAACACCCCATATTAAACGCCTAAGAATGTACCTGACTAGTAAGTATCTTAAAACCTATGGATTGCTATGTCTCCGAAAGAGAATCAAGTGTGTGTACAGGGGCATAAACGCAGCAGTGATAGGATTGGAGAGGTTCGGTGAGCAAATGAAGACCCTTTGAAGTCATATTGCATGGTACACATTCCACGGGTTTCAACTACCCAGGTTTAAGGTATTCTTCCTTCAGCTAAAACATGCATGTGGAACCTAGAGTATGATCAACCGTGTGAACGGGAGACGTGTTCAAATATGTCTCAGTTTTCGTCCCCTGGTACTCGGGTGCAACATTCCAGACGCTTTACTAACACTCTCCCCACTTGGAGAGTCAGCGCCTTTAACCTCCTGTTTGGCCCAGTTTGCAATTTCTGCGGAAGATGAACAGGAATAGCGAGAACCAATGAGATACTAGCTGGAGGTGTCTGGACGGGCAAATTTAACTCTCATTTCCCACCAGGAAGAGGAATTAACCAAAGGCACAGCGTGCCGTGCCGGAACAAGATTAGGGCTTGAAGCCATCCGGCGGTGTTGCGGCCAGCTCACAAGAAAGCGAGTTGAAGAAAGGAGCTCAGGGGCACTGTAATTCACAAACCTGCGGAGTTATAAATGACAGCTATCGTCCAAAAATATACTGAAGTAAGGCTGCCAAGAGGACTTGAAAGTGGGGCAGAATTGCAGGAAACCGATTTCAGGAGGTAGACTGGAATTGCATTGAAAGTATAGGAAAAGAGGCAGAACGTCCACAATGATGCACTTGGCTAAAAAGGGCGTATGCGTTTTTTTCCTGAATGTATTCAGGAAAAAACGCAAAGCCCTTTTTGGCCAACCAAGCAAGCTTGCAAAGGAAATCTGCACTACAATGAAGTCGCACTTCCCCCTGGTCAAACGGGCCATCTGAAAAAAGTGTAAAATCCAGAAAGGCAGGACAGGCCATGGAGAACTGGGAGCCTTGTTATGCTGATGGGCGGGATGTAAATTGCCAACAGACACTGGGTAGAAGTGTATGGTGTTTCCTGAAACATCTAAAAAACAAAGCAACAAAGCCTAGGGCACTTCCACTTATGGTCCTATAGCTTAGGGAAATTAAAATCAAAAAGACACAGCCACCCCAAAGTTTGGGACGCCTCTGTTTACAAGAACCTCATTTACCGTACAAGTTCAGTATCACAGAAAGTAAAAAATGGATAAAGAACTTGTGGTACTTACGTACAATGCAGTATCACTCAGCAATGAAATCTATGTCATCAGGCCCTTAGCAGCACAATGAGTGGATTCAGGTATGATGATTCTAACTGAAATAAGTCACACAGAAAAAGTCATATCATAAGATATCAGTAATACACGGAATGTAAACTTGGCTACACAGGAACTGAATTACAGAACAGAACAGGGTCTCAAATTTAGAAAACCAACTTATGCTTGCTTAAGGGGAAAGGTGAGTTGGGGTGCTGCATAAAACCAGAGATTGAAATGAGCACAGATAAAGTTCCTTAAGCCAAATATGGAATAGACAAGAGCTACTCCTTGCTCAACGAAATGGACTCAACACCCCATATTAAACGCCTAAGAATGTACCTGACTAGTAAGTATCTTAAAACCTATGGATTGCTATGTCTCCAAAAGAGAATCAAGCGTGTGTACAGGGGCATAAACGCAGCAGTGATAGGATTGGAGAGGTTCGGTGAGCAAATGAAGACCCTTTGAAGTCATATTGCATGGTACCCATTCCACGGGTCTCAACTCTCCAGGTTTAAGGTATTCTTCCTTCAGCTAAAACATGCACGTGGAACCCAGAGTATGATCAACCGTGTGAACGGATGACGTGTTCAAATATGTCTCAGTTTTCGTACCCTGGTACTCGGGTGCAACATTCCAGACGCTTTCCTAACACTCTCCCCACTTGGAGAGTCAGCGCCTTTAACCTCCTGTTTGGCCCAGTTTGCAATTTCTGCGGAAGAGGAACAGGAATAGGGAGAACCAATGAGAGACTAGCTGGAGGTGTCTGGACGGGCAAATTTAACTCTCATTTCCCACTAGGAAGAGGAAATAACCAAAGGCTCAGCGTGCCGTGCCGGAACCAGATTAGGGCCTGAAGCCATCCTGCGGTGTTGCGGCCAGCTCACAAGAAAGCGAGTTGAAGAAAGGAGCTCAGGGGCACTGTAATTCACAAACCTGCAGAGTTATAAATGACAGCTATCGTCCAAAAATATACTGAAGTAAGGCTGCCAAGAGGACTTGAAAGCGGGGCAGAATTGCAGGAAACCGATTTCAGGAGGTAGACTGGAATTGCATTGAAAGCATAGGAAAAGAGGCAGAACGTCCACAATGATGCACTTGGCCAAAAAGGGCGTATGCGTTTTTTCCTGAATATATTCAGGAAAAAACGCATACGCCCTTTTTGGCCAACCAAGCAAGCTTGCAAAGGAAATCTGCACTACAATGAAGTCTCACTTCCCCCCGGTCAAAAGGGCCATGTGAAAAAAGTGTAAAATCCAGAAAGGCAGGACAGGCCATGGAGAACTGGGAGCCTTGCTATGCTGATGGGCGGGATGTAAATTGCCAACAGACACTCGGGAGAAGTGTATGGTGTTTCCTGAAACATCTAAAAAACAAAGCAACAGAGCCTAGGGCACTTCCACTTATGGTCCTATAGCTTAGGGAAATTAAAATCAAAAAGACACAGCCACCCCAAAGTTTGGGACGCCTCTGTATACAAGAACCTCGTTTACAGTACAAGTTCAACATCGCAGAAAGTGAAAAATGGATAAAGAACTTGTGGTACTTACGTACAATGCAGTATCACTCAGCAATGAAATCTATGTCATCAGGCCCTTAGCAGCACAATGAGTGGATTCAGGTATGATGATTCTAACTGAAATAAGTCACACAGAAAAAGTCATATCATAAGATATCAGTAATACACGGAATGTAAACTTGGCTACACAGGAACTGAATTACAGAACAGAACAGGGTCTCAAATTTAGAAAACCAACTTCTGCTTGCTTAAGGGGAAAGGTGAGTTGGGGTGCTGCATAAAACCAGAGATTGAAATGAGCACAGATAAAGTTCCTTAAGCCAAATATGGAATAGACAAGAGCTACTCCTTGCTCAACGAAATGGACTCAACACCCCATATTAAATGCCTAAGTATGTACCTGACTAGTAAGTATCTTAAAACCTATGGATTGCTATGTCTCCAAAAGAGAATCAAGTGTGTGTACAGGGGCATAAACGCAGCAGTGATAGGATTGGAGAGGTTTGGTGAGCAAATGAAGACCCTTTGAAGTCATATTGCATGGTACCCATTCCACGGGTCTCAACTCTCCAGGTTTAAGGTATTCTTCCTTCAGCTAAAACATGCATGTGGAACGCAGAGTATGATCAACCATGTGAACGGGAGACGTGTTCAGATATGTCTCAGTTTTCGTACCCTGGTACTCGGGTGCAACATTCCAGACGCTTTACTAACACTCTCCCCACTTGGAGAGTCAGCGCCTTTAACCTCCTGTTTGGCTCAGTTTGCAATTTCTGTGGAAGATGAACACGAATAGGGAGAACCAATGAGAGACTAGCTGGAGGTGTCTGGACGGGCAAATTTAACTCTCATTTCCCACCAGGAAGAGGAAATAACCAAAGGCTCAGCGTGCCGTGCCGGAACCAGATTAGGGCCTGAAGCCATCCTGCGGTGTTGCGGCCAGCTCAAAAGAAAGCGAGTTGAAGTAAGGAGCTCAGGCGCACTGTAATGCACAAACCTGCAGAGTTATAAATGACAGCTATCGTCCAAAAATATACTGAAGTAAGGCTGCCAAGAGGACTTGAAAGCGGGGCAGAATTGCAGGAAACCGATTTCAGGAGGTAGACTGGAATTGCATTGAAAGCATAGGAAAAGAGGCAGAACGTCCACAATGATGCACTTGGCCAAAAAGGGCGTATGCGTTTTTTCCTGAATATATTCAGGAAAAAACGTATACGCCACTTTTGGCCAACCAAGCAAGCTTGCAAAGGAAATCTGCACTACAATGAAGTCTCACTTCCCCCTTGTCAAAAGGGCCATCTGAAAAAAGTGTAAAATCCAGAAAGGCAGGACAGGCCATGGAGAACTGGGAGCCTTGTTATGCTGATGGGCGGGACGTAAATTGCCAACAGACACTTGGGAGAAGTGTATGGTGTTTCCTGAAACATCTAAAAAACAAAGCAACAGAGCCTAGGGCACTTCCACTTATGGTCCTATAGCTTAGGGAAATTAAAATCAAAAAGACACAGCCACCCCAAAGTTTGGGACGCCTCTGTTTACAAGAACCTCGTTTACCGTACAAGTTCAATATCACAGAAAGTGAAAAATGGATAAAGAACTTGTGGTACTTACGTACAATGCAGTATCACTCAGCAATGAAATCTATGTCATCAGGCCCGAAGCAGCATAATGAGTGGATTCAGGTATGATGATTCTAACTGAAGTAAGTCACACAGAAAATGAAACATCATAAGATATCACTAATACACGGAATGTAAACTTGGCTACACAGTAACTGAATTCCAAAACAGAACAGGGTCTCAAATTTAGAAAACCAACTTATGCTTGCTTAAGGGGAAAGGTGAGTTGGGGTGCTGCATAAAGCCAGAGATTGAAATGAGCACAGATAAAGTTCCTTAAGCCAAATATGGAATAGACAAGAGCTACTCCTTGCTCAACGAAATGGACTCAACACCCCATATTAAACGCCTAAGAATGTACCTGACTAGTAAGTATGTTAAAACCTATGCATTGCTATGTCTCCGAAAGAGAATCAAGCATGTGTACAGGGGCATAAACGCAGCAGTGATAGGATTGGAGAGGTTCGGTGAGCAAATGAAGACCCTTTGAAGTCATATTGCATGGTACCCATTCCACGGGTTTCAACTACCCAGGTTTAAGGTATTCTTCCTTCAGCTAAAACATGCATGTGGAACCTAGAGTATGATCAACCATGTGATCGGGAGACGTGTTCAAATATGTCTCAGTTTTCATACCCTGGTACTCGGGTGCGACATTCCAGACGCTTTACTAACACTCTCCTGACTTGGAGAGTCAGTCCCTTTAACCTCCTGTTTGCCCCAGTTTGCAATTTCTGCGCAAGATGAACCGGAATAGCGAGAACCATGAGAGACTAGCTGGAGGTGTCTGGACGGGCAAATTTAACTCTCATTTCCCACCAGGAAGAGGAATTAACCAAAGGCTCAGCGTGCCGTGCCGGAACCAGATTAGGGCCTGAAGCCATCCTGCTGTGTTGCTGCCAGGTCACGAGAAAGCGAGTTGAAGAAAGGAGCTCAGGGGCACTGTAATTCACAAACCTGCAGAGTTATAAATGACAGCTATCGTCCAAAAATATAGTGAAGTAAGGCTGTCAAGAGGACTTGAAAGCGGGGCAGAATTGCAGGAAACCGATTTCAGGAGGTAGACTGGAATTGCATTGAAAGCATAGGAAAAGAGGCAGAACGTCCAGAATGATGCACTTGGCCAACTAAGCAAACTTGCAAAGGAAATCTGCACTACAATGAAGTCTCACTTCCCCCCGGTCAAAAGGGCCATCTGAAAAAAGTGTAAAATCCAGAAAGGCAGGACAAGCCATGAGGAACTGGGAGCCTTGTTATGCTGATGGGCAGGATGTAAATTGCCAACAGACACTCAGGAGAAGTGTATGGTGTTTCCTGAAACATCTAAAAAACAAAGCAACAGAGCCTAGGGCACTTCCACTTATGGTCCTATAGCTTAGGGAAATTAAAATCAAAAAGACACAGCCACCCCAAAGTTTGGGACGCCTCTGTTTACAAGAACCTCGTTTCCCGTACAAGTTCAATATCACAGAAAGTGAAAAATGGATAAAGAACTTGTGGTACTTACATACAATGCAGTATCACTCAGCAATGAAATCTATGTCATCAGGCCCGTAGCAGCATAATGAGTGGATTCAGGTACGATGATTCTAACTGAAATAAGTCACACAGAAAAAGAAACATCATAAGATATCACAAATACCCGGAATGTAAACTTGGTTACAGAGGAACTGAATTCCAAAACAGAACAGTGTCTGAAATTTAGAAAACCAACTTATGCTTGCTTAAGGGGAAAGGTGAGTTGGGGTGCTGCATAAAACCAGAGATTGAAATGAGCACAGATAAAGTTCCTTAAGCCAAATATGGAATAGACAAGAGCTACTCCTTGCTCAACGAAATGGACTCAACACCCCATATTAAACGCCTAAGAATGTACCTGACAAGTAAGTATCTTAAAACCTATGCATTGCTATGTCTCCGAAAGAGAATCAAGCATGTGTACAGGGGCATAAACGCAGCAGTGATAGGATTGGAGAGGTTCGGTGAGCAAATGAAGACCCTTTGAAGTCATATTGCATGGTACCCATTCCACGGGTTTCCACTACCCAGGTTTAAGGTATTCTTCCTTCAGCTAAAACATGCATGTGGAACCTAGAGTATGATCAACCATGTGATCGGGAGACGTGTTCAAATATGTCTCAGTTTTCGTACCCTGGTACTCGGGTGGAACATTCCAGACGCTTTACTAACACTCTCCCCACTTGGAGAGTCAGTCCCTTTAACCTCCTGCTTGGCCCAGTTTGCAATTTCTGCGGAAGATGAACAAGAATTGCGAGGACCAATGAGAGACTAGCTGGAGGTGTCTGGACGGGCAAATTTAACTCTCATTTCCCACCAGGAAGAGGAAATAACCAAACGCTCAGTGTGCCGTGCCGGAACCAGATTAGGGCCTGAAGCCATCCTGCGGTGTTGCAGCCAGCTCAAAAGAAAACGAGTTGAAGAAAGGAGCTCAGGGGCACTGTAATTCACAAACCTGCAGAGTTATAAATGACAGCTATCGTCCAAAAATATACTGAAGTAAGATTGCCAAGAGGACTTGAAAGCGGGGCAGAATTGCAGGAAACCGATTTCAGGAGGTAGACTGGAATTGCATTGAAAGCATAGGAAAAGAGGCAGAACGTCCACAATGATGCACTTGGCCAAAAAGGGCGTATGCGTTTTTTCCAGAATATATTCAGGAAAAAACGTATACGCCCTTTTTGGCCAACCAAGCAAGCTTGCAAAGGAAATCTGCACTACAATGAAGTCTCACTTGCCCCTGGTCAAAAGGGCCATCTGAAAAAAGTGTAAAATCCAGAAAGGCAGGACAGGCCATGGAGAACTGGGAGCCTTGCTATGCTGATGGGTGGGATGTAAATAGCCAACAGACACTCGGGAGAAGTGTATGGTGTTTCCTGAAACATCTAAAAAACAAAGCAACAGAGCCTAGGGCACTTCCACTTATGGTCCTATAGCTTAGGGAAATTAAAATCAAAAAGACACAGCCACCCCAAAGTTTGGGACGCCTCTGTTTACAAGAACCTCGTTTCCCGTACAAGTTCAATATCACAGAAAGTGAAAAATGGATAAAGAACTTGTGGTACTTACGTACAATGCAGTATCACTCAGCAATGAAATCTATGTCATCAGACCCGTAGCAGCATAATGAGTGGATTCAGGTATGATGATTCTAACTGAAGTAAGTCACACAGAAAAAGAAACATCATAAGATATCACTAATACACGGAATGTAAACTTGGCTACACAGTAACTGAATTCCAAAACAGAACAGGGTCTCAAATTTAGAAAACCAACTTATGCTTGCTTAAGGGGAAATGTGACTTGGGGTGCTGCATAAAACCAGAGATTGAAATGAGCACAGATAAATATCCTTAAGCCTAATATGTAACAGACAAGAGCTACTCCTTGCTCAACGAAATGGACTCAACACCCCATATTAAACGCTTAAGAATGTACCTGACTAGTAAGTATCTGAAAACCTATGGATTGCTGTCTCAGAGAGCGAATCAAGCGTGTGTACAGGGGCATAAACGCAGCAGTGATAGGATTGGAGAGTTTCGGTGAGCAAATGAAGACCCTTTGAAGTCATATTGCATGGTACCCATTCCACGGGTTTCAACTACCCAGGTTTAAGGTATTCTTCCTTCAGCTAAAACATGCATGTGGAACCTAGAGTATGATCAACCATGTGATCGGGAGACGTGTTCAGATATGTCTCAGTTTTCGTACCCTGGTACTCGGGTGCAACATTCCAGACGCTTTACTAACACTCTCCCGACTTGGAGAGTCAGTCCCTTTAACCTCCTGTTTGGCCCAGTTTGCAATTTCTGCGGAAGATGAACAGGAATAGCGAGAACCAATGAGAGACTAGCTGGAGGTGTCTGGACGGGCAAATTTAACTCTCATTTCCCACCAGGAAGAGGAAATAACCAAAGGCTCAGCGTGCCGTGCCGGAACCAGATTAGGGTCTGAAGCCATCCTGCGGTGTTGCGGCCAGCTCACAAGAAAGCGAGTTGAAGAAAGGAGCTCAGGGGCACTGTAATTCACAAACCTGCAGAGTTATAAATGACAGCTATCGTCCAAAAATATACTGAAGTAAGGCTGCCAAGAGGACTTGAAAGCGGGGCAGAATTGCAGGAAACCGATTTCAGGAGGTAGACTGGAATTGCATTGAAAGCATAGGAAAAGAGGCAGAACGTCCACAATGATGCACTTGGCCAAAAAGGGCGTATGCGTTTTTCCCTGAATATATTCAGGAAAAAACGCATACGCCCTTTTTGGCCAACCAAGCAAGCTTGCAAAGGAAATCTGCAGTACAATGAAGTCTCACTTCCCCCCGGTCAAAAGGGCCATCTGAAAAAAGTGTAAAATCCAGAAAGGCAGGACAGGCCATGGAGAACTGGGAGCCTTGTTATGCTGATGGGCGGGATGTAAATTGCCAACAGACACTCGGGAGAAGTGTATGGTGTTTCCTGAAACATCTAAAAAACAAAGCAACAGAGCCTAGGGCACTTCCACTTATGGTCCTATAGCTTAGGGAAATTAAAATCAAAAAGACACAGCCACCCCAAAGTTTGGGACGCCTCTGTTTACAAGAACCTCGTTTACAGTACAAGTTCAACATCGCAGAAAGTGAAAAAAAGATAAAGAAGTTGTGGTATTTACTTACAAAGCAATATCACTCAGCAATGAAATCTATGTCATCAGGCCCTTAGCAGCACAATGAGTGGATTCAGGTATGATGATTCTAACTGAAATAAGTCACACAGAAAAAGAAACATCATAAGATAACAGTAATACATGGAATGTAAACTTGGCTACACAGGAACTGAATTACAGAACAGAACAGGGTCTCAAATTTCGAAAAGCAACTTATGCTTGCTTAAGGGTAAAGGTGAGTTGGGGTGCTGCATAAAACCAGAGATTGAAATGAGCACAGATAAAGTTCCTTAAGCCAAATATGGAATAGACAAGAGCTACTCCTTGCTCAACGAAATGGACTCAACACCGCATATTAAACGCCTAAGAATGTACCTGACTAGTAAGTATCTTAAAACCTATGGATTGCTATGTCTCCGAAAGAGAATCAAGTGTGTGTACAGGGGCATAAACGCAGCAGTGATAGGATTGGAGAGGTTCGGTGAGCAAATGAAGACCCTTTGAAGTCATATTGCATGGTACCCATTCCACGGGTTTCAACTACCCAGGTTTAAAGTATTCTTCCTTCAGCTAAAACATGCATGTGGAACCTAGAGTATGATCAACCATGTGATCGGGAGACGTGTTCAAATATGTCTCAGTTTTCGTACCCTGGTACTCGGGTGCAACATTCCAGACGCTTTACTAACACTCTCCCGACTTGGAGAGTCAGTCCCTTTAACCTCCTGTTTGGCCCAGTTTGCAATTTCTGCGGAAAATGAACAGGAATAGCGAGGACCAATGAGAGACTAGCTGGAGGTGTCTGGACGGGCAAATTTAACTCTCATTTCCCACCAGGAAGAGGAATTAACCAAAGGCTCAGCGTGCCGTGCCGGAACCAGATTAGGGCCTGAAGCTATCCTGCGGTGTTGCGTCCAGCTCAAAAGAAAGCGAGTTGAAGAAAGGAGCTCAGGGGCACTGTAATTCACAATCCTGCAGAGTTATAAATGACAGCTATCGTCCAAAAATATACTAAAGTAAGGCTGCCAAGAGGACTTCAAAGTGGGGCAGAATTGCAGGAAACCGATTTCAGGAGGTAGACTGGAATTGCATTGAAAGCATAGGAAAAGAGGCAGAACATCCACAATGATGCACTTGGCCAAAAAGGGCTTATGCGTTTTTTCCTGAATATATTCAGGAAAAAACGCATACGCCCTTTTTGGCCAACCAAGCAAGCTTGCAAAGGAAATCTGCACTACAATGAAGTCTCACTTCCCCCCGGTCAAAAGGGCCATGTGAAAAAAGTGTAAAATCCAGAAAGGCAGGACAGGCCATGGAGAACTGGGAGCCTTGCTATGCTGATGGGCGGGATGTAAATTGCCAACAGACACTCGGGAGAAGTGTATGGTGTTTCCTGAAACATCTAAAAAACAAAGCAACAGAGCCTAGGGCACTTCCACTTATGGTCCTATAGCTTAGGGAAATTAAAATCAAAAAGACACAGCCACCCCAAAGTTTGGGACGCCTCTGTATACAAGAACCTCGTTTACCGTACAAGTTCAATATCACAGAAAGTGAAAAATGGATAAAGAACTTGTGGTACTTACGTACAATGCAGTATCACTCAGCAATGAAATCTATGTCATCAGGCCCGTAGCAGCATAATGAGTGGATTCAAGTATGAGGATTCTAACTGAAATAAGTCACACAGAAAAAGAAACATCATAAGATATCACTAATACATGGAATGTAAACTTGGCTACACAGGAACTGAATTCCAAAACAGAACAGGGTCTCAAATTTAGAAAACCAACTTCTGCTTGCTTAAGGGGAAAGGTGAGTTGGGGTGCTGCATAAAACCAGAGATTGAAATGAGCACAGATAAAGTTCCTTAAGCCAAATATGGAATAGACAAGAGCTACTCCTTGCTCAACGAAATGGACTCAACACCCCATATTAAATGCCTAAGTATGTACCTGACTAGTAAGTATCTTAAAACCTATGGATTGCTATGTCTCCAAAAGAGAATCAAGTGTGTGTACAGGGGCATAAACGCAGCAGTGATAGGATTGGAGAGGTTTGGTGAGCAAATGAAGACCCTTTGAAGTCATATTGCATGGTACCCATTCCACGGGTCTCAACTCTCCAGGTTTAAGGTATTCTTCCTTCAGCTAAAACATGCATGTGGAACGCAGAGTATGATCAACCATGTGAACGGGAGACGTGTTCAGATATGTCTCAGTTTTCGTACCCTGGTACTCGGGTGCAACATTCCAGACGCTTTACTAACACTCTCCCCACTTGGAGAGTCAGCGCCTTTAACCTCCTGTTTGGCCCAGTTTGCAATTTCTGTGGAAGATGAACACGAATAGGGAGAACCAATGAGAGACTAGCTGGAGGTGTCTGGACGGGCAAATTTAACTCTCATTTCCCACCAGGAAGAGGAAATAACCAAAGGCTCAGCGTGCCGTGCCGGAACCAGATTAGGGCCTGAAGCCATCCTGCGGTGTTGCGGCCAGCTCAAAAGAAAGCGAGTTGAAGAAAGGAGCTCAGGGGCACTGTAATTTACAAACCTGCAGAGTTATAAATGACAGCTATCGTCCAAAAATATACTGAAGTAAGGCTGCCAAGAGGACTTGAAAGCGGGGCAGAATTGCAGGAAACCGATTTCAGGAGGTAGACTGGAATTGCATTGAAAGCATAGGAAAAGAGGCAGAACGTCCACAATGATGCACTTGGCCAAAAAGGGCGTATGCGTTTTTTCCTGAATATATTCAGGAAAAAACGTATACGCCACTTTTGGCCAACCAAGCAAGCTTGCAAAGGAAATCTGCACTACAATGAAGTCTCACTTCCCCCTGGTCAAAAGGGCCATCTGAAAAAAGTGTAAAATCCAGAAAGGCAGGACAGGCCATGGAGAACTGGGAGCCTTGTTATGCTGATGGGCGGGACGTAAATTGCCAACAGACACTTGGGAGAAGTGTATGGTGTTTCCTGAAACATCTAAAAAACAAAGCAACAGAGCCTAGGGCACTTCCACTTATGGTCCTATAGCTTAGGGAAATTAAAATCAAAAAGACACAGCCACCCCAAAGTTTGGGACGCCTCTGTTTACAAGAACCTCGTTTACCGTACAAGTTCAATATCACAGAAAGTGAAAAATGGATAAAGAACTTGTGGTACTTACGTACAATGCAGTATCACTCAGCAATGAAATCTATGTCATCAGGCCCGAAGCAGCATAATGAGTGGATTCAGGTATGATGATTCTAACTGAAGTAAGTCACACAGAAAATGAAACATCATAAGATATCACTAATACACGGAATGTAAACTTGGCTACACAGTAACTGAATTCCAAAACAGAACAGGGTCTCAAATTTAGAAAACCAACTTATGCTTGCTTAAGGGGAAAGGTGAGTTGGGGTGCTGCATAAAGCCAGAGATTGAAATGAGCACAGATAAAGTTCCTTAAGCCAAATATGGAATAGACAAGAGCTACTCCTTGCTCAACGAAATGGACTCAACACCCCATATTAAACGCCTAAGAATGTACCTGACTAGTAAGTATCTTAAAACCTATGCATTGCTATGTCTCCGAAAGAGAATCAAGCATGTGTACAGGGGCATAAACGCAGCAGTGATAGGATTGGAGAGGTTCGGTGAGCAAATGAAGACCCTTTGAAGTCATATTGCATGGTACCCGTTCCACGGGTTTCAACTACCCAGGTTTAAGGTATTCTTCCTTCAGCTAAAACATGCATGTGGAACCTAGAGTATGATCAACCATGTGATCGGGAGACGTGTTCAAATATGTCTCAGTTTTCATACCCTGGTACTCGGGTGCGACATTCCAGACGCTTTACTAACACTCTCCTGACTTGGAGAGTCAGTCCCTTTAACCTCCTGTTTGCCCCAGTTTGCAATTTCTGCGCAAGATGAACAGGAATAGCGAGAACCATGAGAGACTAGCTGGAGGTGTCTGGACGGGCAAATTTAACTCTCATTTCCCACCAGGAAGAGGAATTAACCAAAGGCTCAGCGTGCCGTGCCGGAACCAGATTAGGGCCTGAAGCCATCCTGCTGTGTTGCTGCCAGGTCACGAGAAAGCGAGTTGAAGAAAGGAGCTCAGGGGCACTGTAATTCACAAACCTGCAGAGTTATAAATGACAGCTATCGTCCAAAAATATAGTGAAGTAAGGCTGTCAAGAGGACTTGAAAGCGGGGCAGAATTGCAGGAAACCGATTTCAGGAGGTAGACTGGAATTGCATTGAAAGCATAGGAAAAGAGGCAGAACGTCCAGAATGATTCACTTGGCCAACTAAGCAAACTTGCAAAGGAAATCTGCACTACAATGAAGTCTCACTTCCCCCCGGTCAAAAGGGCCATCTGAAAAAAGTGTAAAATCCAGAAAGGCAGGACAAGCCATGAGGAACTGGGAGCCTTGTTATGCTGATGGGCAGGATGTAAATTGCCAACAGACACTCAGGAGAAGTGTATGGTGTTTCCTGAAACATCTAAAAAACAAAGCAACAGAGCCTAGGGCACTTCCACTTATGGTCCTATAGCTTAGGGAAATTAAAATCAAAAAGACACAGCCACCCCAAAGTTTGGGACGCCTCTGTTTACAAGAACCTCGTTTCCCGTACAAGTTCAATATCACAGAAAGTGAAAAATGGATAAAGAACTTGTGGTACTTACATACAATGCAGTATCACTCAGCAATGAAATCTATGTCATCAGGCCCGTAGCAGCATAATGAGTGGATTCAGGTACGATGATTCTAACTGAAATAAGTCACACAGAAAAAGAAACATCATAAGATATCACAAATACCCGGAATGTAAACTTGGTTACAGAGGAACAGAATTCCAAAACAGAACAGTGTCTGAAATTTAGAAAACCAACTTATGCTTGCTTAAGGGGAAAGGTGAGTTGGGGTGCTGCATAAAACCAGAGATTGAAATGAGCACAGATAAAGTTCCTTAAGCCAAATATGGAATAGACAAGAGCTACTCCTTGCTCAACGAAATGGACTCAACACCCCATATTAAACGCCTAAGAATGTACCTGACAAGTAAGCATCTTAAAACCTATGCATTGCTATGTCTCCGAAAGAGAATCAAGCATGTGTACAGGGGCATAAACGCAGCAGTGATAGGATTGGAGAGGTTCGGTGAGCAAATGAAGACCCTTTGAAGTCATATTGCATGGTACCCATTCCACGGGTTTCCACTACCCAGGTTTAAGGTATTCTTCCTTCAGCTAAAACATGCATGTGGAACCTAGAGTATGATCAACCATGTGATCGGGAGACGTGTTCAAATATGTCTCAGTTTTCGTACCCTGGTACTCGGGTGGAACATTCCAGACGCTTTACTAACACTCTCCCGACTTGGAGAGTCAGCGCCTTTAACCTCCTGTTTGGCCCAGTTTGCAATTTCTGCGGAAGATGAACAGGAATAGCGAGAACCAATGAGAGACTAGCTAGAGATGTCTGGACGGGCAAATTTAACTCTCATTTCCCACCAGGAAGAGGAAATAACCAAAGGCTCAGCGTGCCATGCCGGAACCAGATTAGGGCCTGAAGCCATCCTGCGGTGTTGCGGCCAGCTCAAAAGATAGCGAGTTGAAGAAGGGAGCTCAGGGGCACTGTAATTCACAAACCTGCAGAGTTATAAATGACAGCTATCGTCCAAAAATATACTGAAGTAAGGCTGCCAAGAGGACTTGAAAGCGGGGCAGAATTGCAGGAAACCAATTTCAGGAGGTAGACTGGAATTGCATTGAAAGCATAGGAAAAGAGGCAGAACGTCCACAATGATGCAGTTGGCCAAAAAGGGCGTATGCGTTTTTTCCTGAATATATTCAGGAAAAAACGCATACGCTATTTTTGGCCAACCAAGCAAGCTTGCAAAGGAAATCTGCACTACAATGAAGTCTCACGTCCCCCCGGTCAAAAGGGCCATCTGAAAAAAGTGTAAAATCCAGAAAGGCAGGACAGGCCATGGAGAACTGGGAGCCTTGTTATGCTGATGGGCGGGATGTAAATTGCCAACAGCCACTCCGGAGAAGTGTATGGTGTTTCCTGAAACATCTAAAAAACAAAGCAACAGAGCCTAGGGCAATTCCACTTATGGTCCTATAGCTTAGGGAAATTAAAATAAAAAAGACACAGCCACCCCAATGTTTGGGACGCCTCTGTTTACAAGAACCTCGTTTACCGTACAAGTTCAATATCACAGAAAGTGAAAAATGGATAAAGAACTTGTGGTACTTACGTACAATGCAGTATCACTCAGCAATGCAATCTATGTCATCGGACCCGTAGCAGCATAATGAGTGGATTCAGGTACGATGATTCTAACTGAAATAAGTCACACAGAAAAAGAAACATCATAAGATATCACTAATACACGGAATGTAAACTTGGCTACACAGGAACTGAATTCCAAAACAGATCAGGGTCTCAAATTTAGAAAACCAACTTATGCTTGCTTAAGGGGAAAGGTGAGTTGGGGTGCTGCATGAAACCAGAGATTGAAATGAGCACAGATAAAATTCCTTAAGCCAAATATGGAATAGACAAGAGCTACTCCTTGCTCAACGAAATGGACTCAACACCCCATATTAAAAGCCTAAGAATGTACCTGACTAGTAAGTATCTTAAAACCTATGGATTGCTATGCCTCGAAAAGAGAATCAAGCGTGTGTACACGGGCATAAACGCAGCAGTGATAGGATTGGAGAGGTTCGGTGAGCAAATGAAGACCCTTTGAAGTCATATTGCATGGTACCCATTCCACGGGTCTCAACTCTCCAGGTTTAAGGTATTCTTCCTTCAGCTAAAACATGCATGTGGAACCTAGAGTATGATCAACCATGTGATCGGGAGACGTGTTCAAATATGTCTCAGTTTTCGTACCCTGGTACTCGGGTGCAACATTCCAGACGCTTTAGTAACACTCTCCCCACTTGGAGAGTCAGCGCCTTTAACCTCCTGTTTGACCCAGTTTGCAATTTCTGCGGAAGATGAACAGGAATAGCGAGAACCAATGAGAGACTAGCTGGAGGTGTCTGGACGGGCAAATTTAACTCTCATTTCCCACCAGGAAGAGGAAATAACCAAAGGCTCAGCGTGCCGTGCCGGAACCAGATTAGGGCCTGAAGCCATCCTGCGGTGTTGCGGCCAGGTCACAAGAAAGCGAGTTGAAGAAAGGAGCTCAGGGGCACTGTAATTCAGAAACCTGCAGAGTTATAAATGACAGCTATCGTCCAAAAATATACTGAAGTAAGGCTGCCAAGAGGACTTGAAAGCGGGGCAGAATTGCAGGAAACCGATTTCCGGAGGTAGACTGGAATTGCATTGAAAGCATAGGAAGAGGCAGAACGTCCACAATGATGCACTTGGCCAAAAAGGGCGTATGCGTTTTTTCCTGAATATATTCAGGAAAAAACGCATACGCACTTTTTGGCCAACCAAGCAAGCATGCAAAGGAAATCTGCACTACAATGAAGTCTCACTTCCCCCCGGTCAAAATGGCCATCTGAAAAAAGTGTAAAATCCAGAAAGGCAGGACAGGCCATGGAGAACTGGGAGCCTTGTTATGCTGATGGGCGGGATGTAAATTTCCAACAGACACTCGGGAGAAGTGTATGGTGTTTCCTGAAACATCTAAAAAACAAAGCAACAGAGCCTAGGGCACTTCCACTTATGGTCCTATAGCTTAGGGAAATTAAAATGAAAAAGACACAGCCACCCCAATGTTTGAGACGTCTCTGTTTACAAGAACCTCGTTTACAGTACAAGTTCAACATCGCAGAAAGGGAAAAATGGATAAAGAAGTTGTGGTATTTACTTACAAAGCAATATCACTCAGCAATGAAATCTATGTCATCAGGCCCTTAGCAGCACAATGAGTGGATTCAGGTATGATGATTCTAACTGAAATAAGTCACACAGAAAAAGAAACATCATAAGATATCAGTAATACACGGAATGTAAACTTGGC
This sequence comes from Stenella coeruleoalba, assembly GCF_951394435.1. Taxonomy (NCBI): domain Eukaryota; kingdom Metazoa; phylum Chordata; class Mammalia; order Artiodactyla; family Delphinidae; genus Stenella; species Stenella coeruleoalba. The sequence goes on from NW_027646196.1 coordinate 2,931,134, forward strand.
TACACAGGAACTGATTTGCAGAACAGAACAGGGTCTCAAATTTAGAAAACCAACTTATGCTTGCTTAAGCGTAAAGGTGAGTTGGGGTGCTGCATAAAACCAGAGATTGAAATGAGCACAGATAAAGTTCCTTAAGCCAAATATGGAATAGACAAGAGCTACTCCTTGCTCAATGAAATGGACTCAACACCGCATATTAAACGCCTAAGAATGTACCTGACTAGTAAGTATCTTAAAACCTATGGATTGCTATGTCTCTGAAAGAGAATCAAGCATGTGTACAGGGGCATAAACGCAGCAGTGATAGGATTGGAGAGGTTCGGTGAGCAAATGAAGACCCTTTGAAGTCATATTGCATTGTACCCATTCCACCGGTTTCAACTACCCAGGTTTAAGGTATTCTTCCTTCAGCTAAAACATGCATGTGGAACCTAGAGTATGATCAACCATGTGACCGGGAGACGTGTTCAAATATGTCTCAGTTTTCCTCCCCTGGTACTCGGGTGCAACATTCCAGACGCTTTACTAATACTCTCCCCATGTGGAGAGTCAGCGCCTTTAACCTCCTGTTTGGCCCAGTTTGCAAATTCTGCGGAAGATGAACAGGAATAGGGAGAACCAATGAGAGACTAGCTGGAGGTGTCTGGACGGGCAAATTTAACTCTCATTTCCCACCAGGAAGAGGAAATAACCAAAGGCTCAGCGTGCCGTGCCAGAAACAGATTAGGGCCTGAAGCCATCCTGCGGTGTTGCGGCCAGCTGAAAAGAAAGCGAGTTGAAGAAAGGAGCTCAGCGGCACTGTAATTCACAAACCTGCAGAGTTATAAATGACAGCTATCGTCCAAAAATATACTGAAGTAAGGCTGCCAAGAGGACTTGAAAGCGGGGCAGAATTGCAGGAAACCGATTTCAGGAGGTAGACTGGAATTGCATTGAAAGCATAGGAAAAGAGGCAGAACGTCCACAATGATGCACTTGGCGAAAAAAGACGTATGCGTTTTTTCCTGAATATATTCAGGAAAAAATGCATACGCAATTTTTGGCCAACCAAGCAAGCTTGCAAAGGAAATCTGCACTACAATGAAGTCTCACTTCCCCCCGGTCAAAAGGGCCATCTGAAAAAATTGTAAAATCCAGAAAGGCAGGACAGGCCATGGAGAACTGGGAGCCTGGTTATGCTGATGGGCGGGATGTAAATTGCCAACAGACACTCGGGAGAAGTGTATGGTGTTTCCTGCAACATCTAAAAAACAAAGTAACAGAGCCTAGGGCACTTCCACTTATGGTCCTATAGCTTAGGGAAATTAAAATCAAAAAGACACAGCCACCCCAAAGTTTGGGACGCCTCTGTCTACAAGAACCTCGTTTACAGTACAAGTTCAATATCACAGAAAGTGAAAAATGGATAAAGAAGTTGTGGTATTTACTTACAAAGCAATATCACTCAGCAATGAAATCTATGTCATCAGGCCCTTAGCAGCACAATGAGTGGATTCAGGTATGATGATTCTAACTAAAATAAGTCACACAGAAAAAGAAACATCATAAGATATCACTAATACACGGAATGTAAACTTGGCTACACAGGAACTGAATTACAGAACAGAACAGGGTCTCAAATTTAGAAAACCAACTTATGCTTGCTTAAGGGTAAAGGTGAGTTTGGGTGTTGCTAAAACCAGAGATCAAAATGAGCACAGATAAAGTTCCTTAAGCCAAATATGGAATAGACAAGAGCTACTCCTTGCTCAACAAAATGGACGCAACACCGCATATTAAACGCCTAAGAATGTACCTGACTAGTAAGTATCTTAAAACCTATGGATTGCTATGTCTCCGAAAGAGAATCAAGCATGTGTACAGGGGCATAAACGCAGCAGTGATAGGATTGGAGAGGTTCGGTGAGCAAATGAAGACCCTTTGAAGTCATATTGCATGGTACCCATTCCACGGGTTTCAACTACCCAGGTTACGGTATTCTTCCTTCAGCTGAAACATGCATGTGGAACCTAGAGTATGATCAACCATGTGATCGGGAGATGTGTTCAAATATGTCTCAGTTTTCCTCCCCTGGTACTCGGGTGCAACATTCCAGACGCTTTACTAACACTCTCCCGACTTGGAGAGTCAGTCCCTTTAACCTCCTGTTTGGCCCAGGTTGCAATTTCTGCGGAAGATGAACAGGAATAGCGAGAACCAATGAGAGACTAGCTGGAGGTGTCTGGACGGGCAAATTTAACTCTCATTTCCCACCAGGAAGAGGAAATAACCAAAGGCTCAGCGTGCCGTGCCGGAACCAGATTAGGGCCTGAAGCCATCCTGCGGTGTTGCGGCCAGGTCACAAGAAAGCGAGTTGAAGAAAGGAGCTCAGGGGCACTGTAATTCACAAACCTGCAGAGTTATAAATGACAGCTATCGTCCAAAAATATACTGAAGTAAGGCTGCCAAGAGGACATGAAAGCGGGGCAGAATTGCAGGAAACCGATTTCAGGAGGTAGACTGGAATTGCATTGAAAGCATAGGAAAAGAGGCAGAACGTCCACAATGATGCACTTGGCCAAAAAGGGCATATGCGTTTTTTCCTGAATATATTCAGGAAAAAACGCATATGCCCTTCTTGGCCAACCAAGCAATCTTGCAAAGGAAATCTGCACTACAATGAAGTCTCACGTCCCCCCGGTCAAAAGGGCCATCTGAAAAAAGTGTAAAATCCAGAAAGGCAGGACAGGCCATGGAGAACTGGGAGCCTTGTTATGCTGATGGGCGGGATGTAAATTGCCAACAGACACTGGGGAGAAGTGTATGGTGTTTCCTGAAACATCTAAAAAACAAAGCAACAGAGCCTAGGGCACTTCCACTTATGGTCCTATAGCTTAGGGAAATTAAAATCCAAAAGACACAGCCACCACAAAGATTGGGACGCCTCTGTTTACAAGAACCTCGTTTACCGTACAAGTTCAATATCACAGAAAGTGAAAAATGGATAAAGAACTTGTGGTACTTACCTACAATGCAGTATCACTCAGCAATGAAATCTATGTCATCAGGCCCATAGCAGCATAATGAGTGGATTCAGGTACGATGATTCTAACTGAAATAAGTCACACAGAAAAAGAAACATCATAAGATATCACTAATACACGGAATGTAAACTTGGCTACACAGGAACTGAATTACAGAACAGAACAGGGTCTCAAATTTAGAAAACCAACTTATGCTTGCTTAAGGGGAAAGGTGAGTTGGGGTGCTGCATAAAACCAGAGATTGAAATGAGCACAGATAAAGTTCCTTAAGCCAAATATGGAATAGACAAGAGCTACTCCTTGCTCAACGAAATGGACTCAACACCCCATATTAAACGCCTAAGAATGTACCTGATTAGTAAGTATCTTAAAACCTATGGATTGCTATGTCTCCGAAAGAGAATCAAGCATGTGTACAGGGGCATAAACGCAGCAGTGATAGGATTGGAGAGGTTCGGTGAGCAAATGAAGACCCTTTGAAGTCATATTACATGGTACCCATTCCACGGGTTTCAACTACCCAGCTTTAAGGTATTCTTCCTTCAGCTAAAACATGCATGTGGAAGCCAGAATATGATCAACCATGTGAACGGGAGACGTGTTCAAATATGTCTCAGTTTTCCTCCCGTGGTACTCGGGTGCAACATTCCAGACGCTTTACTAACACTCTCCCCACTTGGAGAGTCAGCGCCTTTAACCTCCTGTTTGGCCCAGTTTGCAATTTCTGCGGAAGATGAACAGGAATAGCGAGAACCAATGAGAGACTAGCTGGAGGTGTCTGGACGGGCAAATTTAACTCTCATTCCCCACCAGGAAGAGGAAATAACCAAAGGCTCAGCGTGCCGTGCGGGAACCAGATTAGGGCCTGAAGCCATCCTGCGGTGTTGCGGCCAGCTCAAAAGAAAGCGAGTTGAAGAAAGGAGCTGAGGGGCACTGTAATTCACAAACCTGCAGAGTTATAAATGACAGCTATCGTCCAAAAATATACTGAAGTAAGGCTGCCAAGAGGACTTGAAAGCGGGGCAGAATTGCAGGAAACCGATTTCAGGAGGTAGACTGGAATTGCATTGAAAGCATAGGAAAAGAGGCAGAACGTCCACAATGATGCACTTTGCCAAAAAGGGCGTATGCGTTTTTTCCTGAATATATTCAGGAAAAAACGCATACGCCCTTTTTGGCCAACCAAGCAAGCTTGCAAAGGAAATCTGCACTACAATGAAGTCTCACTTCCCCCCTGTCAAAAGGGCCATCTGAAAAAAGTGTAAAATCCAGAAAGGCAGGACAGGCCATGGAGAACTGGGAGCCTTGTTATGCTGATGGGCGGGATGTAAATTGCCAACAGACACTCGGGAGAAGTGTATGGTGTTTCCTGAAACATCTAAAAAACAAAGCAACAGAGCCTAGGGCACTTCCACTTATGGTCCTATAGCTTAGGGAAATTAAAATCAAAAAGACACAGCAACCCCAAAGTTTGGAACGGCTCTGTTTACAAGACCCTCGTTTACAGTACAAGTTCAACATAACAGAAAGTGAAAAATGGATAAAGAAGTTGTGGTATTTACTTACAAAGCAATATTACTCAGCAATGAAATCTATGTCATCAGGCCCTTAGCAGCACAATGAGTGGATTCAGGTATGATGATTCTAACTGAAATAAGTCACACAGAAAAAGAAACATCATAAGATATCAGTAATACACGGAATGTAAACTTGGCTACACAGGAACTGAATTCGAAAAGAGAACAGGGTCTCAAATTTAGAAAACCAACTTATGCTTGCTTAAGGGGAAAGGTGAGTTGGGGTGCTGCATAAAACCAGAGATTGAAATGAGCACAGATAAAGTTTCTTAAGCCAAATATGGAATAGACAAGAGCTACTCCTTGCTCAACGAAATGGACTCAACACCCCATATTAAACGCCTAAGAATGTACCTGACTAGTAAGTATCTTAAAACCTATGGATTGCTATGTCTCCGAAAGAGAATCAAGCATGTGTAAAGGGGAATAAACGCAGCAGTGATAGGATTGGAGAGATTCGGTGAGCAAATGAAGACCCCTTTGACGTCATATTGCATGGTACCCATTCCACGGGTCTCAACTCTCCAGGTTTAAGGTATTCTTCCTTCAGCTAAAACATGCATGTGGAACCCAGAGTATGATCAACCATGTGATCCGGAGACGTGTTCAAATATGTCTCAGTTTTCGTACCCTGGTACTTGGGTGCAACATTCCAGACGCTTTACTAACAATCTCCCGACTTGGAGAGTCAGTCCCTTTAACCTCCTGTTTGGCCCAGTTTGCCATTTCTGCGGAAGATGAACAGGAATAGCGAGAACCAATGAGAGACTAGCTGGAGGTGTCTGGACGGGCAAATTTAACTCTCATTTCCCACCAGGAAGAGGAATTAACCAAAGGCTCAGCGTGCCGTGCCGGAACCAGATTAGGGCCTGATGCCATCCTGCGGTGTTGCGACCACTTTCCAAGAAAGCGATTTGAAGAAAGGAGCTCAGGGGCACTGTAATTCACAAACCTGCAGAGTTATAAATGACAGCTTTCGTCCAAAAATATACTGAAGTAAGGCTGCCAAGAGGACTTGAAAGCGGGGCAGAATTGCAGGAAACCGATTTCAGGAGGTAGACTGGAATTGCATTGAAAGCATAGGAAAAGAGGCAGAACGTCCACAATGATGCACTTGGCCAAAAAGGGCGTATGCGTTTTTTCCTGAATATATTCAGGAAAAAACGCATACGCCCTTTTTGGCCAACCAAGCAAAATTGCAAAGGAAATCTGCACTACAATGAAGTCTCACTTCCCCCCGGTCAAAAGGGACATCTGAAAAAAGTGTAAAATCCAGAAAGGCAGGACAGGCCATGGAGAACTGGGAGCCTTGTTATGCTGATGGGCGGGATGTAAATTGCCAACAGACACTCGGGAGAAGTGTATGGTGTTTCCTGAAACATCTAAAAAACAAAGCAACAGAGCCTAGGGCACTTCCACTTATGGTCCATTAGCTTAGGGAAATTAAAATCAAAAAGACACAGCCACCCCAAAGTTTGGAACGGCTCTGTTTACAAGAACCTCGTTTACCGTACAAGTTCAATATCACAGAAAGTGAAAAATGGATAAAGAACTTGTGGTACTTACGTACAATGCAGTATCACTCAGCAATGAAATCTATGTCATCAGGCCCGTAGCAGCATAATGAGTGGATTCAGGTACGATGATTCTAACTGAAATAAGTCACACAGAAAAAGAAACATCATAAGATATCAGTAATACACGGAATGTAAACTTGGCTACACAGGAACTGAATTCCAAAACAGAACAGGGTCTCAAATTTAGAAAACCAACTTATGCTTGCTTAAGGGTAAAGGTGAGTTGGGGTGCTGCATAAAACCAGAGATTGAAATGAGCACAGATAAACATCCTTAAGCCAAATATGGAATAGACAAGAGCTACTCCTTGCTCAACGAAATGGTCTCAACACCCCATATTAAACGCCTAAGAATGTACCTGACTAGTAAGTATCTTAAAACCTATGGATTGCTATGTCTCCGAAAGAGAATCAAGCGTGTGTACAGGGGCATAAACGCAGCAGTGATAGGGTTGGAGAGGTTCGGTGAGCAAATGAAGACCCTTTGAAGTCATATTGCATGGTACCCATTCCACAGGTTTCAACTACCCAGGTTTAAGGTATTCTTCCTTCAGCTAAAACATGCATGTGGAACCTAGAGTATGATCAACCGTGTGATTGGAAGACGTGTTCAAATATGTCTCAGTTTTCGTACCCTGGTACTCGGGTGCAACATTCCAGATGCTTTACTAACACTCTCCCGACTTGGAGAGTCAGTCCCTTTAACCTCCTGTTTGGCCCAGTTTGCAATTTCTGCGGAAGATGAACAGGAATAGCGAGAACCAATGAGAGAGTAGCTGGAGGTGTCTGGACGGGAAAATTTAACTCTCATTTCCCACCAGGAAGAGGAAATAACCAAAGGCTCAGCGTGCCGTGCCGGAACCAGATTAGGGCCTGAAGCCATCCTGCGGTGTTGCGGCCAGGTCACAAGAAAGCGAGTTGAAGAAAGGAGCTCAGGGGCACTGTAATTCACAAACCTGCAGAGTTATAAATGACAGCTATCGTCCAAAAATATACTGAAGTAAGGCTGCCAAGAGGACTTGAAAGCGGGGCAGATTTGCCGGAAACCGATTTCAGGAGGTAGACTGGAATTGCATTGAAAGCATAGGAAAAGAGGCAGAACGTCCACAATGATGCACTTGGCCAAAAAGGGCGTATGCGTTTTTTCCTGAATATATTCAGGAAAAAACGCATACGCCCTTTTTGGCCAACCAAGCAAGCTTGCAAAGGAAATCTGCACTACAATGAAGTCTCACTTCCCCCCGGTCAAAGGGCCATCTGAAAAAAGCGTAAAATCCAGAAAGGCAGGACAGGCCATGGAGAACTGGGAGCCTTGTTATGCTGATGGGCGGGATGTAAATTGCCAACAGACACTCGGGAGAAGTGTATGGTGTTTCCTGAAACATCTAAAAAACAAAGCAAAAGAGCCTAGGGCACTTCCACTTATGGTCCTATAGATTAGGGAAATTAAAATCAAAAAGACACAGCCACCCCAAAGTTTGGGACGCCTCTGTTTACAAGAACCTCGTTTACCGTACAAGTTCAACATCGCAGAAAGTGAAAAATGGATAAAGAAGTTGTGGTATTTACTTACAAAGCAATATCACTCAGCAATGAAATCTATGTCATCAGGCCCTTAGCAGCACAATGAGTGGATTCAGGTATGATGATTCTAACTGAAATAAGTCACACAGAAAAAGAAACATCATAAGATATCAGTAATACACGGAATGTAAACTTGGCTACACAGGAACTGAATTACAGAACAGAACAGGGTCTCAAATATAGAAAACCAACTTATGCTTGCTTAAGGGTAAAGGTGAGTTGGGGTGCTGCATAAAACCAGAGATTGAAATGAGCACAGATAAAGTTCCTTAAACCAAATATGGAATAGACAAGAGCTACTCCTTGCTCAACGAAATGGACTCAACACCGCATATTAAACGCCTAAGAATGTACCTGACTAGTAAGTATCTTAAAACCTATGGATTGCTATGTCTCTGAAAGAGAAACAAGCGTGTGTACAGGGGCATAAACACAGCAGTGATAGGATTGGAGAGGTTTGGTGAGCAAATGAAGAGAGTTTGAAGTCATATTGCATGGTACCCATTCCACGGGTCTCAACTCTCCAGGTTTAAGGGATTCTTCCTTCAGCTAAAACATGCATGTGGAACCTAGAGTATGATCAACCGTTTGATAGGGAGACGTCTTCAAATATGTCTCCGTTCTCGTCCCATGGTACTCGGGTGCAACATTCCAGACGCTTTACTAATACTCTCCCCACTTGGAGAGTCAGTGCCTTTAACCTCCTGTTTGGCGCAGTTTGCAATTTCTGCGGAAGATGAACAGGAATAGGGAGAACCAATGAGAGACTAGCTGGAGGTGTCTGGACGGGCAAATTTAACTCTCATTTCCCACCAGGAAGAGGAAATAACCAAAGGCTCAGCGTGCCGTGCCAGAAACAGATTAGGGCCTGAAGCCATCCTGCGGTGTTGCGGCCAGCTGAAAAGAAAGCGAGTTGAAGAAAGGAGCTCAGCGGCACTGTAATTCACAAACCTGCAGAGTTATAAATGACAGCTATCGTCCAAAAATATACTGAAGTAAGGCTGCCAAGAGGACTTGAAAGCGGGGCAGAATTGCAGGAAACCGATTTCAGGAGGTAGACTGGAATTGCATTGAAAGCATAGGAAAAGAGGCAGAACGTCCACAATGATGCACTTGGCGAAAAAAGACGTATGCGTTTTTTCCTGAATATATTCAGGAAAAAATGCATACGCAATTTTTGGCCAACCAAGCAAGCTTGCAAAGGAAATCTGCACTACAATGAAGTCTCACTTCCCCCCGGTCAAAAGGGCCATCTGAAAAAATTGTAAAATCCAGAAAGGCAGGACAGGCCATGGAGAACTGGGAGCCTGGTTATGCTGATGGGCGGGATGTAAATTGCCAACAGACACTCGGGAGAAGTGTATGGTGTTTCCTGCAACATCTAAAAAACAAAGTAACAGAGCCTAGGGCACTTCCACTTATGGTCCTATAGCTTAGGGAAATTAAAATCAAAAAGACACAGCCACCCCAAAGTTTGGGACGCCTCTGTCTACAAGAACCTCGTTTACAGTACAAGTTCAATATCACAGAAAGTGAAAAATGGATAAAGAAGTTGTGGTATTTACTTACAAAGCAATATCACTCAGCAATGAAATCTATGTCATCAGGCCCTTAGCAGCACAATGAGTGGATTCAGGTATGATGATTCTAACTAAAATAAGTCACACAGAAAAAGAAACATCATAAGATATCACTAATACACGGAATGTAAACTTGGCTACACAGGAACTGAATTACAGAACAGAACAGGGTCTCAAATTTAGAAAACCAACTTATGCTTGCTTAAGGGTAAAGGTGAGTTTGGGTGTTGCTAAAACCAGAGATCGAAATGAGCACAGATAAAGTTCCTTAAGCCAAATATGGAATAGACAAGAGCTACTCCTTGCTCAACAAAATGGACGCAACACCGCATATTAAACGCCTAAGAATGTACCTGACTAGTAAGTATCTTAAAACCTATGGATTGCTATGTCTCCGAAAGAGAATCAAGCATGTGTACAGGGGCATAAACGCAGCAGTGATAGGATTGGAGAGGTTCGGTGAGCAAATGAAGACCCTTTGAAGTCATATTGCATGGTACCCATTCCACGGGTTTCAACTACCCAGGTTACGGTATTCTTCCTTCAGCTGAAACATGCATGTGGAACCTAGAGTATGATCAACCATGTGATCGGGAGATGTGTTCAAATATGTCTCAGTTTTCGTACCCTGGTACTCGGGTGCAACATTCCAGACGCTTTACTAACACTCTCCCGACTTGGAGAGTCAGTCCCTTTAACCTCCTGTTTGGCCCAGGTTGCAATTTCTGCGGAAGATGAACAGGAATAGCGAGAACCAATGAGAGACTAGCTGGAGGTGTCTGGACGGGCAAATTTAACTCTCATTTCCCACCAGGAAGAGGAAATAACCAAAGGCTCAGCGTGCCGTGCCGGAACCAGATTAGGGCCTGAAGCCATCCTGCGGTGTTGCGGCCAGCTCACAAGAAAGCGAGTTGAAGAAAGGAGCTGAGGGGCACTGTAATTCACAAACCTGCAGAGTTATAAATGACAGCTATCGTCCAAAAATATACTGAAGTAAGGCTGCCAAGAGGACATGAAAGCGGGGCAGAATTGCAGGAAACCGATTTCAGGAGGTAGACTGGAATTGCATTGAAAGCATAGGAAAAGAGGCAGAACGTCCACAATGATGCACTTGGCCAAAAAGGGCATATGCGTTTTTTCCTGAATATATTCAGGAAAAAACGCATATGCCCTTCTTGGCCAACCAAGCAATCTTGCAAAGGAAATCTGCACTACAATGAAGTCTCACGTCCCCCCGGTCAAAAGGGCCATCTGAAAAAAGTGTAAAATCCAGAAAGGCAGGACAGGCCATGGAGAACTGGGAGCCTTGTTATGCTGATGGGCGGGATGTAAATTGCCAACAGACACTGGGGAGAAGTGTATGGTGTTTCCTGAAACATCTAAAAAACAAAGCAACAGAGCCTAGGGCACTTCCACTTATGGTCCTATAGCTTAGGGAAATTAAAATCCAAAAGACACAGCCACCACAAAGATTGGGACGCCTCTGTTTACAAGAACCTCGTTTACCGTACAAGTTCAATATCACAGAAAGTGAAAAATGGATAAAGAACTTGTGGTACTTACCTACAATGCAGTATCACTCAGCAATGAAATCTATGTCATCAGGCCCATAGCAGCATAATGAGTGGATTCAGGTACGATGATTCTAACTGAAATAAGTCACACAGAAAAAGAAACATCATAAGATATCACTAATACACGGAATGTAAACTTGGCTACACAGGAACTGAATTACAGAACAGAACAGGGTCTCAAATTTAGAAAACCAACTTATGCTTGCTTAAGGGGAAAGGTGAGTTGGGGTGCTGCATAAAACCAGAGATTGAAATGAGCACAGATAAAGTTCCTTAAGCCAAATATGGAATAGACAAGAGCTACTCCTTGCTCAACGAAATGGACTCAACACCCCATATTAAACGCCTAAGAATGTACCTGATTAGTAAGTATCTTAAAACCTATGGATTGCTATGTCTCCGAAAGAGAATCAAGCATGTGTACAGGGGCATAAACGCAGCAGTGATAGGATTGGAGAGGTTCGGTGAGCAAATGAAGACCCTTTGAAGTCATATTACATGGTACCCATTCCACGGGTTTCAACTACCAAGCTTTAAGGTATTCTTCCTTCAGCTAAAACATGCATGTGGAAGCCAGAATATGATCAACCATGTGAACGGGAGACGTGTTCAAATATGTCTCAGTTTTCCTCCCGTGGTACTCGGGTGCAACATTCCAGACGCTTTACTAACACTCTCCCCACTTGGAGAGTCAGCGCCTTTAACCTCCTGTTTGGCCCAGTTTGCAATTTCTGCGGAAGATGAACAGGAATAGCGAGAACCAATGAGAGACTAGCTGGAGGTGTCTGGACGGGCAAATTTAACTCTCATTCCCCACCAGGAAGAGGAAATAAACAAAGGCTCAGCGTGCCGTGCGGGAACCAGATTAGGGCCTGAAGCCATCCTGCGGTGTTGCGGCCAGCTCAAAAGAAAGCGAGTTGAAGAAAGGAGCTGAGGGGCACTGTAATTCACAAACCTGCAGAGTTATAAATGACAGCTATCGTCCAAAAATATACTGAAGTAAGGCTGCCAAGAGGACTTGAAAGCGGGGCAGAATTGCAGGAAACCGATTTCAGGAGGTAGACTGGAATTGCATTGAAAGCATAGGAAAAGAGGCAGAACGTCCACAATGATGCACTTTGCCAAAAAGGGCGTATGCGTTTTTTCCTGAATATATTCAGGAAAAAACGCATACGCCCTTTTTGGACAACCAAGCAAGCTTGCAAAGGAAATCTGCACTACAATGAAGTCTCACTTCCCCCCTGTCAAAAGGGCCATCTGAAAAAAGTGTAAAATCCAGAAAGGCAGGACAGGCCATGGAGAACTGGGAGCCTTGTTATGCTGATGGGCGGGATGTAAATTGCCAACAGACACTCGGGAGAAGTGTATGGTGTTTCCTGAAACATCTAAAAAACAAAGCAACAGAGCCTAGGGCACTTCCACTTATGGTCCTATAGCTTAGGGAAATTAAAATCAAAAAGACACAGCCACCCCAAAGTTTGGAACGGCTCTGTTTACAAGACCCTCGTTTACAGTACAAGTTCAACATAACAGAAAGTGAAAAATGGATAAAGAAGTTGTGGTATTTACTTACAAAGCAATATTACTCAGCAATGAAATCTATGTCATCAGGCCCTTAGCAGCACAATGAGTGGATTCAGGTATGATGATTCTAACTGAAATAAGTCACACAGAAAAAGAAACATCATAAGATATCAGTAATACACGGAATGTAAACTTGGCTACACAGGAACTGAATTCGAAAAGAGAACAGGGTCTCAAATTTAGAAAACCAACTTATGCTTGCTTAAGGGGAAAGGTGAGTTGGGGTGCTGCATAAAACCAGAGATTGAAATGAGCACAGATAAAGTTTCTTAAGCCAAATATGGAATAGACAAGAGCTACTCCTTGCTCAACGAAATGGACTCAACACCCCATATTAAACGCCTAAGAATGTACCTGACTAGTAAGTATCTTAAAACCTATGGATTGCTATGTCTCCGAAAGAGAATCAAGCATGTGTAAAGGGGAATAAACGCAGCAGTGATAGGATTGGAGAGATTCGGTGAGCAAATGAAGACCCCTTTGACGTCATATTGCATGGTACCCATTCCACGGGTCTCAACTCTCCAGGTTTAAGGTATTCTTCCTTCAGCTAAAACATGCATGTGGAACCCAGAGTATGATCAACCATGTGATCCGGAGACGTGTTCAAATATGTCTCAGTTTTCGTACCCTGGTACTTGGGTGCAACATTCCAGACGCTTTACTAACAATCTCCCGACTTGGAGAGTCAGTCCCTTTAACCTCCTGTTTGGCCCAGTTTGCCATTTCTGCGGAAGATGAACAGGAATAGCGAGAACCAATGAGAGACTAGCTGGAGGTGTCTGGACGGGCAAATTTAACTCTCATTTCCCACCAGGAAGAGGAATTAACCAAAGGCTCAGCGTGCCGTGCCGGAACCAGATTAGGGCCTGATGCCATCCTGCGGTGTTGCGACCACTTTCCAAGAAAGCGATTTGAAGAAAGGAGCTCAGGGGCACTGTAATTCACAAACCTGCAGAGTTATAAATGACAGCTTTCGTCCAAAAATATACTGAAGTAAGGCTGCCAAGAGGACTTGAAAGCGGGGCAGAATTGCAGGAAACCGATTTCAGGAGGTAGACTGGAATTGCATTGAAAGCATAGGAAAAGAGGCAGAACGTCCACAATGATGCACTTGGCCAAAAAGGGCGTATGCGTTTTTTCCTGAATATATTCAGGAAAAAACGCATACGCCCTTTTTGGCCAACCAAGCAAAATTGCAAAGGAAATCTGCACTACAATGAAGTCTCACTTCCCCCCGGTCAAAAGGGACATCTGAAAAAAGTGTAAAATCCAGAAAGGCAGGACAGGCCATGGAGAACTGGGAGCCTTGTTATGCTGATGGGCGGGATGTAAATTGCCAACAGACACTCGGGAGAAGTGTATGGTGTTTCCTGAAACATCTAAAAAACAAAGCAACAGAGCCTAGGGCACTTCCACTTATGGTCCATTAGCTTAGGGAAATTAAAATCAAAAAGACACAGCCACCCCAAAGTTTAGAACGGCTCTGTTTACAAGAACCTCGTTTACCGTACAAGTTCAATATCACAGAAAGTGAAAAATGGATAAAGAACTTGTGGTACTTACGTACAATGCAGTATCACTCAGCAATGAAATCTATGTCATCAGGCCCGTAGCAGCATAATGAGTGGATTCAGGTACGATGATTCTAACTGAAATAAGTCACACAGAAAAAGAAACATCATAAGATATCAGTAATACACGGAATGTAATCTTGGCTACACAGGAACTGAATTCCAAAACAGAACAGGGTCTCAAATTTAGAAAACCAACTTATGCTTGCTTAAGGGTAAAGGTGAGTTGGGGTGCTGCATAAAACCAGAGATTGAAATGAGCACAGATAAACATCCTTAAGCCAAATATGGAATAGACAAGAGCTACTCCTTGCTCAACGAAATGGTCTCAACACCCCATATTAAACGCCTAAGAATGTACCTGACTAGTAAGTATCTTAAAACCTATGGATTGCTATGTCTCCGAAAGAGAATCAAGCGTGTGTACAGGGGCATAAACGCAGCAGTGATAGGGTTGGAGAGGTTCGGTGAGCAAATGAAGACCCTTTGAAGTCATATTGCATGGTACCCATTCCACAGGTTTCAACTACCCAGGTTTAAGGTATTCTTCCTTCAGCTAAAACATGCATGTGGAACCTAGAGTATGATCAACCGTGTGATTGGAAGACGTGTTCAAATATGTCTCAGTTTTCGTACCCTGGTACTCGGGTGCAACATTCCAGATGCTTTACTAACACTCTCCCGACTTGGAGAGTCAGTCCCTTTAACCTCCTGTTTGGCCCAGTTTGCAATTTCTGCGGAAGATGAACAGGAATAGCGAGAACCAATGAGAGAGTACCTGGAGGTGTCTAGACGGGAAAATTTAACTCTCATTTCCCACCAGGAAGAGGAAATAACCAAAGGCTCAGCGTGCCGTGCCGGAACCAGATTAGGGCCTGAAGCCATCCTGCGGTGCTGCGGCCAGCTCAAAAGAAAGCGAGTTGAAGAAAGGAGCTCAGGGGCACTGTAATTCACAAACCTGCAGAGTTATAAATGACAGCTATCGTCCAAAAATATACTGAAGTAAGGCTGCCAAGAGGACTTGAAAGCGGGGCAGATTTGCCGGAAACCGATTTCAGGAGGTAGACTGGAATTGCATTGAAAGCATAGGAAAAGAGGCAGAACGTCCACAATGATGCACTTGGCCAAAAAGGGCGTATGCGTTTTTTCCTGAATATATTCAGGAAAAAACGCATACGCCCTTTTTGGCCAACCAAGCAAGCTTGCAAAGGAAATCTGCACTAAAATGAAGTCTCACTTCCCCCCGGTCAAAGGGCCATCTGAAAAAAGCGTAAAATCCAGAAAGGCAGGACAGGCCATGGAGAACTGGGAGCCTTGTTATGCTGATGGGCGGGATGTAAATTGCCAACAGACACTCGGGAGAAGTGTATGGTGTTTCCTGAAACATCTAAAAAACAAAGCAAAAGAGCCTAGGGCACTTCCACTTATGGTCCTATAGATTAGGGAAATTAAAATCAAAAAGACACAGCCACCCCAAAGTTTGGGACGCCTCTGTTTACAAGAACCTCGTTTACCGTACAAGTTCAACATCGCAGAAAGTGAAAAATGGATAAAGAAGTTGTGGTATTTACTTACAAAGCAATATCACTCAGCAATGAAATCTATGTCATCAGGCCCTTAGCAGCACAATGAGTGGATTCAGGTATGATGATTCTAACTGAAATAAGTCACACAGAAAAAGAAACATCATAAGATATCAGTAATACACGGAATGTAAACTTGGCTACACAGGAACTGAATTACAGAACAGAACAGGGTCTCAAATATAGAAAACCAACTTATGCTTGCTTAAGGGTAAAGGTGAGTTGGGGTGCTGCATAAAACCAGAGATTGAAATGAGCACAGATAAAGTTCCTTAAACCAAATATGGAATAGACAAGAGCTACTCCTTGCTCAACGAAATGGACTCAACACCGCATATTAAACGCCTAAGAATGTACCTGACTAGTAAGTATCTTAAAACCTATGGATTGCTATGTCTCTGAAAGAGAAACAAGCGTGTGTACAGGGGCATAAACACAGCAGTGATAGGATTGGAGAGGTTTGGTGAGCAAATGAAGAGAGTTTGAAGTCATATTGCATGGTACCCATTCCACGGGTCTCAACTCTCCAGGTTTAAGGGATTCTTCCTTCAGCTAAAACATGCATGTGGAACCTAGAGTATGATCAACCGTTTGATAGGGAGACGTCTTCAAATATGTCTCCGTTCTCGTCCCATGGTACTCGGGTGCAACATTCCAGACGCTTTACTAATACTCTCCCCACTTGGAGAGTCAGTGCCTTTAACCTCCTGTTTGGCGCAGTTTGCAATTTCTGCGGAAGATGAACAGGAATAGGGAGAACCAATGAGAGACTAGCTGGAGGTGTCTGGACGGGCAAATTTAACTCTCATTTCCCACCAGGAAGAGGAAATAACCAAAGGCTCAGCGTGCCGTGCCGGAACCAGATTAGGGCCTGAAGCCATCCTGCGGTGTTGCGGCCAGGTCACAAGAAAGCGAGTTGAAGAAAGCTCAGGGGCACTGTAATTCACAAACCTGCAGAGTTATAAATGACAGCTATCGTCCAAAAATATACTGAAGTAAGGCTGCCAAGAGGACTTGAAAGCGGGGCAGAATTGCAGGAAACCGATTTCAGGAGGTAGACTGGAATTGCATTGAAAGCATAGGAAAAGAGGCAGAACATCCACAATGATGCACTTGGCCAAAAAGGGCATATGCGTTTTTTCCTGAATATATTCAGGAAAAAACGCATACGCCCTTTTTGGCCAACCAAGCAAGCTTGCAAAGGAAATCTGCACTACAATGAAGTCTCACTTCCCCCCGGTCAAAGGGCCATCTGAAAAAAGCGTAAAATCCAGAAAGGCAGGACAGGCCATGGAGAACTGGGAGCCTTGTTATGCTGATGGGCGGGATGTAAATTGCCAACAGACACTCGGGAGAAGTGTATGGTGTTTCCTGAAACATCTAAAAAACAAAGCAACAGAGCCTAGGGCACTTCCACTTATGGTCCTATAGCTTAGGGAAATTAAAATCAAAAAGACACAGCCCTCCCAAAGTTTGGGAAGCCTCTGTTTACAAGAACCTCGTTTACAGTACAAGTTCAACATCGCAGAAAGTGAAAAATGGATAAAGAACTTGTGGTATTTACTTACAAAGCAATATCACTCAGCAATGAAATCTATGTCATCAGGCCCTTAGCAGCACAATGAGTGGATTCAGGTATGATGATTCTAACTGAAATAAGTCACACAGAAAAAGAAACATCATAAGATATCAGTAATACACGGAATGTAAACTTGGCTACACAGGAACTGAATTACAGAACAGAACAGGGTCTCAAATTTAGAAAACCAACTTATGCTTGCTTAAGGGTAAAGGTGAGTTGGGGTGCTGCATAAAACCAGAGATTGAAATGAGCACAGATAAAGTTCCTTAAGCCAAATATGGAATAGACAAGAGCTACTCCTTGCTCAACGAAATGGACTCAACACCACATATTAAACGCCTAAGAATGTACCTGACTAGTAAGTATCTTAAAACCTATGGATTGCTATGTCTCCGAAAGAGAATCAAGCATGTGTACAGGGGCATAAACGCAGCAGTGATAGGATTGGAGAGATTCGGTGAGCAAATGAAGACGCTTTGAATTCATATTGCACGGTACCCTTTAAACGGGTCTCAACTCTCCAGGTTTAAGGTATTCTTCCTTCAGCTAAAACATGCATGTGGAACCCAGAGTATGATCAACCGTGTGAACGGGAGACGTGTTCAAATATGTCTCAGTTTTCCTCCCGTGGTACTCGGGTGCAACATTCCAGACGCTTTACTAACACTCTCCCCACTTGGAGAGTCAGCGCCTTTAACCTCCTGTTTGGCCCAGTTTGCAATTTCTGCGGAAGATGAACAGGAATAGGGAGAACCAATGAGAGACTAGCTGGAGGTGTCTGGACGGGCAAATTTAACTCTCATTTCCCACCAGGAAGAGGAAATAACCAAAGGCTCAGCGTGCCGTGTAGGAACCAGATTAGGGCCTGAAGGCATCATGCTGTGTAGCGGCCAAGTCACAAGAAAGTGAGTTGAAGAAAGGAGCTCAGGGGCACTGTAATTCACAAACCTGCAGAGTTATAAATGACAGCTATCGTCCAAAAATATACTGAAGTAAGGCTGCCAAGAGGACTTGAAAGCGGGGCAGAATTGCAGGAAACCGATTTCAGGAGGTAGACTGGAATTGCATTGAAAGCATAGGAAAAGAGGCAGAACGTCCACAATGATGCACTTGGCCAAAAAGGGCGTATGCGTTTTTTCCTGAATATATTCAGGAAAAAACGCATACGCCCTTTTTGGCCAACCAAGCAAACTTGCAAAGGAAATCTGCACTACAATGAAGTCTCACTTCCCCCCGGTCAAAAGGGACATCTGAAAAAAGTGTAAAATCCAGAAAGGCAGGACAGGCCATGGAGAACTGGGAGCCTTGTTATGCTGATGGGCGGGATGTAAATTGCCAACAGACACTCAGGAGAAGTGTATGGTGTTTCCTGAAACATCTAAAAAACAAAGCATCAGAGCCTAGGGCACTTCCACTTATGGTCCTATAGCTTAGGGAAATTAAAATCAAAAAGACACAGCCACCCCAAAGTTTGGGACGCCTCTGTTTACAAGAACCTCGTTGACAGTACAAGTTCAACATCGCAGAAAGTGAAAAATGGATAAAGAAGTTGTGGTATTTACTTAAAAAACAATATCACTCAGCAATGAAATCTCTGTCATCAGGCCCTTAGCAGCACAATGAGTGGATTCAGGTATGATGATTCTAACTGAAATAAGTCACACAGAAAAAGAAACATCATAAGATATCAGTAATACACGGAATGTAAACTTGGCTACACAGGAACTGAATTACAGAACAGAACAGGGTCTCAAATATAGAAAACCAACTTATGCTTGCTTAAGGGTAAAGGTGAGTTGGGGTGCTGCATAAAACCAGAGATTGAAATGAGCACAGATAAAGTTCCTTAAGCCAAATATGGAATAGACAAGAGCTACCCCTTGCTCAACGAAATGGACTCAACACCACATATTAAACGCCTAAGAATGTACCTGACTAGTAAGTATCTTAAAACCTATGGATTGCTATGTCTCCGAAAGAGAATCAAGCATGTGTACAGGGGCATAAACGCAGCAGTGATAGGATTGGAGAGGTTCGGTGAGCAAATGAAGACGCTTTGAAGTCATATTGCACGGTACCCTTTAAACGGGTCTCAACTCTCCAGGTTTAAGGTATTCTTCCTTCAGCTAAAACATGCATGTGGAACCCAGAGTATGATCAACCGTGTGAACGGGAGACGTGTTCAAATATGTCTCAGTTTTCCTCCCGTGGTACTCGGGTGCAACATTCCAGACGCTTTACTAACACTCTCCCGACTTGGACAGTCAGTCCCTTTAACCTCCTGTTTGGCCCAGTTTGCAATTTCTGCGGAAGATGAACAGGAATAGCGAGAACCAATGAGAGACTAGCTGGAGGTGTCTGGACGGGCAAATTTAACTCTCATTTCCCACCAGGAAGAGGAATTAACCAAAGGCTCAGCGTGCCGTGCCGGAACCAGATTAGGGCCTGAAGCCATCCTGCGGTGTTGCGGCCAGCTCAAAAGAAAGCGAGTTGAAGAAAGGGGCTCAGGGGCACTGTAATTCACAAACCTGCAGAGTTATAAATGACAGCTATCATCCAAAAATATACTGAAGTAAGGCTGCCAAGAGGACTTGAAAGCGGGGCAGAATTGCAGGAAACCGATTTCAGGAGGTAGACTGGAATTGCATTGAAAGCATAGGAAAAGAGGCAGAACGTCCACAATGATGCACTTGGCCAAAAAGGGCGTATGCGTTTTTTCCTGAATATATTCAGGAAAAAACGCATACGCCCTTTTTGGCAAACCAAGCAAGCTTGCAAAGGAAATCTGCACTACAATGAAGTCTCACTTCCCCCCTATCAAAAGGGCCATCTGAAAAAGTGTAAAATCCAGAAAGGCAGGACAGGCCATGGAGAACTGGGAGCCTTGTTATGCTGATGGGCGGGATGTAAGTTGCCAACAGAAACTGGGGAGAAGTGTATGGTGTTTCCTGAAACATCTAAAAAACAAAGCAACAGAGCCTAGGGCACTTCCACTTATGGCCCTATAGCTTAGGGAAACTAAAATCAAAAAGACACAGCCACCCCAATGTTTGGGACGCCTCTGTTTACAAGAACCTCGTTTACCGTACAAGTTCAACATCACAGAAAGTGAAAAATGGATAAAGAACTTGTGGTACTTACGTACAATGCAGTATCACTCAGCAATGAAATCTATGTCATCAGGCCCGTGGCAGCATAATGAGTGCATTCAGGTACGATGATTCTAACTGAAATAAGTCACACAGAAAAAGAAACATCATAAGATATCACTAATACACGGAATGTAAACTTGGCTACACAGGAACTGAATTCCAAAACAGAACAGGGTCTGAAATTTAGAAAACCAACTTATGCTTGCTTAAGGGGAAAGGTGAGTTGGGGTGCTGCATAAAACCAGAGATTGAAATGAGCACAGATAAAGTTCCTTAAGCCAAATATGGAATAGACAAGAGCTACTCCTTGCTCAACGAAATGGACTCAACACCCCATATAAAACGCCTAAGAATGTACCTGACTAGTAAGTATCTTAAAACCTATGGATTGCTATGTCTCCGAAAGAGAATCAAGCGTGTGTACAGGGGCGTAAATGCAGCAGTGATAGGATTGGAGAGGTTCGGTGAGCAAATGAAGACCCTTTGAAGTCATATTGCATGGTTCCCATTCCACGGGTTTCCACTACCCAGTTTTAAGGTATTCTTCCTTCAGCTAAAACATGCATGTGGAACCTAGAGTATGATCAACCATGTGATCGGGAGACGTGTTCAAATATGTCTCAGTTTTCATACCCTGCTACTCGGGTGCAAAATTCCAGACGCTTTACTAACACTCTCCCGACTTGGAGAGTCAGTCCCTTTAACCTCCTGTTTGGCCCAGTTTGCAATTTCTGCGGAAGATGAACAGGAATAGCGAGAACCAATGAGAGACTAGCTGGAGGTGTCTGGCCGGGCAAATTTAACTCTCATTTCCCACCAGGAAGAGGAATTAACCAAAGGCTCAGTGTGCCGTGCCGGAACCAGATTAGGGCCTGAAGCCATCCTGCGGTGTTGCGGCCAGCTCAAAAGAAAGCGAGTTGAAGAAAGGGGCTCAGGGGCACTGTAATTCACAAAACTGCAGAGTTATAAATGACAGCTATCGTCCAAAAATATACTGAAGTAAGGCTGCCAAGAGGACTTGAAAGCGGGGCAGAATTGCAGGAAACCGATTTTAGGAGGTAGACTGGAATTGCATTGAAAGCATAGGAAAAGAGGCAGAACGTCCACAATGATGCACTTGGCCAAAAAGGGCGTATGCGTTTTTTCCTGAATATATTCAGGAAAAAACGCATACGCCCTTTTTGGCCAACCAAGCAAACTTGCAAAGGAAATCTGCACTACAATGAAGTCTCACTTCCCCCCGGTCAAAAGGGCCATCTGAAAAACGTGTAAAATCCAGAAAGGCAGGACAGGCCATGGAGAACTGGGAGCCTTGTTATGCTGATGGGCGGGATGTAAATTGCCAACAGACACTCGGGAGAAGTGTATGTTGTTTCCTGAAACATCTAAGAAACAAAGCAACAGAGCCTAGGGCACTTCCACTTATGGTCCTATAGCTTAGGGAAATTAAAATCAAAAAGACACAGCCACCCCAAAGTTTGGGACGCCTCTGTTTACAAGAACCTCGTTTACCGTACAAGTTCAATATCACAGAAAGTGAAAAATGGATAAAGAACTTGTGGTACTTACGTACAATGCAGTATCACTCAGCAATGAAATCTATGTCATCAGGCCCATAGCAGCATAATGAGTGAATTCAGGTACGATGATTCTAACTGAAATAAGTCACACAGAAAAAGAAACATCATAAGATATCACTAATACACGGAATGTAAACTTGGCTACACAGGAACTGAATTCCAAACAGAACAGGGTCTCAAATTTAGAAAACCAACTTATGCTTGCTTAAGGGTAAAAGTGAGTTGGGGTGCTGCATAAAACCAGAGATTGAAATGAGCACAGATAAATTTCCTTAAGCCAAATAGACAAGAGCTACTCCTTGCTCAACGAAATGGACTCAACACCACATATTAAACGCCTAAGAATGTACCTGACTAGTAAGTATCTTAAAACCTATGGATTGCTATGTCTCCGAAAGAGAATCAAGCACGTGTACAGGGGCATAAACGCAGCAGTGATAGGATTGGAGAGGTTCGGTGAGCAAATGAAGACCCTTTGAAGTCATATTGCATGGTACCCATTCCACGGGTTTCAACAACCCAGGATTAAGGTATTCTTCCTTCAGCTAAAACATGCATGTGGAACCTAGATTATGATCAACCATGTGACCGGGAGACGTGTTCAAATATGTCTCAGTTTTCGTACCCTGGTAATCGGGTGCAACATTCCAGACGCTTTACTAACACTCTCCCCACTTGGAGAGTCAGTCCCTTTAAACTCCTGTTTGGCCCAGTTTGCAATTTCTGCAGAAGATGAACAGGAATAGCAAGAACCAACGAGAGACTAGCTGGAGTTGTCTGGACGGGCAAATTTAACTCTCATTTCCCACCAGGAAGAGGAATTAACCAAAGGCTCAGCGTGGTGTGCCGGAACCCGATTAGGGCCTGAAGCCATCCTGCGGTGTTGCGGCCAGGTCACAAGAAAGCGAGTTGAAGAAAGGAGCCCAAGGGCACTGTAAGTAACAAACCTGCAGAGTTATAAATGACAGCTATCGTCCAAAAATATACTGAAGTAAGGCTGCCAAGAGGACTTGAAAGCGGGGCAGAATTGCAGGAAACCGATTTCAGGAGGTAGACTGGAATTGCATTGAAAGCATAGGAAAAGAGGCAGAACGTCCACAATGATGCACTTGGCCAAAAAGGGCGTATGCGTTTTTTCCTGAATATATTCAGGAAAAAACGCATACGCCCTTTTTGGCCAACCAAGCAAACTTGCAAAGGAAATCTGCACTACAATGAAGTCTCACTTCCCCCCGGTCAAAAGGGCCATCTGAAAAACGTGTAAAATCCAGAAAGGCAGGACAGGCCATGGAGAACTGGGAGCCTTGTTATGCTGATGGGCGGGATGTAAATTGCCAACAGACACTCGGGAGAAGTGTATGTTGTTTCCTGAAACATCTAAGAAACAAAGCAACAGAGCCTAGGGCACTTCCACTTATGGTCCTATAGCTTAGGGAAATTAAAATCAAAAAGACACAGCCACCCCAAAGTTTGGGACGCCTCTGTTTACAAGAACCTCGTTTACCGTACAAGTTCAATATCACAGAAAGTGAAAAATGGATAAAGAACTTGTGGTACTTACGTACAATGCAGTATCACTCAGCAATGAAATCTATGTCATCAGGCCCATAGCAGCATAATCAGTGAATTCAGGTACGATGATTCTAACTGAAATAAGTCACACAGAAAAAGAAACATCATAAGATATCACTAATACACGGAATGTAAACTTGGCTACACAGGAACTGAATTCCAAACAGAACAGGGTCTCAAATTTAGAAAACCAACTTATGCTTGCTTAAGGGTAAAAGTGAGTTGGGGTGCTGCATAAAACCAGAGATTGAAATGAGCACAGATAAATTTCCTTAAGCCAAATAGACAAGAGCTACTCCTTGCTCAACGAAATGGACTCAACACCACATATTAAACGCCTAAGAATGTACCTGACTAGTAAGTATCTTAAAACCTATGGATTGCTATGTCTCCGAAAGAGAATCAAGCACGTGTACAGGGGCATAAACGCAGCAGTGATAGGATTGGAGAGGTTCGGTGAGCAAATGAAGACCCTTTGAAGTCATATTGCATGGTACCCATTCCACGGGTTTCAACAACCCAGGATTAAGGTATTCTTCCTTCAGCTAAAACATGCATGTGGAACCTAGATTATGATCAACCATGTGACCGGGAGACGTGTTCAAATATGTCTCAGTTTTCGTACCCTGGTAATCGGGTGCAACATTCCAGACGCTTTACTAACACTCTCCCCACTTGGAGAGTCAGTCCCTTTAAACTCCTGTTTGGCCCAGTTTGCAATTTCTGCAGAAGATGAACAGGAATAGCAAGAACCAACGAGAGACTAGCTGGAGTTGTCTGGACGGGCAAATTTAACTCTCATTTCCCACCAGGAAGAGGAATTAACCAAAGGCTCAGCGTGGTGTGCCGGAACCCGATTAGGGCCTGAAGCCGTCCTGCGGTGTTGCGGCCAGGTCACAAGAAAGCGAGTTGAAGAAAGGAGCCCAGGGGCACTGTAAGTAACAAACCTGCAGAGTTATAAATGACAGCTATCGTCCAAAAATATACTGAAGTAAGGCTGCCAAGAGGACTTGAAAGCGGGGCAGAATTGCAGGAAACCGATTTCAGGAGGTAGACTGGAATTGCATTGAAAGCATAGGAAAAGAGGCAGAACGTCCACAATGATGCACTTGGCCAAAAAGGGCGTATGCGTTTTTTCCTGAATATATTCAGGAAAAAACGCATTCGCCCTTTTTGGCCAACCAAGCAAGCTTGCAAAGGAAATCTCCACTACAATGAAGTCTCACTTTCCCCCGGTCAAAAGGGCCATCTGAAAAAAGTGTAAAATCCAGAAAGGCAGGACAGGCCATGGAGAACTGGGAGCCTTGTTATGCTGATGGGCGGGATGTAAATTGCCAACAGACACTCAGGAGAAGTGTATGGTGTTTCCTGAAACATCTAAAAAACAAAGCAACAGAGCCTAGGGCACTTCCACTTATGGTCCTATAGCTTAGGGAAATTAAAATCAAAAAGACACAGCCACCCCAAAGTTTGGGACGCCTCTGTTTACAAGAACCTCGTTTACCGTACAAGTACAATATCACAGAAAGTGAAAAATGGATAAAGAACTTGTGGTACTTACGTACAATGCAGTATCACTCAGCAATGAAATCTATGTCATCAGGCCCGTAGCAGCATAATGAGTGGATTCAGGTACGATGATTCTAACTGAAATAAGTCACACAGAAAAAGAAACATCATAAGATATCACTAATACACGGAATGTAAACTTGGCTACACAGGAACTGAATTCCAAAACAGAACAGGGTCTCAAATTTAGAAAACCAACTTATGCTTGCTTAAGGGGAAAGGTGAGTTGGGGTGCTGCATAAAACCAGAGATTGAAATGAGCACAGATAAAGTTCCTTAAGCCAAATATGGAATAGACAAGAGCTACTCCTTGCTCAACGAAATGGACTCAACACCCCATATAAAACGCCTAAGAATGTACCTGACTAGTAAGTATCTTAAAACCTATGGATTGCTATGTCTCCGAAAGAGAATCAAGCGTGTGTACAGGGGCGTAAATGCAGCAGTGATAGGATTGGAGAGGTTCGGTGAGCAAATGAAGACCCTTTGAAGTCATATTGCATGGTACCCATTCCACCGGTTTCAACTACCCAGGTTTAAGGTATTCTTCCTTCAGCTAAAACATGCATGTGGAACCTAGAGTATGATCAACCATGTGATCGGAAGACGTGTTCAAATATGTCTCAGTTTTCGTACCCTGGTACTCGGGTGCAACATTCCAGACGCTTTACTAACACTCTCCCGACTTGGAGAGTCAGTCCCTTTAACCTCCTGTTTGGCCCAGTTTGCAATTTCTGCGGAAGATGAACAGGAATAGCGAGAACCAATGAGAGACTAGCTGGAGGTGTCTGGACGGGCAAATTTAACTCACATTTCCCACCAGGAAGAGTTATTAACCAAAGGCTCAGCGTGCCGTGCCGGATCCAGATTAGGGCCTGAAGCCATCCTGCAGTGTTGCGGCCAGCTCACAAGAAAGCGAGTTGAAGAAAGGAGCTCAGGGGCACTGTAATTCACAAACCTGCAGAGTTATAAATGACAGCTATCGTCCAAAAATATACTGAAGTAAGGCTGCCAAGAGGACTTGAAATCGGGGCAGAATTGCAGGAAACCGATTTCAGGAGGTAGACTGGAATTGCATTGAAAGCATAGGAAAAGAGGCAGAACGTCCACAATGATGCACTTGGCCAAAAAGGGCGTATGCGTTTTTTCCTGAATATATTCAGGAAAAAACGCAAACGCACTTTTTGGCCAACCAAGCAAGCTTGCAAAGGAAATCTGCACTACAATGAAGTCTCACTTTCCCCCGGTCAAAAAGGGCCATCTGAGAAAAGTGTAAAATCCAGAAAGGCAGGACAGGCCATGGAGAACTGGGAGCCTTGTTATGCTGATGGGCGGGATGTAAGTTGCAAACAGACACTCGGGAGAAGTGTATGGTGTTTCCTGAAACATCTAAAAAACAAAGCAACAGAGCCTAGGGCACTTCCACTTATGGCCCTATAGCTTAGGGAAATTAAAATCAAAAAGACACAGCCGCCCCAAAATTTGGGACGCCTCTGGTTACAAGAACCTCGTTTACTGTACAAGTTCAATATCACAGAAAGTGAAAAATGGATAAAGAACTTGTGGTACTTACGTACAATGCAGTATCACTCAGCAATGAAATCTATGTCATCAGGCCCGTAGCAGCATAATGAGTGGATTCAGGTACGATGATTCTAACTGAAATAAGTCACACAGAAAAAGAAACATCATAAGATATCACTAATACACGGAATGTAAACTTGGCTACACAGGAACTGAATTCCAAAACAGAACAGGGTCTCAAATTTAGAAAACCAACTTATGCTTGCTTAAGGGGAAAGGTGAGTTGGGGTGCTGCATAAAACCAGAGATTGAAATGAGCACAGATAAAGTTCCTTAAGCCAAATATGGAATAGACAAGAGCTACTCCTTGCTCAACGAAATGGACACAACACCCCATATAAAACGCCTAAGAATGTACCTGACTAGTAAGTATCTTAAAACCTATGGATTGCTATGACTCCGAAAGAGAATCAAGCATGTGTACAGGGGCATAAACGCAGCAGTGATAGGATTGGAGAGGTTCGGTGAGCAAATGAAGACCCTTTGAAGTCATATTGCATGGTACCCATTCCACGGGTTTCCACTACCCAGGTTTAAGGTATTCTTCCTTCAGCTAAAACATGCATGTGGAACCTAGAGTATGATCAACCATGTGATCGGGAGATGTGTTCAAATATGTCTCAGTTTTCATACCCTGCTACTCGGGTGCAAAATTCCAGACGCTTTACTAACACTCTCCCGACTTGGAGAGTCAGTCCCTTTAACCTCCTGTTTGGCCCAGTTTGCAATTTCTGTGGAAGATGAACAGGAATAGGGAGAACCAATGAGAGACTAGCTGGAGGTGTCTGGACGGGCAAATTTAACTCACATTTCCCACCAGGAAGAGGAATTAACCAAAGGCTCAGCGTGCCGTACCGGAACCAGATTAGGGCCTGAAGCCATCCTGCGGTGTTGCAGCCAGCTCAAAAGAAAGCGAGTTGAAGAAAGGAGCTCAGGGGCACTGTAATTCAGAAACCTGCAGAGTTATAAATGACAGCTATCGTCCAAAAATATACTGAAGTAAGGCTGCCAAGAGGACTTGAAAGCAGGGCAGAATTGCAGGAAACTGATTTCAGGAGGTAGACTGGAATTGCATTGAAAGCATAGGAAAAGAGGCAGAACGTCCACAATGATGCACTTGGCCAAAAAGGGCGTATGCGTTTTTTCCTGAATATATTCAGGAAAAAACGCATACGCCCTTTTTGGCCAACCAAGCAAGCTTGCAAAGGAAATCTGCACTACAATGAAGTCTCACTTCCCCCCGGTCAAAAGGGCCATCTGAAAAAAGTGTAAAATCCAATATGCCAGGACAGGCCATGGAGAACAGGGGGCCTTGTTATGCTGATGGGCGGGATGTAAATTGCCAACAGACACTCAGGAGAAGTGTATGGTGTTTCCTGAAACATCTAAAAAACAAAGCAACAGAGCCTAGGGCACTTCCACTTATGGTCCTATAGCTTAGGGAAATTAAAATCAAAAAGACACAGCCACCCCAAAGTTTGGGACGCCTCTGTTTACAAGAACCTCGTTTACAGTACAAGTTCAACATCGCAGAAAGTGAAAAATGGATAAAGAAGTTGTGGTATTTACTTACAAAGCAATATCACTCAGCAATGAAATCTATGTCATCAGGCCCTTAGCAGCACAATGAGTGGATTCAGGTATGATGATTCTAACTGAAATAAGTCACACAGAAAAAGAAACATCATAAGATATCAGTAATACACGGAATGTAAACTTGGCTACACAGGAACTGAATTACAGAACAGAACACTGTCTGAAATTTAGAAAACCAACTTATGCTTGCTTAAGGGGAAAGGTGAGTTGGGGTGCTGCATAAAACCAGAGATTGAAATGAGCACAGATAAAGTTCCTTAAGCCAAATATGGAATAGACAAGAGCTACTCCTTGCTCAACGAAATGGACTCAACACCGCATATTAAACGCCTAAGAATGTACCTGACTAGTAAGTATCTTAAAACCTATGGATTGCTATGTCTCCGAAAGAGAATCAAGCATGTGTACAGGGGCATAAACGCAGGAGTGATAGGATTGGAGAGGTTCGGTGAGCAAATGAAGACCCTTTGAAGTCATATTGCACGGTACCCATTACACGGGTCTCAACTCTCCAGGTTTAAGGTACTCTTCCTTCAGCTAAAACATGCATGTGGAACCTAGAGTATGATCAACCGTGTGAACGGGAGACTTGTTCAAATATGTCTCAGTTTTCGTACCCTGGTACTCGGGTGCAACATTCCAGACGCTTTACTAACACTCTCCCGACTTGGAGAGTCAGTCCCTTTAACCTCCTGTTTGGCCCAGTTTGCAATTTCTGCGGAAGATGAACAGGAATAGCGAGAACCAATGAGAGACTAGCTGGAGGTGTCTGGACGGGCAAATTTAACTCTCATTTCCCACCAGGAAGAGGAATTAACCAAAGGCTCAGCGTGCCGTGCCTGAACCAGATTAGGGCCTGAAGCCATCCTGCGGTGTTGCGGCCAGCTCAAAAGAAAGCGAGTTGAAGAAAGGGGCTCAGGGGCACTGTAATTCACAAACGTGCAGAGTTATAAATGACAGCTATCGTCCAAAAATAGACTGAAGTAAGGCTGCCAAGAGGACTTGAAAGCGGGGCAGAATTGCAGGAAACCGATTTCAGGAGGTAGACTGGAATTGCATTGAAAGCATAGGAAAAGAGGCAGAACGTCCACAATGATGCACTTGGCCAAAAAGGGCGTATGCGTTTTTTCCTGAATATATTCAGGAAAAAACGCATACGCCCTTTTTGGCCAACCAAGCAAGCTTGCAAAGGAAATCTGCACTACAATGAAGTCTAACTTCCCCCGGGTCAAAAGGGACATCTGAAAAAAGTAAAAAATCCAGAAAGGCAGGACAGGCCATGGAGAACTGGGAGCCTTGTTATGCTGATGGGCGGGATGTAAATTGCCAACAGACACTCGGGAGAAGTGTATGGTGTTTCCTGAAACATCCAAAAAACAAAGCAACAGAGCCTAGGGCACTTCCACTTATGGTCCTATAGCTTAGGGAAATGAAAATCAAAAAGACACAGCCACCCCAAAGTTTGGGACGCCTCTGTTTACAAGAACCTCGTTTACAGTACAAGTTCAACATCGCAGAATGTGAAAAATGGATAAAGAAGTTGTGGTATTTACTTACCAAGCAGTATCACTCAGCAATGAAATCTATGTCATCAGGCCCTTAGCAGCACAATGAGTGGATTCAGGTATGATGATTCTAACTGAAATAAGTCACACAGAAAAAGAAACATCATAAGATATCAGCAATACACGGAATGTAAACTTGGCTACACAGGAACTGAATTACAGAACAGAACAAGGTCTCAAATTTAGAAAACCAACTTATGCTTGCTTAAGGGGAAAGGTGAGTTTGGGTGCTGCATAAAACCAGAGATTGAAATGAGCACAGATAAAGTTCCTTAAGCCAAATATGGAATAGACAAGAGCTACTCCTTGCTCAACGAAATGGACTCAACACCCCATATTAAACGCCTAAGTATGTACCTGACTAGTAAGTATCTTAAAACCTATGGATTGCTATGTCTCCAAAAGAGAATCAAGCATGTGTACAGGGGCATAAACGCAGCAGTGATAGATTTGGAGAGGTTCGGTGAGCAAATGAATACCCTTTGAAGACATATTGCATGGTACCCATTCCACGGGTCTCAACTCTCCAGGTTTAAGGTATTCTTCCTTCAGCTAAAACATGCATGTGGAACCTAGAGTATGATCAACCATGTGATGCGGAGACTTGTTCAAATATGTCTCAGTTTTCGTACCCTGGTACTTGGGTGCAACATTCCAGACGCTTTACTAACACTCTCCCGACTTGGAGAGTCAGTCCCTTTAACCTCCTGTTTGGCCCAGTTTGCAATTTCTGCGGAAGATGAACAGGAATAGCGAGAACCAATGAGAGACTAGCTGGAGGTGTCTGGACGGGCAAATTTAACTCTCATTTCCAACCAGGAAGAGGAATTAACCAAAGGCTCAGCGTGCCGTGCCGGAACCAGATTAGGGCCTGAAGCCATCATGCAGTGTTGCGGCCAGCTCACGAGAAAGCGAGTTGAAGAAAGGAGCTCAGGGGCACTGTAATTCACAAACCTGCAGAGTTATAAATGACAGCTATCGTCCAAAAATAGACTGAAGTAAGGCTGCCAAGAGGACTTGAAAGCGGGGCAGAATTGCAGGAAACCGGTTTCAGGAGGTAGACTGGAATTGCATTGAAAGCATAGGAAAAGAGGCAGAACGTCCACAATGATGCACTTGGCCAAAAAGGGCGTATGCGTTTTTTCCTGAATATATTCAGGAAAAAACGCATACGCCCTTTTTGGCCAACCAAGCAAGCTTGCAAAGGAAATCTGCACTACAATGAAGTCTCACTTCCCCCCGGTCAAAAGGGCCATCTGAAAAAAGTGTAAAATCCAGAAAGGCAGGACAGGCCATGGAGAACTGGGAGCCTTGTTATGCTGATGGGCGGGATGTAAGTTGCCAACAGACACTCGGGAGAAGTGTATGGTGTTTCCTGAAACATCTAAAAAACAAAGCAACAGGGCCTAGGGCACTTCCACTTATGGCCCTATAGCTTAGGGAAATTAAAATCAAAAAGACACAGCCACCCCAAAATTTGGGACGCCTCTGTTTACAAGAACCTCGTTGACAGTACAAGTTCAATATCACAGAAAGTGAAAAATGGATAAAGAACTTGCGGTACTTACGTACAATGCAGTATCACTCAGCAATGAAATCTATGTCATCAGGCCCGTAGCAGCATAATGAGTGGATTCAGGTACGATGATTCTAACTGAAATAAGTCACACAGAAAAAGAAACATCATAAGATATCACTAATACACGGAATGTAAACTTGGCTACACAGGAACTGAATTCCAAAACAGAACAGGGTCTCAAATTTAGAAAACCAACTTATGCTTGCTTAAGGGGAAAGGTGAGTTGGGGTGCTGCATAAAACCAGAGATTGAAAAGAGCACAGATAAATTTCCTTAAGCCAAATAGACAAGAGCTACTCCTTGCTCAACGAAATGGACTCAACACCGCATATTAAACGCCTAAGAATGTACCTGACTAGTAAGTATCTTATAACCTATGGATTGCTATGTCTCCGAAAGAGAATCAAGCATGTGTACAGGGGTATAAACGCAGCAGTGATAGGATTGGAGAGGTTCGGTGAGCAAATGAAGACCCTTTGAAGTCATATTGCACGGTACCCATTACACGGGTCTCAACTCTCCAGGTTTAAGGTATTCTTCCTTCAGCTAAAACATGCATGTGGAACCCAGAGTATGATCAACCATGTGAACGGGAGACGTGTTCAAATATGTCTCAGTTTTCCTCCCCTGGTACTCGGGTGCAACATTCCAGACGCTTTACTAACACTCTCCCCACTTGGAGAGTCAGTGCCTTTAACCTCCTGTTTGTGCCAGTTTGCAATTTCTGCGGAAGATGAACAGGAATAGGGAGAACCAATGAGAGACTAGCTGGAGGTGTCTGGACGGGCAAATTGAACTCTCATTTCCCACCAGGAAGAGGAAATAACCAAAGGCTCAGCGTGCCGTGCCGGAACCAGATTAGGGCCTGAAGCCATCCTGCAGTGTTGCGGCCAGCTCAAAATAAAGCGAGTTGAAGAAAGGGACTCAGGGGCACTGTAATTCACAAACCTGCAGAGTTATAAATGACAGCTATCGTCCAAAAATATACTGAAGTAAGGCTGCCAAGAGGACTTGAAAGCGGGGCAGAATTGCAGGAAACCGATTTCAGGAGGTAGACTGGAATTGCATTGAAAGCATAGGAAAAGAGGCAGAACGTCCACAATGATGCACTTGGCCAAAAAGGGTGTATGCGTTTTTTCCTGAATATATTCAGGAAAAAACGCATACGCCCTTTTTGGCCAACCAAGCAAGCTTGCAAAGGAAATCTGTCCTACAATGAAGTCTCACTTCACCCCGGTCAAAAGGGCCATCTGAAAAAAGTGTAAAATCCAGAAAGGCAGGAAAGGCCATGGAGAACTGGGAGCCTTGTTATGCTGATGGGCGGGATGTAAATTGCCAACAGAAACTCGGGAGAAGTGTATGGTGTTTCCTAAAACATCTAAAAAACAAAGCAACAGAGCCTAGGGCACTTCCACTTATGGTCCTATAGCTTAGGGAAATTAAAATCAAAAAGACACAGCCACCCCAAAGTTTGGAACGTCTCTGTTTACAAGAACCTCGTTTACAGTACAAGTTCAACATCGCAGAAAGTGAAAAATGGATAAAGAAGTTGTGGTATTTACTTACACAGCAATATCACTCAGCAGTGAAATCTATGTCATCAGGCCCTTAGCAGCACAATGAGTGGATTCAGGTATGATGATTCTAAATGAAATAAGTCACACAGAAAAAGAAACATCATAAGATATCACTAATACACGGAATGTAAACTTGGCTACACAGGAACTGAATTACAGAACAGAACAGGGTCTCAAATTTAGAAAACCAACTTATGCTTGCTTAAGGGTAAAGGTGAATTTGGGTGCTGCATAAAACAAGAGATTGAAATGAGCACAGATAAAGATCCTTAAGCCAAATATGGAATAGACAAGAGCTACTCCTTGCTCAATGAAATGGACTCAACACCGCATATTAAACGCCTAAGAATGTACCTGACTAGTAAGTATCTTAAAACCTATGGATTGCTATGTCTCCGAAAGAGAGTCAAGCATGTGTACAGAGGCATAAACGCAGCAGTGATAGGATTGGAGAGGTTTGGTGAGCAAATGAAGACCCTTTGAAGTAATATTGCATGGTACCCATTCCACAATTTTCAACTACCCAGGTTTAAGGTATTCTTCCTTCAGCTAAATCATGCATGTGGAACCTAGAGTATGATCAACCATGTGATCGGTAGACGTGTTCAAATATGTCTCAGTTTTCCTCCCCTGGTACTCGGGTGCAACATTCCAGACACTTTACTAACACTCTCCGGACTTGGAGAGTCAGTCCCTTTAACCTCCTCTTTGGCCCAGTTTGCAATTTCTGCGGAAGATGAACAGGAATAGCGAGAACCAATGAGAGACTAGCTGGAGGTGTCTGGACGGGCAAATTTAACTCTCATTTCCCACCAGGAAGAGGAATTAACCAAAGGCTCAGCGTGCCGTGCCGGAACCAGATTAGGGCCTGAAGGCAATCTGCGGTGTTGCGGCCAGCTCACAAGAAAGCGAGTTGAAGAAAGGAGCTCAGGGGCACTGTAATTCACAAACCTGCAGAGTTATAAATGACAGCTATCGTCCAAAAATATACTGAAGTAAGGCTGCCAAGAGGACTTGAAAGCGGGGCAGAATTGCAGGAAACCGATTTCAGGAGGTAGACTGGAATTGCATTGAAAGCATAGGAAAAGAGGCAGAACGTCCACAATGATGCACTTGGCCAAAAAGGGCGTATGCGTTTTTTCCTGAATTTATTCAGGAAAAAACGCATACGCCCTTTTTGGCCAACCAAGCAAGCTTACAAAGGAAATCTGCACTACAATGAAGTCTCACTTCCCCCCGGTCAAAAGGGCCATCTGAAAAAAGTGTAAAATCCAGAAAGGCAGGACAGGCCATGGAGAACTGGGAGCCTTGTTATGCTGATGGGCAGGATGTAAATTGCCAACAGCCACTCGGAAGAAGTGTATGGTGTTTCCTGAAACATCTAAAAAACAAAGCAACAGAGCCTAGGGCACTTCCACTTATGGTCCTATAGCTTAGGGAAATTAAAATCAAAAAGACACAGCCACCCCAAAGTTTGGGATGCCTCTGTTTACAAGAACCTCGTTTACCGTACAAGTTCAATATCACAGAAAGTGAAAAATGGATAAACAACTTCTGGTACTTACGTACAATGCAGTATCACTCAGCAATGAAATCTATGTCATCAGGCCCATAGCAGCATAATGAGTGGATTCAGGTACGATGATTCTAACTGAAATAAGTCACACAGAAAAAGAAACATCATAAGATATCACTAATACAAGGAATGTAAACCTGGCTACACAGGAACTGAATTACAGAACAGAACAGGGTCTCAAATTTAGAAAACCAACTTATGCTTACTTAAGGGGAAAGGTGAGTTGGGGTGCTGCATAAAACCAGAGATTGAAATGAGCACAGATAAAGTTCCTTAAGCCAAATATGGAATAGACAAGAGCTACTCCTTGCTGAACGAAATGGACTCAAAACCACATATTAAACGCCTAAGAATGTACCTGACTAGTAAGTATCTTAAAACCTATGGATTGCTATGTCTCCGAAAGAGAATCAAGCATGTGTACAGGGGCATAAACGCAGCAGTGATAGGATTGGAGAGGTTCGGTGAGCAAATGAAGACCCTTTGAAGTCATATTGCATGGTACCCATTCCCGGGTTTCAACTACCCAGGTTTAAGGTATTCTTCCTTCAGCTAAAACATGCATGTGGAACCTAGAGTATGATCAACCATGTGATCGGGAGACGTGTTCAAATATGTCTCAGTTTTCGTACCCTGGTACTCGAGTGCAACATTCCAGACGCTTTACTAACACTCTCCCGACTTGGAGAGTCAGTCCCTTTAACCTCCTGTTTGGCCCAGTTTGCAATTTCTGCGGAAGATGAACAGGATTAGCGAGAACCAATGAGAGACTAGCTGGAGGTGTCTGGACGGGCAAATTTAACTCTCATTTCCCACCAGGAAGAGGAATTAACCAAAGGCTCAGCGTGCCGAGCTGGAACCTGCTTAGGGCCTGAAGCCATCTTGCGGTGTTGCGGCCAGCTCAAAAGATAGCGAGTTGAGGAAAGGAGCTCAGGGGCACTGTAATTCACAAACCTGCAGAGTTATAAATGACAGCTATCGTCCAAAAATATACTGAAGTAAGGCTGCCAAGAGGACTTGAAAGCGGGGCAGAATTGCAGGAAACCGATTTCAGGAGGTAGACTGGAATTGCATTGAAAGCATAGGAAAAGAGGCAGAACGTCCACAATGATGCACTTGGCCAAAAAGGGCGTATGCGTTTTTTCCTGAATATATTCAGGAAAAAACGCATACGCCCTTTTTGGCCAACCAAGCAAGCTTGCAAAGGAAATCTGCACTACAATGAAGTCTCACTTCCCCCCAGTCAAAAGGGCCATCTGAAAAAAGTGTAAAATCCAGAAAGGCAGGACAGGCCATGGAGAACTGGGAGCCTTGTTATGCTGATGGGCGGGATGTAAATTGCCAAGAGACACTCGGGAGAAGTGTATGGTGTTTCCTGAAACATCTAAAAAACAAAGCAACAGAGCCTAGGGCACTTCCACTTATGGTCCTATAGCTTAGGGAAATTAAAATCAAAAAGACACAGCCACCCCAAAGTTTGGGACGCCTCTGTTTACAAGAACCTCGTTTACCGTACAAGTTCAGTATCACAGAAAGTATAAAATGGATAAAGAACTTGTGGTACTTACGTACAATGCAATATCACTCAGCAATGAAATCTATGTCATCAGGCCCTTAGCAGCACAATGAGTGGATTCAGGTATGATGATTCTAACTGAAATAAGTCACACAGGAAAAGACACATCATAAGATATCAGTAATACACGGAATGTAAACTTGGCTACACAGGAACTGAATTACAGAACAGAACAGGGTCTCAAATTTAGAAAACCAACTTATGCTTGCTTAAGGGGAAAGGTGAGTTGGGGTGATGCATAAAACCAGAGATTGAAATGAGCACAGATAAAGTTCCTTAAGCCAAATATGGAATAGACATGAGCTACTCCTTGCTCAACGAAATGGACTCAACACCCCATATTAAACGCCTAAGAATGTACCTGACTAGTAAGTATCTTAAAACCTATGGATTGCTATGTCTCCGAAAGAGAATCAAGCATGTGTACAGGGGCATAAACGCAGCAGTGATAGGATTGGAGAGGTTCGGTGAGCAAATGAAGACCCTTTGAAGTCATATTGCATGATACCCATTCCACGGGTCTCAACTATCCAGGTTTAAGGTATTCTTCCTTCAGCTAAAACATGCATGTGGAACCCAGAGTATGATCAACCGTGTGAATGGGAGACGTGTTCAAATATGTCTCAGTTTTCCTCCCCTGGTACTCGGGTGCAACATTCCAGACGCTTTACTAACA
Organism: Stenella coeruleoalba; assembly: GCF_951394435.1. Lineage (NCBI taxonomy): Eukaryota > Metazoa > Chordata > Mammalia > Artiodactyla > Delphinidae > Stenella > Stenella coeruleoalba. The sequence goes on from NW_027646196.1 coordinate 2,967,973, forward strand.
CTCTCCCCACTTGGAGAGTCAGCGCCTTTAACCTCCTGTTTGGCCCAGTTTGCAATTTCTGCGGAAGATGAACAGGAATAGCGAGAACCAATGAGAGACTAGTTGGAGGTGTCTGGACGGCAAATTTAACTCTCATTTCCCACCAGGAAGAGGAAATAACCAAAGGCTCAGCGTGCCGTGCTGGAACCAGATTAGGGCCAGAAGCCATACTGCGGTGTTGCGGCCAGCTCACAAGAAAGCGAGTTGAAGAAAGGAGCTCAGGGGCACTGTAATTCACAAACCTGCAGAGTTATAAATGACAGCTATCGTCCAAAAATATACTGAAGTAAGGCTGCCAAGAGGACTTGAAAGCGGGGCAGAATTGCAGGAAACCGATTTCAGGAGGTAGACTGGAATTGCATTGAAAGCATAGGAAAAGAGGCAGAACGTCCACAATGATGCACTTGGCCAAAAAGGGCGTATGCGTTTTTTCCTGAATTTATTCAGGAAAAAACGCATACGCCCTTTTTGGCCAACCAAGCAAGCTTACAAAGGAAATCTGCACTACAATGAAGTCTCACTTCCCCCCGGTCAAAAGGGCCATCTGAAAAAAGTGTAAAATCCAGAAAGGCAGGACAGGCCATGGAGAACTGGGAGCCTTGTTATGCTGATGGGCAGGATGTAAATTGCCAACAGCCACTCGGAAGAAGTGTATGGTGTTTCCTGAAACATCTAAAAAACAAAGCAACAGAGCCTAGGGCACTTCCACTTATGGTCCTATAGCTTAGGGAAATTAAAATCAAAAAGACACAGCCACCCCAAAGTTTGGGATGCCTCTGTTTACAAGAACCTCGTTTACCGTACAAGTTCAATATCACAGAAAGTGAAAAATGGATAAACAACTTCTGGTACTTACGTACAATGCAGTATCACTCAGCAATGAAATCTATGTCATCAGGCCCATAGCAGCATAATGAGTGGATTCAGGTACGATGATTCTAACTGAAATAAGTCACACAGAAAAAGAAACATCATAAGATATCACTAATACAAGGAATGTAAACCTGGCTACACAGGAACTGAATTACAGAACAGAACAGGGTCTCAAATTTAGAAAACCAACTTATGCTTACTTAAGGGGAAAGGTGAGTTGGGGTGCTGCATAAAACCAGAGATTGAAATGAGCACAGATAAAGTTCCTTAAGCCAAATATGGAATAGACAAGAGCTACTCCTTGCTGAACGAAATGGACTCAAAACCACATATTAAACGCCTAAGAATGTACCTGACTAGTAAGTATCTTAAAACCTATGGATTGCTATGTCTCCAAAAGAGAATCAAGCATGTGTACAGGGGCATAAACGCAGCAGTGATAGGATTGGAGAGGTTCGGTGAGCAAATGAAGACCCTTTGAAGTCATATTGCATGGTACCCATTCCCGGGTTTCAACTACCCAGGTTTAAGGTATTCTTCCTTCAGCTAAAACATGCATGTGGAACCTAGAGTATGATCAACCATGTGATCGGGAGACGTGTTCAAATATGTCTCAGTTTTCGTACCCTGGTACTCGAGTGCAACATTCCAGATGCTTTACTAACACTCTCCCGACTTGGAGAGTCAGTCCCTTTAACCTCCTGTTTGGCCCAGTTTGCAATTTCTGCGGAAGATGAACAGGATTAGCGAGAACCAATGAGAGACTAGCTGGAGGTGTCTGGACGGGCAAATTTAACTCTCATTTCCCACCAGGAAGAGGAATTAACCAAAGGCTCAGCGTGCCGAGCTGGAACCTGCTTAGGGCCTGAAGCCATCTTGCGGTGTTGCGGCCAGCTCAAAAGATAGCGAGTTGAAGAAATGAGCTCAGGGGCACTGTAATTCACAAACCTGCAGAGTTATAAATGACAGCTATCGTCCAAAAATATACTGAAGTAAGGCTGCCAAGAGGACTTGAAAGCAGGGCAGAATTGCAGGAAACCGATTTCAGGAGGTAGACTGGAATTGCATTGAAAGCATAGGAAAAGAGGCAGAACGTCCACAATGATGCACTTGGCCAAAAAGGGCGTATGCGTTTTTTCCTGAATATATTCAGGAAAAAACGCATACGCCCTTTTTGGCCAACCAAGCAAGCTTGCAAAGGAAATCTGCACTACAATGAAGTCTCACTTCCCCCCGGTCAAAAGGGCCATCTGAAAAAAGTGTAGAATCCAGAAAGGCAGGACAGGCCATGGAGAACTGGGAGCCTTGTTATGCTGATGGGCGGGATGTAAATTGCCAACAACCACTCGGGAGAAGTGTATGGTGTTTCCTGAAACATCTAAAAAACAAAGCAACAGAGCCTAGGGCACTTCCACTTATGGTCCTATAGCTTAGGGAAATTAAAATCAAAAAGACACAGCCACCCCAAAGTTTGGGACGCCTCTGTTTACAAGAACCTCGTTTACCGTACAAGTTCAGTATCACAGAAAGTATAAAATGGATAAAGAACTTGTGGTACTTACGTACAATGCAGTATCACTCAGCAATGAAATCTATGTCATCAGGCCCTTAGCAGCACAATGAGTGGATTCAGGTATGATGATTCTAACTGAAATAAGTCACACAGGAAAAGACACATCATAAGATATCAGTAATACACGGAATGTAAACTTGGCTACACAGGAACTGAATTACAGAACAGAACAGGGTCTCAAATTTAGAAAACCAACTTATGCTTGCTTAAAGGGAAAGGTGAGTTGGGGTGATGCATAAAACCAGAGATTGAAATGAGCACAGATAAAGTTCCTTAAGCCAAATATGGAATAGGCATGAGCTACTCCTTGCTCAACGAAATGGACTCAACACCCCATATTAAACGCCTAAGAATGTACCTGACTAGTAAGTATCTTAAAACCTATGGATTGCTATGTCTCCAAAAGAGAATCAAGCATGTGTACAGGGGCATAAACGCAGCAGTGATAGGATTGGAGAGGTTCGGTGAGCAAATGAAGACCCTTTGAAGTCATATTGCACGGTACCCATTACACGGGTCTCAACTCTCCAGGTTTAAGGTATTCTTCCTTCAGCTAAAACATGCACGTGGAACTCAGAGTATGATCAACTGTGTGAACGGGAGACATGTTCAAATATGTCTCAGTTTTCCTCCCCTGGTACTCGGGTGCAACATTCCAGACGCTTTACTAACACTCTCCCCACTTTGAGAGTCAGCGCCTTTAACCTCCTGTTTGGCCCAGTTTGCAATTTCTGCAGAAGATGAACAGGAATAGCGAGAACCAATGAGAGACTAGCTGGAGGTGTCTGGACGGGCAAATTTAACTCTCATTTCCCACCAGGAAGAGGAATTAACCAAAGGCTCAGCGTGCCGTGCCGGAACCAGATTAGGGCCTGAAGCCATCCTGCGGTGTTGCGGCCAGCTCACAAGAAAGCGAGTTGAAGAAAGGAGCTCAGGGGCACTGTAATTCACAAACCTGCAGAATTATAAATGACAGCTATCGTCCAAAAATATACTGAAGTAAGGCTGCCAAGAGGACTTGAAAGCGGGGCAGAATTGCAGGAAACCGATTTCAGGAGGTAGACTGGAATTGCATTGAAAGCATAGGAAAAGAGGCAGAACGTCCACAATGATGCACTTGGCCTAAAAGGGCGTATGCGTTTTTTCCTGAATATATTCAGGAAAAAACGCATACGCCCTTTTCGGCCAACCAAGCAAGCTTGCAAAGGAAATCTGCACTACAATGAAGTCTCACTTCCCCCCGGTCAAAAGGGCCATCTGAAAAAAGTGTAAAATCCAGAAAGGCAGGACAGGCCATGGAGAACTGGGAGCCTTGTTATGCTGATGGGCGGGATGTAAATTGCCAACAGACACTCCGGAGAAGTGTATGGTGTTTCCTGAAACATCTAAAAAACAAAGCAACAGAGCCTAGGGCACTTCCACTTATGGTCCTATAGCTTAGGGAAATTAAAATCAAAAAGACACAGCCACCCCAAAGTTTGGGACGCCTCTGTTTACAAGAACCTGGTTTACCGTACAAGTTCAATATCACAGAAAGTGAAAAATGGATAAAGAACTTGTGGTACTTACGTACAATGCAGTATCACTCAGCAATGAAATCTATGTCATCAGGCCCTTAGCAGCACAATGAATGGATTCAGGTATGATGATTCTAACTGAAATAAGTCACACAGAAAAAGAAACATCATAAGATATCACTAATACACGGAATGTAAACTTGGCTACACAGGAACTGAATTCCAAAACAGAACAGGGTCTCAAATTTAGAAAACCAACTTATGCTTGCTTAAGGGGAAAGGCGAGTTGGGGTGCTGCATAAAACCAGAGATTGAAATGAGCACAGATAAAGTTCCTTAAGCCAAATATGGAATAGACAAGAGCTACTCCTTGCTCAACGAAATGGACTCAACACCCCATATTAAACGCCTAAGAATGTACCTGACTAGTAAGTATCTTAAAACCTATGGATAGCTATGTCTCCGAAAGAGAATCAAGCATGTGTACAGGGGCATAAACGCAGCAGTGATAGGATTGGAGAGGTTTGGTGAGCAAATGAAGACCCTTTGAAGTCATATTGCATGGTACCCATTCCACGGGTCTCAACTCTCCAGGTTTAAGGTATTCTTCCTTCAGCTAAAACATGCATGTGGAACCCAGAGTATGATCAACCGTGTGAATGGGAGACGTGTTCAAATATGTCTCAGTTTTCCTCCCCTGGTACTCGGGTGCAACATTCCAGATACTTTACTAACAGTCTCCCCACTTGGAGAGTCAGTCCCTTTAACCTCCTGTTTGGCCCAGTTTGCAATTCTGCGGAAGATGAACAGGAATACCGAGAACCTATGAGAGACTAGCTGGAGGTGTCTAGACGGGCGAATTTAACTCTCATTTCCCACCAGGAAGAGGAAATAACCAAAGGCTCAGCGTGCCGTGCCGGAACCAGATTAGGGCCTGAAGCCATCCTGCGGTGTTGCGGCCAGCTCACAAGAAAGCGAGTTGAAGAAAGGAGCTCAGGGGCACTGTAATTCACAAACCTGCAGAGTTATTAATGACAGCTATCGTCCAAAAATAGACTGAAGTAAGGCTGCCAAGAGGACTTGAAAGCGGGGCAGAATTGCAGGAAACCGATTTCAGGAGGTAGACTGGAATTGCATTGAAAGCATAGGAAAAGAGGCAGAACGTCCACAATGATGCACTTGGCCAAAAAGGGCGTATGCGTTTTTTCCTGAATATATTCAGGAAAAAACGCATACGCCCTTTTTGGCCAACCAAGCAAACTTGCAAAGGAAATCTGCACTACAATGAAGTCTCACTTCCCCCCGGTCAAAAGGGCCATCTGAAAAAAAGTATAAAATCCAGAAAGGCAGGACAGGCCATGGAAAACTGGGAGCCTTGTTATGCTGATGGGCGGGATGTAAATTGCCAACAGACACTCCGGAGAAGTGTATGGTGTTTCCTGAAACATCTAAAAAACAAAGCAACAGAGCCTAGGGCACTTCCACTTATGGTCCTATAGCTTAGGGAAATTAAAATCAAAAAGACACAGCCACCCCAAAGTTTGGGACGCCTCTGTTTACAAGAACCTCGTTTACCGTACAAGTTCAATATCACAGAAAGTGAAAAATGGATAAAGAAGTTGTGGTACTTACGTACAATGCAGTATCACTCAGCAATGAAATCTATGTCATCAGGCCCGTAGCAGCATAATGAGTGGATTCAGGTATGATGATTCTAACTGAAATAAGTCACACAGAAAAAGAAACATCATAAGATATAACTAATACACGGAATGTAAACTTGGCTACACAGGAACTGAATTCCAAAACAGAACAGGGTGTCAAATTTAGAAAACCAACTTATGCTTGCTTAAGGGTAAAGGTGAGTTGGGGTGCTGCATAAAACCAGAGATTGAAATGAACACAGATAAAGTTCCTTAAGCCTAATATGTAACAGACAAGAGCTACTCCTTGCTCAATGAAATGGACTCAACACCCCATATTAAATGCCTAAGAATGTACCTGACTAGTAAGTATCTTAAAACCTATGGATTGCTATGTCTCCAAAAGAGAATCAAGCATGTGTACAGGGGCGTAAACGCAGCAGTGATAGGATTGGAGAGGTTCGGTGAGCAAATGAAGACCCTTTGAAGTCATATTGCATGGTACCCATTCCACGGTTTTCAACTACCCAGGTTTAAGGTATTCGTCCTTCAGCTAAAACATGCATGTGGAACCTAGAGTATCATCACCATGTGATCGGGAGACGTGTCCAAATATGTCTCAGTTTTCGTACCCTGGTACTCGGGTGCAACATTCCAGACGCTTTACTAACACTCTCCCGACATGGAGAGTCTGTCCCCTTAACCTCCTGTTTGGCCCAGTTTGCAATTTCTGCAGAAGATGAACAGGAATAGCGAGAACCAATGAGAGACTAGCTGGAAGTGTCTGGACGGGCAAATTTAACTCTCATTTCCCACCAGGAAGAGGAAATAACCAAAGGCTCAGCGTGCCATGCCAGAACCAGATTTGGGCCTGAAGCCATCCTGTGGTGTTGCGGCCAGGTCACAAGAAAGCGAGTTGAAGAAAGGAGCTCAGGGGCACTGTAATTCACAAACCTGCAGAGTTATAAATGACAGCTATCGTCCAAAAATATACTGAAGTAAGGCTGCCAAGCGGACTTGAAAGTGGGGCAGAATTGCAGGAAACCGATTTCAGGAGGTAGACTGGAATTGCATTGAAAGCATAGGAAAAGAGGCAGAGCGTCCACAATGATGCACTTGGCCAAAAAGGGCGTATGCGTTTTTTCCTGAATATATTCAGGAAAAAACGCATACGCCCTTTTTGGCCAACCAAGCAAACTTGCAAAGGAAATCTGCACTACAATGAAGTCTCACTTCCCCCCGGTCAAAAGGGCCATCTGAAAAAAGTAAAAAATCCAGAAAGGCAGGACAGGCCATGGAGAACTGGGAGCCTTGTTATGCTGATGGGCGGGATGTAAATTGCCAACAGACACTCAGGAGAAGTGTATGGTGTTTCCTGAAACATCTAAAAAACAAAGCAACAGAGCCTAGGGCACTTCCACTTAAGGTCCTATAGCCTACGGAAATTAAAATCAAAAAGACACAGCCACCCCAAAGTTTGGAAGGGCTCTGTTTACAAGAACCTCGTTTACAGTACAAGTTCAACATCGCAGAAAGTGAAAAATGGATAAAGAAGTTGTGGTATTTACTTACAAAGCAATATCACTCAGCAATGAAATCTATGTCATCAGGCCCGTAGCAGCACAATGAGTGGATTCAGGTATGATGATTCTAAATGAAATAAGTCACACAGAAAAAGAAACATCATAAGATATCAGTAATACACGGAATGTAAACTTGGCTACACAGGAACTGAATTACAGAACAGAACAGGGTCTCAAATTTAGAAAACCACATTATGTTTGCTTAAGGGTAAAGGTGAGTTGGCGTGCTGCATAAAACCAGAGATTGAAATGAGCACAGATAAAGTTCCTTAAACCAAATATGGAATAGACAAGAGCTACTCCTTGCTGAATGAAATGGACTCAACACCGCATATTAAACGTCTAAGAATGTACCTGACTAGTAAGTATCTTAAAACCTATGGATTCCTATGTCTCCGAAAGAGAATCAAGCATGTGTACAGGGGCATAAACGCAGCAGTGATAGGATTGGAGAGGTTCGGTGAGCAAATGAAGACCCTTTGAAGTCATATTGCATGGTACCCATTACACGGGTCTCAACTCTCCAGGTTTAAGGTATTCTCCCTTCAGCTAAAACATGCATGTGGAACCCAGAGTATGATCAACCGTGTGAACGGGAGATGTGTTCAAATATGTCTCAGTTTTCCTCCCCTGGTACTTGGGTGCAACATTCCAGATGCTTTACTAACACTCTCCCCACTTGGAGAGTCAGCGTATTTAACCTCCTGTTTGGCCCAGTTTGCAATTTCTGCGGAAGATGAACAGGAATAGCGAGAACCAATGAGAGACTAGCTGGAGGTGTCTGGACGGGCAAGTTTAACTCTCATTTCCCACCAGGAAGAGGAAATAACCCAAGGCTCAGCGTGCCGTGCCGGAACCAGATTAGGGCCTGAAGCCATCCTGCGGTGTTGCGGCCAGCTCACAAGAAAGCGAGTTGAAGAAAGGAGCTCAGGGGCACTGTAATTCACAAACTTGCAGAGTTATAAATGACAGCTATCGTCCAAAAATATACTGAAGTAAGGCTGCCAAGAGGACTTGAAAGCGGGGCAGAATTGCAGGAAACCGATTTCATGAGGTAGACTGGAATTGCATTGAAAGCATAGGAAAAGAGGCAGAACGTCCACAATGATGCACTTGGCCAAAAAGGGCGTATGCGTTTTTTCCGAATATATTCAGGAAAAAACGCATACGCCCTTTTTGGCCAACCAAGCAAACTTGCAAAGGAAATCTGCACTACAATGAAGTCTCACTTCCCCCCGGTCAAAAGGGCCATCTGAAAAAAAGTATAAAATCCAGAAAGGCAGGACAGGCCATGGAGAACTGGGAGCCTTGTTATGCTGATGGGCGGGATGTAAATTGCCAACAGACACTCGGGAGAAGTGTATGGTGTTTCCTGAAACATCTAAAAAACAAAGCAACAGAGCCTAGGGCACTTCCACTTATGGTCCTATAGCTTAGGGAAATTAAAATCAAAAAGACACAGCCATCCCAAAGTTTGGGACGCCTCTGTTTACAAGAACCTCGTTTACCGTACAAGTTCAATATCACAGAAAGTGAAAAATGGATAAAGAAGTTGTGGTACTTACGTACAATGCAGTATCACTCAGCAATGAAATCTATGTCATCAGGCCCATAGCAGCATAATGAGTGGATTCAGGTACGATGATTCTAACTGAAATAAGTCACACAGAAAAAGAAACATCATAAGATATCACTAATACACGGAATGTAAACTTGGCTACACAGGACCTGAATTCCAAAACAGAACAGGGTCTCAAATTTAGAAAACCAACTTATGCTTGCTTAAGGGGAAAGGTGAGTTGGGGTGCTGCATAAAACCAGAGATTGAAATGAGCACAGATAAAGTTCCTTAAGCCAAATATGGAATAGACAAGAGCTACTCCTTGCTCAACGAAATGGAATAAACACACCATATTAAACGCCTAAGAATGTACCTGACTAGTAAGTATCTTAAAACCTATGGATTGCTATGTCTCCAAAAGAGAATCAAGCGTGTGTACAGAGTCGTAAACGCAGCAGTGATAGGATTGGAGAGGTTCGGTGAGCAAATGAAGACCCTTTGAAGTCATATTGCATGGTACCCATTCCACGGGTCTCAACTCTCCAGGTTTAAGGTATTCTTCCTTCAGCTAAAACATGCATGTGAAACCCAGAGTATGATCAACCATGTGAACGGGAGACGTGTTCAAATATGTCTCAGTTTTCGTACCTGGTACTCGGGTGCAACATTCCAGACGCTTTACTAACACTCTCCCCACTTGGAGAGTCAGCGCCTTTAACCTCCTGTTTGGCCCAGTTTGCAATTTCTGTGGAAGATGAACAGGAATAGGGAGAACCAATGAGAGACTAGCTGGAGGTGTCTGGACGGGCAAATTTAACTCTCATTTCCCACCAGGAAGAGGAAATAACCAAAGGCTCAGCGTGCCGTGCTGGAACCAGATTAGGGCCTGAAGCCATCCTGCGGTGTTGTGGCCAGCTCAAAAGAAAGCGAGTTGAAGAAAGGAGCTCAGGGGCACTGTAATTCACAAACCTGCAGAGTTATAAATGACAGCTATCGTCCAAAAATATACTGAAGTAAGGCTGCCAAGAGGACTTGAAAGCGGGGCAGAATTGCAGGAAACCGATTTCAGGAGGTAGACTGGAATTGCATTGAAAGCATAGGAAAAGAGGCAGAACGTCCACAATGATGCACTTGGCCAAAAAGGGCATATGCGTTTTTTCCTGAATATATTCAGGAAAAAACGCATGCGCCCTTTTTGGCCAACCAAGCACGCCTGCAAAGGAAATCTGCACTACAATGAAGTCTCACTTCCCCCCCGGTCAAAAGGGCCATCTGAAAAAAGTAAAAAATCCAGAAAGGCAGGACAGACCATGGAGAACTGGGAGCCTTGTTATGCTGATGGGCGGGATGTAAATTGCCAACAGACACTCGGGAGAAGTGTATGGTGTTTCCTGAAACATCTAAAAAACAAAGCAACAGAGCCTAGGGCACTTCCACTTATGGTCCTGTAGCTTAGGGAAATTAAAATCAAAAAGACACAGCCACCCCAAAGTTTGGGACGCCTCTGTTTACAACAACCTCGTTTACCGTACAAGTTCAATATGGCAGAAAGTGAAAAATGGATAAAGAACTTGTGGTACTTACGTACAATGCAGTATCACTCAGCAATGAAATCTATGTCATCAGGCCCGTAGCAGCATAATGAGAGCATTCAGGTACGATAATTCTAACTGAAATAAGTCAAACAGAAAAAGAAACATCATAAGATATCAGTAATACACGGAATGTAAACTTGGCTACACAGGAACTGAATTACAGAACAGAACAGGGTCTCAAATTTAGAAAACCACATTATGTTTGCTTAAGGGTAAAGGTGAGTTGGCATGCTGCATAAAACCAGAGATTGAAATGAGCACAGATAAAGTTCCTTAAGCCAAATACGGAATAGACAAGAGCTACTCCTTGCTGAATGAAATGGACTCAACACCGCATATTAAACGCCTAAGAATGTACCTGACTAGTAAGTATCTTAAAACCTATGGATTCCTATGTCTCCGAAAGAGAATCAAGCATGTGTACAGGGGCATAAACGCAGCAGTGATAGGATTGGAGAGGTTCGGTGAGCAAATGAAGACCCTTTGAAGTCATATTGCATGGTACCCATTACACGGGTCTCAACTCTCCAGGTTTAAGGTATTCTCCCTTCAGCTAAAACATGCATGTGGAACCCAGAGTATGATCAACCGTGTGAATGGGAGATGTGTTCAAATATGTCTCAGTTTTCCTCCCCTGGTACTTGGGTGCAACATTCCAGATGCTTTACTAACACTCTCCCCACTTGTAGAGTCAGCGTATTTAACCTCCTGTTTGGCCCAGTTTGCAATTTCTGCGGAAGATGAACAGGAATAGCGAGAACCAATGAGAGACTAGCTGGAGGTGTCTGGACGGGCAAGTATAACTCTCATTTCCCACCAGGAAGAGGAAATAACCCAAGGCTCAGCGTGCCGTGCCGGAACCAGATTAGGGCCTGAAGCCATCCTGCGGTGTTGCGGCCAGCTCACAAGAAAGCGAGTTGAAGAAAGGAGCTCAGGGGCACTGTAATTCACAAACCTGCAGAGTTATAAATGACAGCTATCGTCCAAAAATATACTGAAGTAAGGCTGCCAAGAGGACTTGAAAGCGGGGCAGAATTGCAGGAAACCGATTTCAGGAGGTAGACTGGAATTGCATTGAAAGCATAGGAAAAGAGGCAGAACGTCCACAATGATGCACTTGGCCAAAAAGGGCGTATGCGTTTTTTCCTGAATATACTCAGGAAAAAATGCATACGCCCTTTTTGGCCAACCAAGCAAGCTTGCAAAGGAAATCTGCACTACAATGAAGTCTCACTTCCCCCCGGTCAAAAGGGCCATCTGAAAAAAGTGTAAAATCCAGAAAGGCAGGACAGGCCATGGAGAACTCGGAGCTTTGTTATGCTGATGGGCGGGATGTAAATTGCCAACAGACACTTGGGAGAAGTGTATGGTGTTTCCTGAAACATCTAAAAAACAAAGCAACAGAGCCTAGGGCACTTCCCCTTATGGTCCTATAGCTTAGGGAAATTAAAATCAAAAAGACACAGCCACCCCAAAGTTTGGGACGCCTCTGTTTACAAGAACCTCGTTTACAGTACAAGTTCAACATCGCAGAAAGTGAAAGATGGGTAAAGAAGTTGTGGTATTTACTTAAAAAGCAATATCACTCAGCAATGAAATCTATGTCATCAGGCCCTTAGCAGCACAATGAGTGGATTCAGGTATGATGATTCTAACTGAAATAAGTCACACAGAAAAAGAAACATCATAAGATATCAGTAATACACGGAATGTAAACTTGGCTACACAGGAACTGAATTACAGAACCGAACAGGGTCTCAAATTTAGAAAACCAACTTATGCTTGCTTAAGGGGAAAAGTGAGTTGGGGTGCTGCTTAAAACGAGAGATCGAAATGAGCACAGATAAAGTTCTTTAAGCCAAATATGGAATAGACAAGAGCTACTCCTTGCTCAACGAAATGGACTCAACACCGCATATTAAACGCCTAAGAATGTACCTGACTAGTAAGTATCTTAAAACCTATGGATTGCTATGTCTCCGAAAGAGAATCAAGCATGTGTACAGGGGCATGAACACAGCAGTGATAGGATTGGAGAGGTTCGGTGAGCAAATGAAGACCCTTTGAAGTCATATTGCATGGTACCCATTCCAAGGGTTTCAACTACCCAGGTTTAAGGTATTCTTCCTTCAGCTAAAATATGCATGTGGAACCTAGAGTATGATCAACTATGTGATCGGGAGACGTGTTCAAATATGTCTCAGTTTTCGTACCCTGGTACTCGGGTGCAACATTCCAGATGCTTTACTAACACTCTCCCGACTTGGAGAGTCAGTCCCTTTAACCTCCTGTTTGGCCCAGTTTGCAATTTCTGCGGAAGATGAACAGGAATAGCGAGAACCAATGAGAGACTAGCTGGAGGTGTCTGGACGGGCAAATTTAACTCTCATTTCCCACCAGGAAGAGGAATTAACCAAAGGCACAGCGTGCCGTGCCGGAACCAGATTAGGGCCTGAAGCCATCCTGCGCTGTTGCGGCCAGGTGACAAGAAAGCGAGTTGAAGAAAGGAGCTCAGGGGCACTGTAATTCACAAACCTGCAGAGTTATAAATGACAGCTATCGTCCAAAAATATACTGAAGTAAGGCTGCCAAGAGGACTTGAAAGCGGGGCAGAATTGCAGGAAACCGATTTCAGGAGGTAGACTGGAATTGCATTGAAAGCATAGGAAAACAGGCAGAACGTCCACAATGATGCACTTGGCCAAAAAGGGCGTATGCGTTTTTTCCTGAATATATTCAGGAAAAAACGCATACGCCCTTTTTGGCCAACCAAGCAAGCTTGCAAAGGAAATCTGCACTACAATGAAGTCTCACTTCCCCCCAGTCAAAAGGGCCTTCTGAAAAAAGTGTAAAATCCAGAAAGGCAGGACAGGCCATGGAGAACTGGGAGCCTTGTTATGCTGATGGGCGGGATGTAAATTGCCAACAGACACTTGGGAGAAGTGTATGGTGTTTCCTGAAACATCTAAAAAACAAAGCAACAGAGCCTAGGGCACTTCCTCTTATGGTCCTATAGCTTAGGGAAATTAAAATCAAAAAGACACAGCCACCCCAAAGTTTGGGATGCCACTGTTTACAAGAACCTCGTTTACAGTACAAGTTCAAAATCACAGAAAGTAAAAAATGGATAAAGAACTTGTGGTATTTACTTACAAAGCAATATCACTCAGCAATGAAATCTATGTCATCAGGCCCTTAGCAGCACAATGAGTGGATTCAGGTATGATGATTCTAACTGAAGTAAGTCACACAGAAAAAGAAACATCATAAAATATCTGTAATACACGGAATTTAAACTTGGTTACACAGGAACTGAATTACAGAACAGAACAGGGTCTCAAATTTAGAAAACCAACTTATGTTTGCTTAAGGGTAAAGGTGAGTTGGGGTTCTTCATAAAACCAGAGATTGAAATGAGCACAGATAAAGTTCCTTAAGCCCAATATGGAATAGACAAGAGCTACTCCTTGCTCAACGAAATGGACACAACACCGCATATTAAACGCCTAAGGATGTACCTGACTAGTAAGTATCTTAAAACCTATGGATTGCTATGTCTCCAAAAGAGAATCAAGCGTGTGAACAGGGGCATAAACGCAGAAGTGATAGGATTGTGGAGGTTCGGTGAGCAAATGCAGACCCTTTGAATTCATACTGCATGGTACCCATTCAATGGGTCTCAACTCTCCAAGTTGAAGGTATTCTTCCTTCAGCTAAAACATGCATGTGGAACCCAGAGTATGATCCACCGTGTGATCGGGAAACGTATTCAAATGTGTCAGTTTTCGTCCCCTGGTACTTGGGTGCAACATTGCAGACGCTTTAATAACACTCTCCCCACTTGGAGAGTCAGTGCCTTTAACCTCCTGTTTGGTCCAGTTTGCAATTTCTGTGGAAGATGAACAGGAATAGGGAGAACCAATGAGAGACTAGCTGGAGGTGTCTGGACGGGCAAATTTAACTCTCATTTTCCACCAGGAAGAGGAATTAACCAAAGGATCAACGTGCCGTGCCGGAACCAAATTAGGGCTTGAAGCAATCCTACGGTGTTGCGGCCAGCTCACAAGAAAGCGAGTTGAAGAAACGAGCTCAGGGGCACTGTAATTCACAAACCTGCAGAGTTATAAATGACAGCTATCGTCCAAAAATATATTGAAGTAAAGCTGCGAAGAGGACTTGAGAGCGGGGCAGAATTGCAGGAAACGGATTTCAGGAGGTAGACTGGAATTGCATAGAAAGCATAGGAAAAGAGGCAGAACGTCCACAATGATGCACTTGCCCAAAAAGGGCGTATTCGTTTTTTCCTGAATATATTTCCTGAATATATTCCTGAATATATTTCCTGAATATATTTTCCTGAATATATTTCCTGTATTCAGTAAAAAACGTATACGCTCTTTTTGGCCAACCAAGCAAACTTGAAAAGGAAATCTGCACTACAATGAAGTTTCACTTCCCCCCTGTCAAAAGGGCCATCTGAACAAAGTGTAAAATCCAGAAAGGCAGGACAGGACATGGAGAACTGGGAGCCTTGTTATGCTGATGGGCGGGATGTAAATTGCCAACAGACACTCGGGAGAAGTGTATGGTGTTTCCTGAAACATCTAAAAAACAAAGCAACAGAGCCTAGGGCACTTCCACTTATGGTCCTATAGCTTAGGGAAATTAAAATCAAAAAGACACAGCCACCCCAAAGTTTGGGACGCCTCTGTTTACAAGAACCTCGTTTACCGTACAAGTTCAATATCACAGAAAGTGAAAAATGGATAAAGAACTTGTGGTACTTACGTACAATGCAGTATCACTCAGCAATGAAATCTATGTCATCAGGCCCGTAGCAGCATAATGAGTGGATTCAGGTACGATGATTCTAACTGAAATAAGTCACACAGAAAAAGAAACATCATAAGATATCACTAATACACGGAATGTAAACTTGGCTACACAGGAACTGAATTCCAAAACAGAACAGGGTCTCAAATTTAGAAAACCATCTTATGCTTGCTTAAGGAGAAAGGTGAGTTGGGGTGCTGCATAAAACCAGAGATTGAAATGAGCACAGATAAAGTTCCTTAAGCCAAATATGGAATAGACAAGAGCTACTCCTTGCTCAACGAAATGGACTCAACACCCCATATTAAACGCCTAAGAATGTACCTGACTAGTAAGTATCTTAAAACCTATGGATTGCTATGTCTCCAAAAGAGAATCAAGCGTGTGTACAGGGGCATAAACGCAGCAGTGATAGGATTGGAGAGGTTCGGTGAGCAAATGAAGACCCTTTGAAGTCATATTGCATGGTACCCATTCCACGGGTTTCAACTACCCAGGTATAAGGTATTCTTCCTTCAGCTAAAACATGCATGTGGAACCCAGAGTATGATCAACCGTGTGAACGGGAGATGTGTTCAAATATGTCTCAGTTTTCCTCCCCTGGTACTCGGGTGCAACATTCCACACGCTTTACTAACACTCTCCCCACTTGGAGAGTCAGCGTCTTTAACCTCCTGTTTGGCCCAGTTTGCAATTTCTGTGGAAGATTAACAGGAATAGGGAGAACCAATGAGAGACTAGCTGGAGGTGTCTGGCCGGGCAAATTTAACTCTCATTTCCCACCAGGAAGAGGAAATAACCAAAGGCTCAGCGTGCCGTGCCGGAACCAGATTAGGGACTGACGCCATCCTGCTGTGTTGCGGCCAGCTCAAAAGAGAGCGAGTTGAAGAAAGGAGCTCAGGGGCACTGTAATTCACAAACCTGCAGAGTTATAAATGACAGCTATCGTCCAAAAATATACTGAAGTAAGGCTGCTAAGAGGACTTGAAAGTGGGGCAGAATTGCAGGAAACCGATTTCAGGAGGTATACTGGAATTGCATTGAAAGCATAGGAAAAGAGGCAGAACGTCCACAATGATGCACTTGGCCAAAAAGGGCGTATGCGTTTTTTCCTGAATATATTCAGGAAAAAACGCATACGCACTTTTTGGCCAACCAAGCAAGCTTGCAAAGGAAATCTGCACTACAATGAAGTCTCACTTCCCCCCGGTGAAAAGGGCCATCTGAAAAAAGTGTAAAATCCAGAAAGGCAGGACAGGCCATGGAGAACTGGGAGCCTTGTTATACTGATGGGCGGTATGTAAATTGCCAACAGACACTCAGGAGAAGTGTATGGTGTTTCCTGAAACATCTAAAAAACAAAGCAACAGAGCCTAGGGCACTTCCACTTATGGTCCTATAGCTTAGGGAAATTAAAATCAAAAAGACACAGCCACCCCAAAGTTTGGGACGCCTCTGTTTACATAACCTCGTTTACAGTACAAGTTCAACATTGCAGAAAGTGAAACATGGATAAAGAAGTTGTGGTATTTACGTACAAAGCAATGTCACTCAGCAATGAAATCTATGTCATCAGGCCCTTAGCAGCACAATGAGTGGATTCAGGTATGATGATTCTAACTGAAATAAGTCACACAGAAAAAGAAACATCATAAGATATCAGTAATACACGGAATGTAAACTTGGCAACAAAGGAACAGAATTACAGAACAGAACAGGGTCTCAAATTTGCAAAACCATCTTATGCTTGCTTAAGGGGAAAGGTGAGTTGGGGTGCTGCATAAAGCCAGAGATTGAAATGAGCACAGATAAAGTTCCTTAAGCCAAATATGGAATAGACAAGAGCTACTCCTTGCTCAATGAAATGGACTCAACACCGCATATTAAACGCCTAAGAATGTACCTGACTAGTAAGTATCTTAAAACCTATGGATTGCTATATTTCCGAAAGAGAATCAAGCATGTGTACAGGGGCATAAACGCAGCAGTGATAGGATTGGAGAGGTTCGGTGAGCAAATGAAGACCCTTTGAAGTCATATTGCATGGTACCCATTCCACGGGTTTCAACTACCCAGGTTTAAGGTATTCTTCCTTCAGCTAAAACATGCATGTGGAACCTAGAGTATGATCAACCATGTGATCGGGAGACGTGTTCAAATATGTCTCAGTTTTCGTACCCTGGTACTTGGGTGCAACATTCCAGAAGCTTTACTAACACTCTCCCGACTTGGAGAGTCAGTCCCTTTAACCTCCTGTTTGGCCCAGTTTGCAATTTCTGCGGAAGATGAACAGGAATAGCGAGAACCAATGAGAGACTAGCTGGAGGTGTCTGGACGGGCAAATTTAACTCTCATTTCCCACCAGGAAGAGGAATTAACCAAAGGCTCAGCGTGCCGTGCCGGAACAAGATTAGGGCCTGAAGCCATCCTGCGGTGTTGTGGCCAGCTCAAAAGAAAGCGAGTTGAAGAAAGGAGCTCAGGGGCCTTGTAATTCACAAACCTGCAGAGTTATAAATGACAGCTATCGTCCAAAAATAGACTGAAGTAAGGCTGCCAAGAGGACTTGAAAGCGGGGCAGAATTGCAGGAAACCGATTTCAGGAGGTAGACTGGAATTGCATTGAAAGCATAGGAAAAGAGGCAGAACGTCCACAATGATGCACTTGGCCAAAAAGGGCGTATGCGTTTTTTCCTGAATATATTCAGGAAAAAACGCATACGCCCTTTTTGGCCAACCAAGCAAGCTTGCAAAGGAAATCTGCACTACAATGAAGTCTCACTTCCCCCCTGTCAAAAGGGCCATCTGAACAAAGTGTAAAATCCAGAAAGGCAGGACAGGCCATGGAGAACTGGGAGCCTTGTTATGCTGATGGGCGGGATGTAAATTGCCAACAGACACTCGGGAGAAGTGTATGGTGTTTCCTGAAACATCTAAAAAACAAAGCAACAGAGCCTAGGGCACTTCCACTTATGGTCCTATAGCTTAGGGAAATTAAAATCAAAAAGACACAGCCACCCCAAAGTTTGGGACGCCTCTGTTTACAAGAACCTCGTTTACCGTACAAGTTCAATATCACAGAAAGTGAAAAATGGATAAAGAACTTGTGGTACTTACGTACAATGCAGTATCACTCAGCAATGAAATCTATGTCATCAGGCCCGTAGCAGCATAATGAGTGGATTCAGGTACGATGATTCTAACTGAAATAAGTCACACAGAAAAAGAAACATCATAAGATATCACTAATACACGGAATGTAAACTTGGCTACACAGGAACTGAATTCCAAAACAGAACAGGGTCTCAAATTTAGAAAACCAACTTATGCTTGCTTAAGGAGAAAGGTGAGTTGGGGTGCTGCATAAAACCAGAGATTGAAATGAGCACAGATAAAGTTCCTTAAGCCAAATATGGAATAGACAAGAGCTACTCCTTGCTCAACGAAATGGACTCAACACCCCATATTAAACGCCTAACAATGTACCTGACTAGTAAGTATCTTAAAACCTATGGATTGCTATGTCTCCAAAAGAGAATCAAGCGTGTGTACAGGGGCATAAACGCAGCAGTGATAGGATTGGAGAGGTTCGGTGAGCAAATGAAGACCCTTTGAAGTCATATTGCATGGTACCCATTCCACGGGTTTCAACTACCCAGGTATAAGGTATTCTTCCTTCAGCTAAAACATGCATGTGGAACCCAGAGTATGATCAACCGTGTGAACGGGAGATGTGTTCAAATATGTCTCAGTTTTCGTCCCCTGGTACTCGGGTGCAACATTCCAGACGCTTTACTAACACTCTCCCCACTTGGAGAGTCAGCGTCTTTAACCTCCTGTTTGGCCCAGTTTGCAATTTCTGCGGAAGATGAACAGCAATAAGGAGAACCAATGAGAGACTAGCTGGAGGTGTCTGGCCGGGCAAATTTAACTCTCATTTCCCACCAGGAAGAGGAAATAACCAAAGGCTCAGCGTGCCGTGCCGGAACCAGATTAGGGCCTGAAGCCATCCTGCGGTGTTGCGGCCAGGTCACAAGAAAGCGAGTTGAAGAAAGGAGCTCAGGGGCACTGTAATTCACAAACCTGCAGAGTTATAAATGACAGCTATCGTCCAAAAATATACTGAAGTAAAGCTGCTAAGAGGACTTGAAAGTGGGGCAGAATTGCAGGAAACCGATTTCAGGAGGTAGACTGGAATTGCATTGAAAGCATAGGAAAAGAGGCAGAACGTCCACAATGATGCACTTGGCCAAAAAGTGCGTACGCATTTTTTCCTGAATATATTCAGGAAAAAACGCATACGCACTTTTTGGCCAACCAAGCAAGCTTGCAAAGGAAATCTGCAGTACAATGAAGTCTCACTTCCCGGCGGTCAAAAGGGCCATCTGAGAAAAGTGTAAAATCCAGAAAGGCAGGACAGGCCATGGAGAACTGGGAGCCTTGTTATGCTGATGGGCGGGATGTAAATTGCCAACAGACACTCGGGAGAAGTGTATGGTGTTTCCTGAAACATCTAAAAAACAAAGCAACAGAGCCTAGGGCACTTCCACTTATGGTCCTATAGCTTAAGGAAATTAAAATCAAAGAGACACAGCCACCCCAAAGTTTGGGATGCCTCTGTTTACAAGAATCTCGTTTACCGTACAAGTTCAATATCACAGAAAGTGAAAAATGGATAAAGAACGTGTGGTACTTACGTACAATGCAGTATCACTCAGCAATGAAATCTATGTCATCAGTCCCGTAGAAGCACAATGTGTGGATTCAGGTACGATGATTCTAACTGAAATAAGTCACACAGAAAAAGAAACATCATAAGATATCAGTAATACACGGAATGTAAACTTGGCTACACAGGAACTGAATTACAGAACAGAACAGGGTCTCAAATTTGGAAAACCATCTTATGCTTGCTTAAGGGGAAAGGTGAGTTGGGGTGCTGCATAAAGCCAGAGATTGAAATGAGCACAGATAAAGCTCCTTAAGCCAAATATGGAATAGACAAGAGCTACTCCTTGCTCAATGAAATGGACTCAACACCGCATATTAAACGCCTAAGAATGTACCTGACTAGTAAGTATCTTAAAACCTATGGATTGCTATGTCTCCGAAAGAGAATCAAGCATGTGTACAGGGGCATAAACGCAGCAGTGATAGGATTGGAGAGGTTCGGTGAGCAAATGAAGACCCTTTGAAGTCATATTGCATGGTACCCATTCCACGGGTTTCAACTACCCAGGTTTAAGGTATTCTTCCTTCAGCTAAAACATGCATGTGGAACCTAGAGTATGATCAACCATGTGATCGGGAGACGTGTTCAAATATGTCTCAGTTTTCGTACCCTGGTACTTGGGTGCAACATTCCAGATGCTTTACTAACACTCTCCCGACTTGGAGAGTCAGTCCCTTTAACCTCCTGTTTGGCCCAGTTTGCAATTTCTGCGGAAGATGAACAGGAATAGCGAGAACCAATGAGAGACTAGCTGGAGGTGTCTGGACGGGCAAATTTAACTCTCATTTCCCACCAGGAAGAGGAATTAACCAAAGGCTCAGCGTGCCGTGCCGGAACCAGATTAGGGCCTGAAGCCATCCTGCGGTGCTGTGGCCAGCTCAAAAGAAAGCGAGTTGAAGAAAGGAGCTCAGGGGCCTTGTAATTCACAAACCTGCAGAGTTATAAATGACAGCTATCGTCCAAAAATAGACTGAAGTAAGGCTGCCAAGAGGACTTGAAAGCGGGGCAGAATTGCAGGAAACCGATTTCAGGAGGTAGACTGGAATTGCATTGAAAGCATAGGAAAAGAGGCAGAACGTCCACAATGATGCACTTGGCCAAAAAGGGCGTATGCGTTTTTTCCTGAATATATTCAGGAAAAAACGCATACGCCCTTTTTGGCCAACCAAGCAAGCTTGCAAAGGAAATCTGCACTACAATGAAGTCTCACTTCCCTCCGGTCAAAAGGGCCATCTGAAAAAATTGTAAAATCCAGAAAGGCAGGACAGGCCATGGAGAACTGGGAGCCTTGTTATACTGATGGGTGGTATGTAAATTGCCAACAGACACTCAGGAGAAGTGTATGGTGTTTCCTGAAACATCTAAAAAACAAAGCAACAGAGCCTAGGGCACTTCCACTTATGGTCCTATAGCTTAGGGAAATTAAAATCAAAAAGACACAGCCACCCCAAAGTTTGGGACGCCTCTGTTTACAAGAACCTCGTTTACAGTACAAGTTCAACATCGCAGAAAGTGAAACATGGATGAAGAAGTTGTGGTATTTACGTACAAAGCAATGTCACTCAGCAATGAAATCTATGTCATGAGGCCCTTGGCAGCACAATGAGTGGATTCAGGTATGATGATTCTAACTGAAATAAGTCACACAGAAAAAGAAACATCATAAGATATCAGTAATACACAGAATGTAAACTTGGCTACACAGGAACTGAATTACAGAACAGAAAGGGTCTCAAATTTAGAAAACCAACTTATGCTTGCTTAAGGAGAAAGGTGAGTTGGGGTGCTGCATAAAACCAGAGATTGAAATGAGCACAGATAAAGTTCCTTAAGTCAAATATGGAATAGACCAGAGCTACTCCTTGCTCAACGAAATGGACTCAACACCCCATATTAAACGCCTAAGAATGTACCTGACTAGTAAGTATCTTAAAACCTATGGATTGCTATGTCTCCGAAAGAGAATCAAGCATGTGTACAGGGGCATAAACGCAGCAGTGATAGGATTGGAGAGGTTCGGTGAGCAAATGAAGACCCTTTGAAGTCATATTGCATGGTACCCATTCCACGGGTTTCAACTACCCAGGTTTAAGGTATTCTTCCTTCAGCTAAAACATGCATGTGGAACCCAGAGTATGATCAACCATGTGAACGGGAGACGTGTTCAAATATGTCTCACTTTTCCTCCCCTGGTACTCGGGTGCAACATTCCAGACGCTTTAGTAACACTCTCCCCACTTGGAGAGTCAGCGCCTTTAACCTCCTGTTTGGCCCAGTTTGCAATTTCTGCGGAAGATGAACAGGAATAGCGAGAACCAATGAGAGACTAGCTGGAGGTGTCTGGACGGGCAAATTTAACTCTCATTTCCCACCAGGAAGAGGAAATAACCAAAGGCTCAGCGTGCCGTGCCGGAACCAGATTAGGGCCTGAAGCCATCCTGCGGTGTTGCGGCCAGGTCACAAGAAAGCGAGTTGAAGAAAGGAGCTCAGGGGCACTGTAATTCACAAACCTGCAGAGTTATAAATGACAGCTATCGTCCAAAAATAGACTGAAGTAAGGCTGCCAAGAGGACTTGAAAGCGGGGCAGAATTGCAGGAAACCGATTTCAGGAGGTAGACTGGAATTGCATTGAAAGCATAGGAAAAGAGGCAGAACATCCACAATGATGCACTTGGCCAAAGAGGACGTATGCGTTTTTTCCTGAATATATTCAGGAAAAAACGCATACGCCCTTTTTGGCCAACCAAGCAAGCTTGCAAAGGAAATCTGCACTACAATGAAGTCTCACTTCCCCCCGGTCAAAAGGGCCATCTGAAAAAAGTGTAAAATCCAGAAAGGCAGGACAGGCCATGGAGAACTGGGAGCCTTGTTATGCTGATGGGCGGGATGTAAATTGCCAACAGACACTCGGGAGAAGTGTATGGTGTTTCCTGAAACATCTAAAAAACAAAGCAACAGAGCCTAGGGCACTTCCACTTATGGTCCTATAGCTTAGGGAAATTAAAATCAAAAAGACACAGCCACCCCAAAGTTTGGGACGCCTCTGTTTACAAGAACCTCGTTTACCGTACAAGTTCAATATCGCAGAAAGTGAAAAATGGATAAAGAAGTTGTGGTACTCACGTACAATGCAGTATCACTCAGCAATGAAATCTATGTCATCAGGCCCTTAGGAGAACAATGAGTGGATTCAGGTATGATGATTCTAACTGAAATAAGTCACACAGAAAAAGAAACATCATAAGATATCAGTAATACACGGAATGTAATCTTGGCTACACAGGAACTGAATTACAGAACAGAACAGGGTCTCAAATTTAGAAAACCAACTTATGCTTGCTTAAGGGTAAAGGTGAGTTGGGGTTCTGCATAGAACCAGAGATCGAAATGAGCACAGATAAAGTTCCTTAAACCAAATATGGAATAGACAAGAGCTACTCCTTGCTCAACGAAATGGACTCAACACCGCATATTAAACGTCTAAGTATTTACCTGACTAGTAAGTATCTTAAAACCTATGGATTGCTATGTCTCCGAAAGAGAATCAAGCATGTGTACAGGGGCATAAACGCAGCAGTGATAGGATTGGAGAGGTTCGGTGAGCAAATGAAGACCCTTTGAAGTCATATTGCATGGTACCCATTCCACGGGTTTCAACTACCCAGGTTTAAGGTATTCTTCCTTCAGCTAAAACATGCATGTGGAACCTAGAGTATGATCAACCGTGTGATCGGGAGACGTGTTCAAATATGTCTCAGTTTTCGTACCCTGGTACTCGGGTGCAACATTGCAGACGCTTTACTAACACTCTCCCGACTTGGAGACTCAGTCCCTTTAACCTCCTGTTTGGCCCAGTTTGCAATTTCTGCGGAAGATGAACAGGAATAGCGAGAACCAATGAGAGACTAGCTGGAGGTGTCTGGACGGGCAAATTTAACTCTCATTTCCCACCAGGAAGAGGAAATAACCAAAGGCTCAGCGTGCCGTGCCGGAACCAGATTAGGGCCTGAAGCCATCCTGCGGTGTTGCGGCCAGGTCACAAGAAAGCGAGTTGAAGAAAGGA
Source organism: Stenella coeruleoalba (assembly GCF_951394435.1). Classification (NCBI taxonomy): domain Eukaryota; kingdom Metazoa; phylum Chordata; class Mammalia; order Artiodactyla; family Delphinidae; genus Stenella; species Stenella coeruleoalba. Next base: position 2,991,983 of record NW_027646196.1, read on the forward strand.
GCTCAGGGGCACTGTAATTCACAAACCTGCAGAGTTATAAATGACAGCTATCGTCCAAAAATAGACTGAAGTAAGGCTGCCAAGAGGACTTGAAAGCGGGGCAGAATTGCAGGAAACCGATTTCAGGAGGTAGACTGGAATTGCATTGAAAGCATAGGAAAAGAGGCAGAACGTCCACAATGATGCACTTGGCCAAAAAGGGCGTATGCGTTTTTTCCTGAATATATTCAGGAAAAAACGCATACGCCCTTTTTGGCCAACCAAGCAAGCTTGCAAAGGAAATCTGCACTACAATGAAGTCTCACTTCCCCCCGGTCAAAAGGGCCATCTGAAAAAAGTGTAAAATCCAGAAAGGCAGGACAGGCCATGGAGAACTGGGAGCCTTGTTATGCTGATGGGCGGGTTGTAAATTGCCAACAGACACTCGGGAGAAGTGTATGGTGTTTCCTGAAACATCTAAAAAACAAAGCAACAGAGCGTAGGGCACTTCCACTTTTGGCCCTATAGCTTAGGGAAATTAAAATCAAAAAGACACAGTCACCCCAAAGTTTGGGACTCCTCTCTTTACAAGAACCTCGTTTACAGTACAAGTTCAACATTGCAGAAAGTGAAAAATGGATAAAGAAGTTGTGGTATTTACTTAGAAAGCAATATCACTCAGCAATGAAATCTATATCATCAGGCCCTTAGCAGCACAATGAGTGGATTCAGGTACGATGATTCTAACTGAAATAAGTCACACAGAAAAAGAAACATCATAAGATATCACTAATACACGGAATGTAAACTTGGCTACACAGGAACTGAATTACAGAACAGAACAGGGTCTCAAATTTAGAAAACCAACTTATGCTTGCTTAAGGGGAAAGGTGAGTTGGGGTGCTGCATAAAACCAGAGATTGAAATGAGCACAGATAAAGTTCCTTAAGCCAAATATGGAATAGACCAGAGCTACTCCTTGCTCAACGAAATGGACTCAACACCCCATATTAAACGCCTAAGAATGTACCTGACTAGTAAGTATCTTAAAACCTAGGGATTGCTATGTCTCTGAAAGAGAATCAAGCATGTGTACAGGGGCATAAACGCAGCAGTGATAGGATTGGAGAGGTTCGGTGAGCAAATGAAGACCCTTTGAAGTCATATTGCATGGTACCCATTCCACGGGTCTCAAATCTCCTGGTTTAAGGTATTCTTCCTTCAGCTAAAACATGCATGTGGAACCCAGAGTATGATCAACCATGTGAACGGGAGACGTGTTCAAATATGTCTCACTTTTCCTCCCCTGGTACTCGGGTGCAACATTCCAGACGCTTTAGTAACACTCTCCCCACTTGGAGAGTCAGCGCCTTTAACCTCCTGTTTGACCCAGTTTGCAATTTCTGCGGAAGATGAACAGGAATAGCGAGAACCAATGAGAGACTAGCTGGAGGTGTCTGGACGGGCAAATTTAACTCTCATTTCCCACCAGGAAGAGGAAATAACCAAAGGCTCAGCGTGCCGTGCCGGAACCAGATTAGGGCCTGAAGCCATCCTGCGGTGTTGCGGCCAGGTCACAAGAAAGCGAGTTGAAGAAAGGAGCTCAGGGGCACTGTAATTCACAAACCTGCAGAGTTATAAATGACAGCTATCGTCCAAAAATAGACTGAAGTAAGGCTGCCAAGAGGACTTGAAAGCGGGGCAGAATTGCAGGAAACCGATTTCAGGAGGTAGACTGGAATTGCATTGAAAGCATAGGAAAAGAGGCAGAACGTCCACAATGATGCACTTGGCCAAAAAGGGCGTATGCGTTTTTTCCTGAATATATTCAGGAAAAAACGCATACGCCCTTTTTGGACAACCAAGCAAACTTGCAAAGGAAATCTGCACTACAATGAAGTCTCACTTACCCCCGGTCAAAAGGGCCATCTGAAAAAAGTGTAAAATCCAGAAAGGCAGGACAGGCCATGGAGAACTGGGAGCCTTGTTATGCTGATGGGCGGGATGTAAATTTCCAACAGACACTTGGGAGAAGTGTATGGTGTTTCCTGAAACATCTAAAAAACAAAGCAACAGAGCCTAGGGCACTTCCACTTATGGTCCTATAGCTTAGGGAAATTAAAATCAAAAAGACACAACCACCCCAAAATTTGGGACGGCTCTTTTTACAGAAATCTCTTCTACGGCACAAGTTAAATATCCCAGAGAGCAAATAATGGATAAAGAAGTTGCGGTACTTATGTACAACAGAATACCACTCAGCAGTGAAATCTATGTCACCAGGCCCGTAGCAGCATAATGAGTGGATTGAGGCACGATGATTCTAAGTGAAATAAGTCACACAGAAAAAGAAACATCATAAGGTATCACTAATACACGGAATGTGAACTTGGCTACACATGAACTGAATTACAAAACAGAACGGGGTCTCAAGTTTAGAAAACCAACTTATGCCTGCTTAAGGGGGAAGGTGAGTTGGGGTGCTGCATAAAACCAGAGTTTGAAATTAGCACAGATACCGTTCCATAAGCCAAATATGTAATAGACAAGACCTACCCCTTGCTCAACGAAATGGATTCAACAATGAGGTATCACCTCACACCTGGTAGAATAGGCATCATAGAAATTCTACAAACAAAAAATGCTTGAAAGGGTGTGTAGAAAAGGAACCCTCTTCCACTATTGTTGGGAATATAAATTGATACAGTCATTATGGAGAACAATATGGAATATCTTAAGAAACTAACAATAGAATTACCATATGATACAGCAATGCCAGTACTGGACATATACCCAGACAAAACCATAAATCAAAAAGAGTCATTCACCGCAATGTTCATTGCATCACTATTTACAATATCGAGGTAATGGAAGCAACCTAAATGCCCACAGACAGACGAATGCATAAAGCTGTGGTACATATATAAAATGGAATATTACTAAGCCATGAAAAGGAATGAAATTGGGTCATTTGTAGAGACGTCGATGGATCTAGAGACTGTCATACAGAGTGAAGTAAGTCAGAAAGAGAAAAACAAATCTTGTATATTCATGCATATATGTGGAACCTAGAAAAACTGTACAGATTAACCATTTTGCAAGGCATAAATAGAGCAACAGATGTAGAGAACAAACGTATGGACAACAAGGGGGGAAAGCTGTTGGGGGGGTGGTGGTGGGAGGAGTTGAGAGACTGGGATTGGCATGTATACATTTATATGTATAAAATAGATAACCAATAAGAACCTGCTGTATAAAAATATAAAATAAAATTCAAAATTAAAAAGAAATAAAATTTAAAAAATAAAACAGAAAAAACAATTATTCCCTGCACATACATGTATTTATATGAATAAATTATTTCCATGCTTATATCTGTAAATACAAAAAAGAGGAATAAAATCTACCTTGAACCAAAAACGAAAAAGAGAAAAAAAACACAGAACCCACCAGTTACACAGAGGAAAACCGTATCAGGGCACTTGCTCCAGTTGTAAACAATCCTGAAGTTGGTCAGTGGTGGGGAATCGTCTCCCATTCAGCCAGCAGCCCCCACGCAACAAGCGTCCTCATTGCAAAGCTGGGGCACCGTGCCGAGGCATCTGTGAGTAAACGTGAGCTGAGCCCCAGGCCAGTTGCTGCTGAACTATTCCCACCCATCCCAGGTAAAACACCTGAATATATACAAGGACTTGAAAGCCTAGAGGAAGGGCCATAGAGCCACACGAGTGACAGCATGCCGGCCGACTTGGTGCCTGCAGGCCAGCCAGGATGGTCCTGGCCCTGGGTGCTCTTCTGGAAGATTTCCATTTCCCTGCCTGAGATACCCGTCCTGTCCCTGCCCCCACTGCTTTTTTCCTTCCTCACCTCTGCCCAGGGAGAAATTCCAGCAGCAGGTATGGGTGACACATCCTCTTCTTTAGCAGGTGGCAGCCTGGCAACTGCTGCAGAAAGTCCAGCAGAGCCCCACTCACACTGGGCCACCCACAAAGCCGTGGCCTCTCACTCCCTCCCACCAGCCCAGCCCCGAGACTGCTGACAGGGCAGAGAAAATGGCGTCAGGCACGGCTGCAGGGGCTCTTGCTGCCTGGAGTGGTATTTATATTGATCTCAACCCAGGCACACCTGGGGAGGGCTGGCCGGCACGGTAAGGCTGCCCAGGTCAGCCAATCATCACCCCTCAGGGGCTCACAGTTGCAGAAATTGGAACTTGCTGAACCGGCCAGGTCCAAGGAACAGGTGTGGGCTCCTGAGAGTCAGGATAGACAAGGGGCTGCAGCTTTGGCTTGTTTTCTAATCATTTTATCTGGCCCATGAGTGGGAGACAACTTCAAGAAAACCCTCTCCTAATGAGAGGAACCCAGGAGTCAGGGAGAGGAGGGGTGGGTGGTGGTTGGAGACAGAGGCCTGGTGCCCCGAGTGCAGTGGAAGTCTCTGGAAGACCAGGTGGAGGGAGGCCTCACGGAGTGATGCCCAGGGTCACAGACCTGTCGCAGCTGCTGTTTGTTAGTTCAAGTCCTGCTCTGAGGTGCTCTGTGTCAGCTCTGAGCGACAGGTGAGCTGGGGGTGCTCTGCAATGAGGGCTATGTGCACGGTTCCTGTGTGCCCAGCCCTGCCACGGTACCTGCAAGGGTAGCTCTGTATCCTGGGAGGGGCCTGACCACGAGAGCCCCGTGGGCTGGGGTGGGGGTGGGGTACCTGCCCAGGTGAGCTCCATATTCTGGGATTGGTCTGACCACGAGAGCCCCATGGGCTGCTGGGGACCTGGTAAAGGATGTCAGGACAGTCAGTGAAGCCACCGAGGATATACCTCCAGTTGCTCCTAATTCCTACACCCTGCTGGTCATTCTACCAACCACCAGGACATGGTATTCTGTATTAGTCTTCAATGATGCCTTCTTTTGTATTCCATTAGTCCCAGAGTCACAAGAAATTTTGGCTTGTGAGTGGCAGGACTCAACATACAACTAAAACAATACTTCCGGGCCGTTCGGCCCCAAGGGTGCAAAAATTCCCACACCATCTTTGGGGAAAGCTTAGCTAAAGACCTAAAAGTTCTACCTCTGGAAAAGGAAACCCTCCTTCAATATGCAGACGACATTCTGATCGCCAGCCCTACTAAGGAGGCCTCTGAACTACCAAGCCAATAAAGGATAGAAGTTGTCCAAGAAAAAGCTCAAATATCACAGACTGCAGTGACCTGCCTGGGCTTCATTCTCACAGAAGGTCAGAGAAGCCCATCCCAGGAAAGGGAAGAAACCATTTTCAGCCTTACCCCTTTCTAAAACTAGAAGACAGCTTAGGGGTTCCTGGGGAGGCCAGGGTTTGCTGCTTCTGGATCCCTAACTACAGTCTACTAGCTGGGCCTCTATATGAAACACTGAAAGGAAAAGATGATGATCCTTTTGAATAGAATCCAGAAGTGGCCTTTCAAGAATGGAAAGAGCAGTCAATTCAGACCCTTGCCCTGGAACTCCCTAATTTAGCTAAACCCTTTGACCTTTACATTCCCGGTGAAAGGTGAATCGCCATTGGAGAATTAGTGCAAAAACTGGGACCACTTGAAATGGAACAATGCAAGAATGCCATCCAGGTAGGATAAACTACGGTCACCAAGGGGCTTGGCCCACTGCCACATCTGACCAATATACTGGCGGTATCTAAAAACCTGGAAATCAGCAGCCCAAAAGGCCACCTCCCTCTTAAGGGAAAAGGACCCCACGTGGTGATCCTAACCACCAACCATGCCCTGAAGTTGCAGGGTTCGCTCCGTGGGCACACCGACCTCGAGTGAGGAGGCCCTCCAACTCCAACATCCAGAGAGATAACCGGGGGCAACAGGGCACCATGACGACTCGTGTGAACATCACTTGACCTGGAGTTTCTCTCATAAAACAACAAGAGTGTGTCCCAAAAGAGTAGACTACTGCTTGCAGGACTTACTGCACCCAGAGGGGAGCTAATAATCTTGGCGGGGGAACCGTATATCACACTGTCACCATAGAAAAGCCTACAGACACCATGATGATGGTGGCCAATAAGACCGGCTGGACTCCTGTTTACTTCAAAAGGCTGTTGACTCAGTGGCCATCATGGTCCTTGATCACCACTGACCCTGGACTGTCTGGGAGTTGAGCGGGCAGGGCTCTGACACCTGGTGCTGTTTGTACGTTAATTCAGGGGCCTAATTGAAGAAAGTGCAGACTACTGGTCAGAGCATCTAGGCTGGCAGAAACGGTCAGCCTAAGGTGGCCGAACAAATGTGGGGCGGGGTGAAACCGGCCCCCACAGCGTCTCTGCACATCTCTTTCCTGGACCCTTAAAGGTCATTAGAATCTATAACACTTCCAATGCTGGTGCTCAGGTGGACGAGCAGGGAGGCAGGGGTCCTGGGGACAATCAACGTCACCGGGAGGCTGCTGGGGAGAAGCTCTGACCCTCGCCCCAGGGTATGAGGGCTCCCAACTCAGCACTCAGCAGTTACAGAAGAAGGGTCTGCACCCTCAGCACTCCAAGAATGAGGAACGGGACAGAAGGCAGAGGAGGGGTTTGTCCCCAGCAAAGCCCATTAAAAATCCCTGGGAGATAAAAATAGAATCTGGGCAATAAAGTCAAGTCTAACCTTTTTTATCCTTTGTGCTTTGTCTAATTTCACGTGCTCCTAGGGTCCCGCATGCAGAGGTTCCACACCCGGCACTTCAGACCAGATTTCCTAGTGCAGAATGGCTGGGTCGACACCTCAGCTCCTGGGGCCCAGTGCAGACTCCACGATATAGAGCCTGAGCTACAGCCAACCCGGCCCTCGAGAGCTCCGCCCCCTCCCTCCCACTGACTCTGACAGGATCTCTACACAGCAGCCCAGCCCACAGCCCACGGGGTAGTGCATGCTCTCACCTCTCCATTCTCTGATCAAAATATAAAGTTTCCTTTGCTTGTGAACCAAACTCAGTCTCGATCTGTTGGCCCCAATGACACTGGGCAGGGGGACACTTGTTGGGGTCCACTCTGGAGGATCAGTAACAGAAATTGAGACTATTGTAACCTCAATGAACAGATGTGTGAGCCAAACTGTAGTTAACATAGAACAGTGTATAAGGCTCGGGTAAAATAAGATGTTTCTAACACTTCCATTTGATATTTCCATCACTTTATTATAAGCAAGTTCAGTGAAAAGGTTTGTCCTATTTGTCAGGTCAATATTAGAGAAATGAAGTGATTTCTTTCCAAGGATGTACATCTAATAATCTTGGTTAAACCTTCAATCTTGTTTTAAATGCTTTTCCATTGAAAATGATACCTCTCTTTCAGCTCCCCCATTTCTGAGAAGTATAAAATCTTATAATTTATTATTACCAAAGGGGAAAGGTGGGAGGAGGGATAAATTAACAGTTTGGGATTAACACATACACACTGCTATGTATAAAATAGATCATCAACAAGGAACTACTGTATAGCACAGGGAACTACACTCAACATTTTGGAATAACCTATAAGGGGAAATAATCTGAAAAAGAATAGATATTTTTATTGACATCATCTATCAATGACAGTTAAAGTGTAACCTAAGGGAAGCTGGTGGTGAGTGCTTCTGACCCTGAAGACTTCAATCATCTAAAGTTTGGACTCTGCCTACTTCCCAAGGCCCTTAACGAACATATGTGTAGCCGTAGCTTAAAAACTTCCCCAGTTTGGGTTTCGGGGAGACACTGATTTTGAAAAAGTCCTGGTGTTCTCCTTACATGAATGGGACTCTTCCTACTGCTAAAACATGTCTGTCACACCCAGAGGATGGTATACCGTCTGATCGGGAAGAGTTTGGAAAAGGCATCTCATCTCCTCATCTCCTGGTGCTCGGGTTCACCCCTCCAGCGTCTTTACTAACAGTCTCCCCACTTGGAGATGTCAGCACTGTCAACATCCTGTTGCGTACAGTTTGGAATTTGTCCAGAGGATGAAGCGGAAGGATGAGGAACAATGAGAGACAAGTCCTAGGTGTTCAGACAGGCACATGTCACTCTAATTTCCAATCAGGAAGACGAATTGACCAAAGGCTAGGGTTGCCCATGGAAACAGTATAGGGCTTGAGGAAATCCCGCTGCTTTGTGGCCAGTTCCCATAAACACAAGTTGAACAATGGAACTCAGGGGCAGTAAAATTCACAAAACTGCAGAGTTGAAAATATCCATCACTGAAAAATGTCTTGAGGAAAGTCAGAGAAAAGGACTTGTAAGCAAGGGAGAATGGCAGGAAAGGAATTTGAGGAGGTAGAAAGGACTCGCCATTAAGCACAAGAAAAGGAGCTGAACATTGCCAACACTGCAGTTGGCCAAAAAGGGTGTATGCGTTTTTTTCTGTATATATTCAAGAAAAGGGCATACACTTTTTTAGCCAACCAAACAGGTGGGCACTGGAAGTCAATACTACAAAAGAGATCACTTCGCATCAGTCAGAAGAGCCATCCTCATAAAGCGTAAACAACAGAAATGCAGGACAGGGCAACGAGAAGAGGGAGCCCTGTGAGACTTATAGTGGAAATGTATATTGCCAACGGCCATTCTGGAGAAGTGTATTGTGTTTACTAAAGCATCTAAAAAATGAGCTACAGAGCATAGGGCACTTGCACTCATGGGCGTATATCTTGGGAAAAACAAAAATCGAGAGGACACAGGCACCCCAATGTTTACCCCCTCTCTGTTTAAAAGATCCTCGACTAGGATATAACTTAAATGTCTCTGGAGGGAAAAAATGGATAGAGATGTGGTACTTAGGTAGAGTGGAATATTATTCAGCCTGGAAATCAATGAAATATGGCCAGTTGTAACAACTCCGGAGGAGTTACGTATGATCATTCTAAGTGACAGAATTCAAAAAGAAAAAGACACATATCATAAGATATCACTTAAAGGTGGAATCCAAAATGGCTACACATGAAATAAATGACAAAACAAAAACATAGTCAAATATGTAGAAAACACGCATAAGGCTGCTAAACGGGAAAGGTGGGGAGGGGTGAGGCATCATCCAGGAGGTTGAAATTAGCAAAGATACCATTCCAAATACCAAACTGATAATCAACAAGGCCTACACGGTAGCTAAAAGAACTGCACTCAGCACACTCAAGTCACCGGAAAAGAATATATATGACTGGTAAGAATCTGAAAAAGAATTTATTGATGTCTCTCTGTACGTGAATCAAGTGGATGTACAGCAGCAAGAAACAGAGCTTTGAAAATCAGCTGTAACCAATATAGTAATAAATTGAAAAAAATAAACGACAGAGAGACAGAGAAAACCTCTTACAACTTTTCCTCAGGGACGGTGATGCAACATGGATTGAACACATCTAGACCCACAGCAGGATGAGACATAAGGCTGGAAACTGTTTGCGCTAAGAGAAATGTGAGGTTGGGTGAGGAAATGCACACCCTTTAAAGTAATACTACCTGGTACCCATTCAATGGGTCCCAAATCTGCAGGTTCAAGGGATCTTCCTATAGCTAAAACATGCATGGAAAACCCAGAGGACTGTACACCATGTGATCGGGAGATGTGTCTAAAATGCACCTCATTTATCCTCTCCTGGTGCTCCTGTTCACCATTCCAGCCACGCTACTTAGAATCTCCCCACTTGGAGAATCAGCACATTTCAACTTCTGTTTCACACATTTTGCAAATTGTGAGGAGGATGAACGGGAAGAGGGGGAACCAATGAGAGAATAGTTGTAGGGGTTTGGACGGGCACATATCACTCTAATTTCCCATTAAGAATAAGAATTAAAGAAAGGCTCAGCCTGCCTCACCAGAGCCAAAATAGGGCCTGAAGCAATCCTGCGGCTTTGAGGCCAGCTCACAAAAGAACAACTTAAAAAATGGAGCTCAGGGTCACTGCAATTCACAAACCTGCAGAGTTATAAATGAAAACTAACGTCCAAAAATATGTTGAGGTAAGGCAAAGAAGAGGATCTGAATGCAAGACAGAATTGCAAGAAACAGATTTCAAGAGATAGATTGGACTCGTCTTTAACGCACATGAAAAGCGGCAGAATTTCGACAATGATGCAGTTGGCCCAAAAGGGCGTATGCGTTTTTTCCTGATTATATCCAGGAAAAAACACATACGCACTTTATGGGCAACGAAGCAAGCAAGCAATGCAAATGTGCACAACAAAGAAGTCTCACTTCCCACCGGTCAAAAGGGCCATCCTAAAAAATTGTAAAAACCAGAAATGCAGGACAGGCCATGGAGAACAGGGAGCCTTTATACGCTGATGGGCAGTGTGTGAACTGCCAAGAGCCACTCTGGAGAAGTGTATGGTGGTTCCTAAATCATCTAAAAAACAGAGCTACAGAGCATAGGACACTTCCAATCATGGGAGTATATCTAGGGAAGTCTAAAAATCAACAAGACACAAGCACACCACAGTTTAGGGCTACTCTGTTTACAAGAACCTCAACTTCAGTACACCTTAAATATCCCAGGAAAGAGAACAATGGATAAAGAAGATGTGGTACTTATGTACAATGGAATATCTCTTCACCATGAAATCAATGTAATAAGGCTAGTAGAAGGATAAAGAGTGGATTTAGGTCCGATAATACTACTTGAAATAAGTCAAACAGAAAAAGAAACATATCATAAGATATCACTTATAGAGGGAGGGTAAATATGGCTGCACAAGAAATGAATTACACAACAGAACAGTGTCTCACATTTAGAAAACACACTTATGTCAGCTTAAGGGGAAAGGAGAGGTGGGGTGCTGCATAAAACCAGAGATTGAAATGAGCACAGATAAAGTTCCTTAAGCCAAATATGGAACAGACAAGAGCTACTCCTTGCTCAACGAAATGGACTCAACACCGCATATTAAACGCCTAAGAATGTACCTGACGAGTAAGTATCTTAAAACCTATGGATTGCTATGTCTCTGAAAGAGAATCAAGCATGTGTACAGGGGCATAAACACAGCAGTGATAGGATTGGAGAGGTTCGGTGAGCAAATGAAGACCCCTTGAAGTCATATTGCATGGTACCCATTCCACGAGTTTCAACTAACCAGTTTTATGGTATTCTTCCTTCAGCTAAAACATGCATGTGGAACCTAGAGTATGATCAACCATGTGATCGGGAGACGTGTTCAAATATGTCTCAGTTTTCGTACCCTGGTACTCGGGTGCAACATTCCAGACGCTTTACTAACACTTTCCCGACTTGGAGAGTAAGTCCCTTTAACCTCCTGTTTGGCCCAGTTTGCAATTTCTGCGGAAGGTGAACAGGAATAGGGAGAACCAATGATAGACTATCTGGAGGTGTCTGGACGGGCAAATTTAACTCTCATTTCCCACCAGGAAGAGGAATTAACCAAAGGCTCAGCGTGCCGTGCCGGAACCAGATTAGGGCCTGAAGCCATCCTGCGGTGTTGCGGCCTGGTCACAAGAAAGCGAGTTGAAGAAAGGAGCTCAGGGGCACTGTAATTCACAAACCCGCAGAGTTATAAATGACAGCTATCGTCCAAAAATATACTGAAGTAAGGCTGCCAAGAGGACTTGAAAGCGGGGCAGAATTGCAGGAAACCGATTTCAGGAGGTAGACTGGAATTGCATTGAAAGCATAGGAAAAGAGGCAGAACATCCACAATGATGCACTTGGCCAAAGAGGACGTATGCGTTTTTTCCTGAATATATTCAGGAAAAAACGCATACGCCCTTTTTGGCCAACCAAGCAAGCTTGCAAAGGAAATCTGCACTACAATGAAGTCTCACTTCCCCCCGGTCAAAAGGGCCATCTGAAAAAAGTGTAAAATCCAGAAAGGCAGGACAGGCCATGGAGAACTGGGAGCCTTGTTATGCTGATGGGCAGGATGTAAATTGCCAACAGCCACTCGGGAGAAGTGTATGGTGTTTCCTGAAACATCTAAAAAACAAAGCAACAGAGCCTAGGGCACTTCCACTTATGGTCCTATAGCTTAGGGAAATTAAAATCAAAAAGACACAGCCACCCCAAAGTTTGGTAAGCCTCTGCTTACAAGAACCTCGTTTACCGTACAAGTTCAATATCACAGAAAGTGAAAAATGGATAAAGAACTTGTGGTACTTACGTACAATGCAGTATCACTCAGCAATGAAATCTATGTCAACAGGTCCATAGCAGCATAATGAGTGGATTCAGGTACGATGATTCTAACTGAAATAAGTCACACAGAAAAAGAAACATCATAAGATATCACTAATACACGGAATGTAAACTTGGCTACACAGGAACTGAATTCCAAAACAGAACAGGGTCTCAAATTTAGAAAACCAACTTATGCTTGCTTAAGGGGAAAGGTGAGTTGGGGTGCTGCATAAAACCAGAGATTGAAATGAGCACAGATAAAGTTCCTTAAGCCAAATATGGAATAGACAAGAGCTACTCCTTGCTCAACGAAATGGACTCAACACCCCATATTAAACGCCTAAGAATGTACCTGACTAGTAAGTATCTTAAAACCTATGGATTGCTATGTCTCCGAAAGAGAATCAAGCGTGTGTACAGGGGCATAAACGCAGCAGTGATAGGATTGGAGAGGTTCGGTGAGCAAATGAAGACCCTTTGAAGTCATATTGCATGGTACCCATTCCACGGGTTTCAACTACCCAGGTTTAAGGTATTCTTCCTTCAGCTAATACATACATGTGGAACCTAGAGTATGATCAACCATGTGATTGGAGACGTGTTCAAATATGTCTCAGTTTTCGTACCCTGGTACTCGGGTGCAACATTGCAGACGCTTTACTAACACTCTCCCGACTTGGAGACTCAGTCCCTTTAACCTCCTGTTTGGCCCAGTTTGCAATTTCTGCGGAAGATGAACAGGAATAGCGAGAACCAATGAGAGACTAGCTGGAGGTGTCTGGACGGGCAAATTTAACTCTCATTTCCCACAAGGAAGAGGAATTAACCAAAGGCTCAGCGTGCCGTGCCGGAACCAGATTAGGGCCTGAAGCCATCCTGCGGTGTTGCGGCCAGGTCACAAGAAAGCAACTTGAAGAAAGGAGCTCAGGGGCACTGTAATTCACAAACCTACAGAGTTATAAATGACAGCTATCGTCCAAAAATATACTGAAGTAAGGCTGCCAAGAGGACTTGAAAGCGGGGCAGAATTGCAGGAAACCGATTTCAGGAGGTAGACTGGAATTGCATCGAAAGCATAGGAAAAGAGGCAGAACGTCCACAATGATGCCCTTGGCAAAAAGGGCGTATGCGTTTTTTCCTGAATATATTCAGGAAAAAACGCATACGCCCTTTTTGGCCAACCAAGCAAACTTGCAAAGGAAATCTGCACTACAATGAAGTCTCACTTCCCCCTGGTCAAAAGGGCCATCTGAAAAAAGTGTAAAATCCAGAAAGGCAGGACAGGCCATGGAGAACTGGGAGCCTTGTTATGCTGATGGGCGGGATGTAAATTGCCAACAGACACTCGGGAGAAGTGTATGGTGTTTCCTGAAACATCTAAAAAACAAAGCAACAGAGCCTAGGGCACTTCCACTTATGGTCCTATAGCTTAGGGAAATTAAAATCAAAAAGACACAGACACCCCAAATTTTGGGACGCCTCTGTTTACAAGAACCTCGTTTACAGTACAACTTCAACATTGCAGAAAGTGAAAAATGGATAAAGAAGTTGTGGTATTTACATACAAAGCAATATCACTCAGCAATGAAATCTATGTCATCAGGCCATTAGCAGCAAAATGAGTGGATTCAGGTACGATGATTCTAACTGAAATAAGTCACACAGAAAAAGAAACATCATAAGATATCACTAATACACGGAATGTAAACTTGGCTACACAGGAACTGAATTCCAAAACAGAACAGGGTCTCAAATTTAGAAAACCAACTTATGCTTGCTTAAGGGGAAAGGTGAGTTGGGGTGCTGCATAAAACCAGAGATCGAAATGAGCACAGATAAAGTTCCTTAAGCCAAATATGGAATAGACAAGAGCTACTCTTTGCTCAATGAAATGGACTAAACACCGCATATTAAACGCCTAAGAATGTACCTGACTAGTAAGTATCTTAAAACCTATGAATTGCTATGTCTCCGAAGGAAAATCAAGCATGTGTACAGGGGCATAAACGCAGAAGTGATAGGATTGGAGAGGTTCGGTGAGCAAATGAAGACCCTTTGAAGTCATATTGCATGGTACCCATTCCACGGGTTTCAACTACCCAGGTTTAAGGTATTCTTCCTTCAGCTAAAAGATGCATGTGGAACCTAGAGTATGATCAACCATGTGATCGGGAGACGTGTTCAAACATGTCTCAGTTTTCCTCCCCTGGTACTCGGGTGCAACATTCCAGACGCTTTACTAACACTCTCCCCACTTGGAGAGTCAGCGCCTTTAACCTCCTGTTTGGCCCAGTTTGCAATTTCTGCGGATGATGAACAGGAATAGGGAGAACCAATGAGAGACTATCTGGAGGTGTCTGGACGGGCAAATTTAACTCTCATTTCCCACCGGGAAGAGGAAATAACCAAAGGCTCAGCATGCCGTGCCAGAACCAGATTAGGGCCTGAAGCCATCCTGCGGTGTTGCGGCCAGGTCACAGGAAAGCGAGTTGAAGAAAGGAGCTCAGTTGCACTGTAATTCACAAACCTGCAGAGTTATAAATGACAGCTATCGTCCAAAAATATACTGAAGTAAGGCTGCCAAGAGGACTTGAAAGTGGGGCAGAATTGCAGGAAACCGATTTCAGGAGGTAGACTGGAATTGCATTGAAAGCATAGGAAAAGAGGCAGAACGTCCACAATGATGCACTTGGCCAAAAAGGGCATATGCGGTTTTTCCTGAATATATTCAGGAAAAAACGCATACGCCCTTTTTGGCCAACCAAGCAAGCTTGCAAAGGAAATCTGCACTACAATGAAGTCTCCCTTCCCCCTGGTCAAAAGGGCCATCTGAAAAAAGTGTAAAATCCAGAAAGGCAGGACAGGCCATGGAGAACTGGGAGCCTTGTTATGCTGATGGGCGGGATGTAAATTGCCAACAGACACTCGGGAAAAGTGTATGGTGTTTCCTGAAACATCTAAAAAACAAAGCAACAGAGCCTAGGGCACTTCCACTTATGGTCCTATAGCTTAGGGAAACTAAAATCTAAAAGACACAGCCACCCCAAAGTTTGGGACGCCTCTGTTTACAAGAACATCGTTTACCGTACAAGTTCAATATCACAGAAAGTGAAAAATGGATAAAGAAATTGTGGTACTTACGTACAATGCAGTATCACTCAGCAATGAAATCTATGTCATCAGGCCCGTAGCAGCATAATGAGTGGATTCAGGTACGATGTTTCTAACTGAAATAAGTCACACAGAAAAAGAAACATCATAAGATATCACTAATACACGGAATGTAAACTTGGCTACACAGGAACTGAATTCCAAAACAGAACAGGGTCTCAAATTTAGAAAACCAACTTATGCTTGCTTAAGGGGAAAGGTGAGTTGGGGAGCTGCATAAAACCAGAGATTGAAATGAGCACAGATAGAGTTCCTTAAGCCAAATATGGAACAGACAAGAGCTACTCCTTGCTCAACGAAATGGACTCAACACCCCATATTAAACGCCTAAGAATGTACCTGACTAGTAAGTATCTTAAAACCTATGGATTGCTATGTCTCCAAAAGAGAATCAAGCGTGTGTACAGGGGCATAAACGCAGCAGTGATAGGATTGGAGAGGTTCGGTGAGCAAATGAAGACCCTTTGAAGTCATATTGCATGGTACCCATTCCACGGGTCTCAACTCTCCAGGTTTAAGGTATTCTTCCTTCAGCTAAAACATGCATGTGGAACCCAGAGTATGATCAACCGTGTGAAAGGGAGACGTGTTCAAATATGTCTCAGTTTTCATCCCCTGGTACTCGGGTGCAACATTCCAGATGCTTTACTAACACTCTCCCCACTTGGAGAGTCAGCGCCTTTAACCTCCTGTTTGGCCCAGTTTGCAATTTCTGCGGAAGATGAACAGGAATAGGGAGAACCAATGAGAGACTAGCTGGAGGTGTCTGGACGGGCAAATTTAACTCTCATTTCCCACCAGGAAGAGGAAATAACCAAAGGCTCAGCGTGCCGTACCGGAACCAGATTAGGGCCTGAAGCCATCCTGCGGTGGTGCGGCCAGGTCACATGAAATAGAGTTGAAGAAAGGAGCTCAGGGGCACTGTAATGCACAAACCTGCAGAGTTATAAATGACAGCTATCGTCCAAAAATATACTGAAGTAAGGCTGCCAAGAGGACTTGAAAGCGGGGCAGAATTGCAGGAAACCGATTTCAGGAGGTAGACTGGAATTGCATTGAAAGCATAGGAAAAGAGGCAGAATGTCCACAATGATGCACTTGGCCAAAAAGGGCGTATGCGTTTTTTCCTGAATTTATTCAGGAAAAAACGCATACGCCCTTTTTGGCCAACCAAGCAAACTTGCAAAGGAAATGTGCACTACAATGAAGTCTCACTTCCCGCCGGTCAAAAGGGCCATCTGAAAAAAGTGTAAAATCCAGAAAGGCAGGAAAGGCCATGGAGAACTGGGAGCCTTGTTATGCTGATGGGCGGGATGTAAATTGCCAACAGACACTTGGGAGAAGTGTATGGTGTTTCCTGAAACATCTAAAAAACAAAGCAACAGAGCCTAGGGCACTTCCACTTATGGTCCTATAGCTTAGGGAAATTAAAATCAAAAAGACACAGCCACCCCAAAGTTTGGAACGCCTCTGTTTACAAGAACCTCGTTTACAGTACAAGTTCAACATCGCAGAAAGTGAAAAATGGATAAAGAAGTTGTGGTATTTACTTACAAAGCAATATCACTCAGCAATGAAATCTATGTCATCAGGCCCCTAGCAGCACAATGAGTGGATTCAGGTACCATGATTCTAACTGAAATAAGTCACACAGAAAAAGAAACATCATAAGATATCACTAATACACGGAATGTAACCTTGGCTACACAGGAACTGAATTCCAAAACAGAACAGGGTCTCAAATTTAGAAAACCAACTTATGCTTGCTTAAGGGGAAAGGTGATTTGGGGTGCTGCATAAAACCAGAGATTGAAATGAGCACAGATAAAGTTCCTTAAGCCAAATATGGAATAGACAAGAGCTACTCCTTGCTCAACGAAATGGACTCAACACCCCATATTAAACGCCTAAGAATGTACCTGACTAGTAACTATCTTAAAACCTATAGATTGCTATGTCTCCGAAAGAGAATCAAGCATGTGTACAGGGGCATAAACGCCGCAGTGATAGGATTGGAGAGTTCGGTGAGCAAATGAAGACCCTTTGAAGTCATATTGCATGGTACCCATTACACGGGTCTCAACTCTCCAGGTTTAAAGTATTCTTCCTTCAGCTAAAACATGCATGTGGAACCTAGAGTATGATCAACCATGTGATCGGGAGACATGTTCAAATATGTCTCAGTTTTCGTACCTGGTACTCGGGTGCAACATTCCAGACGCTTTACTAACACTCTCCCGTGTTGGAGAGTCAGTCCCTTTAACCTCCTGTTTGGCCCAGTTTGCAATTTCTGCGGAAGATGAACAGGAATAGGGAGAACCCATGAGAGACTAGCTGGAGGTGTCTGGACGGGCAAATTTAACTCTCATTTCCCACCGGGAAGAGGAAATAACCAAAGGCTCAGCGTGCCGTGCCGGAACCAGATTAGGGCCTGAAGCCATCCTGCGGTGTTGCGGCCAGCTCACAAGAAAGCGAGTTGAAGAAAGGAGCTCAGGGGCACTGTAATTCACAAACCTGCAGAGTTATAAATGACAGCTATCGTCCAAAAATACACTGAAGTAAGGCTGCCAAGAGGACTTGAAAGCGGGGCAGAATTGCAGGAAACCGATTTCAGGAGGTAGACTGGAATTGCATCGAAAGCATAGGAAAAGAGGCAGAACGTCCACAGTGATGCACTTGCCGAAAAAGGGCGTATGCGTTTTTTCCTGAATATATTCAGGAAAAAACGCATACGCCCTTTTTGGCCAACCAAGCAAGCTTGCAAAGGAAATCTGCACTACAATGAAGTCTCACTTCCCCCCGGTCAAAAGGGCCATCTGAAAAAAGTGTAAAATCCAGAAAGGCAGGACAGGCCATGGAGAACTGGGAGCCTTGTTATGCTGATGGGCGGGATGTAAATTGCCAACAGACACTCGGGAGAAGTGTATGGTGTTTCCTGAAATATCTAAAAAACAAAGCAACAGAGCCTAGGGCACTTCCACTTATGGTCCTATAACTTAGGGAAATTAAAATCAAAAAGACACAGCCACCCCAAAGTTTGGAACGGCTCTGTTTACAAGAACCTCGTTTACAGTACAAGTTTAACATCACAGAAAGTGAAAAATGGATAAAGAAGTTGTGGTACTTACTTACAAATCAATATCACTCAGCAATGAAATCTATGTCATCAGGCCCGTAGCAGCATAATGAGTGGATTCAGGTACGATGATTCTAACTGAAATAAGTCACACAGAAAAGGAAACATCATAAGATATCACTAATACACGGAATGTAAACTTGGCTACACGGGAACTGAATTCCAAAACAGAACAGGGTCTCAAATTTAGAAAACCAACTTATGCTTGCTTAAGGGGAAAGGAGAGTTGGGGTGTTGCATAAAACCTGAGATTGAAATGAGCACAGATAAAGTTCCTTAAGCCAAATATGGAATAGACAAGAGCTACTCCTTGCTCAACGAAATGGACTCAACACCCCATATTAAACGCCTAAGAATGTACCTGACTAGTAAGTATCTTAAAACATATGGATTGCTATGTCTCCGAAAGAAAATCAAGCATGTGTACAGGGGCATAAACGCAGCAGTGATAGGATTGGAGAGGTTCGGTGAGCAAATGAAGACCCTTTGAAGTCATAATGCATGATACCCATTCCACGGGTTTCACCTACCCAGGTTTAAGGTATTCTTCCTTCAGCTAAAACATGCATGTGGAACCTAGAGTATGATCCACCATGTGATCGGGAGACGTGTTCAAATATGTCTCAGTTTTCGTACCCTGGTACTCGGGTGCAACGTTCCAGACGCTTTACTAACACTCTCCCGACTTGGAGAGTCAGTCCCTTTAACCTCCTGTTTGGCCCAGTTTGCAATTTCTGCGGAAGATGAACAGGAATAGGGAGAACCAAAGAGAGACTAGCTGGAGGTGTCTGGACGGGCAAATTTAACTCTCATTTCCCACCAGGAAGAGGAATTAACCAAAGGCTCAGCGTGCAGTTCCGGAACCAGATTAGGGCCTGAAGCCATCCTGCGGTGTTGCGGCCAGCTCACAAGAAAGCGAGTTGAAGAAAGGAGCTCAGGGGCACTGTAATTCACAAACCTGCAGAGTTATAAATGACAGCTATCGTCCAAAAATATACTGAAGTAAGGCTGCCAAGAGGACTTGAAAGCGGGGCAGAATTGTAGGAAACCGATTTCAGGAGGTAGACTGGAATTGCATTGAAAGCATAGGAAAAGAGACAGAACGTCCACATTGATGCCCTTGGCCAAAAAGGGCGTATGCGTTTTTTCCTGAATATATTCAGGAAAAAACGCATACGCCCTTTTTGGCCAACCAAGCAAACTTGCAAAGGAAATCTGCACTACAATGAAGTCTCACTTTCCCCTGGTCAAAAGGGCCATCTGATAAAATTGTAAAATCCAGAAAGGCAGGACAGGCCATGGAGAACTGGGAGCCTTGTTATGCTGATGGGCGGGATGTAAATTACCAACAGACACTGGGGAGAAGTGTATGGTGTTTCCTGAAACATCTAAAAAACAAAGCAACAGAGCCTAGGGCACTTCCACTTATGGTCCTATAGTTTAGGGAAATTAAAATCAAAAAGACACAGCCACCCCAAAGTTTGGGACGCCTCTGTTTACAAGAACCTCGTTTACAGTACAAGTTCAACATCGCAGAAAGTGAAAAATGGATAAAGAAGTTGTGGTATTTACTTACAAAGCAATATCACTCAGCAATGAAATCTATGTCATCAGGCCCCTAGCAGCACAATGAGTGGATTCAGGTACGATGATTCTAACTGAAATAAGTCACACAGAAAAAGAAACATCATAAGATATCACTAATACACGGAATGTAAACTTGGCTACACAGGAACTGAATTCCACAACAGAACAGGGTCTCAAATTTAGAAAACCAACTTATGCTTGCTTAAGGGGAAAGGTGAGTTGGGGTGCTGCATACAACCAGAGATTGAAATGAGCACAGATAAAGTTCCTTAAGCCAAATATGGAATAGACAAGAGCTACTCCTTGCTCAACGAAATGGACTCAACACCGCATATTAAACGCCTAAGAATGTATCTGACTAGTAAGTATCTTAAATCCTATGGATTGCTATGTCTCCGAAAGAGAATCAAGCATGTGTACAGGGGCATAAACGCAGCAGTGATAGGATTGGAGAGTTCGGTGAGCAAATGAAGACCCTTTGAAGTCATATTGCATGGTACCCATTCCACGGGTTTCAACTACCCAGGTTTAAGGTATTCTTCCTTCAGCTAAAACTTGCATGTGGAACCCAGAGTATGATCAACCGTGTGAACGGGAGACGTGTTCAAACATGTCTCAGTTTTCCTCCCCTGGTACTCGGGTGCAACATTCTAGACGCTTTACTAACACTCTCCCGACTTGGAGAGTAAGCGCCTTTAACCTCCTGTTTGGCCCAGTTTGCAATTTCTGCGGAAGATGAACAGGAATAGCGAGAACCAATGAGAGACTAGCTGGAGGTGTCTGGACGGGCAAATTTAACTCTCATTTCCCACCAGGAAGAGGAAATAAAAAAAGGCTCTGCGTGCCGTACCGGAACCAGATTAGGGCCTGAAGCCATCCTGTGGTGTTGCGGCCAGGTCACAAGAAAGCGAGTTGAAGAAAGGAGCTCAGGGGCACTGTAATTCACAAACCTGCAGAGTTATAAATGACAGCTATCGTCCAAAAATACACTGAAGTAAGGCTGCCAAGAGGACTTGAAAGCGGGGCAGAATTTCAGGAAACCGATTTCAGGAGGTAGACTGCAATTGCATTGAAAGCATAGGAAAAGAGGCAGAATGTCCACAATGATGCACTTGAAATAAAGGGCGTATGTGTTTTTTCCTGAATATATTCAGGAAAAAATGCATACGCACTTTTTGGCCAACCAAGCAAGCTTGCAAAGGAAATCTGCACTACAATGAAGTCTCACTTTCCCCCGGTCAAAAGGGCCATCTGAAAAAAGTGTAAAATCCAGAAAGGCAGGACAGGCCATGGAGAACTGGGAGCCTTGTTATGCTGATGGGCGGGATGTAAATTGCCAACAGACACTCGGGAGAAGTGTATGGTGTTTCCTGAAACATCTAAAAAACAAAGCAACAGAGCCTAGGGCACTTCCACTTATGGTCCTATAGCTTAGGGAAATTAAAATCAAAAAGACACAGCCACCCCAAAGTTTGGGACGCCTCTGTTTACAAGAACCTCGTTTACCGTACAAGTTCAATACCACAGAAAGTGAAAAATGGATAAAGAACTTGTGGTACTTACGTACAATGCAGTATCACTCAGCAATGAAATCTATGTCAACAGGCCCTTAGCAGCATAATGAGTGGATTCAGGTACGATGATTCTAACTGAAATAAGTCACACAGAAAAAGAAACATCATAAGATATCACTAATACACGGAATGTAAACTTGGCTACACAGGAACTGAATTCCAAAACAGAACAGGGTCTCAAATTTAGAAAACCAACTTATGCTTGCTTAAGGGGAAAGGTGAGTTGGGGTGCTGCATAAAACCAGAGATTGAAATGAGCACAGATAAAGTTCCTTAAGCCAAATATGGAATAGACAAGAGCTACTCCTTGCTCAACGAAATGGACTCAACACCGCATATTAAACGCCTAAGAATGTACCTGACTAGTAAGTATCTTAAATCCTATGGATTGCTATGTCTCCGAAAGAGAATCAAGCATGTGTACAGGGGCATAAACGCAGCAGTGATAGGACTGGAGAGTTCGGTGAGCAAATGAAGACCCTTTGAAGTCATATTGCATGGTACCCATTCCACGGGTTTCAACTACCCAGGTTTAAGGTATTCTTCCTTCAGCTAAAACTTGCATGTGGAACCCAGAGTATGATCAACCGTGTGAACGGGAGACGTGTTCAAACATGTCTCAGTTTTCCTCCCCTGGTACTCGGGTGCAACATTCTAGACGCTTTACTAACACTCTCCCGACTTGGAGAGTAAGCGCCTTTAACCTCCTGTTTGGCCCAGTTTGCAATTTCTGCGGAAGATGAACAGGAATAGGGAGAACCAATGAGAGACTAGCTGGAGGTGTCAGGACGGGCAAATTTAACTCTCATTTCCCACCAGGAAGAGGAAATAACCAAAGGCTCTGCGTGCCGTACCGGAACCAGATTAGGGCCTGAAGCCATCCTGTGGTGTTGCGGCCAAGTCACAAGAAAGCGAGTTGAAGAAAGGAGCTCAGGGGCACTGTAACTCACAAACCTGCAGAGTTATAAATGACAGCTATCGTCCAAAAATACACTGAAGTAAGGCTGCCAAGAGGACTTGAAAGCGGGGCAGAATTTCAGGAAACCGATTTCAGGAGGTAGACTGGAATTGCATTGAAAGCATAGGAAAAGAGGCAGAATGTCCACAATGATGCACTTGACGAAAAAGGGCGTATGCGTTTTTTCCTGAATATATTCAGGAAAAAACGCATACGCACTTTTTGGCCAACCAAGCAAGCTTGCAAAGGAAATCTGCACTACAATGAAGTCTCACTTTCCCCCAGTCAAAAGGGCCATCTGAAAAAAGTGTAAAATCCAGAAAGGCAGGACAGGCCATGGAGAACTGGGAGCCTTGTTATGCTGATAGGCGGGATGTAAATTGCCAACAGACAATCCGGAGAAGTGTATGGTGTTTCCTGAAACATCTAAAAAACAAAGCAACAGAGCCTAGGGCACTTCCACTTATGGTCCTATAGCTTAGGGAAATTAAAATCAAAAAGACACAGCCACCCCAAAGTTTGGGACGCCTCTGTTTACAAGAACCTCGTTTACCGTACAAGTTCAATATCACAGAAAGTGAAAAATGGATAAAGAACTTGTGGTACTTACGTACAATGCAGTATCACTCAGCAATGAAATCTATGTCAACAGGCCCATAGCAGCATAATGAGTGGATTCAGGTACGATGATTCTAACTGAAATAAGTCACACAGAAAAAGAAACATCATAAGATATCACTAATACACGGAATGTAAACTTGGCTACACAGGAACTGAATTCCAAAACAGAACAGGGTCTCAAATTTTGAAAACCAACTTATGCTTGCTTAAGGGGAAAGGTGAGTTGGGGTGCTGCATAAAACCAGAGATTGAAATGAGCACAGATAAAGTTCCTTAAGCCAAATATGGAATAGACAAGAGCTACTCCTTGCTCAACGAAATGGACTCAACACCCCATATTAAACGCCTAAGAATGTACCTGACTAGTAAGTATCTTAAAACCTATGGATTGCTATGTCTCCGAAAGAGAATCAAGCATGTGTACAGGGGCATAAACGCAGCAGTGATAGGATTGGAGAGGTTCGGTGAGCAAATGAAGACCCTTTGAAGTCATATTGCATGGTACCCATTCCACGGGTTTCAACTACCCAGGTTTAAGGTATTCTTCCTTCAGCTAAAACATGCATGTGGAACCTAGAGTATGATCCACCATGTGATCGGGAGACGTGTTCAAATATGTCTCAGTTTTCGTACCCTGGTACTCGGGTGCAACATTCCAGACGCTTTACTAACACTCTCCCGACTTGGAGAGTCAGTCCCTTTAACCTCCTGTTTGGCCCAGTTTGCAATTTCTGCGGAAGATGAACAGGAATAGGGAGAACCAATGAGAGACTAGCTGGAGGTGTCTGGACGGGCAAATTTAACTCTCATTTCCCACCAGGAAGAGGAATTAACCAAAGGCTCAGCGTGCCATGCCGGAACCAGATTAGGGCCTGAAGCCATCCTGCGGTGTTGCGGCCAGCTCAAAAGAAAGCGAGTTGAAGAAAGGAGCTCAGGGGCACTGTAATTCACAGACCTGCAGAGTTATAAATGACAGCTATCGTCCAAAAATATACTGAAGTAAGGCTGCCAAGAGGACTTGAAAGCGGGGAAGAATTGCAGGAATCCGATTTCAGGAGGTAGACTGGAATTGCATTGAAAGCATAGGAAAAGAGGCAGAACGTCCACAACGATGCACTTTGCCAAAAAGGGCGTATGCGTTTTTTCCTGAATTATTCAGGAAAAAACGCATACGCCCTTTTTGGCAAACCAAGCAAGCTTGCAAAGGAAATCTGCACTACAATGAAGTCTCACTTCCCCCCGGTCAAAAGGGCCATCTGAAAAAAGTGTAAAATCCAGAAAGGCAGGACAGGCCATGGAGAACTGGGAGCCTTGTTATGCTGATGGGCGGGATGTAAATTGCCAACAGACACTCGGGAGAAGTGTATGGTGTTTCCTGAAACATCTAAAAAACAAAGCAACAGAGCCTAGGGCACTTCCACTTATGGTCCTATAGCTTAGGGAAATTAAAATCAAAAAGACACAGCCACCCCAAAGTTTGGTACAGCTCTGTTTACAAGAACCTCGTTTACAGTACAAGTTCAACATCGCAGAAAGTGAAAAATGGATAAAGAAGTTGTGGTATTTACTTACAAAGCAATATCACTCAGCAATGAAATCTATGTCATCAGGCCCTTAGCAGCACAATGAGTGGATTCGGGTATGGTGATTCTAACTGAAATAAGTCACACAGAAAAAGAAACATCATAAGATATCAGTAATACATGGACTGTTAACTTGGCTACACAGGAACTGAATTACACAACAGAACAGGGTCTCAAATTTAGAAAACCAACTTATGCTTGCTTAAGGGGAAAGGTGAGTTGGGGTGCTGCATAAAACCAGAGATCGAAATGAGCACAGATAAAGTTCCTTAAGCCAAATATGGAATAGAGAAGAGCTACTCCTTGCTCAACGAAATGGACTCAACACCCCATATTAAACGCCTAAGAATGTACCTGACTAGTAAGTATCTTAAAACCTATGGATTGCTATGTCTCCAAAAGAGAATCAAGCATGTGAACAGGGGCATAAACGCAGCAGTGATAGGATTGGAGAGGTTCGGTGAGTAAATGAAGACCCTTTGAAGTCATATTGCATGGTACCCATTCCACGGGCCTCATCTCTCCAGGTTTAAGGTATTCTTCCTTCAGCTAAAACTTGCATGTGGAACCCAGAGTATGATCAACTGTGTGAATGGGAGACGTGTTCAAACATGTCTCAGTTTTCTTACCCTGGTACTCGGGTGCAACATTCCAGATGCTTTACTAACACTCTCCCGACTTGGAGAGTCAGTCCCTTTAACCTCCTATTTGGCCCAGTTTGCAATTTCTGCGGAAGATAAACAGGAATAGCGAGAACCAATGAGAGACTAGCTGGAGGTGTCTGGACGGGCAAATTTAACTCTCATTTCCCACCAGGAAGAGAAAATAACCAAAGGCTCAGCGTGCCGTGCCGGAACCAGATTAGGGCCTGAAGCCATCCTGCGGTGTTGCGGCCAGCTCACAAGAAAGCGAGTTGAAGAAAGGAGCTCAGGGGCACTGTAATTCACAAACCTGCAGAGTTATAAATGACAGCTATCGTCCAAAAATATACTGAAGTAAGGCTGCCAAGAGGACTTGAAAGCGGGGCAGAATTGCAGGAAACCGATTTCAGGAGGTAGACTGGAATTGCATTGAAAGCATAGGAAAAGAGGCAGAACGTCCACAATGATGCACTTGGCCAAAAAGGGCGTATGCGTTTTTTCCTGAATATATTCAGGAAAAAACGCATACGCCCTTTTTGGCCAACCAAGCAAGCTTGCAAAGGAAATCTGCACTACAATGAAGTCTCACTTCCCCCTGGTCAAAAGAGCCATCTGAAAAAAGTGTAAAATCCAGAAAGGCAGGACAGGTCATGGAGAACTGGGAGCCTTGTTATGCTGATGGGCGGGATGTAAATTGCCAACAGACACTCGGGAGAAGTGTATGGTGTTTCCTGAAACATCTAAAAAACAAAGCAACAGAGCCTAGGGCACTTCCACTTATGGTCCTATAGCTTAGGGAAACTAAAATCTAAAAGACACAACCACCCCAAAGTTTGAGACGCTTCTGTTTACAAGAACCTCGTTTACCGTACAAGTTCAATATCACAGAAAGTGATAAATGGATAAAGAAAGTGTGGTACTTACGTACAATGGAGTATCACTCAACAATGAAATCTATGTCATCAGGCCCGTAGCAGCATAATGAGTGGATTCAGGTACGATGATTCTAACTGAAATAAGTCACACAGAAAAAGAAACATCATAAGATATCACTAATACACGGAATGTAAACTTGGCTACACAGGAACTGAATTCCAAAAGAGAACAGGGTCTCAAATTTAGAAAACCAAATTATGCTTGCTTAAGGGGAATGGTGAGTTGGGGTGCTGCATAAAACCAGAGACTGAAATGAGCACAGATAAAGTTCCTTAAGCCAAATATGGAATACACAAGAGCTACTCCTTGCTCAACGAAATGGACTCAACACCGCATATTAAACGCCTAAGAATGTACCTGACTAGTAAGTATCTTAAAACCTATGGATTGCTATGTCTCCGAAAGAGAATCAAGCATGTGTACAGGGGCATAAACGCAGCAGTGATAGGATTGGAGAGGTTCGGTGAGCAAAAGAAGACCCTTTGAAGTCATATTGCATGGTACCCATTCCACGGGACTCAACTCTCCAGGTTTAAGGTATTCTTCCTTCAGCTAAAACATGCATGTGGAACCCAGAGTATGATCAACCGTGTGAATGGGAGACGTGTTCAAATATGTCTCAGTTTTCCTCCCCTGGTACTCGGGTGCAACATTCCAGACGCTTTACTAACACTCTCCCCACTTGGAGAGTCAGCGCCTTTAACCTCCTGTTTGGCCCAGTTTGCAATTTCTGCGGAAGATGAACAGGAATAGGGAGAACCAATGAGAGACTAGCTGGAGGTGTCTGGACGGGCAAATTTAACTCTCATTTCCCACCAGGAAGAGGAAATAACCAGAGGTTCAGCGTGCCGTGTCGGAACCAGATTAGGGCCTGAAGCCATCCTGCGGTGTTGCGGCCAGCTCAAAAGAAAGCGAGTTGAAGAAAGGAACTCAGGGGCACTGTAATTCACAAACCTGCAGAGTTATAAATGACAGCTATCGTCCAAAAATATACTGAAGTAAGGCTGCCAAGAGGACTTGAAAGCGGGGCAGAATTGCAGGAAACCGATTTCAGGAGGTAGACTGGAATTGCATTGAAAGCATAGGAAAAGAGGCAGAACGTCCACAATGATGCACTTGGCCAAAAAGGGCGTATGCGTTTTTTCCTGAATTTATTCAGGAAAAAACGCATACGCCCTTTTTGGCAAACCAAGCAAGCTTGCAAAGGAAATCTGCACTACAATGAAGTCTCACTTCCCCCCGGTCAAAAGGGCCATCTGAAAAAAGTGTAAAATCCAGAAAGGCAGGACAGGCCATGGAGAACTGGGAGCCTTGTTATGCTGATGGGCGGGATGTAAATTGCCAACAGACACTCGGGAGAAGTGTATGGTGTTTCCTGAAACATCTAAAAAACAAAGCAACAGAGCCTAGGGCACTTCCACTTATGGTCCTATAGCTTAGGGAAATTAAAATCAAAAAGACACAGCCACCCCAAAGTTTGGGACAGCTCTGTTTACAAGAACCTCGTTTACAGTACAAGTTCAACATCGCAGAAAGTGAAAAATGGATAAAGAAGTTGTGGTATTTACTTACAAAGCAATATCACTCAGCAATGAAATCTATGTCATCAGGCCCTTAGCAGCACAATGAGTGGATTCGGGTATGGTGATTCTAACTGAAATAAGTCACACAGAAAAAGAAACATCATAAGATATCAGTAATACATGGACTGTTAACTTGGCTACACAGGAACTGAATTACACAACAGAACAGGGTCTCAAATTTAGAAAACCAACTTATGCTTGCTTAAGGGGAAAGGTGAGTTGGGGTGCTGCATAAAACCAGAGATCGAAATGAGCACAGATAAAGTTCCTTAAGCCAAATATGGAATAGAGAAGAGCTACTCCTTGCTCAACGAAATGGACTCAACACCCCATATTAAACGCCTAAGAATGTACCTGACTAGTAAGTATCTTAAAACCTATGGATTGCTATGTCTCCAAAAGAGAATCAAGCATGTGAACAGGGGCATAAACGCAGCAGTGATAGGATTGGAGAGGTTCGGTGAGTAAATGAAGACCCTTTGAAGTCATATTGCATGGTATCCATTCCACGGGTCTCATCTCTCCAGGTTTAAGGTATTCTTCCTTCAGCTAAAACTTGCATGTGGAACCCAGAGTATGATCAACTGTGTGAATGGGAGACGTGTTCAAACATGTCTCAGTTTTCTTACCCTGGTACTCGGGTGCAACATTCCAGATGCTTTACTAACACTCTCCCGACTTGGAGAGTCAGTCCCTTTAACCTCCTATTTGGCCCAGTTTGCAATTTCTGCGGAAGATAAACAGGAATAGCGAGAACCAATGAGAGACTAGCTGGAGGTGTCTGGACGGGCAAATTTAACTCTCATTTCCCACCAGGAAGAGAAAATAACCAAAGGCTCAGCGTGCCGTGCCGGAACCAGATTAGGGCCTGAAGCCATCCTGCGGTGTTGCGGCCAGCTCACAAGAAAGCGAGTTGAAGAAAGGAGCTCAGGGGCACTGTAATTCACAAACCTGCAGAGTTATAAATGACAGCTATCGTCCAAAAATAGACTGAAGTAAGGCTGCCAAGAGGACTTGAAAGCGGGGCAGAATTGCAGGAAACCGATTTCAGGAGGTAGACTGGAATTGCATTGAAAGCATAGGAAAAGAGGCAGAACGTCCACAATGATGCACTTGGCCAAAAAGGGCGTATGCGTTTTTTCCTGAATATATTCAGGAAAAAACGCATACGCCCTTTTTGGCCAACCAAGCAAGCTTGCAAAGGAAATCTGCACTACAATGAAGTCTCACTTCCCCCTGGTCAAAAGAGCCATCTGAAAAAAGTGTAAAATCCAGAAAGGCAGGACAGGTCATGGAGAACTGGGAGCCTTGTTATGCTGATGGGCGGGATGTAAATTGCCAACAGACACTCGGGAGAAGTGTATGGTGTTTCCTGAAACATCTAAAAAACAAAGCAACAGAGCCTAGGGCACTTCCACTTATGGTCCTATAGCTTAGGGAAACTAAAATCTAAAAGACACAACCACCCCAAAGTTTGAGACGCTTCTGTTTACAAGAACCTCGTTTACCGTACAAGTTCAATATCACAGAAAGTGATAAATGGATAAAGAAAGTGTGGTACTTACGTACAATGGAGTATCACTCAACAATGAAATCTATGTCATCAGGCCCGTAGCAGCATAATGAGTGGATTCAGGTACGATGATTCTAACTGAAATAAGTCACACAGAAAAAGAAACATCATAAGATATCACTAATACACGGAATGTAAACTTGGCTACACAGGAACTGAATTCCAAAAGAGAACAGGGTCTCAAATTTAGAAAACCAAATTATGCTTGCTTAAGGGGAATGGTGAGTTGGGGTGCTGCATAAAACCAGAGACTGAAATGAGCACAGATAAAGTTCCTTAAGCCAAATATGGAATACACAAGAGCTACTCCTTGCTCAACGAAATGGACTCAACACCGCATATTAAACGCCTAAGAATGTACCTGACTAGTAAGTATCTTAAAACCTATGGATTGCTATGTCTCCGAAAGAGAATCAAGCATGTGTACAGGGGCATAAACGCAGCAGTGATAGGATTGGAGAGGTTCGGTGAGCAAAAGAAGACCCTTTGAAGTCATATTGCATGGTACCCATTCCACGGGACTCAACTCTCCAGGTTTAAGGTATTCTTCCTTCAGCTAAAACATACATGTGGAACCCAGAGTATGATCAACCGTGTGAATGGGAGACGTGTTCAAATATGTCTCAGTTTTCCTCCCCTGGTACTCGGGTGCAACATTCCAGACGCTTTACTAACACTCTCCCCACTTGGAGAGTCAGCGCCTTTAACCTCCTGTTTGGCCCAGTTTGCAATTTCTGCAGAAGATGAACAGGAATAGGGAGAACCAATGAGAGACTAGCTGGAGGTGTCTGGACGGGCAAATTTAACTCTCATTTCCCACCAGGAAGAGGAAATAACCAAAGGTTCAGCGTGCCGTGTCGGAACCAGATTAGGGCCTGAAGCCATCCTGCGGTGTTGCGGCCAGCTCAAAAGAAAGCGAGTTGAAGAAAGGAACTCAGGGGCACTGTAATTCACAAACCTGCAGAGTTATAAATGACAGCTATCGTCCAAAAATATACTGAAGTAAGGCTGCCAAGAGGACTTGAAAGCGGGGCAGAATTGCAGGAAACCGATTTCAGGAGGTAGACTGGAATTGCATTGAAAGCATAGGAAAAGAGGCAGAACGTCCACAATGATGCACTTGGCCAAAAAGGGCGTATGCGTTTTTTCCTGAATTTATTCAGGAAAAAACGCATACGCCCTTTTTGGACAACCAAGCAAGCTTGCAAAGGAAATCTGCACTACAATGAAGTCTCACTTCCCGCCGGTAAAAAGGGCCATCTGAAAAAAGTGTAAAATCCAGAAAGGCAGGACAGGCCATGGAGAACTGGGAGCCTTGTTATGCTGATGGGCGGGATGTAAATTGCCAACAGACACTCGGGAGAAGTGTATGGTGTTTCCTGAAACATCTAAAAAACAAAGCAACAGAGCCAAGGGCACTTCCACTTATGGTCCTATAGCTTGGGAAATTAAAATCAAAAAGACACAGCCACCCCAAAGTTTGGGACGCCTCTGTTTACAAGAACCTCGTTTACCGTACAAGTTCAATATCACAGAAAGTGAAAAATGGATAAAGAAGTTGTGGTACTTACGTACAATGCAGTATCACTCAGCAACGAAATCTATGTTATCAGGCCCGTAGCAGCATAATGAGTGGATTCAGGTACGATGATTCTAACTGAAATAAGTCACACAGAAAAAGAAACATCATAAGATATCACTAATACACGGAATGTAAACTTGGCTACACAGGAACTAAATTACAGAACAGAACAGGGTCTCAAATTTAGAAAACCAACTTATGCTTGCTTAAGGGGAAAGGTGAGTTGGGGTGCTGCATAAAACCAGAGATTGAAATGAGCACAGATAAAGTTCCTTAAGCCAAATATGGAATAGACAAGAGCTACTCCTTGCTCAACGAAATGGACTCAACACCCCATATTAAACGCCTAAGAATGTACCTGACTAGTAAGTATCTTAAAACCTATGGATTGCTATGTCTCCGAAAGTGAATCAAGCGTGTGTACAGGGGCATAAACGCAGCAGTGATAGGTACTCGGGTGCAACATTCCAGACGCTTTTCCTGAATATATTCAGGAAAAAACGCATACACCCTTTTTGGCCAACCAAGCAAGCTTGCAAAGGAAATCTGCACTACAATGAAGTTTCACTTCCCCGCAGTCAAAAGGACCATCTGAAAAAAGTGTAAAATCCAGAAAGGCAGGACAGGCCATGGAGAACTGGGAGCCTTGTTATGCTGATGGGCGGGATGTAAATTGCCAACAGACACTCGGGAGAAGTGTATGGTGTTTCCTGAAACATCTAAAAAACAAAGCAACAGAGCCTAGGGCACTTCCACTTATGGTCCTATAGCTTGGGAAATTAAAATCAAAAAGACACAGCCACCCCAAAGTTTGGGACGCCTCTGTTTACAAGAACCTCGTTTACCGTACAAGTTCAATATCACAGAAAGTGAAAAATGGATAAAGAAGTTGTGGTACTTACGTACAATGCAGTATCACTCAGCAACGAAATCTATGTAATCAGGCCCATAGCAGCATAATGAGTGGATTCAGGTACGATGATTCTAACTGAAATAAGTCACACAGAAAAAGAAACATCATAAGATATCACTAATACACGGAATGTAAACTTGGCTACACGGGAACTAAATTACAGAACAGAACAGGGTCTCAAATTTAGAAAACCAACTTATGCTTGCTTAAGGGGAAAGGTGAGTTGGGGTGCTGCATAAAACCAGAGATTGAAATGAGCACAGATAAAGTTCCTTAAGCCAAATATGGAATAGACAAGAGCTACTCCTTGCTCAACGAAATGGACTCAACACCCCATATTAAACGCCTAAGAATGTACCTGACTAGTAAGTATTTTAAAACCTATGGATTGCTATGTCTCCAAAAGAGAATCAAGCGTGTGCACAGGGGCATAAACGCAGCAGTTATAGGATTGGAGAGGTTCGGTGAGCAAATGAAGACCCTTTGAAGTCATATTGCATGGTACCCATTCCACGGGTTTCAACAACCCAGGTTTAAGGTATTCTTCCTTCAGCTAAAACATGCATGTGGAACCCAGAGTATGATCAACCGTGTGAACGGGAGACGTGTTCAAATATGTCTCAGTTTTCCTCCCCTGGTACTCGGGTGCAACATTCCAGACGCTTTACTAACACTCTCCCCACTTGGAGAGTCAGCGCCTTTAACCTCCTGTTTGGCCCAGTTTGCAATTTCTGCGGAAGATGAACAGGAATAGGGAGAACCAATGAGAGACTAGCTGGAGGTGTCTGGACGGGCAAATTTAACTCTCATTTCCCACCAGGAAGAGGAATTAACCAAAGGCTCAGCGTGCCGTGCCGGAACCAGATTAGGGCCTGAAGCCATCCTGCGGTGTTGCGGCCAGCTCAAAAGAAAGCGAGTTGAAGAAAGGAGCTCAGGGGCACTGTAATTCACAAACCTGCAGAGTTATAAATGACAGCTATCGTCCAAAAATATACTGAAGTAAGGCTGCCAAGAGGATTGAAAGCGGGGCAGAATTGCAGGAAACCGATTTCAGGAGGTAGACTGGAATTGCATTGAAAGCATAGGAAAAGAGGCAGAACGTCCACAATGATGCACTTGGCCAAAAAGGGCGTATGCGTTTTTTCCTGAATATATTCAGGAAAAAACGCATACGCCCTTTTTGGACAACCAAGCAAGCTTGCAAAGGAAATCTGCACTACAATGAAGTCTCACTTCCCCCCGGTCAAAAGGGCCATCTGAAAAAAGTGTAAAATCCAGAAAGGCAGGACAGGCCATGGAGAACAGGGAGCCTTGTTATGCTGATGGGCGGGATGTAAATTGCCAACAGACACTCGGGAGAAGTGTATGGTGTTTCCTGAAACATCTAAAAAACAAAGCAACAGAGCCTAGGGCACTTCCACTTATGGTCCTATAGCTTGGGAAATTAAAATCAAAAAGACACAGCCACCCCAAAGTTTGGGACGCCTCTGTTTACAAGAACCTCGTTTACCGTACAAGTTCAATATCACAGAAAGTGAAAAATGGATAAAGAAGTTGTGGTACTTACGTACAATGCAGTATCACTCAGCAACGAAATCTATGTTATCAGGCCCGTAGCAGCATAATGAGTGGATTCAGGTACGATGATTCTAACTGAAATAAGTCACACAGAAAAAGAAACATCATAAGATATCACTAATACACGGAATGTAAACTTGGCTACACAGGAACTAAATTACAGAACAGAACAGGGTCTCAAATTTAGAAAACCAACTTATGCTTGCTTAAGGGGAAAGGTGAGTTGGGGTGCTGCATAAAACCAGAGATTGAAATGAGCACAGATAAAGTTCCTTAAGCCAAATATTGAATAGACAAGAGCTACTCCTTGCTCAACGAAATGGACTCAACACCCCATATTAAACGCCTAAGAATGTACCTCACTAGTAAGTATCTTAAAACCTATGGATTGCTATGTCTCCGAAAGTGAATCAAGCGTGTGTACAGGGGCATAAACGCAGCAGTGATAGGTACTCGGGTGCAACATTCCAGACGCTTTTCCTGAATATATTCAGGAAAAAACGCATACACCCTTTTTGGCCAACCAAGCAAGCTTGCAAAGGAAATCTGCACTACAATGAAGTTTCACTTCCCCGCGGTCAAAAGGACCATCTGAAAAAAGTGTAAAATCCAGAAAGGCAGGACAGGCCATGGAGAACTGGGAGCCTTGTTATGCTGATGGGCGGGATGTAAATTGCCAACAGACACTCAGGAGAAGTGTATGGTGTTTCCTGAAACATCTAAAAAACAAAGCAACAGAGCCTAGGGCACTTCCACTTATGGTCCTATAACTTAGGGAAATTAAAATCAAAAAGACACAGCCACCCCAAAGTTTGCAACAGCTCTGTTTACAAGAACCTCGTTTACAGTACAAGTTTAACATCACAGAAAGTGAAAAATGGATAAAGAAGTTGTGGTACTTACTTACAAAGCAATATCACTCAGCAATGACATCTATGTCATCAGGCCCGTAGCAGCATAATGAGTGGATTCAGGTACGATGATTCTAACTGAAATAAGTCACACAGAAAAAGAAACATCATAAGATATCACTAATACACGGAATGTAAACTTGGCTACACGGGAACTGAATTCCAAAACAGAACAGGGTCTCAAATTTAGAAAACCAACTTATGCTTGCTTAAGGGGAAAGGAGAGTTGGGGTGTTGCATAAAACCAGAGATTGAAATGAGCACAGATAAAGTTCCTTAAGCCAAATATGGAATAGACAAGAGCTACTCCTTGCTCAACGAAATGGACTCAACACCCCATATTAAACGCCTAACAATGTACCTGACTAGTAAGTATCTTAAAACCTATGGATTGCTATGTCTCCGAAAGAAAATCAAGCATGTGTACAGGGGCATAAACGCAGCAGTGATAGGATTGGAGAGGTTTGGTGAGCAAATGAAGACCCTTTGAAGTCATATTGCATGGTACCCATTCCACGGGTTTCAACTACCCAGGTTTAAGGTATTCTTCCTTCAGCTAAAACATGCATGTGGAACCTAGAGTATGATCCACCATGTGATCGGGAGACGTGTTCAAATATGTCTCAGTTTTCGTACCCTGGTACTCGGGTGCAACGTTCCAGACGCTTTACTAACACTCGCCCGACTTGGAGAGTCAGTCCCTTTAAACTCCTGTTTGGCCCAGTTTGCAATTTCTGCGGAAGATGAACAGGAATAGGGAGAACCAATGAGAGACTAGCTGGAGGTGTCTGGACGGGCAAATTTAACTCTCATTTCCCACCAGGAAGAGGAATTAACCAAAGGCTCAGCGTGCCGTGCCGGAACCAGATTAGGGCCTGAAGCCATCCTGCGGTGTTGCGGCCAGCTCAAAAGAAAGCGAGTTGAAGAAAGGAGCTCAGGGGCACTGTAATTCACAAACCTGCAGAGATATAAATGACAGCTATCGTCCAAAAATATACTGAAGTAAGGCTGCCAAGAGCATTGAAAGCGGGGCAGAATTGCAGGAAACCGATTTCAGGAGGTAGACTGGAATTGCATTGAAAGCATAGGAAAAGAGGCAGAACGTCCACAATGATGCACTTGGCCAAAAAGGGCGTATGCCTTTTTTCCTGAATATATTCAGGAAAAGACGCATACGCCCTTTTTGGACAACCAAGCAAACTTGCAAAGGAAATCTGCACTACAATGAAGTCTCACTTCCCCCCGGTCAAAAGGGCCATCTGATAAAATTGTAAAATCCAGAAAGGCAGGACAGGCCATGGAGAACTGGGAGCCTTGTTATGCTGATGGGCAGGATGTAAATTGCCAACAGACACTCGGGAGAAGTGTATGGTGTTTCCTGAAACATCTAAAAAACAAAGCAACAGAGCCTAGGGCACTTCCACTTATGGTCCTATAGCTTAGGGAAATTAAAATCAAAAAGACACAGCCACCCCAAAGTTTGGGACGCCTCTGTTTACAAGAACCTCGTTTACCATACAAGTTCAATATCACAGAAAGTGAAAAATGGATAAAGAACTTGTGGTACTTACGTACAATGCAGTATCACTCAGCAGCGAAATCTATCTCATCAGGCCCATAGCAGCATAATGAGTGGATTCAGGTACGATGATTCTAACTGAAATAAGTCACACAGAAAAAGAAACATCATAAGATATCACTAATACACGGAATGTAAACTTGGCTACACAGGAACTGAATTCCACAACAGAACAGGGTCTCAAATTTAGAAAACCAACTTATGCTTGCTTAAGGGGAAAGGTGAGTTGGGGTGCTGCATAAAACCAGAGATTGAAATGAGCACAGATAAAGTTCCTTAAGCCAAATATGGAATAGACAAGAGCTACTCCTTGCTCAACGAAATGGACTCAACACCGCATATTAAACGCCTAAGAATGTACCTGACTAGTAAGTATCTTAAATCCTATGGATTGCTATGTCTCCGAAAGAGAATCAAGCATGTGTACAGGGGCATAAACGCAGCAGTGATAGGATTGGAGAGTTCGGTGAGCAAATGAAGACCCTTTGAAGTCATATTGCATGGTACCCATTCCAAGGGTTTCAACTACCCAGGTTTAAGGTATTCTTCCTTCAGCTAAAACTTGCATGTGGAACCCAGAGTATGATCAACCGTGTGAACGGGAGACGTGTTCAAACATGTCTCAGTTTTCCTCCCCTGGTACTCGGGTGCAACATTCTAGATGCTTTACAAACACTCTCCCCACTTGGAGAGTAAGCGCCTTTAACCTCCTGTTTGGCCCAGTTTGCAATTTCTGCGGAAGATGAACAGGAATAGCGAGAACCAATGAGAGACTAGCTGGAGGTGTCTGGACGGGCAAATTGAACTCTCATTTCCCACCAGGAAGAGGAAATAAGCAAAGGCTCAGCGTGCCGTACTGGAACAAGATTAGGGCCTGAAGCCATCCTGCGGTGGTGCGGCCAGGTCACAAGAAAGCGAGTTGAAGAAAGGAGCTCAGGGGCACTGTAATTCACAAACCTGCAGAGTTATAAATGACAGCTATCGTCCAAAAATAGACTGAAGTAAGGCTGCCAAGAGGACTTGAAAGCGGGGCAGAATTGCAGGAAACCGATTTCAGGAGGTAGACTGGAATTGCATTGAAAGCATAGGAAAAGAGGCAGAACGTCCACAATGATGCACTTGGCCAAAAAGGGCGTATGCGTTTTTTCCTGAATATATTCAGGAAAAAACGCATACGCCCTTTTTGGCCAACCAAGCAAGCTTGCAAAGGAAATCTGCACTACAATGAAGTCTCACTTTCCCCCGG
The DNA here is from genome assembly GCF_951394435.1 of Stenella coeruleoalba. NCBI lineage: Eukaryota > Metazoa > Chordata > Mammalia > Artiodactyla > Delphinidae > Stenella > Stenella coeruleoalba. The sequence goes on from NW_027646196.1 coordinate 3,029,249, forward strand.
TCAAAAGGGCCATCTGAAAAAAGTGTAAAATCCAGAAAGGCAGGACAGGCCATGGAGAACTGGGAGCCTTGTTATGCTGATGGGCGGGATGTAAATTGCCAACAGACACTCGGGAAAAGTGTATGGTGTTTCCTGAAACATCTAAAAAACAAAGCAACAGAGCCTAGGGCACTTCCACTTATGGTCCTATAGCTTAGGGAAATTAAAATCAAAAAGACACATGCACCCCAAAGTTTGGGACGCCTCTGTTTACAAGAACCTCGTTTTCAGTACAAGTTCAACATCGCAGAAAGTGAAAAATGGATAAAGAAGTTGTGGTATTTACTAACAAATCAATATCACTCGGCAATGAAATCTATGTCATCAGGCCCTTAGCTGCACAATGAGTGGATTCAGGTATGGTGATTCTAACTGAAATAAGTCACACAGAAAAAGAAACATCATAAGATATCAGTAATACATGGAATGTAAACTTGGCTACACAGGAACTGAATAACACAACAGAACAGGGTCTCAAATTTAGAAAACCATCTTATGCTTGCTTAAGGGTAAAGGTGAGTTGGGGTGCTGCATAAAACCAGAGATTGAAATGAGCACAGATAAAGTTCCTTAAGCCAAATATGAAATACACAAGAGCTACTCCTTGCTCAACGAAATGGACTCAACACCGCATATTAAACACCTAAGAATGTACCTGACTAGTAAGTATCTTAAAACCTATGGATTGCTATGTCTCCGAAAGAGAATCAAGCGTGTGTACAGGGGCATAAACGCAGCAGTGATAGGATTGGAGAGGTTCGGTGAGCAAATGAAGACCCTTTGAAGTCATATTGCATGGTACCCATTCCACGGGTTTCAACTACCCAGGTTTAAGGTATTCTTCCTTCAGCTAAAACATGCATGTGGAACCTAGAGTATGATCAACCATGTGATCGGAGATGTGTGCAAACATGTCTCAGTTTTCGTACCCTGGTACTCGGGTGCAACATTCTAGATGCTTTACTAACACTTTCCCGACTTGGAGAGTCAGTCCCTTTAACCTCCTGTTTGGCCCAGTTTGCAATTTCTGCGGAAGATGAACAGGAATAGCGAGAACCAATGAGAGACTAGCTGGAGGTTTCTGGACGGGCAAATTTAACTCTCATTTCCCACCAGGAAGAGGAATTAAGCAAAGGCTCAGCGTGCCGGCCCGGAACCAGATTAGAGCCTGAAGCCATCCTACGGTGTTGCGGCCAGGTCACAAGAAAGCAACTTGAAGAAAAGGAGCTCAGGGGCACTGTAATTCACAAACTTGCAGAGTTATAAATGACAGCTATCGTCCAAAAATATACTGAAGTAAGGCTGCCAAGAGGACTTGAAAGCGGGGCAGAATTGCAGGAAACCGATTTCAGGAGGTAGACTGGAATTGCATTGAAAGCATAGGAAAAGAGGCAGAACGTCCACAATGATGCACTTGTCCAAAAAGGGCATATGCGTTTTTTCCTGAATATATTCAGGAAAAAACGCATACGCCCTTTTTGGCCAACCAAGCAAGCTTGCAAAGGAAATCTGCACTACAATGAAGTCTCACTTCCCCCTGGTCAAAAGGGCCATCTGAAAAAAGTGTAAAATCCAGAAAGGCAGGACAGGCCATGGAGAACTGGTAGCCTTGTTATGCTGATGGGCGGGATGGAAATTTCCAACAGACACTCGGGAGAAGTGTATGGTGTTTCCTGAAACATCTAAAAAACAAAGCAACAGAGCCTAGGGCACTTCCACTTATGGTCCTATAGCTTAGGGAAATTAAAATCAAAAAGACACAGCCACCCCAAAATTTGGGACGGCTCTTTTTACAGAAATCTCTTCTACAGCACAAGTTAAATATCCCAGAGAGCAAATAATGTATAAAGAAGTTGCGGTACTTATGTACAACAGAATACCACTCAGCAATGAAATCTATGTCACCAGGCCCGTACCAGCATAATGAGTGGATTGAGGCACGATGATTCTAAGTGAAATAAGTCACACAGAAAAAGAAACATCATAAGGTATCACTAATACACGGAATGTGAACTTGGCTACACATGAACTGAATTACAAAACAGAACGGGGTCTCAAGTTTAGAAAACCAACTTATGCCTGCTTAAGGGGGAAGGTGAGTTGGGGTGCTGCATAAAACCAGAGTTTGAAATTAGCACAGATACCATTCCATAAGCCAAATATGTAATAGACAAGACCTACCCCTTGCTCAACGAAATGGATTCAACAATGAGGTATCACCTCACACCTGGTAGAATAGGCATCATAGAAAATCTACAAACAAAAAATGCTTGAAAGGGTGTGGAGAAAAGGAACCCTCTTGCACTATTGTTGGGAATATAAATTGATACAGTCATTATGGAGAACAATATGGAATTTCCTAAGAAACTAACAATAGAATTACCATATGAGACAGCAATCCCAGTACTGGACATATACCCAGACAAAACCATAAATCAAAAAGTGTCATTCACCGCAATGTTCATTGCATCACTATTTACAATATCGAGGTAATGGAAGCAACCTAAATGCCCACAGACAGACGAATGCATAAAGCTGTGGTACATATATAAAATGGAATATTACTAAGCCATGAAAAGGAATGAAATTGGGTCATTTGTAGAGACGTCGATGGATCTAGAGACTGTCATACAGAGTGAAGTAAGTCAGAAAGAGAAAAACAAATCTTGTATATTCATGCATATATGTGGAACCTAGAAAAACTGTACAGATTAACCATTTTGCAAGGCATAAATAGAGCAACAGATGTAGAGAACAAACGTATGGACAACAAGGGGGGAAAGCTGTTGGGGGGGTGGTGGTGGGAGGAGTTGAGAGACTGGGATTGGCATGTATACATTTATATGTATAAAATAGATAACCAATAAGAACCTGCTGTATAAAAATATAAAATAAAATTCAAAATTAAAAAGAAATAAAATTTAAAAAATAAAACAGAAAAAACAATTATTCCCTGCACATACATGTATTTATATGAATAAATTATTTCCATGCTTATATCTGTAAATACAAAAAAGAGGAATAAAATCTACCTTGAACCAAAAACGAAAAAGAGAAAAAAAACACAGAACCCACCAGTTACACAGAGGAAAACCGTATCAGGGCACTTGCTCCAGTTGTAAACAATTCTGAAGTTGGTCAGTGGTGGGGAATCGTCTCCCATTCAGCCAGCAGCCCCCACGCAACAAGCGTCCTCATTGCAAAGCTGGGGCACCGTGCCGAGACATCTGTGAGTAAACGTGAGCTGAGCCCCAGGCCAGTTGCTGCTGAACTATTCCCACCCATCCCAGGTAAAACACCTGAATATATACAAGGACTTGAAAGCCTAGAGGAAGGGCCATAGAGCCACACGAGTGACAGCATGCCGGCCGACTTGGTGCCTGCAGGCCAGCCAGGATGGTCCTGGCCCTGGGTGCTCTTCTGGAAGATTTCCATTTCCCTGCCTGAGATACCCGTCCTGTCCCTGCCCCCACTGCTTTTTTCCTTCCTCACCTCTGCCCAGGGAGAAATTCCAGCAGCAGGTATGGGTGACACATCCTCTTCTTTAGCAGGTGGCAGCCTGGCAACTGCTGCAGAAAGTCCAGCAGAGCCCCACTCACACTGGGCCACCCACAAAGCCGTGGCCTCTCACTCCCTCCCACCAGCCCAGCCCCGAGACTGCTGACAGGGCAGAGAAAATGGCGTCAGGCACGGCTGCAGGGGCTCTTGCTGCCTGGAGTGGTATTTATATTGATCTCAACCCAGGCACACCTGGGGAGGGCTGGCCGGCACGGTAAGGCTGCCCAGGTCAGCCAATCATCACCCCTCAGGGGCTCACAGTTGCAGAAATTGGAACTTGCTGAACCGGCCAGGTCCAAGGAACAGGTGTGGGCTCCTGAGAGTCAGGATAGACAAGGGGCTGCAGCTTTGGCTTGTTTTCTAATCATTTTATCTGGCCCATGAGTGGGAGACAACTTCAAGAAAACCCTCTCCTAATGAGAGGAACCCAGGAGTCAGGGAGAGGAGGGGTGGGTGGTGGTTGGAGACAGAGGCCTGGTGCCCCGAGTGCAGTGGAAGTCTCTGGAAGACCAGGTGGAGGGAGGCCTCACGGAGTGATGCCCAGGGTCACAGACCTGTCGCAGCTGCTGTTTGTTAGTTCAAGTCCTGCTCTGAGGTGCTCTGTGTCAGCTCTGAGCGACAGGTGAGCTGGGGGTGCTCTGCAATGAGGGCTATGTGCACGGTTCCTGTGTGCCCAGCCCTGCCACGGTACCTGCAAGGGTAGCTCTGTATCCTGGGAGGGGCCTGACCACGAGAGCCCCGTGGGCTGGGGTGGGGGTGGGGTACCTGCCCAGGTGAGCTCCATATTCTGGGATTGGTCTGACCACGAGAGCCCCATGGGCTGCTGGGGACCTGGTAAAGGATGTCAGGACAGTCAGTGAAGCCACCGAGGATATACCTCCAGTTGCTCCTAATTCCTACACCCTGCTGGTCATTCTACCAACCACCAGGACATGGTATTCTGTATTAGTCTTCAATGATGCCTTCTTTTGTATTCCATTAGTCCCAGAGTCACAAGAAATTTTGGCTTGTGAGTGGCAGGACTCAACATACAACTAAAACAATACTTCCGGGCCGTTCGGCCCCAAGGGTGCAAAAATTCCCACACCATCTTTGGGGAAAGCTTAGCTAAAGACCTAAAAGTTCTACCTCTGGAAAAGGAAACCCTCCTTCAATATGCAGACGACATTCTGATCGCCAGCCCTACTAAGGAGGCCTCTGAACTACCAAGCCAATAAAGGATAGAAGTTGTCCAAGAAAAAGCTCAAATATCACAGACTGCAGTGACCTGCCTGGGCTTCATTCTCACAGAAGGTCAGAGAAGCCCATCCCAGGAAAGGGAAGAAACCATTTTCAGCCTTACCCCTTTCTAAAACTAGAAGACAGCTTAGGGGTTCCTGGGGAGGCCAGGGTTTGCTGCTTCTGGATCCCTAACTACAGTCTACTAGCTGGGCCTCTATATGAAACACTGAAAGGAAAAGATGATGATCCTTTTGAATAGAATCCAGAAGTGGCCTTTCAAGAATGGAAAGAGCAGTCAATTCAGACCCTTGCCCTGGAACTCCCTAATTTAGCTAAACCCTTTGACCTTTACATTCCCGGTGAAAGGTGAATCGCCATTGGAGAATTAGTGCAAAAACTGGGACCACTTGAAATGGAACAATGCAAGAATGCCATCCAGGTAGGATAAACTACGGTCACCAAGGGGCTTGGCCCACTGCCACATCTGGCCAATATACTGGCGGTATCTAAAAACCTGGAAATCAGCAGCCCAAAAGGCCACCTCCCTCCTAAGGGAAAAGGACCCCACGTGGTGATCCTAACCACCAACCGTGCCCTGAAGTTGCAGGGTTCGCTCCGTGGGCACACCGACCTCGAGTGAGGAGGCCCTCCAACTCCAACATCCAGATAGATAACCGGGGGCAACAGGGCACCATGACGACTCGTGTGAACATCACTTGACCTGGAGTTTCTCTCATAAAACAACAAGAGTGTGTCCCAAAAGAGTAGACTACTGCTTGCAGGACTTACTGCACCCAGAGGGGAGCTAATAATCTTGGCGGGGGAACCGTATATCACACTGTCACCATAGAAAAGCCTACAGACACCGTGATGATGGTGGCCAATAAGACCGACTGGACTCCTGTTTACTTCAAAAGGCTGTTGACTCAGTGGCCATCATGGTCCTTGATCACCACTGACCCTGGACTGTCTGGGAGTTGAGCGGGCAGGGCTCTGACACCTGGTGCTGTTTGTACGTTAATTCAGGGGCCTAATTGAAGAAAGTGCAGACTACTGGTCAGAGCATCTAGGCTGGCAGAAACGGTCAGCCTAAGGTGGCCGAACAAATGTGGGGCGGGGTGAAACCGGCCCCCACAGCGTCTCTGCACATCTCTTTCCTGGACCCTTAAAGGTCATTAGAATCTATAACACTTCCAATGCTGGTGCTCAGGTGGACGAGCAGGGAGGCAGGGGTCCTGGGGACAATCAACGTCACCGGGAGGCTGCTGGGGAGAAGCTCTGACCCTCGCCCCAGGGTATGAGGGCTCCCAACTCAGCACTCAGCAGTTACAGAAGAAGGGTCTGCACCCTCAGCACTCCAAGAATGAGGAACGGGACAAAAGGCAGAGGAGGGGTTTGTCCCCAGCAAAGCCCATTAAAAATCCCTGGGAGATAAAAATAGAATCTGGGCAATAAAGTCAAGTCTAACCTTTTTTATCCTTTGTGCTTTGTCTAATTTCACGTGCTCCTAGGGTCCCGCATGCAGAGGTTCCACACCCGGCACTTCAGACCAGATTTCCTAGTGCAGAATGGCTGGGTCGACACCTCAGCTCCTGGGGCCCAGTGCAGACTCCACGATATAGAGCCTGAGCTACAGCCAACCCGGCCCTCGAGAGCTCCGCCCCCTCCCTCCCACTGACTCTGACAGGATCTCTACACAGCAGCCCAGCCCACAGCCCACGGGGTAGTGCATGCTCTCACCTCTCCATTCTCTGATCAAAATATAAAGTTTCCTTTGCTTGTGAACCAAACTCAGTCTCGATCTGTTGGCCCCAATGACACTGGGCAGGGGGACACTTGTTGGGGTCCACTCTGGAGGATCAGTAACAGAAATTGAGACTATTGTAACCTCAATGAACAGATGTGTGAGCCAAACTGTAGTTAACATAGAACAGTGTATAAGGCTCGGGTAAAATAAGATGTTTCTAACACTTCCATTTGATATTTCCATCACTTTATTATAAGCAAGTTCAGTGAAAAGGTTTGTCTTATTTGTCAGGTCAATATTAGAGAAATGAAGTGATTTCTTTCCAAGGATGTACATCTAATAATCTTGGTTAAACCTTCAATCTTGTTTTAAATGCTTTTCCATTGAAAATGATACCTCTCTTTCAGCTCCCCCATTTCTGAGAAGTATAAAATCTTATAATTTATTATTACCAAAGGGGAAAGGTGGGAGGAGGGATAAATTAACAGTTTGGGATTAACACATACACACTGCTATGTATAAAATAGATCATCAACAAGGAACTACTGTATAGCACAGGGAACTACACTCAACATTTTGGAATAACCTATAAGGGGAAATAATCTGAAAAAGAATAGATATTTTTATTGACATCATCTATCAATGACAGTTAAAGTGTAACCTAAGGGAAGCTGGTGGTGAGTGCTTCTGACCCTGAAGACTTCAATCATCTAAAGTTTGGACTCTGCCTACTTCCCAAGGCCCTTAACGAACATATGTGTAGCCGTAGCTTAAAAACTTCCCCAGTTTGGGTTTCGGGGAGACACTGATTTTGAAAAAGTCCTGGTGTTCTCCTTACATGAATGGGACTCTTCCTACTGCTAAAACATGTCTGTCACACCCAGAGGATGGTATACCGTCTGATCGGGAAGAGTTTGGAAAAGGCATCTCATCTCCTCATCTCCTGGTGCTCGGGTTCACCCCTGCAGCGTCTTTACTAACAGTCTCCCCACTTGGAGATGTCAGCACTGTCAACATCCTGTTGCGTACAGTTTGGAATTTGTCCAGAGGATGAAGCGGAAGGATGAGGAACAATGAGAGACAAGTCCTAGGTGTTCAGACAGGCACATGTCACTCTAATTTCCAATCAGGAAGACGAATTGACCAAAGGCTAGGGTTGCCCATGGAAACAGTATAGGGCTTGAGGAAATCCCGCTGCTTTGTGGCCAGTTCCCATAAACACAAGTTGAACAATGGAACTCAGGGGCAGTAAAATTCACAAAACTGCAGAGTTGAAAATATCCATCACTGAAAAATGTCTTGAGGAAAGTCAGAGAAAAGGACTTGTAAGCAAGGGAGAATGGCAGGAAAGGAATTTGAGGAGGTAGAAAGGACTCGCCATTAAGCACAAGAAAAGGAGCTGAACATTGCCAACATTGCAGTTGGCCAAAAAGGGTGTATGCGTTTTTTTCTGTATATATTCAAGAAAAGGGCATACACTTTTTTAGCCAACCAAACAGGTGGGCACTGGAAGTCAATACTACAAAAGATATCACTTCGCATCAGTCAGAAGAGCCATCCTCATAAAGCGTAAACAACAGAAATGCAGGACAGGGCAACGAGAAGAGGGAGCCCTGTGAGACTTATAGTGGAAATGTATATTGCCAACGGCCATTCTGGAGAAGTGTATTGTGTTTACTAAAGCATCTAAAAAATGAGCTACAGAGCATAGGGCACTTGCACTCATGGGCGTATATCTTGGGAAAAACAAAAATCGAGAGGACACAGGCACCCCAATGTTTACCCCCTCTCTGTTTAAAAGATCCTCGACTAGGATATAACTTAAATGTCTCTGGAGGGAAAAAATGGATAGAGATGTGGTACTTAGGTAGAGTGGAATATTATTCAGCCTGGAAATCAATGAAATATGGCCAGTTGTAACAACTCCGGAGGAGTTACGTATGATCATTCTAAGTGACAGAATTCAAAAAGAAAAAGACACATATCATAAGATATCACTTAAAGGTGGAATCCAAAATGGCTACACATGAAATAAATGACAAAACAAAAACATAGTCAAATATGTAGAAAACACGCATAAGGCTGCTAAACGGGAAAGGTGGGGAGGGGTGAGGCATCATCCAGGAGGTTGAAATTAGCAAAGATACCATTCCAAATACCAAACTGATAATCAACAAGGCCTACACGGTAGCTAAAAGAACTGCACTCAGCACACTCAAGTCACCGGAAAAGAATATATATGACTGGTAAGAATCTGAAAAAGAATTTATTGATGTCTCTCTGTACGTGAATCAAGTGGATGTACAGCAGCAAGAAACAGAGCTTTGAAAATCAGCTGTAACCAATATAGTAATAAATTGAAAAAAATAAACGACAGAGAGACAGAGAAAACCTCTTACAACTTTTCCTCAGGGACGGTGATGCAACATGGATTGAACACATCTAGACCCACAGCAGGATGAGACATAAGGCTGGAAACTGTTTGCGCTAAGAGAAATGTGAGGTTGGGTGAGGAAATGCACACCCTTTAAAGTAATACTACCTGGTACCCATTCAATGGGTCCCAAATCTGCAGGTTCAAGGGATCTTCCTATAGCTAAAACATGCATGGAAAACCCAGAGGACTGTACACCATGTGATCGGGAGATGTGTCTAAAATGCACCTCATTTATCCTCTCCTGGTGCTCCTGTTCACCATTCCAGCCACGCTACTTAGAATCTCCCCACTTGGAGAATCAGCACATTTCAACTTCTGTTTCACACATTTTGCAAATTGTGAGGAGGATGAACGGGAAGAGGGGGAACCAATGAGAGAATAGTTGTAGGGGTTTGGACGGGCACATATCACTCTAATTTCCCATTAAGAATAAGAATTAAAGAAAGGCTCAGCCTGCCTCGCCGGAGCCAAAATAGGGCCTGAAGCAATCCTGCGGGTTTGAGGCCAGCTCACAAAAGAACAACTTAAAAAATGGAGCTCAGGGTCACTGCAATTCACAAACCTGCAGAGTTATAAATGAAAACTAACGTCCAAAAATATGTTGAGGTAAGGCAAAGAAGAGGATCTGAATGCAAGACAGAATTGCAAGAAACAGATTTCAAGAGATAGATTGGACTCGTCTTTAACGCACATGAAAAGCGGCAGAATTTCGACAATGATGCAGTTGGCCCAAAAGGGCGTATGCGTTTTTTCCTGATTATATCCAGGAAAAAACGCATACGCACTTTATGGGCAACGAAGCAAGCAAGCAATGCAAATGTGCACAACAAAGAAGTCTCACTTCCCACCGGTCAAAAGGGCCATCCTAAAAAATTGTAAAAACCAGAAATGCAGGACAGGCCATGGAGAACAGGGAGCCTTTATACACTGATGGGCAGTGTGTGAACTGCCAAGAGCCACTCTGGAGAAGTGTATGGTGGTTCCTAAATCATCTAAAAAACAGAGCTACAGAGCATAGGACACTTCCAATCATGGGAGTATATCTAGCGAAGTCTAAAAATCAACAAGACACAAGCACACCACAGTTTAGGGCTACTCTGTTTACAAGAACCTCAACTTCAGTACACCTTAAATATCTCAGGAAAGAGAACAATGGATAAAGAAGATGTGGTACTTATGTACAATGGAATATCTCTTCACCATGAAATCAATGTAATAAGGCTAATAGAAGGATAAAGAGTGGATTTAGGTCCGATAATACTACTTGAAATAAGTCAAACAGAAAAAGAAACATATCATAAGATATCACTTATAGAGGGAGGGTAAATATGGCTGCACAAGAAATGAATTACACAACAGAACAGTGTCTCACATTTAGAAAACACACTTATGTCAGCTTAAGGGGAAAGGAGAGGTGGGGTGCTGCATAAAACCAGAGATTGAAATGAGCACAGATAAAGTTCCTTAAGCCAAATATGGAACAGACAAGAGCTACTCCTTGCTCAACGAAATGGACTCAACACCGCATATTAAACGCCTAAGAATGTACCTGACTAGTAAGTATCTTAAAACCTATGGATTGCTATGTCTCCAAAAGAGAATCAAGCGTGTGTACAGGGACATAAACGCAGCAGTGATAGGATTGGAGAGGTTTGGTGAGCAAATGAAGACCCTTTGAAGTTATATTGCATGGTACCCATTCCACGGGTTTCAACTACCCAGGTTTAAGGTATTCTTCCTTCAGCTAAAACATGCATGTGGAACCTAGAGTATGATCAACCGTGTGAATGGGAGACGTGTTCAAATATGTCTCAGTTTCCCTCCCCTGGTACTCGGGTGCAACATTCCAGATGCTTTACTAACACTCTCACGACATGGAGAGTCAGTCCCTTTAACCTCCTGTTTGGCCCAGTTTGCAATTTCTGCGGAAGATGAACAGGAATAGCGAGAACCAATGAGAGACTAGCTGGAGGTGTCTGGACGGGCAAATTTAACTCTCATTTCCCACCAGGAAGAGGAAATAACCAAAGGCTCAGCGTGCCGTGCCGGAACCACATTAGGGCCTGAAGCCATCCTGCGGTGTTGCGGCCAGGTCACAAGAAAGGGAGTTGAAGAAAGGAGCTCAGGGGCACTGTAATTCACAAACCTGCAGAGTTATAAATGACAGCTATCGTCCAAAAATACATTGAAGTAAAGCTGCCAAGAGGACTTGAAAGCGGGGCAGAATTGCAGGAAACCGATTTCAGGAGGTAGACTGGAATTGCATTGAAAGCATAGGAAAAGAGGCAGAACGTCCACAATGATGCACTTGGCCAAAAAGGGCGTATGCGTTTTTTCCTGAATATATTCAGGAAAAAACGCATACGCCCTTTTTGGCCAACCAAGCAAGCTTGCAAAGGAAATCTGCACTACAATGAAGTCTCACTTACAACCAGTCAAAAGGGCCATCTGAAAAAAGTGTAAAATCCAGAAAGGCAGGACAGGCCATGGAGAACTGGGAGCCTTGTTATGCTGATGGGCGGGATGTAAATTGCCAACAGACACTCGGGAGAAGTGTATGGTGTTTCCTGAAACATCTAAAAAACAAAGCAACAGAGCCTAGGGCACTTCCACTTATGGTCCTATAGCTTAGGGAAATTAAAATCAAAAAGACACAGCCACCCCAAAGTTTGGGACGCCTCTGTTTACAAGAACCTCATTTACGGTACAAGTTCATTATCACAGAAAGTGAAAAATGCATAAAGTAGTTGTGGCACTTACGTACAATGCAATATCCCTCAGCAATGAAATCTATGTCATCAGGCCTGTAGCAGCATAATGAGTGGATTCAGGTATGATGATTCTAACTGAAATATGTCACACAGAAAAAGAAACATCATAAGATATCACTAATACACAGAATGTAAACTTGGCTACACAGGAACTGAATTACAAAACAGAACAGGGTCTCAAATTTAGAAAACCAACTTATGCTTTCTTAAGGCGATAGGTGAGTTGGGGTGCTGCATAAAACCAGAGATTGAAATGAGCACAGATAAAGTTCCTTAAGCCTAATATGTAACAGACAAGAGCTACTCCTTGCTCAACGAAATGGACTCAACACCCCATATTAAACGCCTACGAATGTACCTGACTAGTAAGTATCTTAAAACCTATGGATTCCTATGTCTCCGAAAGAGAATCAAGCATGTGTACAGGGGCATAAACGCAGCAGTGATAAGACTGGAGAGGTTCGGTGAGCAAATGAAGACCCTTTGAAGTCATATTGCATGGTACCATTCCACGGGTCTCAACTCTCCAGGTTTAAGGGATTCTTCCTTCAGCTAAAACATGCATGTGGAACCCAGAGTATGATCAACCATGTGATCGGGAGACGTGTTCAAATATGTCTCGGTTTTCGTACCCTGGTACTCGGGTGCAAAATTCCACACGCTTTACTAACACTCTCCCCACTTGGAGAGTCAATCCCTTTAACCTCCTGTTTGGCCCAGTTTGCAATTTCTGTGGAAGATGAACAGGATTAGCGAGAACCAATGAGAGACTAGCTGGAGGTGTCTGGACGGGCAAATTGAACTCTCATTTCCCAAGAGGAAGAGGAAATAACCAAAGGCTCAGCGTGCCGTGCTGGAACCAGATTAGGGCCTGAAGCCATCCTGCGGTGTTGCGGCCAGGTCAGAAGAAAGCGAGTCGAAGAAAGGAGCTCAGGGGCACTGTAATTCACAAACCTGCAGAGTTATAAATGACAGCTATCGTCCAAAAATATACTAAAGTAAGGCTGCCAAGAGAACTTGAAAGCGGGGCAGAATTGCAGGAAACCGATTTCAGGAGGTAGACTGGAATTGCATTGAAAGCATAGGAAAAGAGGCAGAACGTCCACAATGATGCACTTGGCCAAAAAGGGCGTATGCGTTTTTTCCTGAATATATTCAGGAAAAAACGCATACGCCCTTTTTGGCCAACCAAGCAAGCTTGCAAAGGAAATCTGCACTACAATGAAGTCTCACTTCCCCCCAGTCAAAAGGGCCATCTGAAAAAAGTGTAAAATCCAGAAAGGCAGGACAGGCCATGGAGAACTGGGAGCCTTGTTATGCTGATGGGCGGGATGTAAATTGCCAACAGACACTCGGGAGAAGTGTATGGTGTTTCCTGAAACATCTAAGAAACAAAGCAACAGAGCCTAGGGCACTTCCACTTATGGTCCTATAGCTTAGGGAAATTAAAATCAAAAAGACACAGCCACCCCAAAGTTTGGGACGCCTCTGTTTACAAGAACCTCGTTTACCGTACAAGTACAGTATCACAGAAAGTGAAAAATGGATAAAGAACATGTGGTACTTACGTACAATGCAGTATCACTCAGCAATGAAATCTATGTCATCAGGCCCGTAGCAGCATAATGAGTGGATTCAGGTATGACGATTCTATCTGAAATAAGTCACACAGAAAAAGAAACATCATAAGATATCACTAATACACGGAATGTAAACTTGGCTACACAGGAACTGAATTACAGAACAGAACAGGGTCTCGAATTTAGAAAACCAACTTATGCTTGCTTAAGGGGAAGGTGATTTGGGGTGCTGCATAAAACCAGAGATTGAAATGAGCACAGATAAAGTTCCTTAAGCCAAATATGGAATAGACAAGAGCTACTCCTTGCTCAACGAAATGGACTCAACACCGCATATTAAACGCCTAAAAATGTACCTGACTAGTAAGTATCTTAAGACCTATGCATTGCTATGTCTCCAAAAGAGAATCAAGCATGTGTACAGGGGCATAAACGCAGCAGTGATAGGATTGGAGAGGTTCGGTGAGCAAATGAAGACCCTTTGAAGTCATATTGCATGGTACTCATTACATAGGTCTCAACTCTCCAGGTTTAAGGTATCTTCCTTCAGCTAAAACATGCATGTGGATCCTAGAGTATGATCAACCATGTGGTCGGGAGACGTGTTCAAATGTGTCTCAGTTTTCGTACCCTGGTACTCGGGTGCAACATTCCAGACGCTTTACTAACACTCTCCCCACTTTGAGAGTCAGTCCCTTTTACCTCCTATTTGGCCCAGTTTGCAATTTCTGCGGAAGATGAACAGGAATAGGGAGATCCAATGAGAGACTAGCTGGAGGTGTCTGGACGGGCAAATTTAACTCTCATTTCCCACCAGGAAGAGGAAATAACCAAAGGATCAGCGTGCCGTGCCGGAACCAGTTTAGGGCCTGAAGCCATCCTGCGGTGTTGCGGCCAGCTCACAAGAAAGCGAGTTGAAGAAACGAGCTCAGGGGCACTGTAATTCACAAACCTGCAGAGTTATAAATGACAGCTATCGTCCAAAAATATACTGAAATAAGGCTGCCAAGAGGACTTGAAAGCGGGGCAGAATTGCAGGAATCTGATTTCAGGAGGTAGACTGGAATTGCATTGAAAGCATAGGAAAAGAGGCAGAACGTCCACAATGATGCACTTGGCCAAAAAGGGCGTATGCGTTTTTTCCTGAATATATTCAGGAAAAAACGCATACGCACTTTATGGCCAACCAAGCAAACTTGCAAAGGAAATCTGCACTACAATGAAGTCTCACTTCCCCCCGGTCAAAAGGGCCATCTGAAAAAAGTGTAAAATCCAGAAAGGCAGGACAGGCCATGGAGAACTAGGAGCCTTGTTATGCTGATGGGCGGGATGTAAATTGCCAACAGACACTCGGGAGAAGTGTATGGTGTTTCCTGAAACATCTAAAAAACAAAGCAACAGAGCCTAGGGCACTTCCACTTATGGTCCTATAGCTTAGGGAAATTAAAATCAAAAAGACACAGCCACCCCAAAGTTTGGGACGCCTCTGTTTACAAGAACCTCGTTTACCGTACAAGTACAGTATCACAGAAAGTGAAAAATGGATAAAGAACATGTGGTACTTACGTACAATGCAGTATCACTCAGCAATGAAATCTATGTCATCAGGCCCGTAGCAGCATAATGAGTGGATTCAGGTATGACGATTCTATCTGAAATAAGTCACACAGAAAAAGAAACATCATAAGATATCACTAATACACGGAATGTAAACTTGGCTACACAGGAACTGAATTACAGAACAGAACAGGGTCTCGAATTTAGAAAACCAACTTATGCTTGCTTAAGGGGAAGGTGATTTGGGGTGCTGCATAAAACCAGAGATTGAAATGAGCACAGATAAAGTTCCTTAAGCCAAATATGGAATAGACAAGAGCTACTCCTTGCTCAACGAAATGGACTCAACACGGCATATTAAACGCCTAAAAATGTACCTGACTAGTAAGTATCTTAAGACCTATGCATTGCTATGTCTCCAAAAGAGAATCAAGCATGTGTACAGGGGCATAAACGCAGCAGTGATAGGATTGGAGAGGTTCGGTGAGCAAATGAAGACCCTTTGAAGTCATATTGCATGGTACTCATTACATAGGTCTCAACTCTCCAGGTTTAAGGTATCTTCCTTCAGCTAAAACATGCATGTGGATCCTAGAGTATGATCAACCATGTGGTCGGGAGACGTGTTCAAATGTGTCTCAGTTTTCGTACCCTGGTACTCGGGTGCAACATTCCAGACGCTTTACTAACACTCTCCCCACTTTGAGAGTCAGTCCCTTTTACCTCCTATTTGGCCCAGTTTGCAATTTCTGCAGAAGATGAACAGGAATAGGGAGAACCAATGAGAGACTAGCTGGAGGTGTCTGGACGGGCAAATTTAACTCTCATTTCCCACCAGGAAGAGGAAATAACCAAAGGATCAGCGTGCCGTGCCGGAACCAGTTTAGGGCCTGAAGCCATTCTGCGGTGTTGCGGCCAGCTCACAAGAAAGCGAGTTGAAGAAACGAGCTCAGGGGCACTGTAATTCACAAACCTGCAGAGTTATAAATGACAGCTATCGTCCAAAAATATACTGAAATAAGGCTGCCAAGAGGACTTGAAAGCGGGGCAGAATTGCAGGAATCTGATTTCAGGAGGTAGACTGGAATTGCATTGAAAGCATAGGAAAAGAGGCAGAACGTCCACAATGATGCACTTGGCCAAAAAGGGCGTATGCGTTTTTTCCTGAATATATTCAGGAAAAAACGCATACGCACTTTATGGCCAACCAAGCAAACTTGCAAAGGAAATCTGCACTACAATGAAGTCTCACTTCCCCCCGGTCAAAAGGGCCATCTGAAAAAAGTGTAAAATCCAGAAAGGCAGGACAGGCCATGGAGAACTAGGAGCCTTGTTATGCTGATGGGCGGGATGTAAATTGCCAACAGACACTCGGGAGAAGTGTATGGTGTTTCCTGAAACATCTAAAAAACAAAGCAACAGAGCCTAGGGCACTTCCACTTATGGTCCTATAGCTTAGGGAAATTAAAATCAAAAAGACACAGCCACCCCAAAGTTTGGGACGCCTCTGTTTACAAGAACCTCGTTTACAGTACAAGTTCAACATCGCAGAAAGTGAAAAATGGATAAAAAAGTTGTGGTATTTACTTACAAAGCAATATCACTCAGCAATGAAATCTATGTCATCAGGCCCTTAGTAGCACAATGAGTGGATTCAGGTATGATGATTCTAACTGAAATAAGTCACACAGAAAAAGAAACATCATAAGATATCAGTAATACACGGAATGTAAACTTGGCTACACAGGAACTGAATTACAGAACAGAACAGGGTCTCAAATTTAGAAAACCAACTTATGCTTGCTTAAGGGGAAAGGTGAGTTGGGGTGCTGCATAAAACCAGAGATTGAAATGAGAACAGATAAAGTTCCTTAAGCCAAATATGGAACAGACAAGAGCTATTCCTTGCTCAACGAAATGGACTCAACACCGCATATTAAACGCCTAAGAATGTACCTGACTAGTAAGTATCTTAAAACCTATGGATTGCTATGTCTCCAAAAGAGAATCAAGCGTGTGTACATGGGCATAAACGCAGCAGTGATAGGATTGCAGAGGTTCGGTGAGCAAATGAAGACCCTTTGAAGTCATATTTCATGGTACACATTCCACGGGTTTCAACTACGAAGGTTTAATGTATTCTTCCTTCAGCTAAAACATGCATGTGGAACCCAGAGTATGATCAAGCATGTGAACGGGAGACGTGTTCAAATATGTCTCAGTTTTCCTCCACTGGTACTCGGGTGCAACATTCCAGACGCTTTACTAACACTCTCCCCACTTGGAGAGTCAGCGCCTTTAACCTCCTGTTTGGCCCAGTTTGCAATTTCTGCGAAAGACGAACAGGAATAGGGAGAACCAATGAGAGACTAGCTGGAGGTGTCTGGACGGGCAAATTTAACTCTCATTTCCCACCAGGAAGAGGAAATAACCAAAGGCTCAGCGTGCCGTGCCGGAACCAGATTAGGGCCTGAAGCCATCCTGCGGTGTTGCGGGCAGGTCACAAGAAAGCGAGTTGAAGAAAGGAGCTCAGGGGCACTGTAATTCACAAACCTGCAGAGTTATAAATGACAGCTATCGTCCAAAAATATACTGAAATAAGGCTGCCAAGAGGACTTGAAAGCGGGGCAGAATTGCAGGAAACCGATTTCAGGAGGTAGACTGGAATTGCATTGAAAGCATAGGAAAAGAGGCAGAACGTCCACAATGATGCACTTGGCCAAAAAGGGTGTATGCGTTTTTTCCTGAATATATTCAGGAAAAAACGCATACGCCCTTTTTGGCCAACCAAGCAAACTTGCAAAGGAAATCTGCACTACAATGAAGTCTCACTTCCCCCCGGTCAAAAGGGCCATCTGAAAAAAGTGTAAAATCCAGAAAAGCAGGACAGGCCATGGAGAACTGGGAGCCTTGTTATGCTGATGGGCGGGATGTAAATTTCCAACAGACACTGGGGAGAAGTGTATGGTGTTTCCTGAAACATCTAATAAACAAAGCAACAGAGCCTAGGGCACTTCCACTTATGGTCCTATAGCTTAGGGAAATTAAAATCAAAAAGACACAGCCACCCCAAAGTTTGGGACGCCTCTGTTTACAAGAACCTCATTTACGGTACAAGTTCATTATCACAGAAAGTGAAAAATGCATAAAGTAGTTGTGGCACTTACGTACAATGCAATATCCCTCAGCAATGAAATCTATGTCATCAGGCCTGTAGCAGCATAATGAGTGGATTCAGGTACGATGATTCTAACTGAAATATGTCACACAGAAAAAGAAACATCATAAGATATCACTAATACACAGAATGTAAACTTGGCTACACAGGAACTGAATTACAAAACAGAACAGGGTCTCAAATTTAGAAAACCAACTTATGCTTTCTTAAGGCGATAGGTGAGTTGGGGTGCTGCCTAAAACCAGAGATTGAAATGAGCACAGATAAAGTTCCTTAAGCCTAATATGTAACAGACAAGAGCTACTCCTTGCTCAACGAAATGGACTCAACACCCCATATTAAACGCCTACGAATGTACCTGACTAGTAAGTATCTTAAAACCTATGGATGCCTATGTCTCCGAAAGAGAATCAAGCATGTGTACAGGGGCATAAACGCAGCAGTGATAAGACTGGAGAGGTTCGGTGAGCAAATGAAGACCCTTTGAAGTCATATTGCATGGTACCATTCCACGGGTCTCAACTCTCCAGGTTTAAGGGATTCTTCCTTCAGCTAAAACATGCATGTGGAACCCAGAGTATGATCAACCATGTGATCGGGAGACGTGTTCAAATATGTCTCAGTTTTCGTACCCTGGTACTCGGGTGCAAAATTCCAGACGCTTTACTAACACTCTCCCCACTTGGAGAGTCAATCCCTTTAACCTCCTGTTTGGCCCAGTTTGCAATTTCTGCGGAAGATGAACAGGAATAGCGAGAACCAATGAGAGACTAGCTGGAGGTGTCTGGACGGGCAAATTTAACTCTCATTTCCCACAAAGAAGAGGAAATAACCAAAGGCTCAGCGTGCCGTGCTGGAACCAGATTAGGGCCTGAAGCCATCCTGCGGTGTTGCGGCCAGGTCAGAAGAAAGCGAGTCGAAGAAAGGAGCTCAGGGGCACTGTAATTCACAAACCTGCAGAGTTATAAATGACAGCTATCGTCCAAAAATATACTAAAGTAAGGCTGCCAAGAGAACTTGAAAGCGGGGCAGAATTGCAGGAAACCGATTTCAGGAGGTAGACTGGAATTGCATTGAAAGCATAGGAAAAGAGGCAGAACGTCCACAATGATGCACTTGGCCAAAAAGGGCGTACGCGTTTTTTCCTGAATATATTCAGGAAAAAACGCGTACGCCCTTTTTGGCCAACCAAGCAAGCTTGCAAAGGAAATCTGCACTACAATGAAGTCTCACTTCCCCCCAGTCGAAAGGGCCATCTGAAAAAAGTGTAAAATCCAGAAAGGCAGGACAGGCCATGGAGAACTGGGAGCCTTGTTATGCTGATGGGCGGGATGTAAATTGCCAACAGACACTCGGGAGAAGTGTATGGTATTTCCTGAAACATCTAAGAAACAAAGCAACAGAGCCTAGGGCACTTCCACTTATGGTCCTATAGCTTAGGGAAATTAAAATCAAAAAGACACAGCCACCCCAAAGTTTGGGACGCCTCTGTTTACAAGAACCTCGTTTACCGTACAAGTACAGTATCACAGAAAGTGAAAAATGGATAAAGAACATGTGGTACTTACGTACAATGCAGTATCACTCAGCAATGAAATCTATGTCATCAGGCCCGCAGCAGCATAATGAGTGGATTCAGGTATGATGATTCTATCTGAAATAAGTCACACAGAAAAAGAAACATCATAAGATATCACTAATACACGGAATGTAAACTTGGCTACACAGGAACTGAATTACAGAACAGAACAGGGTCTCGAATTTAGAAAACCAACTTATGCTTGCTTAAGGGGAAAGGTGAGTTGGGGTGCTGCATAAAACCACAGATTGAAATGAGCACAGATAAAGTTCCTTAAGCCAAATATAGAATAGACAAGAGCTACTCCTTGCTCAACGAAATGGACTCAACACCGCATATTAAACGCCTAAAAATGTACCTGACTAGTAAGTATCTTAAGACCTATGCATTGCTATGTCTCCAAAAGAGAATCAAGCATGTGTACAGGGGCATAAACGCAGCAGTGATAGGATTGGAGAGGTTCGGTGAGCAAATGAAGACCCTTTGAAGTCATATTGCATGGTACTCATTACATAGGTCTCAACTCTCCAGGTTTAAGGTATCTTCCTTCAGCTAAAACATGCATGTGGATCCTAGAGTATGATCAACCATGTGGTCGGGAGACGTGTTCAAATGTGTCTCAGTTTTCGTACCCTGGTACTCGGGTGCAACATTCCAGACGCTTTACTAACACTCTCCCCACTTTGAGAGTCAGTCCCTTTTACCTCTTATTTGGCCCAGTTTGCAATTTCTGCAGAAGATGAACAGGAATAGGGAGAACCAATGAGAGACTAGCTGGAGGTGTCTGGACGGGCAAATTTAACTCTCATTTCCCACCAGGAAGAGGAAATAACCAAAGGATCAGCGTGCCGTGCCGGAACCAGATTAGGGCCTGAAGCCATCCTGCGGTGTGGCGGCCAGGTCACAAGAAAGCGAGTTGAAGAAAGGAGCTCAGGGACACTGTAATTCACAAACCTGCAGAGTTATAAATGACAGCTATCGTCCAAAAATATACTGAAATAAGGCTGCCAAGAGGACTTGAAAGCGGGGCAGAATTGCAGGAAACCGATTTCAGGAGGTAGACTGGAATTGCATTGAAAGCATAGGAAAAGAGGCAGAACGTCCACAATGATGCACTTGGCCAAAAAGGGCGTATGCGTTTTTTCCTGAATATATTCAGGAAAAAACACATACGCACTTTATGGCCAACCAAGCAAACTTGCAAAGGAAATCTGCACTACAATGAAGTCTCACTTCCCCCCGGTCAAAAGGGCCATCTGAAAAAAGTGTAAAATCCAGAAAGGCAGGACAGGCCATGGAGAACTAGTAGCCTTGTTATGCTGATGGGCGGGATGTAAATTGCCAACAGACACTCGGGAGAAGTGTATGGTGTTTCCTGAAACATCTAAAAAACAAAGCAACAGAGCCTAGGGCACTTCCACTTATGGTCCTATAGCTTAGGGAAATTAAAATCAAAAAGACACAGCCACCCCAAAGTTTGGGACGCCTCTGTTTACAAGAACCTCGTTTACAGTACAAGTTCAACATCGCAGAAAGTGAAAAATGGATAAAAAAGTTGTGGTATTTACTTACAAAGCAATATCACTCAGCAATGAAATCTATGTCATCAGGCCCTTAGTAGCACAATGAGTGGATTCAGGTATGATGATTCTAACTGAAATAAGTCACACAGAAAAAGAAACATCATAAGATATCAGTAATACACGGAATGTAAACTTGGCTACACAGGAACTGAATTACAGAACAGAACAGGGTCTCAAATTTAGAAAACCAACTTATGCTTGCTTAAGGGGAAAGGTGAGTTGGGGTGCTGCATAAAACCAGAGATTGAAATGAGAACAGATAAAGTTCCTTAAGCCAAATATGGAATAGACAAGAGCTATTCCTTGCTCAACGAAATGGACTCAACACCGCATATTAAACGCCTAAGAATGTACCTGACTAGTAAGTATCTTAAAACCTATGGATTGCTATGTCTCCAAAAGAGAATCAAGCGTGTGTACATGGGCATAAACGCAGCAGTGATAGGATTGCAGAGGTTCGGTGAGCAAATGAAGACCCTTTGAAGTCATATTGCATGGTACACATTCCACGGGTTTCAACTACGAAGGTTTAATGTATTCTTCCTTCAGCTAAAACATGCATGTGGAACCCAGAGTATGATCAAGCATGTGAACGGGAGACGTGTTCAAATATGTCTCAGTTTTCCTCCAATGGTACTCGGGTGCAACATTCCAGACGCTTTACTAACACTCTCCCCACTTGGAGAGTCAGCGCCTTTAACCTCCTGTTTGGCCCAGTTTGCAATTTCTGCGAAAGACGAACAGGAATAGGGAGAACCAATGAGAGACTAGCTGGAGGTGTCTGGACGGGCAGATTTAACTCTCATTTCCCATCAGGAAGAGGAAATAACCAAAGGATCAGCGTGCCGTGCCGGAACCAGATTAGGGCCTGAAGCCATCCTGCGGTGTTGCGGCCAGGTCACAAGAAAGCGAGTTGAAGAAAGGAGCTCAGGGGCACTGTAATTCACAAACCTGCAGAGTTATAAATGACAGCTATCGTCCAAAAATATACTGAAATAAGGCTGCCAAGAGGACTTGAAAGCGGGGCAGAATTGCAGGAAACCGATTTCAGGAGGTAGACTGGAATTGCATTGAAAGCATAGGAAAAGAGTCAGAACGTCCACAATGATGCACTTGGCCAAAAAGGGCGTATGCGTTTTTTCCTGAATATATTCAGGAAAAAACGCATACGCACTTTATGGCCAACCAAGCAAACTTGCAAAGGAAATCTGCACTACAATGAAGTCTCACTTCCCCCCGGTCAAAAGGGCCATCTGAAAAAAGTGTAAAATCCAGAAAGGCAGGACAGGCCATGGAGAACTAGGAGCCTTGTTATGCTGATGGGCGGGATGTAAATTGCCAACAGACACTCGGGAGAAGTGTATGGTGTTTCCTGAAACATCTAAAAAACAAAGCAACAGAGCCTAGGGCACTTCCACTTATGGTCCTATAGCTTAGGGAAATTAAAATCAAAAAGACACAGCCACCCCAAAGTTTGGGACGCCTCTGTTTACAAGAACCTCGTTTACAGTACAAGTTCAACATCGCAGAAAGTGAAAAATGGATAAAAAAGTTGTGGTATTTACTTACAAAGCAATATCACTCAGCAATGAAATCTATGTCATCAGGCCCTTAGTAGCACAATGAGTGGATTCAGGTATGATGATTCTAACTGAAATAAGTCACACAGAAAAAGAAACATCATAAGATATCAGTAATACACGGAATGTAAACTTGGCTACACAGGAACTGAATTACAGAACAGAACAGGGTCTCAAATTTAGAAAACCAACTTATGCTTGCTTAAGGGGAAAGGTGAGTTGGGGTGCTGCATAAAACCAGAGATTGAAATGAGAACAGATAAAGTTCCTTAAGCCAAATATGGAATAGACAAGAGCTATTCCTTGCTCAACGAAATGGACTCAACACCGCATATTAAACGCCTAAGAATGTACCTGACTAGTAAGTATCTTAAAACCTATGGATTGCTATGTCTCCAAAAGAGAATCAAGCGTGTGTACATGGGCATAAACGCAGCAGTGATAGGATTGCAGAGGTTCGGTGAGCAAATGAAGACCCTTTGAAGTCATATTGCATGGTACACATTCCACGGGTTTCAACTACGAAGGTTTAATGTATTCTTCCTTCAGCTAAAACATGCATGTGGAACCCAGAGTATGATCAACCATGTGAACGGGAGACGTGTTCAAATATGTCTCAGTTTTCCTCCACTGGTTCTCGGGTGCAACATTCCAGACGCTTTACTAACACTCTCCCCACTTGGAGAGTCAGCACCTTTAACCTCCTGTTTGGCCCAGTTTGCAATTTCTGCGAAAGACGAACAGGAATAGGGAGAACCAATGAGAGACTAGCTGGAGGTGTCTGGACGGGCAAATTTAACTCTCATTTCCCATCAGGAAGAGGAAATAACCAAAGGATCAGCATGCCGTGCCGGAACCAGATTAGGGCCTGAAGCCATCCTGCGGTGTTGCGGCCAGGTCACAAGAAACCGAGTTGAAGAAAGGAGCTCAGGGGCACTGTAATTCACAAACCTGCAGAGTTATAAATGACAGCTATCGTCCAAAAATATACTGAAATAAGGCTGCCAAGAGGACTTGAAAGCGGGGCAGAATTGCAGGAAACCGATTTCAGGAGGTAGACTGGAATTGCATTGAAAGCATAGGAAAAGAGGCAGAACGTCCACAATGATGCACTTGGCCAAAAAGGGCGTATGCGTTTTTTCCTGAATATATTCAGGAAAAAACGCATACGCCCTTTTTGGCCAACCAAGCAAACTTGCAAAGGAAATCTGCACTACAATGAAGTCTCACTTCCCCCCGGTCAAAAGGGCCATCTGAAAAAAGTGTAAAATCCAGAAAAGCAGGACAGGCCATGGAGAACTGGGAGCCTTGTTATGCTGATGGGCGGGATGTAAATTGCCAACAGACACTCGGGAGAAGTGTATGGTGTTTCCTGAAACATCTAAGAAACAAAGCAACAGAGCCTAGGGCACTTCCACTTATGGTCCTATAGCTTAGGGAAATTAAAATCAAAAAGACACAGCCACCCCAAAGTTTGGGACGCCTCTGTTTACAAGAACCTCGTTTACCGTACAAGTACAGTATCACAGAAAGTGAAAAATGGATAAAGAACATGTGGTACTTACGTACAATGCAGTATCACTCAGCAATGAAATCTATGTCATCAGGCCCGCAGCAGCATAATGAGTGGATTCAGGTATGATGATTCTATCTGAAATAAGTCACACAGAAAAAGAAACATCATAAGATATCACTAATACACGGAATGTAAACTTGGCTACACAGGAACTGAATTACAGAACAGAACAGGGTCTCGAATTTAGAAAACCAACTTATGCTTGCTTAAGGGGAAAGGTGATTTGGGGTGCTGCATAAAACCAGAGATTGAAATTAGCACAGATAATGTTCCTTAAGCCAAATATGGAATAGACAAGAGCTACTCCTTGCTCAACGAAATGGACTCAACACCGCATATTAAACGCCTAAAAATGTACCTGACTAGTAAGTATCTTAAGACCTATGCATTGCTATGTCTCCAAAAGAGAATCAAGCATGTGTACAGGGGCATAAACGCAGCAGTGATAGGATTGGAGAGGTTCGGTGAGCAAATGAAGACCCTTTGAAGTCATATTGCATGGTACTCATTACATAGGTCTCAACTCTCCAGGTTTAAGGTATCTTCCTTCAGCTAAAACATGCATGTGGATCCTAGAGTATGATCAACCATGTGGTCGGGAGACGTGTTCAAATGTGTCTTAGTTTTCGTACCCTGGTACTCGGGTGCAACATTCCAGATGCTTTACTAACACTCTCCCCACTTGGAGAGTCAGTCCCTTTTACCTCCTACTTGGCCCAGTTTGCAATTTCTGCAGAAGATGAACAGGAATAGGGAGAACCAATGAGAGACTAGCTGGAGGTGTCTGGACGGGCAAATTTAACTCTCATTTCCCACCAGGAAGAGGAAATAACCAAAGGATCAGCGTGCCGTGCCGGAACCAGATTAGGGCCTGAAGCCATCCTGCGGTGTTGCGGCCAGGTCACAAGAAAGCGAGTTGAAGAAAGGAGCTCAGGGGCACTGTAATTCACAAACCTGCAGAGTTATAAATGACAGCTATCGTCCAAAAATATACTGAAATAAGGCTGCCAAGAGGACTTGAAAGCGGGGCAGAATTGCAGGAAACCGATTTCAGGAGGTAGACTGGAATTGCATTGAAAGCATAGGAAAAGAGGCAGAACGTCCACAATGATGCACTTGGCCAAAAAGGGCGTATGCGTTTTTTCCTGAATATATTCAGGAAAAAACGCATACGCACTTTATGGCCAACCAAGCAAACTTGCAAAGGAAATCTGCACTACAATGAAGTCTCACTTCCCCCCGGTCAAAAGGGCCATCTGAAGAAAGTGTAAAATCCAGAAAGGCAGGACAGGCCATGGAGAACTAGGAGCCTTGTTATGCTGATGGGCGGGATGTAAATTGCCAACAGACACTCGGGAGAAGTGTATGGTGTTTCCTGAAACATCTAAAAAACAAAGCAACAGAGCCTAGGGCACTTCCACTTATGGTCCTATAGCTTAGGGAAATTAAAATCAAAAAGACACAGCCACCCCAAAGTTTGGGACGCCTCTGTTTACAAGAACCTCGTTTACAGTACAAGTTCAACATCGCAGAAAGTGAAAAATGGATAAAAAAGTTGTGGTATTTACTTACAAAGCAATATCACTCAGCAATGAAATCTATGTCATCAGGCCCTTAGTAGCACAATGAGTGGATTCAGGTATGATGATTCTAACTGAAATAAGTCACACAGAAAAAGAAACATCATAAGATATCAGTAATACACGGAATGTAAACTTGGCTACACAGGAACTGAATTACAGAACAGAACAGGGTCTCAAATTTAGAAAACCAACTTATGCTTGCTTAAGGGGAAAGGTGAGTTGGGGTGCTGCATAAAACCAGAGATTGAAATGAGAACAGATAAAGTTCCTTAAGCCAAATATGGAATAGACAAGAGCTATTCCTTGCTCAACGAAATGGACTCAACACCGCATATTAAACGCCTAAGAATGTACCTGACTAGTAAGTATCTTAAAACCTATGGATTGCTATGTCTCCAAAAGAGAATCAAGCATGTGTACATGGGCATAAACGCAGCAGTGATAGGATTGCAGAGGTTCGGTGAGCAAATGAAGACCCTTTGAAGTCATATTGCATGGTACACATTCCACGGGTTTCAACTACGAAGGTTTAATGTATTCTTCCTTCAGCTAAAACATGCATGTGGAACCCAGAGTATGATCTACCATGTGAACGGGAGACGTGTTCAAATATGTCTCAGTTTTCCTCCACTGGTACTCGGGTGCAACATTCCAGACGCTTTACTAACACTCTCCCCACTTGGAGAGTCAGCACCTTTAACCTCCTGTTTGGCCCAGTTTGCAATTTCTGCGAAAGACGAACAGGAATAGGGAGAACCAATGAGAGACTAGCTGGAGGTGTCTGGACGGGCAAATTTAACTCTCATTTCCCATCAGGAAGAGGAAATAACCAAAGGATCAGCGTGCCGTGCCGGAACCAGATTAGGGCCTGAAGCCATCCTGCGGTGTTGCGGCCAGGTCACAAGAAAGCGAGTTGAAGAAAGGAGCTCAGGGGCACTGTAATTCACAAACCTGCAGAGTTATAAATGACAGCTATCGTCCAAAAATAGACTGAAATAAGGCTGCCAAGAGGACTTGAAAGCGGGGCAGAATTGCAGGAAACCGATTTCAGGAGGTAGACTGGAATTGCATTGAAAGCATAGGAAAAGAGGCAGAACGTCCACAATGATGCACTTGGCCAAAAAGGGTGTATGCGTTTTTTCCTGAATATATTCAGGAAAAAACGCATACGCCCTTTTTGGCCAACCAAGCAAACTTGCAAAGGAAATCTGCACTACAATGAATTCTCACTTCCCCCTGGTCAAAAGGGCCATCTGAAAAAAGTGTAAAATCCAGAAAAGCAGGACAGGCCATGGAGAACTGGGAGCCTTGTTATGCTGATGGGCGGGATGTAAATTTCCAACAGACACTCGGGAGAAGAGTATGGTGTTTCCTGAAACATCTAAAAAACAAAGCAACAGAGCCTAGGGCACTTCCACTTATGGTCCTATAGCTTAGGGAAATTAAAATCAAAAAGACACAGCCACCCCAAAGTTTGGGACGCCTCTGTTTACAAGAACCTCATTTACGGTACAAGTTCATTATCACAGAATGTGAAAAATGCATAAAGTAGTTGTGGCACTTACGTACAATGCAATATCCCTCAGCAATGAAATCTATGTCATCAGGCCTGTAGCAGCATAATGAGTGGGTTCAGGTATGATGATTCTAACTGAAATATGTCACACAGAAAAAGAAACATCATAAGATATCATTAATACACAGAATGTAAACTTGGCTACACAGGAACTGAATTACAAAACAGAACAGGGTCTCAAATTTAGAAAACCAACTTATGCTTTCTTAAGGCGATAGGTGATTTGGGGTGCTGCCTAAAACCAGAGATTGAAATGAGCACAGATAAAGTTCCTTAAGCCTAATATGTAACAGACAAGAGCTACTCCTTGCTCAACGAAATGGACTCAACACCCCATATTAAACGCCTACGAATGTACCTGACTAGTAAGTATCTTAAAACCTATGGATTGCTATGTCTCCGAAAGAGAATCAAGCATGTGTACAGGGGCATAAACGCAGCAGTGATAAGACTGGAGAGGTTCGGTGAGCAAATGAAGACCCTTTGAAGTCATATTGCATGGTACCATTCCACGGGTCTCAACTCTCCAGGTTTAAGGGATTCTTCCTTCAGCTAAAACATGCATGTGGAACCCAGAGTATGATCAACCATTTGATCGGGAGACGTGTTCAAATATGTCTCAGTTTTCGTACCCTGGTACTCGGGTGCAAAATTCCAGACGCTTTACTAACACTCTCCCCACTTGGAGAGTCAATCCCTTTAACCTCCTGTTTGGCCCAGTTTGCAATTTCTGTGGAAGATGAACAGGAATAGCGAGAACCAATGAGAGACTAGCTGGAGGTGTCTGGACGGGCAAATTTAACTCTCATTTCCCACCAGGAAGAGGAAATAACCAAAGGCTCAGCGTGCCGTGCTGGAACCAGATTAGGGCCTGAAGCCATCCTGCGGTGTTGCGGCCAGGTCAGAAGAAAGCGAGTCGAAGAAAGGAGCTCAGGGGCACTGTAATTCACAAACCTGCAGAGTTATAAATGACAGCTATCGTCCAAAAATATACTAAAGTAAGGCTGCCAAGAGAACTTGAAAGCGGGGCAGAATTGCAGGAAACCGATTTCAGGAGGTAGACTGGAATTGCATTGAAAGCATATGAAAAGAGGCAGAACGTCCACAATGATGCACTTGGCCAAAAAGGGCGTACGCGTTTTTTCCTGAATATATTCAGGAAAAAACGCGTAACCCTTTTTGGCCAACCAAGCAAGCTTGCAAAGGAAATCTGCACTACAATGAAGTCTCACTTCCCCCCAGTCGAAAGGGCTATCTGAAAAAAGTGTAAAATCCAGAAAGGCAGGACAGACCATGGAGAACTGGGAGCCTTGTTATGCTGATGGGCGGGATGTAAATTGCCAACAGACACTCGGGAGAAGTGTATGGTGTTTCCTGAAACATCTAAGAAACAAAGCAACAGAGCCTAGGGCACTTCCACTTATGGTCCTATAGCTTAGGGAAATTAAAATCAAAAAGACACAGCCACCCCAAAGTTTGGGACGCCTCTGTTTACAAGAACCTCGTTTACCGTACAAGTACAGTATCACAGAAAGTGAAAAATGGATAAAGAACATGTGGTACTTACGTACAATGCAGTATCACTCAGCAATGAAATCTATGTCATCAGGCCCGCAGCAGCATAATGAGTGGATTCAGGTATGATGATTCTAACTGAAATAAGTCACACAGAAAAAGAAACATCATAAGATATCAGTAATACACGGAATGTAAACTTGGCTACACATGAACTGAATTACACAACAGAACAGGGTCTCAAATTTAGAAAACCAACTTATGCTTGCTTAAGGGGAAAGGTGAGTTGGGGTGCTGCATAAAACTAGAGATTGAAATGAGCACAGATAAAGTTCCTTAAGCCAAATATGGAATAGACAAGAGCTACTCCTTGCTCAACGAAATGGACTCAACACCGCATATTAAACACCTAAGAATGTACCTGACTAGTAAGTATCTTAAAACCTATGGATTGCTATGTCTCCAAAAGAGAATCAAGCGTGTGTACATGGGCATAAACGCAGCAGTGATAGGATTGCAGAGGTTCGGTGAGCAAATGAAGACCCTTTGAAGTCATATTGCATGGTACACATTCCACGGGTTTCAACTACGAAGGTTTAATGTATTCTTCCTTCAGCTAAAACATGCATGTGGAACCCAGAGTATGATCAACCATGTGAACGGGAGACGTGTTCAAATATGTCTCAGTTTTCCTCCCCTGGTACTCGGGTGCAACATTCCAGACGCTTTACTAACACTCTCCCCACTTGGAGAGTCAGCGCCTTTAACCTCCTGTTTGGCCCAGTTTGCAATTTCTGCGAAAGACGAACAGGAATAGGGAGAACCAATGAGAGACTAGCTGGAGGTGTCTGGACGGGCAAATTTAACTCTCATTTCCCACCAGGAAGAGGAAATAACCAAAGGCTCAGCGTGCCGTGCCAGAACCAGATTAGGGCCTGAAGCCATCCTGCGGTGTTGCGGCCAGGTCACAAGAAAGCGAGTTGAAGAAAGGAGCTCAGGGGCACTGTAATTCACAAACCTGCAGAGTTATAAATGACAGCTATCGTCCAAAAATATACTGAAATAAGGCTGCCAAGAGGACTTGAAAGCGGGGCAGAATTGCAGGAAACCGATTTCAGGAGGTAGACTGGAATTGCATTGAAAGCATAGGAAAAGAGGCAGAACGTCCACAATGATGCACTTGGCGAAAAAGGGCGTATGCGTTTTTTCCTGAATATATTCAGGAAAAAACGCATACGCACTTTATGGCCAACCAAGCAAACTTGCAAAGGAAATCTGCACTACAATGAAGTCTCACTTCCCCCCGGTCAAAAGGGCCATCTGAAAAAAGTGTAAAATCCAGAAAGGCAGGACAGGCCATGGAGAACTAGGAGCCTTGTTATGCTGATGGGCGGGATGTAAATTGCCAACAGACACTCGGGAGAAGTGTATGGTGTTTCCTGAAACATCTAAAAAACAAAGCAACAGAGCCTAGGGCACTTCCACTTATGGTCCTATAGCTTAGGGAAATTAAAATCAAAAAGACACAGCCACCCCAAAGTTTGGGACGCCTCTGTTTACAAGAACCTCGTTTACAGTACAAGTTCAACATCGCAGAAAGTGAAAAATGGATAAAAAAGTTGTGGTATTTACTTACAAAGCAATATCACTCAGCAATGAAATCTATGTCATCAGGCCCTTAGTAGCACAATGAGTGGATTCAGGTATGATGATTCTAACTGAAATAAGTCACACAGAAAAAGAAACATCATAAGATATCAGTAATACACGGAATGTAAACTTGGCTACACAGGAACTGAATTACAGAACAGAACAGGGTCTCAAATTTAGAAAACCAACTTATGCTTGCTTAAGGGGAAAGGTGAGTTGGGGTGCTGCATAAAACCAGAGATTGAAATGAGAACAGATAAAGTTCCTTAAGCCAAATATGGAATAGACAAGAGCTATTCCTTGCTCAACGAAATGGACTCAACACCGCATATTAAACGCCTAAGAATGTACCTGACTAGTAAGTATCTTAAAACCTATGGATTGCTATGTCTCCAAAAGAGAATCAAGCGTGTGTACATGGGCATAAACGCAGCAGTGATAGGATTGCAGAGGTTCGGTGAGCAAATGAAGACCCTTTGAAGTCATATTGCATGGTACACATTCCACGGGTTTCAACTACGAAGGTTTAATGTATTCTTCCTTCAGCTAAAACATGCATGTGGAACCCAGAGTATGATCAACCATGTGAACGGGAGACGTGTTCAAATATGTCTCAGTTTTCCTCCACTGGTACTCGGGTGCAACATTCCAGACGCTTTACTAACACTCTCCCCACTTGGAGAGTCAGCACCTTTAACCTCCTGTTTGGCCCAGTTTGCAATTTCTGCGAAAGACGAACAGGAATAGGGAGAACCAATGAGAGACTAGCTGGAGGTGTCTGGACGGGCAAATTTAACTCTCATTTCCCATCAGGAAGAGGAAATAACCAAAGGATCAGCGTGCCGTGCCGGAACCAGATTAGGGCCTGAAGCCATCCTGCGGTGTTGCGGCCAGCTCACAAGAAAGCGAGTTGAAGAAAGGAGCTCAGGGGCACTGTAATTCACAAACCTGCAGAGTTATAAATGACAGCTATCGTCCAAAAATATACTGAAATAAGGCTGCCAAGAGGACTTGAAAGCGGGGCAGAATTGCAGGAAACCGATTTCAGGAGGTAGACTGGAATTGCATTGAAAGCATAGGAAAAGAGGCAGAACGTCCACAATGATGCACTTGGCCAAAAAGGGTGTATGCGTTTTTTCCTGAATATATTCAGGAAAAAACGCATACGCCCTTTTTGGCCAACCAAGCAAACTTGCAAAGGAAATCTGCACTACAATGAAGTCTCACTTCCCCCCGGTCAAAAGGGCCATCTGAAAAAAGTGTAAAATCCAGAAAAGCAGGACAGGCCATGGAGAACTGGGAGCCTTGTTATGCTGATGGGCGGGATGTAAATTTCCAACAGACACTCGGGAGAAGTGTATGGTGTTTCCTGAAACATCTAAAAAACAAAGCAACAGAGCCTAGGGCACTTCCACTTATGGTCCTATAGCTTAGGGAAATTAAAATCAAAAAGACACAGCCACCCCAAAATTTGGGACGGCTCTTTTTACAGAAATCTCTTCTACGGCACAAGTTAAATATCCCAGAGAGCAAATAATGGATAAAGAAGTTGCGGTACTTATGTACAACAGAATACCACTCAGCAATGAAATCTATGTCACCAGGCCCGTACCAGCATAATGAGTGGACTGAGGCACGATGATTCTAAGTGAAATAAGTCACACAGAAAAAGAAACATCATAAGGTATCACTAATACACGGAATGTGAACTTGGCTACACATGAACTGAATTACAAAACAGAACGGGGTCTCAAGTTTAGAAAACCAACTTATGCCTGCTTAAGGGGGAAGGTGAGTTGGGGTGCTGCATAAAACCAGAGTTTGAAATTAGCACAGATACCGTTCCATAAGCCAAATATGTAATAGAGAAGACCTACCCCTTGCTCAACGAAATGGATTCAACAATGAGGTATCACCTCACACCTGGTAGAATAGGCATCATAGAAATTCTACAAACAAAAAATGCTTGAAAGGGTGTGGAGAAAAGGAACCCTCTTCCACTATTGTTGGGAATATAAATTGATACAGTCATTATGGAGAACAATATGGAATATCTTAAGAAACTAACAATAGAATTACCATATGATACAGCAATGCCAGTACTGGACATATACCCAGACAAAACCATAAATCAAAAAGAGTCATTCACCGCAATGTTCATTGCATCACTATTTACAATATCGAGGTAATGGAAGCAACCTAAATGCCCACAGACAGACGAATGCATAAAGCTGTGGTACATATGTAAAATGGAATATTACTAAGCCATGAAAAGGAATGAAATTGGGTCATTTGTAGAGACGTCGATGGATCTAGAGACTGTCATACAGAGTGAAGTAAGTCAGAAAGAGAAAAACAAATCTTGTATATTCATGCATATATGTGGAACCTAGAAAAACTGTACAGATTAACCATTTTGCAAGGCATAAATAGAGCAACAGATGTAGACAACAAACGTATGGACAACAAGGGGGGAAAGCTGTTGGGGGGGTGGTGGTGGGAGGAGTTGAGAGACTGGGATTGGCATGTATACATTTATATGTACAAAATAGATAACCAATAAGAACCTGCTGTATAAAAATATAAAATAAAATTCAAAATTAAAAAGAAATAAAATTTAAAAAATAAAACAGAAAAAACAATTATTCCCTGCACATACATGTATTTATATGAATAAATTATTTCCATGCTTATATCTGTAAATACAAAAAAGAGGAATAAAATCTACCTTGAACCAAAAACGAAAAAGAGAAAAAAAACACAGAACCCACCAGTTACACAGAGGAAAACCGTATCAGGGCACTTGCTCCAGTTGTAAACAATTCTGAAGTTGGTCAGTGGTGGGGAATCGTCTCCCATTCAGCCAGCAGCCCCCACGCAACAAGCGTCCTCATTGCAAAGCTGGGGCACCGTGCCGAGGCATCTGTGAGTAAACGTGAGCTGAGCCCCAGGCCAGTTGCTGCTGAACTATTCCCACCCGTCCCAGGTAAAACACCTGAATATATACAAGGACTTGAAAGCCTAGAGGAAGGGCCATAGAGCCACACGAGTGACAGCATGCCGGCCGACTTGGTGCCTGCAGGCCAGCCAGGATGGTCCTGGCCCTGGGTGCTCTTCTGGAAGATTTCCATTTCCCTGCCTGAGATACCCGTCCTGTCCCTGCCCCCACTGCTTTTTTCCTTCCTCACCTCTGCCCAGGGAGAAATTCCAGCAGCAGGTATGGGTGACACATCCTCTTCTTTAGCAGGTGGCAGCCTGGCAACTTCTGCAGAAAGTCCAGCAGAGCCCCACTCACACTGGGCCACCCACAAAGCCGTGGCCTCTCACTCCCTCCCACCAGCCCAGCCCCGAGACTGCTGACAGGGCAGAGAAAATGGCGTCAGGCACGGCTGCAGGGGCTCTTGCTGCCTGGAGTGGTATTTATATTGATCTCAACCCAGGCACACCTGGGGAGGGCTGGCCGGCACAGTAAGGCTGCCCAGGTCAGCCAATCATCACCCCTCAGGGGCTCACAGTTGCAGAAATTGGAACTTGCTGAACCGGCCAGGTCCAAGGAACAGGTGTGGGCTCCTGAGAGTCAGGATAGACAAGGGGCTGCAGCTTTGGCTTGTTTTCTAATCATTTTATCTGGCCCATGAGTGGGAGACAACTTCAAGAAAACCCTCTCCTAATGAGAGGAACCCAGGAGTCAGGGAGAGGAGGGGTGGGTGGTGGTTGGAGACAGAGGCCTGGTGCCCCGAGTGCAGTGGAAGTCTCTGGAAGACCAGGTGGAGGGAGGCCTCACGGAGTGATGCCCAGGGTCACAGACCTGTCGCAGCTGCTGTTTGTTAGTTCAAGTCCTGCTCTGAGGTGCTCTGTGTCAGCTCTGAGCGACAGGTGAGCTGGGGGTGCTCTGCAATGAGGGCTATGTGCACGGTTCCTGTGTGCCCAGCCCTGCCACGGTACCTGCAAGGGTAGCTCTGTATCCTGGGAGGGGCCTGACCACGAGAGCCCCGTGGGCTGGGGTGGGGGTGGGGTACCTGCCCAGGTGAGCTCCATATTCTGGGATTGGTCTGACCACGAGAGCCCCATGGGCTGCTGGGGACCTGGTAAAGGATGTCAGGACAGTCAGTGAAGCCACCGAGGATATACCTCCAGTTGCTCCTAATTCCTACACCCTGCTGGTCATTCTACCAACCACCAGGACATGGTATTCTGTATTAGTCTTCAATGATGCCTTCTTTTGTATTCCATTAGTCCCAGAGTCACAAGAAATTTTGGCTTGTGAGTGGCAGGACTCAACATACAACTAAAACAATACTTCCGGGCCGTTCGGCCCCAAGGGTGCAAAAATTCCCACACCATCTTTGGGGAAAGCTTAGCTAAAGACCTAAAAGTTCTACCTCTGGAAAAGGAAACCCTCCTTCAATATGCAGACGACATTCTGATCGCCAGCCCTACTAAGGAGGCCTCTGAACTACCAAGCCAATAAAGGATAGAAGTTGTCCAAGAAAAAGCTCAAATATCACAGACTGCAGTGACCTGCCTGGGCTTCATTCTCACAGAAGGTCAGAGAAGCCCATCCCAGGAAAGGGAAGAAACCATTTTCAGCCTTACCCCTTTCTAAAACTAGAAGACAGCTTAGGGGTTCCTGGGGAGGCCAGGGTTTGCTGCTTCTGGATCCCTAACTACAGTCTACTAGCTGGGCCTCTATATGAAACACTGAAAGGAAAAGATGATGATCCTTTTGAATAGAATCCAGAAGTGGCCTTTCAAGAATGGAAAGAGCAGTCAATTCAGACCCTTGCCCTGGAACTCCCTAATTTAGCTAAACCCTTTGACCTTTACATTCCCGGTGAAAGGTGAATCGCCATTGGAGAATTAGTGCAAAAACTGGGACCACTTGAAATGGAACAATGCAAGAATGCCATCCAGGTAGGATAAACTACGGTCACCAAGGGGCTTGGCCCACTGCCACATCTGGCCAATATACTGGCGGTATCTAAAAACCTGGAAATCAGCAGCCCAAAAGGCCACCTCCCTCCTAAGGGAAAAGGACCCCACGTGGTGATCCTAACCACCAACCGTGCCCTGAAGTTGCAGGGTTCGCTCCGTGGGCACACCGACCTCGAGTGAGGAGGCCCTCCAACTCCAACATCCAGAGAGATAACCGGGGGCAACAGGGCACCATGACGACTCGTGTGAACATCACTTGACCTGGAGTTTCTCTCATAAAACAACAAGAGTGTGTCCCAAAAGAGTAGACTACTGCTTGCAGGACTTACTGCACCCAGAGGGGAGCTAATAATCTTGGCGGGGGAACCGTATATCACACTGTCACCATAGAAAAGCCTACAGACACCGTGATGATGGTGGCCAATAAGACCGGCTGGACTCCTGTTTACTTCAAAAGGCTGTTGACTCAGTGGCCATCATGGTCCTTGATCACCACTGACCCTGGACTGTCTGGGAGTTGAGCGGGCAGGGCTCTGACACCTGGTGCTGTTTGTACGTTAATTCAGGGGCCTAATTGAAGAAAGTGCAGACTACTGGTCAGAGCATCTAGGCTGGCAGAAACGGTCAGCCTAAGGTGGCCGAACAAATGTGGGGCGGGGTGAAACCGGCCCCCACAGCGTCTCTGCACATCTCTTTCCTGGACCCTTAAAGGTCATTAGAATCTATAACACTTCCAATGCTGGTGCTCAGGTGGACGAGCAGGGAGGCAGGGGTCCTGGGGACAATCAACGTCACCGGGAGGCTGCTGGGGAGAAGCTCTGACCCTCGCCCCAGGGGATGAGGGCTCCCAACTCAGCACTCAGCAGTTACAGAAGAAGGGTCTGCACCCTCAGCACTCCAAGAATGAGGAACGGGACAAAAGGCAGAGGAGGGGTTTGTCCCCAGCAAAGCCCATTAAAAATCCCTGGGAGATAAAAATAGAATCTGGGCAATAAAGTCAAGTCTAACCTTTTTTATCCTTTGTGCTTTGTCTAATTTCACGTGCTCCTAGGGTCCCGCATGCAGAGGTTCCACACCCGGCACTTCAGACCAGATTTCCTAGTGCAGAATGGCTGGGTCGACACCTCAGCTCCTGGGGCCCAGTGCAGACTCCACGATATAGAGCCTGAGCTACAGCCAACCCGGCCCTCGAGAGCTCCGCCCCCTCCCTCCCACTGACTCTGACAGGATCTCTACACAGCAGCCCAGCCCACAGCCCACGGGGTAGTGCATGCTCTCACCTCTCCATTCTCTGATCAAAATATAAAGTTTCCTTTGCTTGTGAACCAAACTCAGTCTCGATCTGTTGGCCCCAATGACACTGGGCAGGGGGACACTTGTTGGGGTCCACTCTGGAGGATCAGTAACAGAAATTGAGACTATTGTAACCTCAATGAACAGATGTGTGAGCCAAACTGTAGTTAACATAGAACAGTGTATAAGGCTCGGGTAAAATAAGATGTTTCTAACACTTCCATTTGATATTTCCATCACTTTATTATAAGCAAGTTCAGTGAAAAGGTTTGTCTTATTTGTCAGGTCAATATTAGAGAAATGAAGTGATTTCTTTCCAAGGATGTACATCTAATAATCTTGGTTAAACCTTCAATCTTGTTTTAAATGCTTTTCCATTGAAAATGATACCTCTCTTTCAGCTCCCCCATTTCTGAGAAGTATAAAATCTTATAATTTATTATTACCAAAGGGGAAAGGTGGGAGGAGGGATAAATTAACAGTTTGGGATTAACACATACACACTGCTATGTATAAAACAGATCATCAACAAGGAACTACTGTATAGCACAGGGAACTACACTCAACATTTTGGAATAACCTATAAGGGGAAATAATCTGAAAAAGAATAGATATTTTTATTGACATCATCTATCAATGACAGTTAAAGTGTAACCTAAGGGAAGCTGGTGGTGAGTGCTTCTGACCCTGAAGACTTCAATCATCTAAAGTTTGGACTCTGCCTACTTCCCAAGGCCCTTAACGAACATATGTGTAGCCGTAGCTTAAAAACTTCCCCAGTTTGGGTTTCGGGGAGACACTGATTTTGAAAAAGTCCTGGTGTTCTCCTTACATGAATGGGACTCTTCCTACTGCTAAAACATGTCTGTCACACCCAGAGGATGGTATACCGTCTGATCGGGAAGAGTTTGGAAAAGGCATCTCATCTCCTCATCTCCTGGTGCTCGGGTTCACCCCTCCAGCGTCTTTACTAACAGTCTCCCCACTTGGAGATGTCAGCACTGTCAACATCCTGTTGCGTACAGTTTGGAATTTGTCCAGAGGATGAAGCGGAAGGATGAGGAACAATGAGAGACAAGTCCTAGGTGTTCAGACAGGCACATGTCACTCTAATTTCCAATCAGGAAGACGAATTGACCAAAGGCTAGGGTTGCCCATGGAAACAGTATAGGGCTTGAGGAAATCCCGCTGCTTTGTGGCCAGTTCCCATAAACACAAGTTGAACAATGGAACTCAGGGGCAGTAAAATTCACAAAACTGCAGAGTTGAAAATATCCATCACTGAAAAATGTCTTGAGGAAAGTCAGAGAAAAGGACTTGTAAGCAAGGGAGAATGGCAGGAAAGGAATTTGAGGAGGTAGAAAGGACTCGCCATTAAGCACAAGAAAAGGAGCTGAACATTGCCAACATTGCAGTTGGCCAAAAAGGGTGTATGCGTTTTTTTCTGTATATATTCAAGAAAAGGGCATACACTTTTTTAGCCAACCAAACAGGTGGGCACTGGAAGTCAATACTACAAAAGAGATCACTTCGCATCAGTCAGAAGAGCCATCCTCATAAAGCGTAAACAACAGAAATGCAGGACAGGGCAACGAGAAGAGGGAGCCCTGTGAGACTTATAGTGGAAATGTATATTGCCAACGGCCATTCTGGAGAAGTGTATTGTGTTTACTAAAGCATCTAAAAAATGAGCTACAGAACATAGGGCACTTGCACTCATGGGCGTATATCTTGGGAAAAACAAAAATCGAGAGGACACAGGCACCCCAATGTTTACCCCCTCTCTGTTTAAAAGATCCTCGACTAGGATATAACTTAAATGTCTCTGGAGGGAAAAAATGGATAGAGATGTGGTACTTAGGTAGAGTGGAATATTATTCAGCCTGGAAGTCAATGAAATATGGCCAGTTGTAACAACTCCGGAGGAGTTACGTATGATCATTCTAAGTGACAGAATTCAAAAAGAAAAAGACACATATCATAAGATATCACTTAAAGGTGGAATCCAAAATGGCTACACATGAAATAAATGACAAAACAAAAACATAGTCAAATATGTAGAAAACACGCATAAGGCTGCTAAACGGGAAAGGTGGGGAGGGGTGAGGCATCATCCAGGAGGTTGAAATTAGCAAAGATACCATTCCAAATACCAAACTGATAATCAACAAGGCCTACACGGTAGCTAAAAGAACTGCACTCAGCACACTCAAGTCACCGGAAGAGAATATATATGACTGGTAAGAATCTGAAAAAGAATTTATTGATGTCTCTCTGTACGTGAATCAAGTGGATGTACAGCAGCAAGAAACAGAGCTTTGAAAATCAGCTGTAACCAATATAGTAATAAATTGAAAAAAATAAACGACAGAGAGACAGAGAAAACCTCTTACAACTTTTCCTCAGGGACGGTGATGCAACATGGATTGAACACATCTAGACCCACAGCAGGATGAGACATAAGGCTGGAAACTGTTTGCGCTAAGAGAAATGTGAGGTTGGGTGAGGAAATGCACACCCTTTAAAGTAATACTACCTGGTACCCATTCAATGGGTCCCAAATCTGCAGGTTCAAGGGATCTTCCTATAGCTAAAACATGCATGGAAAACCCAGAGGACTGTACACCATGTGATCGGGAGATGTGTCTAAAATGCACCTCATTTATCCTCTCCTGGTGCTCCTGTTCACCATTCCAGCCACGCTACTTAGAATCTCCCCACTTGGAGAATCAGCACATTTCAACTTCTGTTTCACACATTTTGCAAATTGTGAGGAGGATGAACGGGAAGAGGGGGAACCAATGAGAGAATAGTTGTAGGGGTTTGGACGGGCACATATCACTCTAATTTCCCATTAAGAATAAGAATTAAAGAAAGGCTCAGCCTGCCTCGCCGGAGCCAAAATAGGGCCTGAAGCAATCCTGCGGGTTTGAGGCCAGCTCACAAAAGAACAACTTAAAAAATGGAGCTCAGGGTCACTGCAATTCACAAACCTGCAGAGTTATAAATGAAAACTAACGTCCAAAAATATGTTGAGGTAAGGCAAAGAAGAGGATCTGAATGCAAGACAGAATTGCAAGAAACAGATTTCAAGAGATAGATTGGACTCGTCTTTAACGCACATGAAAAGCGGCAGAATTTCGACAATGATGCAGTTGGCCCAAAAGGGCGTATGCGTTTTTTCCTGATTATATCCAGGAAAAAACGCATACGCACTTTATGGGCAACGAAGCAAGCAAGCAATGCAAATGTGCACAACAAAGAAGTCTCACTTCCCACCGGTCAAAAGGGCCATCCTAAAAAATTGTAAAAACCAGAAATGCAGGACAGGCCATGGAGAACAGGGAGCCTTTATACGCTGATGGGCAGTGTGTGAACTGCCAAGAGCCACTCTGGAGAAGTGTATGGTGGTTCCTAAATCATCTAAAAAACAGAGCTACAGAGCATAGGACACTTCCAATCATGGGAGTATATCTAGGGAAGTCTAAAAATCAACAAGACACAAGCACACCACAGTTTAGGGCTACTCTGTTTACAAGAACCTCAACTTCAGTACACCTTAAATATCCCAGGAAAGAGAACAATGGAAAAGAAGATGTGGTACTTATGTATAATGGAATATCTCTTCACCATGAAATCAATGTAATAAGGCTAGTAGAAGGATAAAGAGTGGATTTAGGTCCGATAATACTACTTGAAATAAGTCAAACAGAAAAAGAAACCTATCATAAGATATCACTTATAGAGGGAGGGTAAATATGGCTGCACAAGAAATGAATTACACAACAGAACAGTGTCTCACATTTAGAAAACACACTTATGTCAGCTTAAGGGGAAAGGAGAGGTGGGGTGCTGCATAAAACCAGAGATTGAAATGAGCACAGATAAAGTTCCTTAAGCCAAATATGGAACAGACAAGAGCTACTCCTTGCTCAACGAAATGGACTCAACACCGCATATTAAACACCTAAGAATGTACCTGACG
The DNA here is from genome assembly GCF_951394435.1 of Stenella coeruleoalba. Lineage (NCBI taxonomy): Eukaryota > Metazoa > Chordata > Mammalia > Artiodactyla > Delphinidae > Stenella > Stenella coeruleoalba. The sequence goes on from NW_027646196.1 coordinate 3,070,192, forward strand.
AGTAAGTATCTTAAAACCTATGGATTGCTATGTCTCTGAAAGAGAATCAAACATGTGTACAGGGGCATAAACACAGCAGTGATAGGATTGGAGAGGTTCGGTGAGCAAATGAAGACCCTTTGAAGTCATATTGCATGGTACCCATTCCACGAGTTTCAACTACCCAGTTTTATGGTATTCTTCCTTCAGCTAAAACATGCATGTGGAACCTAGAGTATGATCAACCATGTGATCGGGAGACGTGTTCAAATATGTCTCAGTTTTCGTACCCTGGTACTCGGGTGCAACATTCCAGGCGCTTTGCTAACACTTTCCCGACTTGGAGAGTCAGTCCCTTTAACCTCCTGTTTGGCCCAGTTTGCAATTTCTGCGGAAGGTGAACAGGAATAGGGAGAACCAATGAGAGACTAGCTGGAGGTGTCTGGACGGGCAAATTTAACTCTCATTTCCCACCAGGAAGAGGAAATAACCAAAGGCTCAGCATGCCGTGCCGGAACCAGATTAGGGCCTGAAGTAATCCTGCGGTGTTGCGGCCAGGTCACAAGAAAGCGAGTTGAAGAAAGGAGCTCAGGGGCACTGTAATTCACAAACCTGCAGAGTTATAAATGACATCTATCATCCAAAAATATACTGAAGTAAGGCTGCCAAGAGGACTTGAAAGCGGGGCAGAATTGCAGGAAACCGATTTCAGGAGGTAGTCTGGAATTGCATTGAAAGCATAGGAAAAGAGGCAGAACATCCACAATGATGCACTTGGCCAAAAAGGGCGTATGCGTTTTTTCCTGAATATATTCAGGAAAAAACGCATACGCCCTTTTTGGCCAACCAAGCAAGCTTGCAAAGGAAATCTGCACTACAATGAAGTCTCACTTCCCCCCGGTCAAAAGGGCCATGTGAAAAAAGTGTAAAATCCAGAAAGGCAGGACAGGCCATGGAGAACTGGGAGCCTTGTTATGTTGATGGGCGGGATGGAAATTGCCAACAGACACTTGGGAGAAGTGTATGGTGTTTCCGGAAACATCTAAAAAACAAAGCAACAGAGCCTAGGGCACTTCCAATTATGGTCCTATAGCTTAGGGAAATTAAAATCAAAAAGACACAGCCACCCCAAAGTTTGGGACGCCTCTGTTTACAAGAACCTCGTTTACCGTACAAGTTCAATATCACAGAAAGTGAAAAATGGATAAAGAAGTTGTGGTACTCACGTACAATGCAGTATCACTCAGCAATGAAATCTATGTCATCAGGCCCTTAGCAGCACAATGAGTGGATTCAGGTATGATGATTCTAACTGAAATAAGTCACACAGAAAAAGAAACATCATAAGATATCAGTAATACACGGAATGTAAACTTGGCTACACAGGAACTGAATTACAGAACAGAACAGGGTCTCAAATTTAGAAAACCAACTTATGCTTGCTTAAGGGTAAAGGTGAGTTGGGGTGCTGCATAGAACCAGAGATCGAAATGAGCACAGATAAAGTTCCTTAAGCCAAATATGGAATAGACAAGAGCTACTCCTTGCTCAACGAAATGGACTCAACACCGCATACTAAACGTCTAAGAATGTACCTGACTAGTAAGTATCTTAAAACCTATGGATTGCTATGTCTCCGAAAGAGAATCAAGCATGTGTACAGGGGCATAAACGCAGCAGTGATAGGATTGGAGAGGTTCGGTGAGCAAATGAAGACCCTTTGAAGTCATATTGCATGGTACCCATTCCACGGGTTTCAACTAACCAGGTTTAAGGTATTCTTCCTTCAGCTAAAACATGCATGTGGAACCTAAAGTATGATCAACCGTGTGATCGGGAGACGTGTTCAAATATGTCTCAGTGTTCGTACCCTGGTACTCGGGTGCAACATTCCAGAGGCTTTACTAACACTCTCCCGACTTGGAGAGTCAGTCCCTTTAACCTCCTGTTTGGCCCAGTTTGCAATTTCTGCGGAAGGTGAACAGGAATAGGGAGAACCAATGAGAGACTAGCTGGAGGTGTCTGGTCGGGCAAATTTAACTCTCATTTCCCACCAGGAAGAGGAAATAACCAAAGGCTCAGCGTGCCGTGCCGGAACCAGATTAGGGCCTGAAGCCATCCTGCGGTGTTGCGGCCAGGTCACAAGAAAGCGAGTTGAAGAAAGGAGCTCAGGGGCACTGTAATTCACAAACCTGCAGAGTTATAAATGACAGCTATCGTCCAAAAATATACTGAAGTAAGGCTGCCAAGAGGACTTGAAAGCGGGGCAGAATTGCAGGAAACCGATTTCAGGAGGTAGACTGGAATTGCACTGAAAGCATAGGAAAAGAGGCAGAACGTCCACAATGATGCACTTGGCCAAAAAGGGCGTATGCGTTTTTTCCTGAATATATTCAGGAAAAAACGCATACGCCCTTTTTGGCCAACCAAGCAAGCTTGCAAAGGAAATCTGCACTACAATGAAGTCTCACTTCCCCCTGGTCAAAAGGGCCATCTGAAAAAAGTGAAAAATCCAGAAAGGCAGGACAGGCCATGGAGAACTGGGAGCCTTGTTATGCGGATGGGCAGGATGGAAATTGCCAACAGACACTTGGGAGAAGTGTATGGTGTTTCCTGAAACATCTAAAAAACAAAGCAACAGAGCCTAGGGCACTTCCACTTATGGTCCTATAGCTTAGGGAAATTAAAATCAAAAAGACACAGCCACCCCAAAATTTGGGACGCCTCTTTTTACAGAAATCTCTTCTACGGCACAAGTTAAATATCCCAGAGAGCAAATAATGGATAAAGAAGTTGCGGTACTTATGTACAACAGAATACCACTCAGCAGTGAAATCTATGTCACCAGGCCCGTACCAGCATAATGAGTGGATTGAGGCACGATGATTCTAAGTGAAATAAGTCACACAGAAAAAGAAACATCATAAGGTATCACTAATACACGGAATGTGAACTTGGCTACACATGAACTGAATTACAAAACAGAACGGGGTCTCAAGTTTAGAAAACCAACTTATGCCTGCTTAAGGGGGAAGGTGAGTTGGGGTGCTGCATAAAACCAGAGTTTGAAATTAGCACAGATACCGTTCCATAAGCCAAATATGTAATAGACAAGACCTACCCCTTGCTCAACGAAATGGATTCAACAATGAGGTATCACCTCACACCTGGTAGAATAGGCATCATAGAAATTCTACAAACAAAAAATGCTTGAAAGGGTGTGGAGAAAAGGAACCCTCTTCCACTATTGTTGGGAATATAAATTGATACAGTCATTATGGAGAACAATATGGAATATCTTAAGAAACTAACAATAGAATTACCATATGATACAGCAATGCCAGTACTGGACATATACCCAGACAAAACCATAAATCAAAAAGAGTCATTCACCGCAATGTTCATTGCATCACTATTTACAATATCGAGGTAATGGAAGCAACCTAAATGCCCACAGACAGACGAATGCATAAAGCTGTGGTACATATATAAAATGGAATATTACTAAGCCATGAAAAGGAATGAAATTGGGTCATTTGTAGAGACGTCGATGGATCTAGAGACTGTCATACAGAGTGAAGTAAGTCAGAAAGAGAAAAACAAATCTTGTATATTCATGCATATATGTGGAACCTAGAAAAACTGTACAGATTAACCATTTTGCAAGGCATAAATAGAGCAACAGATGTAGAGAACAAACGTATGGACAACAAGGGGGGAAAGCTGTTGGGGGGGTGGTGGTGGGAGGAGTTGAGAGACTGGGATTGGCATGTATACATTTATATGTATAAAATAGATAACCAATAAGAACCTGCTGTATAAAAATATAAAATAAAATTCAAAATTAAAAAGAAATAAAATTTAAAAAATAAAACAGAAAAAACAATTATTCCCTGCACATACATGTATTTATATGAATAAATTATTTCCATGCTTATATCTGTAAATACAAAAAAGAGGAATAAAATCTACCTTGAACCAAAAACGAAAAAGAGAAAAAAAACACAGAACCCACCAGTTACACAGAGGAAAACCGTATCAGGGCACTTGCTCCAGTTGTAAACAATTCTGAAGTTGGTCAGTGGTGGGGAATCGTCTCCCATTCAGCCAGCAGCCCCCACGCAACAAGCGTCCTCATTGCAAAGCTGGGGCACCGTGCCGAGGCATCTGTGAGTAAACGTGAGCTGAGCCCCAGGCCAGTTGCTGCTGAACTATTCCCACCCGTCCCAGGTAAAACACCTGAATATATACAAGGACTTGAAAGCCTAGAGGAAGGGCCATAGAGCCACACGAGTGACAGCATGCCGGCCGACTTGCTGCCTGCAGGCCAGCCAGGATGGTCCTGGCCCTGGGTGCTCTTCTGGAAGATTTCCATTTCCCTGCCTGAGATACCCGTCCTGTCCCTGCCCCCACTGCTTTTTTCCTTCCTCACCTCTGCCCAGGGAGAAATTCCAGCAGCAGGTATGGGTGACACATCCTCTTCTTTAGCAGGTGGCAGCCTGGCAACTGCTGCAGAAAGTCCAGCAGAGCCCCACTCACACTGGGCCACCCACAAAGCCGTGGCCTCTCACTCCCTCCCACCAGCCCAGCCCCGAGACTGCTGACAGGGCAGAGAAAATGGCGTCAGGCACGGCTGCAGGGGCTCTTGCTGCCTGGAGTGGTATTTATATTGATCTCAACCCAGGCACACCTGGGGAGGGCTGGCCGGCACGGTAAGGCTGCCCAGGTCAGCCAATCATCACCCCTCAGGGGCTCACAGTTGCAGAAATTGGAACTTGCTGAACCGGCCAGGTCCAAGGAACAGGTGTGGGCTCCTGAGAGTCAGGATAGACAAGGGGCTGCAGCTTTGGCTTGTTTTCTAATCATTTTATCTGGCCCATGAGTGGGAGACAACTTCAAGAAAACCCTCTCCTAATGAGAGGAACCCAGGAGTCAGGGAGAGGAGGGGTGGGTGGTGGTTGGAGACAGAGGCCTGGTGCCCCGAGTGCAGTGGAAGTCTCTGGAAGACCAGGTGGAGGGAGGCCTCACGGAGTGATGCCCAGGGTCACAGACCTGTCGCAGCTGCTGTTTGTTAGTTCAAGTCCTGCTCTGAGGTGCTCTGTGTCAGCTCTGAGCGACAGGTGAGCTGGGGGTGCTCTGCAATGAGGGCTATGTGCACGGTTCCTGTGTGCCCAGCCCTGCCACGGTACCTGCAAGGGTAGCTCTGTATCCTGGGAGGGGCCTGACCACGAGAGCCCCGTGGGCTGGGGTGGGGTACCTGCCCAGGTGAGCTCCATATTCTGGGATTGGTCTGACCACGAGAGCCCCATGGGCTGCTGGGGACCTGGTAAAGGATGTCAGGGCAGTCAGTGAAGCCACCGAGGATATACCTCCAGTTGCTCCTAATTCCTACACCCTGCTGGTCATTCTACCAACCACCAGGACATGGTATTCTGTATTAGTCTTCAATGATGCCTTCTTTTGTATTCCATTAGTCCCAGAGTCACAAGAAATTTTGGCTTGTGAGTGGCAGGACTCAACATACAACTAAAACAATACTTCCGGGCCGTTCGGCCCCAAGGGTGCAAAAATTCCCACACCATCTTTGGGGAAAGCTTAGCTAAAGACCTAAAAGTTCTACCTCTGGAAAAGGAAACCCTCCTTCAATATGCAGACGACATTCTGATCGCCAGCCCTACTAAGGAGGCCTCTGAACTACCAAGCCAATAAAGGATAGAAGTTGTCCAAGAAAAAGCTCAAATATCACAGACTGCAGTGACCTGCCTGGGCTTCATTCTCACAGAAGGTCAGAGAAGCCCATCCCAGGAAAGGGAAGAAACCATTTTCAGCCTTACCCCTTTCTAAAACTAGAAGACAGCTTAAGGGTTCCTGGGGAGGCCAGGGTTTGCTGCTTCTGGATCCCTAACTACAGTCTACTAGCTGGGCCTCTATATGAAACACTGAAAGGAAAAGATGATGATCCTTTTGAATAGAATCCAGAAGTGGCCTTTCAAGAATGGAAAGAGCAGTCAATTCAGACCCTTGCCCTGGAACTCCCTAATTTAGCTAAACCCTTTGACCTTTACATTCCCGGTGAAAGGTGAATCGCCATTGGAGAATTAGTGCAAAAACTGGGACCACTTGAAATGGAACAATGCAAGAATGCCATCCAGGTAGGATAAACTACGGTCACCAAGGGGCTTGGCCCACTGCCACATCTGGCCAATATACTGGCGGTATCTAAAAACCTGGAAATCAGCAGCCCAAAAGGCCACCTCCCTCCTAAGGGAAAAGGACCCCACGTGGTGATCCTAACCACCAACCATGCCCTGAAGTTGCAGGGTTCGCTCCGTGGGCACACCGACCTCGAGTGAGGAGGCCCTCCAACTCCAACATCCAGAGAGATAACCGGGGGCAACAGGGCACCATGACGACTCGTGTGAACATCACTTGACCTGGAGTTTCTCTCATAAAACAACAAGAGTGTGTCCCAAAAGAGTAGACTACTGCTTGCAGGACTTACTGCACCCAGAGGGGAGCTAATAATCTTGGCGGGGGAACCGTATATCACACTGTCACCATAGAAAAGCCTACAGACACCGTGATGATGGTGGCCAATAAGACCGGCTGGACTCCTGTTTACTTCAAAAGGCTGTTGACTCAGTGGCCATCATGGTCCTTGATCACCACTGACCCTGGACTGTCTGGGAGTTGAGCGGGCAGGGCTCTGACACCTGGTGCTGTTTGTACGTTAATTCAGGGGCCTAATTGAAGAAAGTGCAGACTACTGGTCAGAGCATCTAGGCTGGCAGAAACGGTCAGCCTAAGGTGGCCGAACAAATGTGGGGCGGGGTGAAACCGGCCCCCACAGCGTCTCTGCACATCTCTTTCCTGGACCCTTAAAGGTCATTAGAATCTATAACACTTCCAATGCTGGTGCTCAGGTGGACGAGCAGGGAGGCAGGGGTCCTGGGGACAATCAACGTCACCGGGAGGCTGCTGGGGAGAAGCTCTGACCCTCGCCCCAGGGTATGAGGGCTCCCAACTCAGCACTCAGCAGTTACAGAAGAAGGGTCTGAACCCTCAGCACTCCAAGAATGAGGAACGGGACAAAAGGCAGAGGAGGGGTTTGTCCCCAGCAAAGCCCATTAAAAATCCCTGGGAGATAAAAATAGAATCTGGGCAATAAAGTCAAGTCTAACCTTTTTTATCCTTTGTGCTTTGTCTAATTTCACGTGCTCCTAGGGTCCCGCATGCAGAGGTTCCACACCCGGCACTTCAGACCAGATTTCCTAGTGCAGAATGGCTGGGTCGACACCTCAGCTCCTGGGGCCCAGTGCAGACTCCACGATATAGAGCCTGAGCTACAGCCAACCCGGCCCTCAAGAGCTCCGCCCCCTCCCTCCCACTGACTCTGACAGGATCTCTACACAGCAGCCCAGCCCACAGCCCACGGGGTAGTGCATGCTCTCACCTCTCCATTCTCTGATCAAAATATAAAGTTTCCTTTGCTTGTGAACCAAACTCAGTCTCGATCTGTTGGCCCCAATGACACTGGGCAGGGGGACACTTGTTGGGGTCCACTCTGGAGGATCAGTAACAGAAATTGAGACTATTGTAACCTCAATGAACAGATGTGTGAGCCAAACTGTAGTTAACATAGAACAGTGTATAAGGCTCGGGTAAAATAAGATGTTTCTAACACTTCCATTTGATATTTCCATCACTTTATTATAAGCAAGTTCAGTGAAAAGGTTTGTCTTATTTGTCAGGTCAATATTAGAGAAATGAAGTGATTTCTTTCCAAGGATGTACATCTAATAATCTTGGTTAAACCTTCAATCTTGTTTTAAATGCTTTTCCATTGAAAATGATACCTCTCTTTCAGCTCCCCCATTTCTGAGAAGTATAAAATCTTATAATTTATTATTACCAAAGGGGAAAGGTGGGAGGAGGGATAAATTAACAGTTTGGGATTAACACATACACACTGCTATGTATAAAACAGATCATCAACAAGGAACTACTGTATAGCACAGGGAACTACACTCAACATTTTGGAATAACCTATAAGGGGAAATAATCTGAAAAAGAATAGATATTTTTATTGACATCATCTATCAATGACAGTTAAAGTGTAACCTAAGGGAAGCTGGTGGTGAGTGCTTCTGACCCTGAAGACTTCAATCATCTAAAGTTTGGACTCTGCCTACTTCCCAAGGCCCTTAACGAACATATGTGTAGCCGTAGCTTAAAAACTTCCCCAGTTTGGGTTTCGGGGAGACACTGATTTTGAAAAAGTCCTGGTGTTCTCCTTACATGAATGGGACTCTTCCTACTGCTAAAACATGTCTGTCACACCCAGAGGATGGTATACCGTCTGATCGGGAAGAGTTTGGAAAAGGCATCTCATCTCCTCATCTCCTGGTGCTCGGGTTCACCCCTCCAGCGTCTTTACTAACAGTCTCCCCACTTGGAGATGTCAGCACTGTCAACATCCTGTTGCGTACAGTTTGGAATTTGTCCAGAGGATGAAGCGGAAGGATGAGGAACAATGAGAGACAAGTCCTAGGTGTTCAGACAGGCACATGTCACTCTAATTTCCAATCAGGAAGACGAATTGACCAAAGGCTAGGGTTGCCCATGGAAACAGTATAGGGCTTGAGGAAATCCCGCTGCTTTGTGGCCAGTTCCCATAAACACAAGTTGAACAATGGAACTCAGGGGCAGTAAAATTCACAAAACTGCAGAGTTGAAAATATCCATCACTGAAAAATGTCTTGAGGAAAGTCAGAGAAAAGGACTTGTAAGCAAGGGAGAATGGCAGGAAAGGAATTTGAGGAGGTAGAAAGGACTCGCCATTAAGCACAAGAAAAGGAGCTGAACATTGCCAACATTGCAGTTGGCCAAAAAGGGTGTATGCGTTTTTTTCTGTATATATTCAAGAAAAGGGCATACACTTTTTTAGCCAACCAAACAGGTGGGCACTGGAAGTCAATACTACAAAAGAGATCACTTCGCATCAGTCAGAAGAGCCATCCTCATAAAGCGTAAACAACAGAAATGCAGGACAGGGCAACGAGAAGAGGGAGCCCTGTGAGACTTATAGTGGAAATGTATATTGCCAACGGCCATTCTGGAGAAGTGTATTGTGTTTACTAAAGCATCTAAAAAATGAGCTACAGAACATAGGGCACTTGCACTCATGGGCGTATATCTTGGGAAAAACAAAAATCGAGAGGACACAGGCACCCCAATGTTTACCCCCTCTCTGTTTAAAAGATCCTCGACTAGGATATAACTTAAATGTCTCTGGAGGGAAAAAATGGATAGAGATGTGGTACTTAGGTAGAGTGGAATATTATTCAGCCTGGAAGTCAATGAAATATGGCCAGTTGTAACAACTCCGGAGGAGTTACGTATGATCATTCTAAGTGACAGAATTCAAAAAGAAAAAGACACATATCATAAGATATCACTTAAAGGTGGAATCCAAAATGGCTACACATGAAATAAATGACAAAACAAAAACATAGTCAAATATGTAGAAAACACGCATAAGGCTGCTAAACGGGAAAGGTGGGGAGGGGTGAGGCATCATCCAGGAGGTTGAAATTAGCAAAGATACCATTCCAAATACCAAACTGATAATCAACAAGGCCTACACGGTAGCTAAAAGAACTGCACTCAGCACACTCAAGTCACCGGAAGAGAATATATATGACTGGTAAGAATCTGAAAAAGAATTTATTGATGTCTCTCTGTACGTGAATCAAGTGGATGTACAGCAGCAAGAAACAGAGCTTTGAAAATCAGCTGTAACCAATATAGTAATAAATTGAAAAAAATAAACGACAGAGAGACAGAGAAAACCTCTTACAACTTTTCCTCAGGGACGGTGATGCAACATGGATTGAACACATCTAGACCCACAGCAGGATGAGACATAAGGCTGGAAACTGTTTGCGCTAAGAGAAATGTGAGGTTGGGTGAGGAAATGCACACCCTTTAAAGTAATACTACCTGGTACCCATTCAATGGGTCCCAAATCTGCAGGTTCAAGGGATCTTCCTATAGCTAAAACATGCATGGAAAACCCAGAGGACTGTACACCATGTGATCGGGAGATGTGTCTAAAATGCACCTCATTTATCCTCTCCTGGTGCTCCTGTTCACCATTCCAGCCACGCTACTTAGAATCTCCCCACTTGGAGAATCAGCACATTTCAACTTCTGTTTCACACATTTTGCAAATTGTGAGGAGGATGAACGGGAAGAGGGGGAACCAATGAGAGAATAGTTGTAGGGGTTTGGACGGGCACATATCACTCTAATTTCCCATTAAGAATAAGAATTAAAGAAAGGCTCAGCCTGCCTCGCCGGAGCCAAAATAGGGCCTGAAGCAATCCTGCGGGTTTGAGGCCAGCTCACAAAAGAACAACTTAAAAAATGGAGCTCAGGGTCACTGCAATTCACAAACCTGCAGAGTTATAAATGAAAACTAACGTCCAAAAATATGTTGAGGTAAGGCAAAGAAGAGGATCTGAATGCAAGACAGAATTGCAAGAAACAGATTTCAAGAGATAGATTGGACTCGTCTTTAACGCACATGAAAAGCGGCAGAATTTCGACAATGATGCAGTTGGCCCAAAAGGGCGTATGCGTTTTTTCCTGATTATATCCAGGAAAAAACGCATACGCACTTTATGGGCAACGAAGCAAGCAAGCAATGCAAATGTGCACAACAAAGAAGTCTCACTTCCCACCGGTCAAAAGGGCCATCCTAAAAAATTGTAAAAACCAGAAATGCAGGACAGGCCATGGAGAACAGGGAGCCTTTATACGCTGATGGGCAGTGTGTGAACTGCCAAGAGCCACTCTGGAGAAGTGTATGGTGGTTCCTAAATCATCTAAAAAACAGAGCTACAGAGCATAGGACACTTCCAATCATGGGAGTATATCTAGGGAAGTCTAAAAATCAACAAGACACAAGCACACCACAGTTTAGGGCTACTCTGTTTACAAGAACCTCAACTTCAGTACACCTTAAATATCCCAGGAAAGAGAACAATGGAAAAGAAGATGTGGTACTTATGTATAATGGAATATCTCTTCACCATGAAATCAATGTAATAAGGCTAGTAGAAGGATAAAGAGTGGATTTAGGTCCGATAATACTACTTGAAATAAGTCAAACAGAAAAAGAAACCTATCATAAGATATCACTTATAGAGGGAGGGTAAATATGGCTGCACAAGAAATGAATTACACAACAGAACAGTGTCTCACATTTAGAAAACACACTTATGTCAGCTTAAGGGGAAAGGAGAGGTGGGGTGCTGCATAAAACCAGAGATTGAAATGAGCACAGATAAAGTTCCTTAAGCCAAATATGGAACAGACAAGAGCTACTCCTTGCTCAACGAAATGGACTCAACACCGCATATTAAACGCCTAAGAATGTACCTGACGAGTAAGTATCTTAAAACCTATGGATTGCTATGTCTCTGAAAGAGAATCAAGCATGTGTACAGGGGCATAAACGCAGCAGTGATAGGATTGGAGAGGTTCGGTGAGCAAATGAAGATCCTTTGAAGTCATATTGCATGGTACCCATTACACGGGTCTCAACTCTCCAGGTTTAAGGTATTCTTCCTTCAGCTAAAACATGCATGTGGAACCCAGAGTATGATCAACCGTGTGAATGTGAAACGTGTTCAAATATGGCTCAGTTTTCCTCCCCTGGTACTCGGGTGCAACATTCCAGACGCTTTACTAACACTCTCCCGACTTGGAGAGTCAGTCCCTTTAACCTCCTGTTTGGCCCAGTTTGCAATTTCTGCGGAAGATGAACAGGAATAGCGAGAACCAATGAGAGACTAGCTGGAGGTGTCTGGACGGGCATATTTAACTCTCATTTCCTACCAGGATGAGGAATTAACCAAAGGATCAGCGTGCCGTGCCGGAACCACATTAGGGCCTGAAGCCATCCTGCGGTGTTGCGGCCAGGTCACAAGAAAGCGAGTTGAAGAAAGGAGCTCAGGGGCACTGTAATGCACAAACCTGCAGAGTTATAAATGACAGCTATCGTCCAAAAATATACTGAAGTAAGGCTGCCAAGAGGACTTGAAAGCGGGGCAGAATTGCAGGAAACCGATTTCAGGAGGTAGACTGGAATTGCATTGAAAGCATAGGAAAAGAGGCAGAACGTCACAATGATGCACTTGGGCAAAAAGGGCGTATGCGTTTTTTCCTGAATATATTCAGGAAAAAACGCATACGCCCTTTTTGGCCAACCAAGCAAGCTTGCAAAGGAAATCTGCACTACAATGAAGTCTCACTTTCCCCCGGTCAAAAGGGCCATCTGAAAAAAGTGTAAAATCCAGAAAGGCAGGACAGGCCATGGAGAACTGGGAGCCTTGTTATGCTGATGGGCGGGATGTAAATTGCCAACAGACACTCGGGAGAAGTGTATGGTGTTTCCTGAAACATCTAAAAAACAAAGCAACAGAGCCTAGGGCACTTCCACTTATGGTCCTATAGCTTAGGGAAATTAAAATCAAAAAGACACAGCCACCCCAAAGTTTGGAACGGCTCTGTTTACAAGAACCTCGTTTACAGTACAAGTTCAGTATCACAGAAAGTGAAAAATGGATAAAGAAGTTGTGGTATTTACATACAAAGCAATATCACTCAGCAATGAAAGCTATGTCATCAGGCCCTTAGCAGCACAATGAGTGGATTCAGGTATGATGATTCTAACTGAAATAAGTCACACAGAAAAAGAAACATCATAAGATGTCAGTAATACACGGAATGTAAACTTGGCTACACAGGAACTGAATTCCAAAACAGAACAGGGTCTCAAATTTAGAAAACCAACTTATGCTTGCTTAAGGGGAAAGGTGAGTTGGGGTGTTGCATAAAACCAGAGATTGAAATGAGCACAGATAAAGTTCCCTAAGCCAAATATGGAATAGACAAGAGCTACTCCTTGCTCAACGAAAAGGACTCAACACCCCATATTAAACGCCTAAGAATGTACCTCACTAGTAAGTATCTTAAAAACTATGGATTGCTATGTCTCTGAAAGAGAATCAAGCATGTGTACAGGGGCATAAACGCAGCAGTGATAGGATTGGAGAGGTTCGGTGAGCAAATGAAGATCCTTTGAAGTCATATTGCATGGTACCCATTACACGGGTCTCAACTCTCCAGGTTTAAGGTATTCTTCCTTCAGCTAAAACATGCATGTGGAACCTAGAGTATGATCAACCATGTGATCGGGTGACGTGTTCAAATATGTCTCAGTTTTCGTACCCTGGTAATCGGTTGCAACATTCCAGATGCTTTACTAACATTCTCCCGACTTGGAGAGACAGTCCATTTAAACTCCTGTTTGGCCCAGTTTGCAATTTCTGCGGAAGATGAACAGGAATAGCGAGAACCAATGAGAGACTAGCTGGAGGTGTCTGGATGGGCAAATTTAACTCTCATTTCCCACGAGGAAGAAGAATTAACCAAAGGCTCAGCATGCCGTGCCGGAACCAGATTAGGGCCTGAAGCCATCCTGCGGTGTTGCGGCCAGCTCACAAGAAAGCGAGTTGAAGAAAGGAGCTCAGGGGCACTGTAATTCACAAACCTGCAGAGTTATAAATGACAGCTATCGTCCAAAAATAGACTGAAGTAAGGCTGCCAAGAGGACTTGAAAGCGGGGCAGAATTGCAGGAAACCGATTTCAGGAGGTAGACTGGAATTGCATTGAAAGCATAGGAAAAGAGGCAGAACGTCCACAATGATGCACTTGGCCAAAAAGGGTGTATGCGTTTTTTCCTGAATATATTCAGGAAAAAACGCATACGCCCTTTTTGGCCAACCAAGCAAACTTGCAAAGGAAATCTGCACTACAATGAAGTCTCACTTTCCCCCGGTCAAAAGGGCCATCTGAAAAAAGTGTAAAATCCAGAAAGGCAGGACAGGCCATGGAGAACTGGGAGCCTTGTTATGCTGATGGGCGGGATGTAAATTGCCAACAGACACTCGGGAGAAGTGTATGGTGTTTCCTGAAACATCTAAAAAACAAAGCAACAGAGCCTAGGGCACTTCCACTTATGGTCCTATAGCTTAGGGAAATTAAAATCAAAAAGACACAGCCACCCCAAAGTTTGGAAGGCTCTGTTTACAAGAACCTCGTTTACCATACAAGTTCAACATCGCAGAAAGTGAAAAATGGATAAAGAAGTTGTGGTATTTACTTACAAAGCAATATCACTCAGCAATGAAATCTATGTCATCAGGCCCTTAGCAGCACAATGAGTGGATTCAGGTATGATGATTCTAACTGAAATAAGTCACACAGAAAAAGAAACATCATAAGATATCAGTAATACACGGAATGTAAACTTGGCTACACAGGAATTGAATTACAGAACAGAACAGGGTCTCAAATTTAGAAAACCAACTTATGCTTGCTTAAGGGGAAAGGTGAGTTGGGGTGCTGCATAAAACCAGAGATTGAAATGAGCACAGATAAAGTTCCTTAAGCCAAATATGGAATAGACAAGAGCTACTCCTTGCTCAACGAAATGGACTCAAAACCGCATATTAAACACCTAAGAATGTACCTGACTAGTAAGTATCTTAAAACCTATGGATTGCTATGTCTCTGAAAGAGAATCAAGAATGTGTACAGGGGCATAAACGCAGCAGTGATAGGATTGGAGAGGTTCGGTGAGCAAATGAAGACCCTTTGAAGTCATATTGCATGGTACCCATTCCACGGGTTTCAACTACCCAGTTTTAAGATATTCTTCCTTCAGCTAAAACATGCATGTGGAACCTAGAGTATGATCAACCATGTGATCGGGAGACGTGTTCAAATATGTCTCAGTTTTCGTACCCTGGTACTCGAGTGCAACATTCCAGACGCTTTACTAACACTCTCCCGACTTGGAGAGTCAGTCCCTTTAACCTCCTGTTTGGCCCAGTTTGTAATTTCTGCGGAAGATGAACAGGAATAGGGAGAACCAATGAGAGACTAGCTGGAGGTATCTGGACGGGCAAATTTAACTCTCATTTCCCACCAGGAAGAAGAAATAACCAAAGGCTCAGCATGCCGTGCCGGAACCAGATTAGGGCCTGAAGCCATCCTGCGGTGTTGCGGCCAGGTCACAAGAAAGCGAGTTGAAGAAAGGAGCTCAGGGGCACTGTAATTCACAAACCTGCAGAGTTATAAATGACAGCTATCGTCCAAAAATATACTGAAGTAAGGCTGCCAAGAGGACTTGAAAGCGGGGCAGAATTACAGGAAAACGATTTCAGGAGGTAGACTGGAATTGCATTGAAAGCATAGGAAAAGAGGCAGAACGTCCACAATAATGCACTTGGCCAAAAAGGGCGTATGTGTTTTTTCCTGAATATATTCAGGAAAAAACGCATACGCCCTTTTTGGCCAACCAAGCAAACTTGCAAAGGAAATCTGCACTACAATGAAGTCTCACTTCCCCCCGGTCAAAAGGGCCATCTGAAAAAAGTGTAAAATCCAGAAAGGCAGGACAGGCCATGGAGAACTGGGAGCCTTGTTATGCTGATGGGCGGGATGTAATTTGCCAACAGACACTCAGGAGAAGTGTATGGTGTTTCCTGAAACATCTAAAAAACAAAGCAACAGAGCCTAGGGCACTTCCACTTATGGTCCTATAGCTTAGGGAAATTAAAATGAAAAAGACATAGCCACCCCAAAGTTTGGGACGCCTCTGTTTACAAGAACCTCGTTTACAGTACAAGTTCAATATCACAGAAAGTGAAAAATGGATAAAGAACTTGTGGTACTTACGTACAATGCAGTATCACTCAGCAATGAAATCTATGTCATCAGGCCCATAGCAGCATAATGAGTGGATTTAGGTACGATGATTCTAACTGAAATAAGTCACACAGAAAAAGAAACATCATAAGATATCACTAATACACGGAATGTAAACTTGGCTACACAGGAACTGAATTCCAAAACAGAACAGGGTCTCAAATTTAGAAAACCAACTTATTCTTGCTTAAGGGGAAAGGTGAGTTGGGGTGCTGCATAAAACCAGAGATTGAAATGAGCACAGATAAAGTTCCTTAAGCCAAATATGGAATAGAAAAGAGCTACTCCTTGCTCAGCGAAATGGACTCAACACCCCATATTAAACGCTTAAGAATGTACCTGACTAGTAAGTATCTTAAAACCTATGGATTGCTATGTCTCCGAAAGAGAATCAAGCATGTGTACAGGGGCATAAACGCAGCAGTGATAGGATTGGAGAGGTTCGATGAGCAAATGAAGACCCTTTGAAGTCATATTGCATGGTACCCATTCCACGGGTTTCAACTACCCAGGTTTAAGGTATTCTTCCTTCAGCTAAAACATGCATGTGGAACCTAGAGTATGATCAACCATGTGATCGGGAGATGTGTTCAAATATGTCTCAGTGTTCCTCTCCTGGTACTCGGGTGCAACATTCCAGACGCTTTACTAACACTCTTCCCACTTGGAGAGTCAGCGCCTTTAACCTCCTGTTTGGCCCAGTTTGCAATTTCTGCGGAAGATGAACAGGAATAGGGAGAACCAATGAGAGACTAGCTGGAGGTGTCTGGACGGGCAAATTTAACTCTCATTTCCCACCAGGAAGAAGAAATAACCAAAGGCTCAGCATGCCGTGCCGGAACCAGATTAGGGCCTGAAGCCATCCTGCGGTGTTGCGGCCAGGTCACAAGAAAGCGAGTTGAAGAAAGGAGCTCAGGGGCACTGTAATTCACAAACCTGCAGAGTTATAAATGACAGCTATCGTCCAAAAATATACTGAAGTAAGGCTGCCAAGAGGACTTGAAAGCGGGGCAGAATTACAGGAAACTGATTTCAGGAGGTAGACTGGAATTGCATTGAAAGCATAGGAAAAGAGGCAGAACGTCCACAATGATGCACTTGGCCAAAAAGGGCGTATGCGTTTTTTCCTGAATATATTCAGGAAAAAACGCATACGCCCTTTTTGGCCAACCAAGCAAGCTTGCAAAGGAAATCTGCACTACAATGAAGTCTCACTTCCCCCCGGTCAAAAGGGCCATCTGAAAAAAGTGTAAAATCCAGAAAGGCAGGACAGGCCATGGAGAACTGGGAGCCTTGTTATGCTGATGGGCGGGATGTAAATTGCCAACAGACACTCGGGAGAAGTGTATGGTGTTTCCTGAAACATCTATAAACAAAAGCAACAGAGCCTAGGGCACTTCCACTTATGGTCCTATAACTTAGGGAAATTAAAATCAAAAAGACACAGCCATCCCAAAGTTTGCAACGGTTCTGTTTACAAGAACCTCATTTACAGTACAAGTTTAACATCGCAGAAAGTGAAAAATGGATAAAGAACTTGTGGTACTTATGTACACTGCAGTATCACTCAGCAATGGAATCTATGTCATCAGGCCCATAGCAGCATAATGAGATTCAGGTATGATGATTCTAAGTGAAATAAGTCACACAGAAAAAGAAATATCATAACATATCAGTAATACACGGAATGTAAACTTGGCTACACAGGAACTGAATTACAGAACAGAACAGGGTCTCAAATTTAGAAAACCAACTTATGCTTGCTTAAGGGGAAAGGTGAGTTGGGGTGCTGCATAAAACCAGAGATTGAAATGAGCACAGATAAAGTTCCTTAAGCCAAATATGGAATAGACAAGAGCTACTCCTTGCTCAACGAAATGGACTCAACACCCCATATTAAACGCCTAAGAATGTACCTGACTAGTAAGTATCTTAAAACCTATGGATTGCTATGTCTCCAAAAGAGAATCAAGCGTGTGTACAGGGGAATAAACGCAGCAGTGATAGGATTGGAGAGGTTCGGTGAGCATATGAAGACCCTTTGAAGTCATATTGCATGGTACCCATTACACGGGTCTCAACTCTCCAGGTTTAAGGTATTCTTCCTTCAGCTAAAACATGCATGTGGAACCCAGAGTATGATCAACCATGTGAACGGGAGACGTATTCAAATATGTCTCAGTTTTCCTCCCCTGGTACTCGGGTGCAACATTCCAGACGCTTTACTAACACTCTCCCCACTTGGAGAGTCAGTCCCTTTAACCTCCTGTTTGGCCCAGTTTGCAATTTCTGCGGAAGATGAACAGGAATAGCGAGAACCAATGAGAGGCTAGCAGGAGGTGTCTGGACGGGCAAATTTAACTCTCATTTCCCACCAGGAAGAGGAATTAACCAAAGGCTCGGCATGCCGGGCCGGAACCAGATTAGGGCCTGAAGCCATCCTGCGGTGTTGCGGCCAGCTCAAAAGAAAGCGAGTTGAAGAAAGGAGCTCAGGGGCACTGTAATTCACAAACCTGCAGAGTTATAAATGACAGCTATCGTCCAAAAATAGACTGAAGTAAGGCTGCCAAGAGGACTTGAAAGCGGGGCAGAATTGCAGGAAACCGATTTCAGGAGGTAGACTGGAATTGCATTGAAAGCATAGGAAAAGAGGCAGAACGTCCACAATGATGCACTTGGCCAAAAAGGGCGTATGCGTTTTTTCCTGAATGTATTCAGGAAAAAACGCATACGCACTTTTTGGCCAACCAAGCAAGCTTGCAAAGGAAATCTGCACTACAATGAACTCTCACTTCCCCCCGGTCAAAACGGCCATCTGAAAAAAGTGTAAAATCCAGAAAGGCAACAGGCCATTGAGAACTGGGAGCCTTGTTATGCTGATGGGCGGGATGTAAATTGCCAACAGACACTCAGGAGAAGTGTATGGTGTTTCCTGAAACATCTAAAAAACAAAGCAACAGAGGCTAGGGCACTTCCACTTATGGTCCTATAACTTAGGGAAATTAAAATCAAAAAGACACAGCCACCCCAAAGTTTGGAACGGCTCTGTTTACAAGAACCTCGTTTACCGTACAAGTTCAATATCACAGAAAGTGAAAAATGGATAAAGAACTTGTGGTACTTACGTACAATGCAGTATCACTCAGCAATGAAATCTATGTCATCAGGCCCGTAGCAGCATAATGAGTGGATTCAGGTACGATGATTCTAACTGAAATAAGTCACACAGAAATAGAAACATCATAAGATATCAGTAATACACGGAATGTAAACTTGGCTACACAGGAACTGCATTCAAAACAGAACAGGGTCTCAAATTTAGAAAACCAACTTATGCTTGCTTAAGGGGAAAGGTGAGTTGGGGTGCTGCATAAAACCAGAGATTGAAATGAGCACAGATAAAGTTCCTTAAGCCAAATATGGAATAGACAAGAGCTACTCCTTGCTCAACGAAATGGACTCAAAACCCCATATAAAACGCCTAAGAATGTACCTGACTAGTAAGTATCGTAAAACCTATGGATTGCTATGTCTCCAAAAGAGAATCAAGCGTGTGTACAGGGGCATAAACGCAGCAGTGATAGGATTGGAGAGGTTCGGTGAGCAAATGAAGACCCTTTGAACTCATATTGCATGGTACCCATTACACGGGTCTCAACTCTCCAGGTTTAAGGTATTCTTCCTTCAGCTAAAACATGCATGTGGAACCCAAGTATGATCAACCATGTGAACGGGAGACGTGTTCAAATATGTCTCAGTTTTCCTCCCCTGGTACTCGGGTGCAACATTCCAGACGCTTTACTAACACTCTCCCCACTTGGAGAGTCAGCGCCTTTAACGTCCTGTTTGGCCCAGTTTGCAATTTCTGCGGAAGATGAACAGGAATAGGGAGAACCAATGAGAGACTAGGTGGAGGTGTCCGGACGGGCAAATTTAACTCTCATTTCCCACCAGGAAGAGGAATTAACCAAAGGCTCAGCGTGCCGTGCCGGAACCAGATTAGGGCCTGAAGCCATCCTGCGGTGTTGCGGCCAGGTCACAAGAAAGCAAGTTGAAGAAAGGAGCTCAGGGGCACTGTAATTCACAAACCTGCAGAGTTATAAATGACAGCTATCGTCCAAAAATAGACTGAAGTAAGGCTGCCAAGAGGACTTGAAAGCGGGGCAGAATTGCAGGAAACCGATTTCAGGAGGTAGACTGGAATTGCATTGAAAGCATAGGAAAAGAGGCAGAACGTCCACAATGATGCACTTGGCCAAAAAGGGCGTATGCGTTTTTTCCTGAATATATTCAGGAAAAAACGCATACGCCCTTTTTGGCCAACCAAGCAAGCTTGCAAAGGAAATCTGCACTAAAATGAAGTCTCACTACCCCCCGGTCAAAAGGGCCATCTGAAAAAAGTGTAAAATCCAGAAAGGCAGGACAGGCCATGGAGAACTGGGAGCCTTGTTATGCTGATGGGCGGGATGTAAATTGCCAACAGACACTCGGGAGAAGTGTATGGTGTTTCCTGAAACATCTAAAAAACAAAGCAACAGAGCCTAGGGCACTTCCACTTATGGTCCTATAGCTTAGGGAAATTAAAATAAAAAAGACACAGCCACCCCAAAGTTTGGGACGCCTCTGTTTACAAGAACCTCGTTTACAGTACAAGTTCAACATCGCAGAAAGTGAAAAATGGATAAAGAACTTGTGGTACTTACGTACAATGCAGTATCACTCAGCAATGAAATCTATGTCATCAGGCCCGTAGCAGCATAATGAGTAGATTCAGGTACGATGATTCTAACTGAAATAAGTCACACAGAAAAAGAAACATCATAAGATATCACTAATACACGGAATGTAAACTTGGCTACACAGGAACTGAATTCCAAAACAGAACAGGGTCTCAAATTTAGAAAACCAACTTATGCTTGCTTAAGGGTAAAGGTGAGTTGGGTTGCTGCATAAAACCAGAGATTGAAATGAGCACAGATAAAGTTCCTTAAGCCAAATATGGAATAGACAAGAGCTACTCCTTGCTCAACGAAATGGACTCAACACCGCATATTAAACGCCTAAGAATGTACCTGACTAGTAAGTATCGTAAAACCTATGGATGGCTATGTCTCCGAAAGAGAATCAAGCATGTGTACAGGGGCATAAACGCAGCAGTGATAGGATTGGAGAGGTTCGGTGAGCAAATGAAGACCCTTTGAAGTCATATTGCATGGTACCCATTACACGGGTCTCAACTCTCCAGGTTTAAGGTATTCTTCCTTCAGCTAAAACATGCATGTGGAACCCAGAGTATGATCAACCATGTGAACGGGAGACGTGTTCAAATATGTCTCAGTTTTCCTCCCCTGGTACTCGGGTGCAACATTCCAGACGCTTTACTAACACTCTCCCGACTTGGAGAGTCAGTCCCTTTAACCTCCTGTTTGGCCCAGTTTGCAATTTCCGCGGAAGATGAACAGGAATAGCGAGAACCAATGAAAGGCTAGCTGGAGGTGTCTGGACGGGCAAATTTAACTCTCATTTCCCACCAGGAAGAGGAATTAACCAAAGGCTCAGCGTGCCGTGCCGGAACCAGATTAGGGCCTGAAGCCATCCTGCGGTGTTGCGGCCAGGTCACAAGAAAGCGAGTTGAAGAAAGGAGCTCTGGGGCACTGTAATTCACAAACCTGCAGAGTTATAAATGACAGCTATCGTCCAAAAATAGACTGAAGGAAGGCTGCCAAGAGGACTTGAAAGCGGGGCAGAATTGCAGGAAACCGATTTCAGGAGGTAGACTGGAATTGCTTTGAAAGCATAGGAAAAGAGGCAGAACGTCCACAATGATGCACTTGGCCAAAAAGGGCGTATGCGTTTTTTCCTGAATATATTCAGGAAAAAACGCATACGCCCTTTTTGGCCAACCAAGCAAGCTTGCAAAGGAAATCTGCACTACAATGAAGTCTCACTTCCCCCCGGTCAAAAGGGCCATCTGAAAAAAGTGTAAAATCCAGAAAGGCAGGACAGGCCATGGAGAACTGGGAGCCTTGTTATGCTGATGGGCGGGATGTAAATTGCCAACAACCACTCGGGAGAAGTGTATGGTGTTTCCTGAAACATCTAAAAAACAAAGCAACAGAACCTAGGGCACTGCCACTTATGGTCCTATAGCTTAGGGAAATTAAAATCAAAAAGACACAGCCACCCCAAAGTTTGGGACGCCTCTGTTTACAAGAACCTCGTTTACAGTACAAGTTCAACATCGCAGAAAGTGAAAAATGGATAAAGAAGTTGTGGTATTTACTTACAAAGCAATATCACTCAGCAATGAAATCTGTGTCATCAGGCCCTTAGCAGCACAATGAGTGGATTCAGGTATGATGATTCTAACTGAAATAAGTCACACAGAAAAAGAAACATCATAAGATATCAGTAATACACGGAATGTAAACTTGGCTACACAGGAACTGAATTACAGAACAGAACAGGGTCTCAAATTTAGAAAACCAACTTATGCTTGCTTAAGGGGAAAGGTGAGTTGGGGTGCTGCATAAAATCAGAGATTGAAATGAGCACAGATAAAGTTCCTTAAGTCAAATATGGAATAGACAAGAGCTACTCCTTGCTCAACGAAATGGACTCAACATCGCATATTAAACGCCTAAGAATGTACCTGACTAGTAAGTATCTTAAAACCTATGGATTGCTATGTCTCCGAAAGAGAATCAAGCATGTGTACAGGGGCATAAACGCAGCAGTGATAGGATTGGAGAGGTTCGGTGAGCAAATGAAGACCCTTTGAAGTCATATTGCATGGTACCCATTACATGGGTCTTAACTCTCCAGGTTTAAGGTATTCTTCCTTCAGCTAAAACATGCATGTGGAACCCAAGTATGATCAACCATGTGAACGGGAGACGTGTTCAAATATGTCTCAGTTTTCGTACCCTGGTACTCGGGTGCAACATTCCAGACGCTTTACTAACACTCTCCCCACTTGGAGAGTCAGCGCCTTTAACCTCCTGTTTGGCCAGTTTGCAATTTCTGCGGAAGATGAACAGGAATAGCGAGAACCAATGAGAGACTAGCTGGAGGTGTGTGGACGGGCAAATTTAACTCTCATTTCCCACCAGGAAGAGGAAATAACCAAAGGCTCAGCGTGCCATGCCGGAACCAGATTAGGGCCTGAAGCCATCCTGCGGTGTTGCGGCCAGGTCACAAGAAAGCGAGTTGAAGAAAGGAGCTCAGGGGCACTGTAATTCACAAACCTGCAGAGTTATAAATGACAGCTATCGTCCAAAAATAGACTGAAGTAAGGCTGCCAAGAGGACTTGAAAGCGGGGCAGAATTGCAGGAAACCGATTTCAGGAGGTAGACTGGAATTGCATTGAAAGCATAGGAAAAGAGGCAGAACGTCCACAATGATGCACTTGGCCAAAAAGGGCGTATGCGTTTTTTCCTGAATATATTCAGGAAAAAACGCATACGCCCTTTTTGGCCAACCAAGCAAGCTTGCAAAGGAAATCTGCACTACAATGAAGTCTCACTTCCCCCCGGTCAAAAGGGCCATCTGAAAAAAGTGTAAAATCCAGAAAGGCAGGATAGGCCATGGAGAACTGGGAGCCTTGTTATGCTGATGGGCGGGATGTAAATTGCCAACAACCACTCGGGAGAAGTGTATGGTGTTTCCTGAAACATCTAAAAAACAAAGCAAGAGAACCTACGGCACTTCCACTTATGGTCCTATAGCTTAGGGAAATTAAAATCAAAAAGACACAGCCACCCCAAAGTTTGGAACGGCTCTGTTTACAAGAACCTCGTTTACAGTACAAGTAAAACATCGCAGAAAGTGAAAAATGGATAAAGAAGTTGTGGTATTTACTTACAAAGCAATATCACTCAGCAATGAAATCTGTGTCATCAGGCCCTTAGCAGCACAATGAGTGGATTCAGGTATGATGATTCTAACTGAAATAAGTCACACAGAAAAAGAAACATCATAAGATATCAGTAATACACGGAATGTAAATTTGGCTACACAGGAACTGAATTACAGAACAGAACAGGGTCTCAAATTTAGAAAACCAACTTATTCTTGCGTAAGGGTAAAGGTGAGTTGGGGTGCTGCATAAAACCAGAGATTGAAATGAGCACAGATAAAGTTCCTTAAGCCAAATATGGAATAGACAAGAGCTACTCCTTGCTCAATGAAATGGACTCAACACCCCATATTAAACGCCTAAGAATGTACCTGACTAGTAAGTATCTTAAAACCTATGGATTGCTATGTCTCCGAAAGAGAATCAAGCATGTGTACAGGGGCATAAACGCAGCAGTGATAGGATTGGAGAGGTTCGGTGAGCAAATGAAGACCCTTTGAAGTCATATTGCATGGTACCCATTCCACGGGTTTCAACTACCCAGGTTTAAGGTATTCTTCCTTCAGCTAAAACATGCATGTGGATCCTAGAGTATGATCAACCATGTGATCGGGAGACGTGTTCAAATATGTCTCAGTTTTCCTCCCCTGGTACTCGGGTGCAACATTCCAGACGCTTTACTAACACTCTCCCCACTTGGAGAGTCAGTCCCTTTAACCTCCTGTTTGGCCCAGTTTGCAATTTCTGCGGAAGATGAACAGGAATAGCGAGAACCAATGAGAGGCTAGCTGGAGGTGTCTGGACGGGCAAATTTAACTCTCATTTCCCACCAGGAAGAGGAAATAACCAAAGGCTCAGCGCGCCGTACCGGAACCAGATTAGGGCCTGAAGCCATCCTGCGGTGTTGCGGCCAGCTCAAAAGAAAGCGAGTTGAAGAAAGGAGCTCAGGGGCACTGTAATTCACAAACCTGCAGAGTTATAAATGATAGCTATCGTCCAAAATTAGACTGAAGTAAGGCTGCCAAGAGGACTTGAAAGCGGGGCAGAATTGCAGGAAACCGATTTCAGGAGGTAGACTGGAATTGCATTGAAAGCATAGGAAAAGAGGCAGAACGTCCACAATGATGCACTTGGCCAAAAAGGGCGTATGCGTTTTTTCCTGAATATATTCAGGAAAAAACGCATACGCCCTTTTTGGCCAACCAAGCAAGCTTGCAAAGGAAATCTGCACTACAATGAAGTCTCACCACCCCCCCCCCCGGTCAAAAGGGCCATCTGAAAAAAGTGTAAAATCCAGAAAGGCAGGACAGGCCATGGAGAACTGGGAGCCTTGTTATGCTGATGGGCGGGATGTAAATTGCCAACAACCACTCGGGAGAAGTGTATGGTGTTTCCTGAAACATCTAAAAAACAAAGCAACAGAGCCTAGGGCACTTCCACTTATGGTCCTATAGCTTAGGGAAATTAAAATCAAAAAGACACAGCCACCGCAAAGTTTGGGACGCCTCCGTTTACAAGAACCTCGTTTACCGTACAAGTTCAATATCACAGAAAGTGAAAAATGGATAAAGAAATTGTGGTACTTACGTACAATGCAGTATCACTCAGCAATGAAATCTATGTCATCAGGCCCGTAGCAGCATAATGAGTGGATTCAGGTACGATGATTCTAACTGAAATAAGTCACACAGAAAAAGAAACATCATAAGATATCACTAATACACGGAATGTAAACTTGGCTACACAGGAACTGCATTCCAAAACAGAACAGGGTCTCAAATTTAGAAAACCAACTTATGCTTGCTTAAGGGGAAAGGTGAGTTGGGGTGCTGCATAAAACCAGAGATTGAAATGAGCACAGGTAAAGTTCCTTAAGCCAAATATGGAATAGACAAGAGCTACTCCTTGCTCAACGAAATGGACTCAACACCCCATATTAAACGCCTAAGAATGTACCTGACTAGTAAGTATCTTAAAACCTATGGATTGCTATGTCTCCAAAAGAGAATCAAGCGTGTGTACAGGGGCACAAACGCAGCAGTGATAGGATTGGAGAGGTTCGGTGAGCAAATGAAGACCCTTTGAAGTCATATTGCATGGTACCCATTCCACGGGTCTCAACTCTCCACGTTTAAGGTATTCTTCCTTCAGCTAAAACATGCATGTGGAACCCAGAGTATGATCAACCATGTGAACGGGAGACGTGTTCAAATATGTCTCAGTTTTCCTCCCCTGGTACTCGGGTGCAACATTCCAGACGCTTTACTAACACTCTCCCGACTTGGAGAGTCAGTCCCTTTAACCTCCTGTTTAGCCCAGTTTGCAATTTCTGCGGAAGATGAACAGGAATAGCGAGAACCAATGAGAGACTAGCTGGAGGTGTCTGGACGGGCAAATTTAACTCTCATTTCCCACCAGGAAGAGGAATTAACCAAAGGCTCAGCATGCCGGGTCGGAACCAGATTAGGGCCTGAAGCCATCCTGCGGTGTTGCGGCCAGCTCACAAGAAAGCGAGTTGAAGAAAGGAGCTCAGGGGCACTGTAATTCACAAACCTGCAGAGTTATAAATGACAGCTATCGTCCAAAAATAGACTGAAGTAAGGCTGCCAAGAGGACTTGAAAGCGGGGCAGAATTGCAGGAAACCGATTTCAGGAGGTAGACTGGAATTGCATTGAAAGCATAGGAAAAGAGGCAGAACGTCCACAATGATGCACTTGGCCAAAAAGGGCGTATGCGTTTTTTCCTGAATATATTCAGGAAAAAACGCATACGCCCTTTTTGGCCAAACAAGCAAGCTTGCAAAGGAAATCTGCACTACAATGAAGTCTCACTTCCCCCCAGTCAAAAGGGCCATCTGAAAAAAGTGTAAAATCCAGAAAGTCAACAGGCCATGGAGAACTGGGAGCCTTGTTATGCTGATGGGCGGGATGTAAATTGCCAACAGACACTTGGGAGAAGTGTATGGTGTTTCCTGAAACATCTAAAAAACAAAGCAACAGAGCCTAGGGCACTGCCACTTATGGTCCTATAGCTTAGGGAAATTAAAATCAAAAAGACACAGCCACCCCAAAGTTTGGGACGCCTCTGTTTACAAGAACCTCGTTTACAGTACAAGTTCAACATCGCAGAAAGTGAAAAATGGATAAAGAAGTTGTGGTATTTACTTACAAAGCAATATCACTCAGCAATGAAATCTATGTCATCAGGCCCTTAGCATTACAATGAGTGGATTCATGTATGATGATTCTAACTGAAATAAGTCACACAGAAAAAGAAACATCGTAAGATATCAGTAATACACGGAATGTAAACTTGGCTACACAGGAACTGAATTACAGAACAGAACAGGGTCTCAAATTTAGAAAACCAACTTATGCTTGCTTAAGGGTAAAGGTGAGTTGGGGTGCTGCATAAAACCAGAGATTGAAATGAGCACAGATAAAGTTCCTTAAGTCAAATATGGAATAGACAAGAGCTACTCCTTGCTCAACGAAATGGACTCCACACCGCATATTAAACGCCTAAGAATGTACCTGACTAGTAAGTATCTTAAAACCTATGGATTGCTATGTCTCCAAAAGAGAATCAAGCATGTGTACAGGGGCATAAACGCAGCAGTGATAGGATTGGAGAGGTTCGGTGAGCAAATGAAGACCCTTTGAAGTCATATTGCATGGTACCCATTACACGGGTCTCAACTCTCCAGGTTTAAGGTATTCTTCCTTCAGCTAAAACATGCATGTGGAACCCAAGTATGATCAACCATGTGAACGGGAGACGTGTTCAAATATGTCTCAGTTTTCCTCCCCTGGTACTCGGGTGCAACATTCCAGACGCTTTACTAACACTCTCCCCACTTGGAGAGTCAGCGCCTTTAACCTCCTGTATGGCCCAGTTTGCAATTTCTGCGGAAGATGAACAGGAATAGCGAGAACCAATGAGAGGCTAGCTGGAGGTGTCTGGACGGGCAAATTTAACTCTCATTTCCCACCAGGAAGAGGAAATAACCAAAGGCTCAGCGCGCCGTACCGGAACCAGATTAGGGCCTGAAGCCATCCTGCGGTGTTGCGGCCAGCTCAAAAGAAAGCGAGTTGAAGAAAGGAGCTCAGGGGCACTGTAATTCACAAACCTGCAGAGTTATAAATGACAGCTATCGTCCAAAAATAGACTGAAGTAAGGCTGCCAAGAGGACTTGAAAGCGGGGCAGAATTGCAGGAAACCGATTTCAGGAGGTAGACTGGAATTGCATTGAAAGCATAGGAAAAGAGGCAGAACGTCCACAATGATGCACTTGGCCAAAAAGGGCGTATGCGTTTTTTCCTGAATATATTCAGGAAAAAACGCATACGCCCTTTTTGGCCAACCAAGCAAGCTTGCAAAGGAAATCTGCACTACAATGAAGTCTCACTTCCCCCCGGACAAAAGGGCCATCTGAAAAATGTGTAAAATCCAGAAAGGCAGGACAGGCCATGGAGAACTGGGAGCCTTGTTATGCTGATGGGCGGGATGTAAATTGCCAACAGACACTCGGGAGAAGTGTATGGTGTTTCCTGAAACATCTAAAAAACAAAGCAACAGAGCCTAGGGCACTGCCACTTATGGTCCTATAGCTTAGGGAAATTAAAATCAAAAAGACACAGCCACCCCAAAGTTTGGGACGCCTCTGTTTACAAGAACCTCGTTTACAGTACAAGTTCAACATCGCAGAAAGTGAAAAATGGATAAAGAAGTTGTGGTATTTTCTTACAAAGCAATATCACTCAGCAATGAAATCTATGTCATCAGGCCCGTAGCAGCATAATGAGTAGATTCAGGTACGATGATTCTAACTGAAATAAGTCACACAGAAAAAGAAACATTATAAGATATCACTAATACACGGAATGTAAACTTGGCTACACAGGAACTGAATTCCAAAACAGAACAGGGTCTCAAATTTAGAAAACCAACTTATGCTTGCTTAAGGGGAAAGGTGAGTTGGGTTGCTGCATAAAACCAGAGATTGAAATGAGCACAGATAAAGTTCCTTAAGCCAAATATGGAATAGACAAGAGCTACTCCTTGCTCAACGAAATGGACTCAACACCGCATATTAAACGCCTAAGAATGTACCTGACTAGTAAGTATCGTAAAACCTATGTATGGCTATGTCTCCGAAAGAGAATCAAGCATGTGTACAGGGGCATAAACGCAGCAGTGATAGGATTGGAGTGGTTCGGTGAGCAAATGAAGACCCTTTGAAGTCATATTGCATGGTACCCATTACACGGGTCTCAACTCTCCAGGTTTAAGGTATTCTTCCTTCAGCTAAAACATGCATGTGGAACCCAGAGTATGATCAACCATGTGAACGGGAGACGTGTTCAAATATGTCTCAGTTTTCCTCCCCTGGTACTCGGGTGCAACATTCCAGACGCTTTACTAACACTCTCCCGACTTGGAGAGTCAGTCCCTTTAACCTCCTGTTTGGCCCAGTTTGCAATTTCTGCGGAAGATGAACAGGAATAGCGAGAACCAATGAAAGGCTAGCTGGAGGTGTCTGGACGGGCAAATTTAACTCTCATTTCCCACCAGGAAGAGGAATTAACCAAAGGCTCAGCGTGCCGGGCCGGAACCAGATTAGGGCCTGAAGCCATCCTGCGGTGTTGCGGCCAGGTCACAAGAAAGCGAGTTGAAGAAAGGAGCTCAGGGGCACTGTAATTCACAAACCTGCAGAGTTATAAATGACAGCTATCGTCCAAAAATAGACTGAAGTAAGGCTGCCAAGAGGACTTGAAAGCGGGGCAGAATTGCAGGAAACCGATTTCAGGAGGTAGACTGGAATTGCATTGAAAGCATAGGAAAAGAGGCAGAACGTCCACAATGATGCACTTGGCTAAAAAGGGCGTATGCGTTTTTTCCTGAATATATTCAGGAAAAAATGCATACGCCCTTTTTGGCCAACCAAGCAAGCTTGCAAAGGAAATCTGCACTACAATGAAGTCTCACTTCCCCCCGGTCAAAAGGGCCATCTGAAAAAAGTGTAAAATCCAGAAAGGCAGGACAGGCCATGGAGAACTGGGAGCCTTGTTATGCTGATGGGCGGGATGTAAATTGCCAACAGACACTCGGGAGAAGTGTATGGTGTTTCCTGAAACATCTAAAAAACAAAGCAACAGAGCCTAGGGCACTGCCACTTATGGTCCTATAGCTTAGGGAAATTAAACTCAAAAAGACACAGCCACCCCAAAGTTTGGGACGCCTCTGTTTACAAGAACCTCGTTTACATTACAAGTTCAACATCGCAGAAAGTGAAAAATGGATAAAGAACTTGTGGTATTTACTTACAATGCAGTATCACTCAGCAATGAAATCTGTGTCATCAGGCCCTTAGCAGCACAATGAGTGGATTCAGGTATGATCATTCTAAGTGAAATAAGTCACACAGAAAAAGAAACATCATAAGATATCAGTAATACACGGAATGTAAACTTGGCAACACAGGAACTGAATTACAGAACAGAACAGGGTCTCAAATTTAGAAAATCAACTTATGCTTGCTTAAGGGTAAAGGTGAGTTGGGGTGCTGCATAAAACCAGAGATTGAAATGAGCACAGATAAAGTTCCTTAAGCCAAATATGGAATAGACAAGAGCTACTCCTTGCTCAACGAAATGGAATCAACACCGCATATTAAACGCCTAAGAATGTACCTGACTAGTAAGTATCTTAAAACCTATGGATTGCTATGTCTCCAAAAGAGAATCAAGCATGTGTACAGGGGCATAAACGCAGCAGTGATAGGATTGGAGAGGTTCGGTGAGCAAATGAAGACCCTTTGAAGTCATATTGCATGGTACCCATTAAACGGGTCTCAACTCTCCAGGTTTAAGGTATTCTTCCTTCAGCTAAAACATGCATGTGGAACCCAAGTATGATCAACCATGTGAACGGGAGACGTGTTCAAATATGTCTCAGTTTTCGTACCCTGGTACTCGGGTGCAACATTCCAGACGCTTTACTAACACTCTCCCCACTTGGAGAGTCAGCGCCTTTAACCTCCTGTTTGGCCCAGTTTGCAATTTCTGCGGAAGATGAACAGGAATAGCGAGAACCAATGAGAGGCTAGCTGGAGGTGTCTGGACGGGCAAATTTAACTCTCATTTCCCACCAGGAAGAGGAAATAACCAAAGGCTCAGCGTGCCGTACTGGAACCAGATTAGGGCCTGAAGCCATCCTGCGGTGTTGCGGCCAGCTCAAAAGAAAGCGAGTTGAAGAAAGGAGCTCAGGGGCACTGTAATTCACAAACCTGCAGAGTTATAAATGACAGCTATCGTCCAAAAATAGACTGAAGTAAGGCTGCCAAGAGGACTTGAAAGCGGGGCAGAATTGCAGGAAACCGATTTCAGGAGGTAGACTGGAATTGCATTGAAAGCATAGGAAAAGAGGCAGAACGTCCACAATGATGCACTTGGCCAAAAAGGGCGTATGCGTTTTTTCCTGAATATATTCAGGAAAAAACGCATACGCCCTTTTTGGCCAACCAAGCAAGCTTGCAAAGGAAATCTGCACTACAATGAAGTCTCACTTCCCCCCGGTCAAAAGGGCCATCTGAAAAAAGTGTAAAATCCAGAAAGGCAGGACAGGCCATGGAGAACTGGGAGCCTTGTTATGCTGATGGGCGGGATGTAAATTGCCAACAGACACTCGGGAGAAGTGTATGGTGTTTCCTGAAACATCTAAAAAACAAAGCAACAGAGCCTAGGGCACTGCCACTTATGGTCCTATAGCTTAGGGAAATTAAAATCAAAAAGACACAGCCACCCCAAAGTTTGGGACGCCTCTGTTTACAAGAACCTCGTTTACAGTACAAGTTCAACATCGCAGAAAGTGAAAAATGGATAAAGAACTTGTGGTATTTACTTACAAAGCAATATCACTCAGCAATGAAATCTGTGTCATCAGGCCCTTAGCAGCACAATGAGTGGATTCAGGTATGATGATTCTAACTGAAGTAAGTCACACAGAAAAAGAAACATCATAAGATATCAGTAATACACGGAATGTAAACTTGGCTACACAGGAACTGAATTACAGAACAGAACAGGGTCTCAAATTTAGAAAACCAACTTATGCTTGCTTAAGGGTAAAGGTGAGTTGGGGTGCTGCATAAAACCAGAGATTGAAATGAGCACAGATAAAGTTCCTTAAGTCAAATATGGAATAGACAAGAGCTACTCCTTGCTCAACGAAATGGACTCAACACCGCATATTAAACGCCTAAGAATGTACCTGACTAGTAAGTATCTTAAAACCTATGGATTGCTATGTCTCCGAAAGAGAATCAAGCATGTGTACAGGGGCATAAACGCAGCAGTGATAGGATTGGAGAGGTTCGGTGAGCAAATGAAGACCCTTTGAACTCATATTGCATGGTACCCATTACACGGGTCTCAACTCTCCAGGTTTAAGGTATTCTTCCTTCAGCTAAAACATGCATGTGGAACCTAGAGTATGATCAACCATGTGATCGGGAGACGTGTTCAAATATGTCTCAGTTTTCCTCCCCTGGTACTCGGGTGCAACATTCCAGACGCTTTACTAACACTCTCCCCACTTGGAGAGTCAGTCCCTTTAACCTCCTGTTTGGCCCAGTTTGCAATTTCTGCGGAAGATGAACAGGATTAGCGAGAACCAATGAGAGGCTAGCTGGAGGTGTCTGGACGGGCAAATTTAACTCTCATTTCCCACCAGGAAGAGGAATTAACCAAAGGCTCAGCGTGCCGTGCTGGAACCAGATTAGGGCCTGAAGCCATCCTGCGGTGTTGCGGCCAGGTCACAAGAAAGCGAGTTGAAGAAAGGAGCTCAGGGGCACTGTAATTCACAAACCTGCAGAGTTATAAATGACAGCTATCGTCCAAAAATATACTGAAGTAAGGCTGCCAAGAGGACTTGAAAGCGGGGCAGAATTGCAGGAAACCGATTTCAGGAGGTAGACTGGAATTGCATTGAAAGCATAGGAAAAGAGGCAGAACGTCCACAATGATGCACTTGGCCAAAAAGGGAGTATGCGTTTTTTCCTGAATATATTCAGGAAAAAACGCATACGCCCTTTTTGGCCAACCAAGCAAGCTTGCAAAGGAAATCTGCACTACAATGAAGTCTCACTTCCCCCCGGTCAAAAGGGCCATCTGAAAAAAGTGTAAAATCCAGAAAGGCAGGACAGGCCATGGAGAACTGGGAGCCTTGTTATGCTGATGGGCGGGATGTAAATTGCCAACAACCACTCGGGAGAAGTGTATGGTGTTTCCTGAAACATCTAAAAAACAAAGCAACAGAACCTAGGGCACTTCCACTTATGGTCCTATAGCTTAGGAAAATTAAAATAAAAAAGACACAGCCACCCCAAAGTTTGGGACGCCTCTGTTTACAAGAACGTTGTTTACAGTACAAGTTCAACATCGCAGAAAGTGAAAAATGGATAAAGAACTTGTGGTACTTACGTACAATGCAGTATCACTCAGCAATGAAATCTATGTCATCAGGCCCGTAGCAGCATAATGAGTAGATTCAGGTACGATGATTCTAACTGAAATAAGTCACACAGAAAAAGAAACATCATAAGATATCAGTAATACATGGAATGTAAACTTGGCTACACAGGAACTGAATTACAGAACAGAACAGGGTCTCAAATTTAGAAAACCAACTTATTCTTGCTTAAGGGTAAAGGTGAGTTGGGGTGCTGCATAAAACCAGAGATTGAAATGAGCACAGATAAAGTTCCTTAAGTCAAATATGGAATAGACAAGAGCTACTCCTTGCTCAACGAAATGGACTCAACACCGCATATTAAACGCCTAAGAATGTACCTGACTAGTAAGTATCTTAAAAC
Source organism: Stenella coeruleoalba (assembly GCF_951394435.1). Taxonomy (NCBI): domain Eukaryota; kingdom Metazoa; phylum Chordata; class Mammalia; order Artiodactyla; family Delphinidae; genus Stenella; species Stenella coeruleoalba. The sequence continues at coordinate 3,103,749 of NW_027646196.1, forward strand.
CTATGGATTGCTATGTCTCCGAAAGAGAATCAAGCATGTGTACAGGGGCATAAACGCAGCAGTGATAGGATTGGAGAGGTTCGGTGAGCAAATGAAGACCCTTTGAAGTCATATTGCATGGTACCCATTACATGGGTCTTAACTCTCCAGGTTTAAGGTATTCTTCCTTCAGCTAAAACATGCATGTGGAACCCAAGTATGATCAACCATGTGAACGGGAGACGTGTTCAAATATGTCTCAGTTTTCCTCCCCTGGTACTCGGGTGCAACATTCCAGACGCTTTACTAACACTCTCCCCACTTGGAGAGTCAGCGCCTTTAACCTCCTGTTTGGCCCAGTTTGCAATTTCTGCGGAAGATGAACAGGAATTGCGAGAACCAATGAGAGACTAGCTGGAGGTGTGTGGACGGGCAAATTTAACTCTCATTTCCCACCAGGAAGAGGAAATAACCAAAGGCTCAGCGTGCCGTGCGGGAACCAGATTAGGGCCTGAAGCCATCCTGCGGTGTTGCGGCCAGGTCACAAGAAAGCGAGTTGAAGAAAGGAGCTCAGGGGCACTGTAATTCACAAACCTGCAGAGTTATAAATGACAGCTATCGTCCAGAAATAGACTGAAGTAAGGCTGCCAAGAGGACTTGAAAGCAGGGCAGAATTGCAGGAAACCGATTTCAGGAGGTAGACTGGAATTGCATTGAAAGCATAGGAAAAGAGGCAGAACGTACACAATGATGCACTTGGCCAAAAAGGGCGTATGCGTTTTTTCCTGAATATATTCAGGAAAAAACGCATACGCCCTTTTTGGCTAACCAAGCAAGCTTGCAAAGGAAATCTGCACTACAATGAAGTCTCACTTCCCCCCGGTCAAAAGGGCCATCTGAAAAAAGTGTAAAATCCAGAAAGGCAGGACAGGCCATGGAGAACTGGGAGCCTTGTTATGCTGATGGGCGGGATGTAAATTGCGAAGAACCACTTGGGAGAAGTGTATGGTGTTTCCTGAAACATCTAAAAAACAAAGCAACAGAGCCTAGGGCACTTCCACTTATGGTCCTATAGCTTAGGGAAATTAAAATCAAAAAGACACAGCCACCCCAAAGTTTGGGACGCCTCTGTTTACAAGAACCTCGTTTACAGTACAAGTTCAATATCACAGAAAGTGAAAAATGGATAAAGAACTTGTGGTACTTACGTACAATGCAGTATCACTCAGCAATGAAATCTATGTCATCAGGCCCGTAGCAGCATAATGAGTGGATTCAGGTACGATGATTCTAACTGAAATAAGTCACACAGAAAAAGAAACATCATAAGATATCACTAATACACGGAATGTAAACTTGGCTACACAGGAACTGCATTCCAAAACAGAACAGGGTCTCAAATTTAGAAAACCAACTTATGTTTGCTTAAGGGTAAAGGTGAGTTGGGGTGCTGCATAAAACCAGAGATTGAAATGAGCACAGATAAAGTTCCTTAAGCCAAATATGGAATAGACAAGAGCTACTCCTTGCTCAACGAAATGGACTCAACACCCCATATTAAACGCCTAAGAATGTACCTGACTAGTAAGTATCTTAAAACCTATGGATTGCTATGTCTCCAAAAGAGAATCAAGCGTGTGTACAGGGGCATAAACGCAGCAGTGATAGGATTGGAGAGGTTCGGTGAGCAAATGAAGACCCTTTGAAGTCATATTGCATGGTACCCATTCCACGGGTCTCAACTCTCCAGGTTTAAGGTATTCTTCCTTCAGCTAAAACATGCATGTGTAACCCAGAGTATGATCAACCATGTGAACGGGAGACGTGTTAAAATATGTCTCAGTTTTCCTCCCCTGGTACTCGGGTGCAACATTCCAGACGCTTTACTAACACTCTCCAAACTTGGAGAGTCAGTCCCTTTAACCTCCTGTTTGGCCCAGTTTGCAATTTCTGCGGAAGATGAACAGGAATAGCGAGAACCAATGAGAGGCTAGCTGGAGGTGTCTGGACGGGCAAATTTAACTCTCATTTCCCACCAGGAAGAGGAAATAACCAAAGGCTCAGCGTGCCGTACCGGAACCAGATTAGGGCCTGAAGCCATCCTGCGGTGTTGCAGCCAGCTCAAAAGAAACCGAGTTGAAGAAAGGAGCTCAGGGGCACTGTAATTCACAAACCTGCAGAGTTATAAATGACAGCTATCGTCCAAAAATAGACTGAAGTAAGGCTGCCAAGAGGACTTGAAAGCGGGGCAGAATTGCAGGAAACCGATTTCAGGAGGTAGACTGGAATTGCATTGAAAGCATAGGAAAAGAGGCAGAACGTCCACAATGATGCACTTGGCCAAAAAGGGCGTATGCGTTTTTTCCTGAATATATTCAGGAAAAAACGCATACGCCCTTTTTGGCCAACCAAGCAAGCTTGCAAAGGAAATCTGCACTACAATGAAGTCTCACTTCCCCCCGGTCAAAAGGGCCATCTGAAAAAAGTGTAAAATCCAGAAAGGCAGGACAGGCCATGGAGAACTGGGAGCCTTGTTATGCTGATGGGCGGGATGTAAATTGCCAACAGACACTGGGGAGAAGTGTATGGTGTTTCCTGAAACATCTAAAAAACAAAGCAACAGAGCCTAGGGCACTGCCACTTATGGTCCTATAGCTTAGGGAAATTAAAATCAAAAAGACACAGCCACCCCAAAGTTTGGGACGCCTCTGTTTACAAGAACCTCGTTTACAGTACAAGTTCAACATCGCAGAAAGTGAAAAATGGATAAAGAAGTTGTGGTATTTACTTACAAAGCAATATCACTCAGCAAAGAAATCTATGTCATCAGGCCCTTAGCATCACAATGAGTGGATTCAAGTATGATGATTCTAACTGAAATAAGTCACACAAAAAAAGAAACATCGTAAGATATCAGTAATACACGGAATGTAAACTTGGCTACACAGGAACTGAATTACAGAACAGAACAGGGTCTCAAATTTAGAAAAACAACTTATGCTTGCTTAAGGGGAAAGGTGAGTTGGGGTGCTGCATAAAACCAGAGATTGAAATGAGCACAGATAAAGTTCCTTAAGCCAAATATGGAATAGACAAGAGCTACTCCTTGCTCAACGAAATGGACTCAACACCCCATATTAAACGCCTAAGAATGTACCTGACTTGTAAGTATCTTAAAACCTATGGATTGCTATGTCTCCGAAAGAGAATCAAGCATGTGTACAGGGGCATAAACGCAGCAGTGATAGGATTGGAGAGGTTCGGTGAGCAAATGAAGACCCTTTGAAGTCATATTGCATGGTACCCATTCCACGGGTTTCAACTACCCAGGTTTAAGGTATTCTTCCTTCAGCTAAAACATGCATGTGGAACCTAGAGTATGATCAACCATGTGATCGGGAGACGTGTTCAAATATGTCTCAGTTTTCCTCCCCTGGTACTCGGGTGCAACATTGCAGACGCTTTACTAACACTTTCCCCACTTGGAGAGTCAGTCCCTTTAACCTCCTGTTTGGCCCAGTTTGCAATTTCTGCGGAAGATGAACAGGAATAGCGAGAACCAATGAGAGGCTAGCTGGAGGTGTCTGGACGGGCAAATTTAACTCTCATTTCCCACCAGGAAGAGGAAATAACCAAAGGCTCAGCGTGCCGTGCCGGAACCAGATTAGGGCCTGAAGCCATCCTGCGGTGTTGCAGCCAGCTCAAAAGAAACCGAGTTGAAGAAAGGAGCTCAGGGGCACTGTAATTCACAAACCTGCAGAGTTATAAATGACAGCTATCGTCCAGAAATAGACTGAAGTAAGGCTGCCAAGAGGACTTGAAAGCGGGGCAGAATTGCAAGAAACCGATTTCAGGAGGTAGACTGGAATTGCATTGAAAGCATAGGAAAAGAGGCAGAACGTCCACAATGATGCACTTGGCCAAAAAGGGCGTATGCGTTTTTTCCTGAATATATTCAGGAAAAAACGCATACGCCCTTTTTGGCCAACCAAGCAAGCTTGCAAAGGAAATCTGCACTACAATGAAGTCTCACTTCCCCCCGGTCAAAAGGGCCATCTGAAAAAAGTGTAAAATCCAGAAAGGCAGGACAGGCCATGGAGAACTGGGAGCCTTGTTATGCTGATGGGCGGGATGTAAATTGCCAACAGACACTCGGGAGAAGTGTATGGTGTTTCCTGAAACATCTAAAAAACAAAGCAACAGAGCCTAGGGCACTTCCACTTATGGTCCTATAGCTTAGGGAAATTAAAATCAAAAAGACACAGCCACCCCAAAGTTTGGAACGGCTCTGTTTACAAGAACCTCGTTTACAGTACAAGTTCAACATCGCAGAAAGTGAAAAATGGATAAAGAAGTTGTGGTATTTACTTACAAAGCAATATCACTCAGCAAAGAAATCTATGTCATCAGGCCCTTAGCATCACAATGAGTGGATTCAGGTATGATGATTCTAACTGAAATAAGTCACACAGAAAAAGAAACATCGTAAGATATCAGTAATACACGGAATGTAAACTTGGCTACACAGGAACTGAATTACAGAACAGAACAGGGTCTCAAATTTAGAAAACCAACTTATGCTTGCTTAAGGGTAAAGGTGAGTTGGGGTGCTGCATAAAACCAGAGATTGAAATGAGCACAGATAAAGTTCCTTAAGCCAAATATGGAATAGACAAGAGCTACTCCTTGCTCAACGAAATGGACTCAACACCGCATATTAAACGCCTAAGAATGTACCTGACTAGTAAGTATCGTAAAACCTATGGATTGCTATGTCTCCAAAAGAGAATCAAGCATGTGTACAGGGGCATAAACGCAGCAGTGATAGGATTGGAGAGGTTCGGTGAGCAAATGAAGACCCTTTGAAGTCATATTGCATGGTACCCATTACACGGGGCTCAGCTCTCCAGGTTTAAGGTATTCCTCCTTTAGCTAAAACATGCATGTGGAACCCAAGTATGATCAACCATGTGAACGGGAGACGTGTTCAAATATGTCTCAGTTTTCCTAGCCTGGTACTCGGCTGCAACATTGCAGACGCTTTACTAACACTCTCCCCCCTTGGAGAGTCAGCCCCTTTAACCTCCTGTTTGGCCCAGTTTGCAATTTCTGCGGAAGATGAACAGGAATAGCGAGAACCAATGAGAGGCTAGCTGGAGGTGTCTGGACGGGCAAATTTAACTCTCATTTAACACCAGGAAGAGGAAATAACCAAAGGCTCAGCATGGCGTACCGGAAACAGATTAGGGCCTGAAGCCATCCTGCGGTGTTGCGGCCAGCTCAAAAGAAAGCGAGTTGAAGAAAGGAGCTCAGGGGCACTGTAATTCACAAACCTGCAGAGTTATAAATGACAGCTATCGTCCAAAAATAGACTGAAGTAAGGCTGCCAAGAGGACTTGAAAGCGGGGCAGAATTGCAGGAAACCGATTTCAGGAGGTAGACTGGAATTGCATTGAAAGCATAGGAAAAGAGGCAGAACGTCCACAATGATGCACTTGGTCAAAAAGGGCGTATGCGTTTTTTCCTGAATATATTCAGGAAAAAACGCATACGCCCTTTTTGGCCAACCAAGCAAGCTTGCAAAGGAAATCTGCACTACAATGAAGTCTCACTTACCCCCGGTCAAAAGGGCCATCTGAAAAAAGTGTAAAATCCAGAAAGGCAACAGGCCATTGAGAACTGGGAGCCTTGTTATGCTGATGGGCGGGATGTAAATTGCCAACAGACACTCGGGAGAAGTGTATGGTGTTTCCTGAAACATCTAAAAAACAAAGCAACAGAGCCTAGGGCACTGCCACTTATGGTCCTATAGCTTAGGGAAATTAAAATCAAAAAGACACAGCCACCCCAAAGTTTGGAACGGCTCTGTTTACAAGAACCTCGTTTACAGTACAAGTTCAACATCGCAGAAAGTGAAAAATGGATAAAGAAGTTGTGGTATTCACTTACAAAGCAATATCACTCAGCAATGAAATCTATGTCATCAGGCCCTTAGCAGCACAATGAGTGGATTCAGGTATGATGATTCTAACTGAAATAAGTCACACAGAAAAAGAAACATCATAAAATATCAGTAATACACGGAATGTAAACTTGGCTACACAGGAACTGAATTACAGAACAGAACAGGGTCTCAAATTTAGAAAAAAAACTTATGCTTGCTTAAGGGGAAAGGTGAGTTGGGGTGCTGCATAAAACCAGAGATTGAAATGAGCACAGATAAAGTTCCTTAAGCCAAATATGGAATAGAAAAGAGCTACTGCTTGCTCAACGAAATGGACTCAACACCCCATATTAAACGCCTAAGAATGTACCTGACTTGTAAGTATCTTAAAACCTATGGATTGCTATGTCTCTGAAAGAGAATCAAGCATGTGTACAGGGGCATAAACGCAGCAGTGATAGGATTGGAGAGGTTCAGTGAGCAAATGAAGACCCTTTGAAGTCATATTGCATGGTACCCATTCCACGGGTTTCAACTACCCATGTTTAAGGTATTCTTGCTTCAGCTAAAACATGTATGTGGAACCTAGAGTATGATCAACCATGTGATCGGGAGACGTGTTCAAATATGTCTCAGTTTTCCTCCCCTGGTACTCGGGTGCAACATTGCAGACGCTTTACTAACACTCTCCACACTTGGAGAGTCAGTCCCTTTAACCTCCTGTTTGGCCCAGTTTGCAATTTCTGCGGAAGATGAACAGGAATAGCGAGAACCAATGAGAGGCTAGCTGGAGGTGTCTGGACGGGCAAATTTAACTCTCATTTCCCACCAGGAAGAGGAAATAACCAAAGGCTCAGCGTGCCGTACCGGAACCAGATTAGGGCCTGAAGCCATCCTGCGGTGTTGCAGCCAGCTCAAAAGAAACCGAGTTGAAGAAAGGAGCTCAGGGGCACTGTAATTCACAAACCTGCAGAGTTATAAATGACAGCTATCGTCCAAAAATAGACTGAAGTAAGGCTGCCAAGAGGACTTGAAAGCGGGGCAGAATTGCAGGAAACCGATTTCAGGAGGTAGACTGGAATTGCATTGAAAGCATAGGAAAAGAGGCAGAACGTCCACAATGATGCACTTGGCCAAAAAGGGCGTATGCGTTTTTTCCTGAATATATTCAGGAAAAAACGCATACGCCCTTTTTGGCCAACCAAGCAAGCTTGCAAAGGAAATCTGCACTACAATGAAGTCTCACTTCCCCCCGGTCAAAAGGGCCATCTGAAAAAAGTGTAAAATCCAGAAAGGCAGGACAGGCCATGGAGAACTGGGAGCCTTGTTATGCTGATGGGCGGGATGTAAATTGCCAACAACCACTCGGGAAAAGTGTATGGTGTTTCCTGAAACATCTAAAAAACAAAGCAACAGAGCCTAGGGCACTTCCACTTATGGTCCTATAGCTTAGGAAAATTAAAATCAAAAAGACACAGCCACCCCAAAGTTTGGGACGCCTCCGTTTACAAGAACCTCATTTACCGTACAAGTTCAATATCACAGAAAGTGAAAAATGGATAAAGAACTTGTGGTACTTACGTACAATGCAGTATCACTCAGCAATGAAATCTATGTCATCAGGCCCGTAGCAACATAATGAGTGGATTCAGGTACGATGATTCTAACTGAAATAAGTCACACAGAAAAAGAAACATCATAAGGTATCACTAATACACAGAATGTAAACTTGGCTACACAGGAACTGAATTCCAAAACACAACAGGGTCTCAAATTTAGAAGAGCAACTTATGCTTGCTTAAGGGGAAAGGTGAGTTGGGGTGCTGCATAAAACCAGAGATTGAAATGAGCACAGATAAAGGTCCTTAAGCCAAATATGGAATAGACAAGAGCTACTCCTTGCTCAACGAAATGGACTCAACACCGCATGTTAAATGCCTAAGAATGTACCTGACTAGTAAGTATCTTAAAACCTATGGATTGCTATGTCTCCGAAAGAGAATCAAGCATGTGTACAGGGGCATAAACGCAGCAGTGATAGGATTGGAGAGGTTCGGTGAGCAAATGTAGACCCTTTGAAGTCATATTGCATGGTACCCATTCCACGGGTTTCTACTACCCAGGTTTAAGGTATTCTTCCTTCAGCTAAAATATGCATGTAGAACCTAGAGTATGATCAACCATGTGATCAGGAGACGTGTTCAAATATGTCTCAGTTTTCGTACCCTGGTACTCGGGTGCAACATTGCAGACGCTTTACTAACACTCTCCCCACTTGGAGAGTCAGTCCCTTTAACCTCCTGTTTGGCCCAGTTTGCAATTTCTGCGGAAGATGAACAAGAATAGGGAGAACCAATGAGAGACTAGCTGGAGGTGTCTGGACGGGCAAATTTAACTCTCATTTCCCACCAGGAAGAGGAAATAACCAAAGGCTCAGCGTGCCGTGCCGGTAGCAGATTAGGGCCTGAAGCCATCCTGCGGTGTTGCGGCCAGCTCAAAAGAAACCGAGTTGAAGAAAGGAGCTCAGGGGCACTGGAATTCACAAACCTGCAGAGTTATAAATGACAGCTATCGTCCAAAAATATACTGAGGTAAGGCTGCCAAGAGGACTTGAAAGCGGGGCAGAATTGCAGGAAACCGATTTCAGGAGGTAGACTGGAATTGCATTGAAAGCATAGGAAAAGAGGCAGAACGTCCACAATGATGCACTTGGCCAAAAAGGGTGTATGCGTTTTTTCCTGAATATATTCAGGAAAAAACGCATACGCCCTTTTTGGCCAACCAAGCAAGCTTGCAAAGGAAATCTGCACTACAATGAAGTCTCACTTCCCCCCGGTCAAAAGGGCCATCTGAAAAAAGTGTAAAATCCACAAAGGCAGGACAGGCCATGGAGAACTGGGAGCCTTGTTATGCTGATGGGCGGGATGTAAATTGCCAACAACCACTCGGGAGAAGTGTATGGTGTTTCCTGAAACATCTAAAAAACAAAGCAACAGAACCTAGGGCACTTCCACTTATGGTCCTATAGCTTAGGGAAATTAAAATCAAAAAGACACAGCCACCCCAAAGTTTGGAACGGCTCTGTTTACAAGAACCTCGTTTACAGTACAAGTTCAACATCGCAGAAAATGAAAAATGGATAAAGAAGTTGTGGTATTTACTTACAAAGCAATATCACTCAGCAATGAAATCTGTGTCATCAGGCCCTTAGCAGCACAATGAGTGGATTCAGGTATGATGATTCTAACTGAAATAAGTCACACAGAAAAAGAAACATCATAAGATATCAGTAATACACGGAATGTAAACTTGGCTACACAGGAACTGAATTACAGAACAGAACAGGGTCTCAAATTTAGAAAACCAACTTATTCTTGCTTAAGGGGAAAGGTGAGTTGGGGTGCTGCATAAAACCAGAGATTGAAATGAGCACAGATAAAGTTCCTTAAGCCAAATATGGAATAGACAAGAGCTACTCCTTGCTCAACGAAATGGACTCAACACCGCATATTAAACGCCTAAGAATGTACCTGACTAGTAAGTATCTTAAAACCTATGGATTGCTATGTCTCCGAAAGAGAATCAAGCATGTCTACAAGGGCATAAACGCAGCAGTGATAGGATTGGAGAGGTTCGGTGAGCAAACGAAGACCCTTTGAAGTCATATTGCATGGTACCCATTACACGGGTCTCAACTCTCCAGGTTTAAGGTGTTCTTCCTTCAGCTAAAACATGCATGTGGAACCCAAGTATGATCAACCATGTGAAAGGGAGACGTGTTCAAATATGTCTCTGTTTTCCTCCCCTGGTACTCGGGTGCAACATTCCAGACACTTTACTAACACTCTCCCCACTTGGAGAGTCAGCGCCTTTAACCTCCTGTTTGGCCCAGTTTGCAATTTCTGCGGAAGATGAACAGGAATAGCGAGAACCAATGAGAGACTAGCTGGAGGTGTCTGGACGGGCAAATTTAACTCTCATTTCCCACCAGGAAGAGGAAATAACCAAAGGCTCAGCGCGCCGTACCGGAACCAGATTAGGGCCTGAAGCCATCCTGCGGTGTTGCGGCCAGGTCACAAGAAAGCGAGTTGAAGAAAGGAGCTCAGGGGCACTGTAATTCACAAAACTGCAGAGTTATAAATGACAGCTATCGTCCAAAAATAGACTGAAGTAAGGCTGCCAAGAGGACTTGAAAGCGGGGCAGAATTGCAGGAAACCGATTTCAGGAGGTAGACTGGAATTGCATTGAAAGCATAGGAAAAGAGGCAGAACGTCCACAATGATGCACTTGGCCAAAAAGGGCATATGCGTTTTTTCCTGAATATATTCAGGAAAAAACGCATATGCCCTTTTTGGCCAACCAAGCAAGCTTGCAAAGGAAATCTGCACTACAATGAACTCTCACTTCCCCCCGGTCAAAAGGGCCATCTGAAAAAAGTGTAAAATCCAGAAAGGCAGGACAGGCCATGGAGAATTGGGAGCCTTGTTATGCTGAAGGGCGGGATGTAAATTGCCAACAGACACTCGGGAGAAGTGTATGGTGTTTCCTGAAACATCTAAAAAACAAAGCAACAGAGCCTAGGGCACTGCCACTTATGGTCCTATAGCTTAGGGAAATTAAAATCAAAAAGACACAGCCACCCCAAAGTTTGGGACGCCTCTGTTTACAAGAACCTCGCTTGCAGTACAAGTAAAACATCGCAGAAAGTGTAAAATGGATAAAGAAGATGTGGTATTTACTTACAAAGCAATATCACTCAGCAATGAAATCTGTGTCATCAGGCCCTTTGCAGCACAATGAGTGGATTCAGGTATGATGATTCTAACTGAAGTAAGTCACACAGAAAAAGAAACATCATAAGATATCAGTAATACACGGAATGTAAACTTGGCTACACAGGAACTGAATTACAGAACAGAACAGGGTCTCAAATTTAGAAAACCAACTTATGCTTGCTTAAGGGGAAAGGTGAGTTGGGGTGCTGCATAAAACCAGAGATTGAAATGAGCACAGATAATGTTCCTTAAGTCAAATATGGAATAGACAAGAGCTACTCCTTGCTCAATGAAATGGACTCAACACCGCATATTAAACGCCTAAGAATGTACCTGACTAGTAAGTATCTTAAAACCTATGGATTGCTATGTCTCCGAAAGAGAATCAAGCATGTGTACAGGGGCATAAACGCAGCAGTGATAGGATTGGAGAGGTTCGGTGAGCAAATGAAGACCCTTTGAAGTCATATTGCATGGTACCCATTACACGGGTCTCAACTCTCCAGGTTTAAGGTATTCTTCCTTCAGCTAAAACATGCATGTGGAACCCAAGTATGATCAACCATGTGAAAGGGAGACGTGTTCAAATATGTCGCTGTTTTCCTCCCCTGGTACTCGGGTGCAACATTCCAGACGCTTTACTAACACTCTCCCCACTTGGAGAGTCAGCGCCTTTAACCTCCTGTTTGGCCCAGTTTACAATTTCTGCGGAAGATGAACAGGAATAGCGAGAACCAATGAGAGACTAGCTGGAGGTTTCTGGACGGGCAAATTTAACTCTCATTTCCCACCAGGAAGAGGAAATAACCAAAGGCTCAGCGCGCCGTACCGGAACCAGATTAGGGCCTGAAGCCATCCTGCGGTGTTGTGGCCAGGTCACAAGAAAGCGAGTTGAAGAAAGGAGCTCAGGGGCACTGTAATTCACAAACCTGCAGAGTTATAAATGACAGCTATCGTCCAAAAATAGACTGAAGTAAGGCTGCCAAGAGGACTTGAAAGCGGGGCAGAATTGCAGGAAACCGATTTCAGGAGGTAGACTGGAATTGCATTGAAAGCATAGGAAAAGAGGCAGAACGTCCACAATGATGCACTTGGCCAAAAAGGGCGTATGCGTTTTTTCCTGAATATATTCAGGAAAAAACGCATACGCCCTTTTTGGCCAACCAAGCAAGCTTGCAAAGGAAATCTGCACTACAATGAACTCTCACTTCCCCCTGGTCAAAAGGGCCATCTGAAAAAAGTGTAAACTCCAGAAAGGCAGGACAGGCCATGGAGAACTGGGAGCCTTGTTATGCTGATGGGCGGGATGTAAATTGCCAACAACCACTCGGGAGAAGTGTATGGTGTTTCCTGAAACATCTAAAACACAAAGCAACAGAGCCTAGGGAACTGCCACTTATGGTCCTATAGCTTAGGGAAATTAAAATCAAAAAGACACAGCCACCCCAAAGTTTGGAATGGCTCTGTTTACAAGAACCTCGTTTACAGTACAAGTTCAACATCGCAGAAAGTGAAAAATGGATAAAGAACTTGTGGTATTTACTTACAAAGCAATATCACTCAGCAATGAAATCTGTGTCATCAGGCCCTTAGCAGCACAATGAGTGGATTCAGGTATGATGATTCTAACTGAAATAAGTCACACAGAAAAAGAAACATCATAAGATATCAGTAATACACGGAATGGAAACTTGGCTACACAGGAACTGAATTACAGAACAGAACAGGGTCTCAAATTTAGAAAACCAACTTATTCTTGCTTAAGGGGAAAGGTGAGTTGGGGTGCTGCATAAAACCAGAGATTGAAATGAGCACAGATAAAGTTCCTTAAGCCAAATATGGAATAGACAAGAGCTACTCCTTGCTCAACGAAATGGACTCAACACCCCATATTAAACGCCTAAAATGTACCTGACTAGTAAGTATCTTAAAACCTATGGATTGCTATGTCTCCGAAAGAGAATCAAGCATGTGTACAGGGGCATAAATGCAGCAGTGATAGGATTGGAGAGGTTCGGTGAGCAAATGAAGACCCTTTGAAGTCATATTGCATGGTACCCATTACACGGGTTTCAACTACCCAGGTTTAAGGTACTCTTCCTTCAGCTAAAACATGCATGTGGAACCTAGAGTATGATCAACCATGTGATCGGGAGACGTGTTCAAATATGTCTCAGTTTCCCTCCCCTGGTACTCGGGTGCAACATTCCAGACGCTTTACTAACACTCTCCCCACTTGGAGAGTCAGCGCCTTTAACCTCCTGTTTGGCCCAGTTTGCAATTTCTGATGAAGATGAACAGGAATAGCGAGAACCAATGAGAGGCTAGCTGGAGGTGTCTGGACGGGCAAATTTAACTCTCATTTCCCACCAGGAAGAGGAATTAACCAAAGGCTCAGCATGCCGGGCCGGAACCAGATTAGGGCCTGAAGCCATCCTGCGGTGTTGCGGCCAGCTCACAAGAAAGCGAGTTGAAGAAAGGAGCTCAGGGGCACTGTAATTCACAAACCTGCAGAGTTATAAATGACACCTATCGTCCAAAAATAGACTGAAGTAAGGCTGCCAAGAGGACTTGAAAGCGGGGCAGAATTGCAGGAAACCGATTTCAGGAGGTAGACTGGAATTGCATTGAAAGCATAGGAAAAGAGGCAGAACGTCCACAATGATGCACTTGGCCAAAAAGGGCGTATGCGTTTTTTCCTGAATATATTCAGGAAAAAACGCATACGCCCTTTTTGGCTAACCAAGCAAGCTTGCAAAGGAAATCTGCACTACAATGAAGTCTCACTTCCCCCCGGTCAAAAGGGCCATCTGAAAAAAGTGTAAAATCCAGAAAGGCAGGACAGGCCATGGAGAACTGGGAGCCTTGTTATGCTGATGGGCGGGATGTAAATTGCGAAGAACCACTTGGGAGAAGTGTATGGTGTTTCCTGAAACATCTAAAAAACAAAGCAACAGAGCCTAGGGCACTTCCACTTATGGTCCTATAGCTTAGGGAAATTAAAATCAAAAAGACACAGCCACCCCAAAGTTTGGGACGCCTCTGTTTACAAGAACCTCGTTTACAGTACAAGTTCAATATCACAGAAAGTGAAAAATGGATAAAGAACTTGTGGTACTTACGTACAATGCAGTATCACTCAGCAATGAAATCTATGTCATCAGGCCCGTAGCAGCATAATGAGTGGATTCAGGTACGATGATTCTAACTGAAATAAGTCACACAGAAAAAGAAACATCATAAGATATCACTAATACACGGAATGTAAACTTGGCTACACAGGAACTGCATTCCAAAACAGAACAGGGTCTCAAATTTAGAAAACCAACTTATGTTTGCTTAAGGGTAAAGGTGACTTGGGGTGCTGCATAAAACCAGAGATTGAAATGAGCACAGATAAAGTTCCTTAAGCCAAATATGGAATAGACAAGAGCTACTCCTTGCTCAACGAAATGGACTCAACACCCCATATTAAACGCCTAAGAATGTACCTGACTAGTAAGTATCTTAAAACCTATGGATTGCTATGTCTCCAAAAGAGAATCAAGCGTGTGTACAGGGGCATAAACGCAGCAGTGATAGGATTGGAGAGGTTCGGTGAGCAAATGAAGACCCTTTGAAGTCATATTGCATGGTACCCATTCCACGGGTCTCAACTCTCCAGGTTTAAGGTATTCTTCCTTCAGCTAAAACATGCATGTGTAACCCAGAGTATGATCAACCATGTGAACGGGAGACGTGTTAAAATATGTCTCAGTTTTCCTCCCCTGGTACTCGGGTGCAACATTCCAGACGCTTTACTAACACTCTCCAAACTTGGAGAGTCAGTCCCTTTAACCTCCTGTTTGGCCCAGTTTGCAATTTCTGCGGAAGATGAACAGGAATAGCGAGAACCAATGAGAGGCTAGCTGGAGGTGTCTGGACGGGCAAATTTAACTCTCATTTCCCACCAGGAAGAGGAAATAACCAAAGGCTCAGCGTGCCGTACCGGAACCAGATTAGGGCCTGAAGCCATCCTGCGGTGTTGCAGCCAGCTCAAAAGAAACCGAGTTGAAGAAAGGAGCTCAGGGGCACTGTAATTCACAAACCTGCAGAGTTATAAATGACAGCTATCGTCCAAAAATAGACTGAAGTAAGGCTGCCAAGAGGACTTGAAAGCGGGGCAGAATTGCAGGAAACCGATTTCAGGAGGTAGACTGGAATTGCATTGAAAGCATAGGAAAAGAGGCAGAACGTCCACAATGATGCACTTGGCCAAAAAGGGCGTATGCGTTTTTTCCTGAATATATTCAGGAAAAAACGCATACGCCCTTTTTGGCCAACCAAGCAAGCTTGCAAAGGAAATCTGCACTACAATGAAGTCTCACTTCCCCCCGGTCAAAAGGGCCATCTGAAAAAAGTGTAAAATCCAGAAAGGCAGGACAGGCCATGGAGAACTGGGAGCCTT
This sequence comes from Stenella coeruleoalba, assembly GCF_951394435.1. Lineage (NCBI taxonomy): Eukaryota > Metazoa > Chordata > Mammalia > Artiodactyla > Delphinidae > Stenella > Stenella coeruleoalba. The sequence continues at coordinate 3,118,895 of NW_027646196.1, forward strand.
GTTATGCTGATGGGCGGGATGTAAATTGCCAACAGACACTGGGGAGAAGTGTATGGTGTTTCCTGAAACATCTAAAAAACAAAGCAACAGAGCCTAGGGCACTGCCACTTATGGTCCTATAGCTTAGGGAAATTAAAATCAAAAAGACACAGCCACCCCAAAGTTTGGGACGCCTCTGTTTACAAGAACCTCGTTTACAGTACAAGTTCAACATCGCAGAAAGTGAAAAATGGATAAAGAAGTTGTGGTATTTACTTACAAAGCAATATCACTCAGCAAAGAAATCTATGTCATCAGGCCCTTAGCATCACAATGAGTGGATTCAAGTATGATGATTCTAACTGAAATAAGTCACACAAAAAAAGAAACATCGTAAGATATCAGTAATACACGGAATGTAAACTTGGCTACACAGGAACTGAATTACAGAACAGAACAGGGTCTCAAATTTAGAAAAACAACTTATGCTTGCTTAAGGGTAAAGGTGAGTTGGGGTGCTGCATAAAACCAGAGATTGAAATGAGCACAGATAAAGTTCCTTAAGCCAAATATGGAATAGACAAGAGCTACTCCTTGCTCAACGAAATGGACTCAACACCCCATATTAAACGCCTAAGAATGTACCTGACTTGTAAGTATCTTAAAACCTATGGATTGCTATGTCTCCGAAAGAGAATCAAGCATGTGTACAGGGGCATAAACGCAGCAGTGATAGGATTGGAGAGGTTCGGTGAGCAAATGAAGACCCTTTGAAGTCATATTGCATGGTACCCATTCCACGGGTTTCAACTACCCAGGTTTAAGGTATTCTTCCTTCAGCTAAAACATGCATGTGGAACCTAGAGTATGATCAACCATGTGATCGGGAGACGTGTTCAAATATGTCTCAGTTTTCCTCCCCTGGTACTCGGGTGCAACATTGCAGACGCTTTACTAACACTTTCCCCACTTGGAGAGTCAGTCCCTTTAACCTCCTGTTTGGCCCAGTTTGCAATTTCTGCGGAAGATGAACAGGAATAGCGAGAACCAATGAGAGGCTAGCTGGAGGTGTCTGGACGGGCAAATTTAACTCTCATTTCCCACCAGGAAGAGGAAATAACCAAAGGCTCAGCGTGCCGTGCCGGAACCAGATTAGGGCCTGAAGCCATCCTGCGGTGTTGCAGCCAGCTCAAAAGAAACCGAGTTGAAGAAAGGAGCTCAGGGGCACTGTAATTCACAAACCTGCAGAGTTATAAATGACAGCTATCGTCCAGAAATAGACTGAAGTAAGGCTGCCAAGAGGACTTGAAAGCGGGGCAGAATTGCAAGAAACCGATTTCAGGAGGTAGACTGGAATTGCATTGAAAGCATAGGAAAAGAGGCAGAACGTCCACAATGATGCACTTGGCCAAAAAGGGCGTATGCGTTTTTTCCTGAATATATTCAGGAAAAAACGCATACGCCCTTTTTGGCCAACCAAGCAAGCTTGCAAAGGAAATCTGCACTACAATGAAGTCTCACTTCCCCCCGGTCAAAAGGGCCATCTGAAAAAAGTGTAAAATCCAGAAAGGCAGGACAGGCCATGGAGAACTGGGAGCCTTGTTATGCTGATGGGCGGGATGTAAATTGCCAACAGACACTCGGGAGAAGTGTATGGTGTTTCCTGAAACATCTAAAAAACAAAGCAACAGAGCCTAGGGCACTTCCACTTATGGTCCTATAGCTTAGGGAAATTAAAATCAAAAAGACACAGCCACCCCAAAGTTTGGAACGGCTCTGTTTACAAGAACCTCGTTTACAGTACAAGTTCAACATCGCAGAAAGTGAAAAATGGATAAAGAAGTTGTGGTATTTACTTACAAAGCAATATCACTCAGCAAAGAAATCTATGTCATCAGGCCCTTAGCATCACAATGAGTGGATTCAGGTATGATGATTCTAACTGAAATAAGTCACACAGAAAAAGAAACATCGTAAGATATCAGTAATACACGGAATGTAAACTTGGCTACACAGGAACTGAATTACAGAACAGAACAGGGTCTCAAATTTAGAAAACCAACTTATGCTTGCTTAAGGGTAAAGGTGAGTTGGGGTGCTGCATAAAACCAGAGATTGAAATGAGCACAGATAAAGTTCCTTAAGCCAAATATGGAATAGACAAGAGCTACTCCTTGCTCAACGAAATGGACTCAACACCGCATATTAAACGCCTAAGAATGTACCTGACTAGTAAGTATCGTAAAACCTATGGATTGCTATGTCTCCAAAAGAGAATCAAGCATGTGTACAGGGGCATAAACGCAGCAGTGATAGGATTGGAGAGGTTCGGTGAGCAAATGAAGACCCTTTGAAGTCATATTGCATGGTACCCATTACACGGGTCTCAGCTCTCCAGGTTTAAGGTATTCTTCCTTTAGCTAAAACATGCATGTGGAACCCAAGTATGATCAACCATGTGAACGGGAGACGTGTTCAAATATGTCTCAGTTTTCCTAGCCTGGTACTCGGCTGCAACATTGCAGACGCTTTACTAACACTCTCCCCCCTTGGAGAGTCAGCCCCTTTAACCTCCTGTTTGGCCCAGTTTGCAATTTCTGCGGAAGATGAACAGGAATAGCGAGAACCAATGAGAGGCTAGCTGGAGGTGTCTGGACGGGCAAATTTAACTCTCATTTAACACCAGGAAGAGGAAATAACCAAAGGCTCAGCATGGCGTACCGGAAACAGATTAGGGCCTGAAGCCATCCTGCGGTGTTGCGGCCAGCTCAAAAGAAAGCGAGTTGAAGAAAGGAGCTCAGGGGCACTGTAATTCACAAACCTGCAGAGTTATAAATGACAGCTATCGTCCAAAAATAGACTGAAGTAAGGCTGCCAAGAGGACTTGAAAGTGGGGCAGAATTGCAGGAAACCGATTTCAGGAGGTAGACTGGAATTGCATTGAAAGCATAGGAAAAGAGGCAGAACGTCCACAATGATGCACTTGGCCAAAAAGGGCATATGCGTTTTTTCCTGAATATATTCAGGAAAAAACGCATATGCCCTTTTTGGCCAACCAAGCAAGCTTGCAAAGGAAATCTGCACTACAATGAACTCTCACTTCCCCCCGGTCAAAAGGGCCATCTGAAAAAAGTGTAAAATCCAGAAAGGCAGGACAGGCCATGGAGAATTGGGAGCCTTGTTATGCTGATGGGCGGGATGTAAATTGCCAACAGACACTCGGGAGAAGTGTATGGTGTTTCCTGAAACATCTAAAAAACAAAGCAACAGAGCCTAGGGCACTGCCACTTATGGTCCTATAGCTTAGGGAAATTAAAATCAAAAAGACACAGCCACCCCAAAGTTTGGGACGCCTCTGTTTACAAGAACCTCGCTTGCAGTACAAGTAAAACATCGCAGAAAGTGTAAAATGGATAAAGAAGATGTGGTATTTACTTACAAAGCAATATCACTCAGCAATGAAATCTGTGTCATCAGGCCCTTTGCAGCACAATGAGTGGATTCAGGTATGATGATTCTAACTGAAGTAAGTCACACAGAAAAAGAAACATCATAAGATATCAGTAATACACGGAATGTAAACTTGGCTACACAGGAACTGAATTACAGAACAGAACAGGGTCTCAAATTTAGAAAACCAACTTATGCTTGCTTAAGGGGAAAGGTGAGTTGGGGTGCTGCATAAAACCAGAGATTGAAATGAGCACAGATAAAGTTCCTTAAGTCAAATATGGAATAGACAAGAGCTACTCCTTGCTCAATGAAATGGACTCAACACCGCATATTAAACGCCTAAGAATGTACCTGACTAGTAAGTATCTTAAAACCTATGGATTGCTATGTCTCCGAAAGAGAATCAAGCATGTGTACAGGGGCATAAACGCAGCAGTGATAGGATTGGAGAGGTTCGGTGAGCAAATGAAGACCCTTTGAAGTCATATTGCATGGTACCCATTACACGGGTCTCAACTCTCCAGGTTTAAGGTATTCTTCCTTCAGCTAAAACATGCATGTGGAACCCAAGTATGATCAACCATGTGAACGGGAGACGTGTTAAAATATGTCTCAGTTTTCCTCCCCTGGTACTCGGGTGCAACATTCCAGGCGCTTTACTAACACTCTCCACACTTGGAGAGTCAGTCCCTTTAACCTCCTGTTTGGCCCAGTTTGCAATTTCTGCGGAAGATGAACAGGAATAGCGAGAACCAATGAGAGGCTAGCTGGAGGTGTCTGGACGGGCAAATTTAACTCTCATTTCCCACCAGGAAGAGGAAATAACCAAAGGCTCAGCGTGCCGTACCGGAACCAGATTAGGGCCTGAAGCCATCCTGCGGTGTTGCAGCCAGCTCAAAAGAAAGCGAGTTGAAGAAAGGAGCTCAGGGGCACTGTAATTCACAAACCTGCAGAGTTATAAATGACAGCTATCGTCCAAAAATAGACTGAAGTAAGGCTGCCAAGAGGACTTGAAAGCGGGGCAGAATTGCAGGAAACCGATTTCAGGAGGTAGACTGGAATTGCATTGAAAGCATAGGAAAAGAGGCAGAACGTCCACAATGATGCACTTGGCCAAAAAGGGCGTATGCGTTTTTTCCTGAATATATTCAGGAAAAAACGCATACGCCCTTTTTGGCCAACCAAGCAAGCTTGCAAAGGAAATCTGCACTACAATGAAGTCTCACTTCCCCCCGGTCAAAAGGGCCATCTGAAAAAAGTGTAAAATCCAGAAAGGCAGGACAGGCCATGGAGAACTGGGAGCCTTGTTATGCTGATGGGCGGGATGTAAATTGCCAACAGACACTGGGGAGAAGTGTATGGTGTTTCCTGAAACATCTAAAAAACAAAGCAACAGAGCCTAGGGCACTGCCACTTATGGTCCTATAGCTTAGGGAAATTAAAATCAAAAAGACACAGCCACCCCAAAGTTTGGGACGCCTCTGTTTACAAGAACCTCGTTTACAGTACAAGTTCAACATCGCAGAAAGTGAAAAATGGATAAAGAAGTTGTGGTATTTACTTACAAAGCAATATCACTCAGCAAAGAAATCTATGTCATCAGGCCCTTAGCATCACAATGAGTGGATTCAAGTATGATGATTCTAACTGAAATAAGTCACACAAAAAAAGAAACATCGTAAGATATCAGTAATACACGGAATGTAAACTTGGCTACACAGGAACTGAATTACAGAACAGAACAGGGTCTCAAATTTAGAAAAACAACTTATGCTTGCTTAAGGGTAAAGGTGAGTTGGGGTGCTGCATAAAACCAGAGATTGAAATGAGCACAGATAAAGTTCCTTAAGCCAAATATGGAATACAAAAGAGCTACTCCTTGCTCAAAGAAATGGACTCAACACCCCATATTAAACGCCTAAGAATGTACCTGACTTGTAAGTATCTTAAAACCTATGGATTGCTATGTCTCCGAAAGAGAATCAAGCATGTGTACAGGGGCATAAACGCAGCAGTGATAGGATTGGAGAGGTTCGGTGAGCAAATGAAGACCCTTTGAAGTCATATTGCATGGTACCCATTCCACGGGTTTCAACTACCCAGGTTTAAGGTATTCTTCCTTCAGCTAAAACATGCATGTGGAACCTAGAGTATGATCAACCATGTGATCGGGAGACGTGTTCAAATATGTCTCAGTTTTCCTCCCCTGGTACTCGGGTGCAACATTGCAGACGCTTTACTAACACTTTCCCCACTTGGAGAGTCAGTCCCTTTAACCTCCTGTTTGGCCCAGTTTGCAATTTCTGCGGAAGATGAACAGGAATAGCGAGAACCAATGAGAGGCTAGCTGGAGGTGTCTGGACGGGCAAATTTAACTCTCATTTCCCACCAGGAAGAGGAAATAACCAAAGGCTCAGCGTGCCGTGCCGGAACCAGATTAGGGCCTGAAGCCATCCTGCGGTGTTGCAGCCAGCTCAAAAGAAACCGAGTTGAAGAAAGGAGCTCAGGGGCACTGTAATTCACAAACCTGCAGAGTTATAAATGACAGCTATCGTCCAAAAATAGACTGAAGTAAGGCTGCCAAGAGGACTTGAAAGCGGGGCAGAATTGCAGGAAACCGATTTCAGGAGGTAGACTGGAATTGCATTGAAAGCATAGGAAAAGAGGCAGAACGTCCACAATGATGCACTTGGCCAAAAAGGGCGTATGCGTTTTTTCCTGAATATATTCAGGAAAAAACGCATACGCCCTTTTTGGCCAACCAAGCAAGCTTGCAAAGGAAATCTGCACTACAATGAAGTCTCACTTCCCCCCGGTCAAAAGGGCCATCTGAAAAAAGTGTAAAATCCAGAAAGGCAGGACAGGCCATGGAGAACTGGGAGCCTTGTTATGCTGATGGGCGGGATGTAAATTGCCAACAGACACTCGGGAGAAGTGTATGGTGTTTCCTGAAACATCTAAAAAACAAAGCAACAGAGCCTAGGGCACTTCCACTTATGGTCCTATAGCTTAGGGAAATTAAAATCAAAAAGACACAGCCACCCCAAAGTTTGGAACGGCTCTGTTTACAAGAACCTCGTTTACAGTACAAGTTCAACATCGCAGAAAGTGAAAAATGGATAAAGAAGTTGTGGTATTTACTTACAAAGCAATATCACTCAGCAAAGAAATCTATGTCATCAGGCCCTTAGCATCACAATGAGTGGATTCAGGTATGATGATTCTAACTGAAATAAGTCACACAGAAAAAGAAACATCGTAAGATATCAGTAATACACGGAATGTAAACTTGGCTACACAGGAACTGAATTACAGAACAGAACAGGGTCTCAAATTTAGAAAACCAACTTATGCTTGCTTAAGGGTAAAGGTGAGTTGGGGTGCTGCATAAAACCAGAGATTGAAATGAGCACAGATAAAGTTCCTTAAGCCAAATATGGAATAGACAAGAGCTACTCCTTGCTCAACGAAATGGACTCAACACCGCATATTAAACGCCTAAGAATGTACCTGACTAGTAAGTATCGTAAAACCTATGGATTGCTATGTCTCCAAAAGAGAATCAAGCATGTGTACAGGGGCATAAACGCAGCAGTGATAGGATTGGAGAGGTTCGGTGAGCAAATGAAGACCCTTTGAAGTCATATTGCATGGTACCCATTACACGGGTCTCAGCTCTCCAGGTTTAAGGTATTCTTCCTTTAGCTAAAACATGCATGTGGAACCCAAGTATGATCAACCATGTGAACGGGAGACGTGTTCAAATATGTCTCAGTTTTCCTAGCCTGGTACTCGGCTGCAACATTGCAGACGCTTTACTAACACTCTCCCCCATTGGAGAGTCAGCCCCTTTAACCTCCTGTTTGGCCCAGTTTGCAATTTCTGCGGAATATGAACAGGAATAGCGAGAACCAATGAGAGGCTAGCTGGAGGTGTCTGGACGGGCAAATTTAACTCTCATTTAACACCAGGAAGAGGAAATAACCAAAGGCTCAGCATGGCGTACCGGAAACAGATTAGGGCCTGAAGCCATCCTGCGGTGTTGCGGCCAGCTCAAAAGAAAGCGAGTTGAAGAAAGGAGCTCAGGGGCACTGTAATTCACAAACCTGCAGAGTTATAAATGACAGCTATCGTCCAAAAATAGACTGAAGTAAGGCTGCCAAGAGGACTTGAAAGCGGGGCAGAATTGCAGGAAACCGATTTCAGGAGGTAGACTGGAATTGCATTGAAAGCATAGGAAAAGAGGCAGAACGTCCACAATGATGCACTTGGTCAAAAAGGGCGTATGCGTTTTTTCCTGAATATATTCAGGAAAAAACGCATACGCCCTTTTTGGCCAACCAAGCAAGCTTGCAAAGGAAATCTGCACTACAATGAAGTCTCACTTACCCCCGGTCAAAAGGGCCATCTGAAAAAAGTGTAAAATCCAGAAAGGCAACAGGCCATTGAGAACTGGGAGCCTTGTTATGCTGATGGGCGGGATGTAAATTGCCAACAGACACTCGGGAGAAGTGTATGGTGTTTCCTGAAACATCTAAAAAACAAAGCAACAGAGCCTAGGGCACTGCCACTTATGGTCCTATAGCTTAGGAAAATTAAAATCAAAAAGTCACAGCCACCCCAAAGTTTGGGACGCCTCCATTTACAAGAACCTCATTTACCGTACAAGTTCAATATCACAGAAAGTGAAAAATGGATAAAGAACTTGTGGTACTTACGTACAATGCAGTATCACTCAGCAATGAAATCTATGTCATCAGGCCCGTAGCAACATAATGAGTGGATTCAGGTACGATGATTCTAACTGAAATAAGTCACACAGAAAAAGAAACATCATAAGGTATCACTAATACACAGAATGTAAACTTGGCTACACAGGAACTGAATTCCAAAACACAACAGGGTCTCAAATTTAGAAGAGCAACTTATGCTTGCTTAAGGGGAAAGGTGAGTTGGGGTGCTGCATAAAACCAGAGATTGAAATGAGCACAGATAAAGGTCCTTAAGCCAAATATGGAATAGACAAGAGCTACTCCTTGCTCAACGAAATGGACTCAACACCGCATGTTAAATGCCTAAGAATGTACCTGACTAGTAAGTATCTTAAAACCTATGGATTGCTATGTCTCCGAAAGAGAATCAAGCATGTGTACAGGGGCATAAACGCAGCAGTGATAGGATTGGAGAGGTTCGGTGAGCAAATGTAGACCCTTTGAAGTCATATTGCATGGTACCCATTCCACGGGTTTCTACTACCCAGGTTTAAGGTATTCTTCCTTCAGCTAAAATATGCATGTAGAACCTAGAGTATGATCAACCATGTGATCAGGAGACGTGTTCAAATATGTCTCAGTTTTCGTACCCTGGTACTCGGGTGCAACATTCCAGACGCTTTACTAACACTCTCCCCACTTGGAGAGTCAGTCCCTTTAACCTCCTGTTTGGCCCAGTTTGCAATTTCTGCGGAAGATGAACAGGAATAGGGAGAACCAATGAGAGACTAGCTGGAGGTGTCTGGACGGGCAAATTTAACTCTCATTTCCCACCAGGAAGAGGAAATAACCAAAGGCTCAGCGTGCCGTGCCGGTAGCAGATTAGGGCCTGAAGCCATCCTGCGGTGTTGCGGCCAGCTCACAAGAAAGCGAGTTGAAGAAAGGAGCTCAGGGGCACTGGAATTCACAAACCTGCAGAGTTATAAATGACAGCTATCGTCCAAAAATATACTGAGGTAAGGCTGCCAAGAGGACTTGAAAGCGGGGCAGAATTGCAGGAAACCGATTTCAGGAGGTAGACTGGAATTGCATTGAAAGCATAGGAAAAGAGGCAGAACGTCCACAATGATGCACTTGGCCAAAAAGGGCGTATGCGTTTTTTCCTGAATATATTCAGGAAAAAACGCATACGCCCTTTTTGGCCAACCAAGCAAGCTTGCAAAGGAAATCTGCACTACAATGAAGTCTCACTTCCCCCCGGTCAAAAGGGCCATCTGAAAAAAGTGTAAAATCCAGAAAGGCAGGACAGGCCATGGAGAACTGGGAGCCTTGTTATGCTGATGGGCGGGATGTAAATTGCCAACAGACACTCGGGAGAAGTGTATGGTGTTTCCTGAAACATCTAAAAAACAAAGCAACAAAGCCTAGGGCACTGCCACTTATGGTCCTATAGATTAGGGAAATTAAAATAAAAAAGACACAGCCACCCCAAAGTTTGGGACGCCTCTGTTTACAAGAACCTCGTTTACCGTACAAGTTCAATATCACAGAAAGTGAAAAATGGATAAAGAACTTGTGGTACTTACGTACAATGCAGTATCACTCAGCAATGAAATCTATGTCATCAGGCCCGTAGCAGCATAATGAGAGGATTCAGGTACGATGATTCTAACTGAAATAAGTCACACAGAAAAAGAAACATCATAAGGTACCACTAATACACAGAATGTAAACTTGGCTACACAGGAACTGAATTCCAAAACAGAACAGGGTCTCAAATTTAGAAAAGCAACTTATGCTTGCTTAAGGGTAAAGGTGAGTTGGGGTGCTGCATAAAACCAGAGATTGAAATGAGCACAGATAAAGTTCCTTAAACCAAATATGGAATAGACAAGAGCTACTCCTTGCTCAACGAAATGGACTCAACACCCCATATTAAACGCCTAAGAATGTACCTGACTAGTAAGTATCTTAAAACCTATGGATTGCTATGTCTCCAAAAGAGAATCAAGCGTGTGTACAGGGGCATAAACGCAGCAGTGATAGTATTGGAGAGGTTCGGTGAGCAAATGAAGACCCTTTGAAGTCATATTGCATGGTACCCATTCCACGGGTCTCAACTCTGCAGGTTTAAAGTATTCTTCCTTCAGCTAAAACATGCATGTGGAACCCAGAGTATGATCAACCGTGTGAACGGGAGACGTGTTCAAATATGTCTCAGTTTTTCTCCCCTGGTACTCGGGTGCAACATTCCAGACGCTTTACTAACACTCTCCCCACTTGGAGAGTCAGCGCCTTTAACCTCCTGTTTGGCCCAGTTTGCAATTTCTGCGGAAGATGAACAGGAATAGCGAGAACCAATGAGAGACTAGCTGGAGGTGTCTGGACAGGCAAATTTAACTCTCATTTCCCACCAGGATGAGAAAATAACCAAAGGCTCAGCGTGCCGTGCCGGAACCAGATTAGGGCCTGAAGCCATCCTGCGGTGTTGCGGCCAGGTCACAAGAAAGCGAGTTGAAGAAAGCAGCTCAGGGGCACTGTAATTCACAAACCTGCAGAGTTATAAATGACAGCTATCGTCCAAAAATAGACTGAAGTAAGGCTGCCAAGAGGACTTGAAAGCGGGGCAGAATTGCAGGAAACCGATTTCAGGAGGTAGAATGGAATTGCATTGAAAGCATAGGAAAAGAGGCAGAACGTCCACAATGATGCACTTGGCCAAAAAGGGCGTATGCGTTTTTTCCTGAATATATTCAGGAAAAAACGCATACGCCCTTTTTGGCCAACCAAGCAAGCTTGCAAAGGAAATCTGCACTACAATGAAGTCTCACTTCCCCCCGGTCAAAAGGGCCATCTGAAAAAAGTGTAAAATCCAGAAAGGCAGGACAGGCCATGGAGAACTGGGAGCCTTGTTATGCTGATGGGCGGGATGTAAATTGCCAACAACCACTCGGGAGAAGTGTATGGTGTTTCCTGAAACATCTAAAAAACAAAGCAACAGAGCCTAGGGCACTGCCACTTATGGTCCTATAGCTTAGGGAAATTAAAATCAAAAAGACACAGCCACCCCAAAGTTTGGGACGCCTCTGTTTACAAGAACCTCGTTTACAGTACAAGTTCAACACCGCAGAAAGTGAAAAATGGTAAAGAACTTGTGGTATTTACTTACAACGCAGTATCATTCAGCAATGAAATCTATGTCATCAGGCCCGTAGCAGCATAATGAGTGGATTCAGGTACGATGATTCTAACTGAAATAAGTCACACAGAAAAAGAAACATCATAAGATATCACTAATACACGGAGTGTAAACTTGGCTACACAGGAACTGCATTCCAAAACAGAACAGGGTCTCAAATTTAGAAAACCAACTTATGCTTGCTTAAGGGGAAAGGTGAGTTGGGGTGCTGCATAAAACCAGAGATTGAAATGAGCACAGATAAAGTTCCTTAAGTCAAATATGGAATAGACAAGAGCTACTCCTTGCTCAACGAAATGGACTCAACACCGCATATTAAACGCCTAAGAATGTACCTGACTAGTAAGTATCGTAAAACCTATGGATTGCTATGTCTCCAAAAGAGAATCAAGCGTCTGTACAGGGGCATAAACGCAGCAGTGATAGGATTGGAGAGGTTCGGTGAGCAAATGAAGACCCTTTGAAGTCATATTGCATGGTACCCATTCCACGGGTCTCAACTCTCCAGGTTAAAGGTATTCTTCCTTCAGCTAAAACATGCATGTGGAACCCAAGTATGATCAACCATGTGAACGGGAGACGTGTTCAAATATGTCTCAGTTTTCCTCCCCTGGTACTCGGGTGCAACATTCCAGACGCTTTACTAACACTCTCCCCACTTGGAGAGTCAGCGCCTTTAACCTCCTGTTTGGCTCAGTTTGAAATTTCTGCGGAAGATGAACAGGAATAGCGAGAACCAATGAGAGGCTAGCTGGAGGTTTCTGGACGGGCAAATTTAACTCTCATTTCCCACCAGGAAGAGGAAATAACCAAAGGCTCAGTGTGCCGTGCCGGAACCAGATTAGGGCCTGAAGCCATCTTGCGGTGTTGCGGCCAGCTCAAAAGAAAGCGAGTTGAAGAAAGGAGCTCAGGGGCACTGTAATTCACAAACCTGCAGAGTTATAAATGACAGCTATCGTCCAAAAATAGACTGAAGTAAGGCTGCCAAGAGGACTTGAAAGCGGGGCAGAATTGCAGGAAACCGATTTCAGGAGGTAGACTGGAATTGCATTGAAAGCATAGGAAAAGAGGCAGAACGTCCACAATGATGCACTTGGCCAAAAAGGGCGTATGCGTTTTTTCCTGAATATATTCAGGAAAAAACGCATACGCACTTTTTGGCCAACCAAGCAAGCTTGCAAAGGAAATCTGCACTACAATGAAGTCTCACTTCCCCCCAGTCAAAAGGGCCATCTGAAAAAAGTGTAAAATCCAGAAAGGCAGGACAGGCCATGGAGAACTGGGAGCCTTGTTATGCTGATGGGCGGGATGTAAATTGCCAACAACCACTCGGGAGAAGTGTATGGTGTTTCCTGAAACATCTAAAAAACAAAGCAACAGAACCTAGGGCACTTCCACTTATGGTCCTATAGCTTAGGGAAATTAAAATCAAAAAGACACAGCCACCCCAAAGTTTGGGAGGCCTCTGTTTACAAGAACCTCGTTTACAGTACAAGTTCAACATCGCAGAAAGTGAAAAATGGATAAAGAACTTGTGGTATTTACTTACAAAGCAATATCACTCAGCAATGAAATCTGTGTCATCAGGCCCTTAGCAGCACAATGAGTGGATTCAGGTATGATGATTCTAACTGAAATAAGTCACACAGAAAAAGAAACATCATAAGATATCAGTAATACACGGAATGGAAACTTGGCTACACAGGAACTGAATTACAGAACAGAACAGGGTCTCAAATTTAGAAAAACAACTTATGCTTGCTTAAGGGTAAAGGTGAGTTGGGGTGCTGCATAAAACCAGAGATTGAAATGAGCACAGATAAAGTTCCTTAAGCCAAATATGGAATAGACAAGAGCTACTCCTTGCTCAACGAAATGGACTCAACACCGCATATTAAACGCCTAAGAATGTACCTGACTTGTAAGTATCTTAAAACCTATGGATTGCTATGTCTCCGAAAGAGAATCAAGCATTTGTACAGGGGCATAAACGCAGCAGTGATAGGATTGGAGAGGTTCGGTGAGCAAATGAAGACCCTTTGAAGTCATATTGCATGGGACCCATTCCACGGGTCTCAACTCTGCAGGTTTAAAGTATTCTTCCTTCAGCTAAAACATGCAGGTGGAACCCAGAGTATGATCAACCGTGTGAACGGGAGACGTGTTCAAATATGTCTCAGTTTTCCTCCCCTGGTACTCGGGTGCAACATTCCAGACGCTTTACTAACACTCTCCCCACTTGGAGAGTCAGCGCCTTTAACCTCCTGTTTGGCCCAGTTTGCAATTTCTGCGGAAGATGAACAGGAATAGCGAGAACCACTGAGAGGCTAGCTGGAGGTGTCTGGACGGGCAAATTTAACTCTCATTTCCCACCAGGAGGAGGAAATAACCAAAGGTTCAGCGTGCCGTGCCAGAACCAGATTAGGGCCTGAAGCCATCCTGCGGTGTTGCAGCCAGGTCACAAGAAAGCGAGTTGAAGAAAGGAGCTCAGGGCCACTGTTATTCACAAACCTGCAGAGTTATAAATGACAGCTATCGTCCAAAAATAGACTGAAGTAAGGCTGCCAAGAGGACTTGAAAGCGGGGCAGAATTGCAGGAAACCGATTTCAGGAGGTAGACTGGAATTGCATTGAAAGCATAGGAAAAGAGGCAGAACGTCCACAATGATGCACTTGGCCAAAAAGGGCGTATGCGTTTTTTCCTGAATATATTCAGGAAAAAACGCATACGCCCTTTTTGGCCAACCAAGCAAGCTTGCAAAGGAAATCTGCACTACAATGAAGTCTCACTTCCCCCCGGTCAAAAGGGCCATCTGAAAAAAGTGTAAAATCCAGAAAGGCAGGACAGGCCATGGAGAACTGGGAGCCTTGTTATGCTGATGGGCGGGATGTAAATTGCCAACAACCACTCGGGAAAAGTGTATGGTGTTTCCTGAAACATCTAAAAAACAAAGCAACAGAGCCTAGGGCACTGCCACTTATGGTCCTATAGCTTAGGGAATTTAAAATCAAAAAGACACAGCCACCCCAAAGTTTGGGACGCCTCTGTTTACAAGAACCTCGTTTACATTGCAAGTTCAACATCGCAGAAAGTGAAAAATGGATAAAGAAGTTGTGGTATTTACTTACAAAGCAATATCACTCAGCAATGAAATCTGTGTCATCAGGCCCTTAGCAGCACAATGAGTGGATTCAGGTATGATGATTCTAACTGAAATAAGTCACACAGAAAAAGAAACATCATAAGATATCAGTAATACACGGAATGGAAACTTGGCTACACAGGAACTGAATTACAGAACAGAACAGGGTCTCAAATTTAGAAAAACAACTTATGCTTGCTTAAGGGTAATGGTGAGTTGGGGTGCTGCATAAAACCAGAGATTGAAATGAGCACAGATAAAGTTCCTTAAGCCAAATATGGAATAGACAAGAGCTACTCCTTGCTCAACGAAATGGACTCAACACCGCATATTAAACGCCTAAGAATGTACCTGACTTGTAAGTATCTTAAAACCTATGGATTGCTATGTCTCCAAAAGAGAATCAAGCATGTGTACAGGGGCATAAACGCAGCAGTGATAGGATTGGAGAGGTTCGGTGAGCAAATGAAGACCCTTTGAAGTCATATTGCATGGTACCCATTCCACGGGTTTCAACTACCCAGGTTTAAGGTATTCTTCCTTCAGCTAAAACATGCATGTGGAACCTAGAGTATGATCAACCATGTGATCGGGAGACGTGTTCAAATATGTCTCAGTTTTCGGACCCTGGTACTCGGGTGCAACATTCCAGACGCTTTACTAACACTCTCCCCACTTGGAGAGTCAGCGCCTTTAACCTCCTGTTTGGCAGAGTTTGCAATTTCTGCGGAAGATGAACAGGAATAGCGAGAACCAATGAGAGGCTAGCTGGAGGTGTCTGGACGGGCAAATTTAACTCTCATTTCCCAACAGGAAGAGGAAATAACCAAAGGCTCAGCATGCCGTGCCGGAACCAGATTAGGGCCTGAAGCCATCCTGCGGTGTTGCGGCCAGGTCACAAGAAAGCGAGTTGAAGAAAGGAGCTCAGGGGCACTGTAATTCACAAACCTGCAGAGTTATAAATGACAGCTATCGTCCAAAAATAGACTGAAGTAAGGCTGCCAAGAGGACTTGAAAGCGGGGCAGAATTGCAGGAAACCGATTTCAGGAGGTAGACTGGAATTGCATTGAAAGCATAGGAAAAGAGGCAGAACGTCCACAATGATGCACTTGGCCAAAAAGGGCGTATGCGTTTTTTCCTGAATATATTCAGGAAAAAACGCATACGCCCTTTTTGGCCAACCAAGCAAGCTTGCAAAGGAAATCTGCACTACAATGAAGTCTCACTTCCCCCCGGTCAAAAGGGCCATCTGAAAAAAGTGTAAAATCCAGAAAGGCAGGACAGGCCATGGAGAACTGGGAGCCTTGTTATGCTGATGGGCGGGATGTAAATTGCCAACAACCACTCGGGAGAAGTGTATGGTGTTTCCTGAAACATCTAAAAAACAAAGCAACAGAGCCTAGGGCACTGCCACTTATGGTCCTATAGCTTAGGGAAATTAAAATCAAAAAGACACAGCCACCCCAAAGTTTGGGACGCCTCTGTTTACAAGAACCTCGTTTACAGTACAAGTTCAACATCGCAGAAAGTGAAAAATGGATAAAGAAGTTGTGGTATTTACTTACAACGCAGTATCACTCAGCAATGAAATCTATGTCATCAGGCCCGTAGCAGCTTAATGAGTGGATTCAGGTACGATGATTCTAACTGAAATAAGTCACACAGAAAAAGAAACATCATAAGATATCACTAATACACGGAATGTAAACTTGGCTACACAGGAACTGCATTCCAAAACAGAACAGGGTCTCAAATTTAAAGAACCAACTTATGCTTGCTTAAGAGTAAAGGTGATTTGGGGTGCTGCATAAAACCAGAGATTGAAATGAGCACAGATAAAGTTCCTTAAGTCAAATATGGAATAGACAAGAGCTACTCCTTGCTCAACGAAATGGACTCAACACCGCATATTAAACGCCTAAGAATGTACCTGACTAGTAAGTATCGTAAACCCTATGGATTGCTGTGTCTCCAAAAGAGAATCAAGCGTGTGTACAGGGGCATAAACGCAGCAGTGATAGGATTGGAGAGGTTCGGTGAGCAAATGAAGACCCTTTGAAGTCATATTGCATGGTACCCATTACACGGGTCTCAACTCTCCAGGTTTAAGGTATTCTTCCTTCAGCTAAAACATGCATGTGGAACCCAAGTATGATCAACCATGTGAACGGGAGACGTGTTCAAATATGTCTCAGTTTTCCTCCCCTGGTACTCGGGTGCAACATTCCAGACGCTTTACTAACACTCTCCCCACTTGGAGAGTCAGCGCCTTTAACCTCCTGTTTGGCTCAGTTTGAAATTTCTGCGGAAGATGAACAGGAATAGCGAGAACCAATGAGAGGCTAGCTGGAGGTTTCTGGACGGGCAAATTTAACTCTCATTTCCCACCAGGAAGAGGAAATAACCAAAGGCTCAGTGTGACGTACCGGAACCAGATTAGGGCCTGAAGCCATCCTGCGGTGTTGCGGCCAACCAAGCAACCAAGCAAGCTTGCAAAGGAAATCTGCACTACAATGAAGTCTCACTTCCCCCCGGTCAAAAGGGCCATCTGAAAAAAGTGTAAAATCCAGAAAGGCAGGACAGGCCATGGAGAACTGGGAGCCTTGTTATGCTGATGGGCGGGATGTAAATTGCCAACAACCACTTGGGAGAAGTGTATGGTGTTTCCTGAAACATCTAAAAAACAAAGCAACAGAGCCTAGGGCACTTCCACTTATGGTCCTATAGCTTAGGGAAATTAAAATCAAAAAGACACAGCCACCCCAAAGTTTGGAACGGCTCTGTTTACAAGAATCTCGTTTACAGTACAAGTTCAACATCGCAGAAAGTGAAAAATGGATAAAGAAGTTGTGGTATTTACTTACAAAGCAATATCACTCAGCAATGAAATCTGTGTCATCAGGCCCTTAGCAGCACAATGAGTGGATTCAGGTATGATGATTCTAACTGAAATAAGTCACACAGAAAAAGAAACATCATAAGATATCAGTAATACACGGAATGGAAACTTGGCTACACAGGAACTGAATTACAGAACAGAACAGGGTCTCAAATTTAGAAAAACAACTTATGCTTGCTTAAGGGTAAAGGTGAGTTGGGGTGCTGCATAAAACCAGAGATTGAAATGAGCACAGATAAAGTTCCTTAAGCCAAATATGGAATAGACAAGAGCTACTCCTTGCTCAACGAAATGGACTCAACACCGCATATTAAACGCCTAAGAATGTACCTGACTTGTAAGTATCTTAAAACCTATGGATTGCTATGTCTCCAAAAGAGAATCAAGCATGTGTACAGGGGCATAAACGCAGCAGTGATAGGATTGGAGAGGTTCGGTGAGCAAATGAAGACCCTTTGAAGTCATATTGCATGGTACCCATTCCACGGGTTTCAACTACCCAGGTTTAAGGTATTCTTCCTTCAGCTAAAACATGCATGTGGAACCTAGAGTATGATCAACCATGTGATCGGGAGACGTGTTCAAATATGTCTCAGTTTTCGTACCCTGGTACTCGGGTGCAACATTCCAGACGCTTTCCTAACACTCTCCCGACTTGGAGAGTCAGTCCCTTTAACCTCCTGTTTGGCCCAGTTTGCAATTTCTGCGGAAGATGAACAGGAATAGCGGGCACCAATGGAGACTAGCTGGAGGTGTCTGGACGGACAAATTTAACTCTCATTTCCTATCAGGAAGAGGAATTAACCAAAGGCTCAGCGTGCCATGCCAGAACCAGATTAGGGCCTGAAGCCATCCTGCGGTGTTGCGGCCAGGTCACAAGAAAGCGAGTTGAAGAAAGGAGCTCAGGGGCACTGTAATTCACAAACCTGCAGAGTTATAAATGACAGCTATCGTCCAAAAATAGACTGAAGTAAGGCTGCCAAGAGGACTTGAAAGCGGGGCAGAATTGCAGGAAACCGATTTCAGGAGGTAGACTGGAATTGCATTGAAAGCATAGGAAAAGAGGCAGAACGTCCACAATGATGCACTTGGCCAAAAAGGGCGTATGCGTTTTTTCCTGAATATATTCAGGAAAAAACGCATACGCCCTTTTTGGCCAACCAAGCAAGCTTGCAAAGGAAATCTGCACTACAATGAAGTCTCACTTCCCCCCGGTCAAAAGGGCCATCTGAAAAAAGTGTAAAATCCAGAAAGGCAGGACAGGCCATGGAGAACTGGGAGCCTTGTTATGCTGATGGGCGGGATGTAAATTGCCAACAACCACTCGGGAGAAGTGTATGGTGTTTCCTGAAACATCTAAAAAACAAAGCAACAGAGCCTAGGGCACTGCCACTTATGGTCCTATAGCTTAGGGAAATTAAAATCAAAAAGACACAGCCACCCCAAAGTTTGGGACGCCTCTGTTTACAAGAACCTCGTTTACAGTACAAGTTCAACATCGCAGAAAGTGAAAAATGGATAAAGAAGTTGTGGTATTTACTTACAATGCAGTATCACTCAGCAATGAAATCTGTGTCATCAGGCCCTTAGCAGCACAATGAGTGGATTCAGGTATGATCATTCTAACTGAAATAAGTCACACAGAAAAAGAAACATCATAAGATATCAGTAATACACGGAATGGAAACTTGGCTACACAGGAACTGAATTACAGAACAGAACAGGGTCTCAAATTTAGAAAATCAACTTATGCTTGCTTAAGGGTAAAGGTGAGTTGGGGTGCTGCATAAAACCAGAGATTGAAATGAGCACAGATAAAGTTCCTTAAGCCAAATATGGAATAGACAAGAGCTACTCCTTGCTCAATGAAATGGACTCAACACCGCATATTAAACGCCTAAGAATGTACCTGACTTGTAAGTATCGTAAAACCTATGGATTGCTATGTCTCCGAAAGAGAATCAAGCATTTGTACAGGGACATAAACGCAGCAGTGATAGGATTGGAGAGGTTCAGTGAGCAAATGAAGACCCTTTGAAGTCATATTGCATGGTACCCATTCCACGGGTTTCAACTACCCAGGTTTAAGGTATTCTTCCTTCAGCTAAAACATGCATGTGGAACCTAGAGTATGATCAACCATGTGATCGGGAGACGTGTTCAAATATGTCTCAGTTTTCGTACCCTGGTACTCGGGTGCAACATTCCAGACGCTTTACTAACACTCTCCCTACTTGGAGAGTCAGTGCCTTTAACCTCCTGTTTGCCCCAGTTTGCAATTTCTGCGGAAGATGAACAGGAATAGTGAGAACCAATGAGAGGCTAGCTGGAGGTGTCTGGACGGGCAAATTTAACTCTCATTTCCCACCAGGAAGAGGAAATAACCAAAGGCTCAGTGTGCCGTGTCGGAACCAGATTAGGGCCTGAAGCCATCCTGCAGTGTTGCGGCCAGCTCACAAGAAAGCGAGTTGAAGAAAGGAGCTCAGGGGCACTGTAATTCACAAACCTGCAGAGTTATAAATGACAGCTATCGTCCAAAAATAGACTGAAGTAAGGCTGCCAAGAGGACTTGAAAGCGGGGCAAAATTGCAGGAAACCGATTTCAGGAGGTAGACTGGAATTGCATTGAAAGCATAGGAAAAGAGGCAGAACGTCCTCAATAATGCACTTGGCCAAATAGGGCGTATGCGTTTTTTCCTGAATATATTCAGGAAAAAACGCATACGCACTTTTTGGCCAACCAAGCAAGCTTGCAAAGGAAATCTGCACTACAATGAAGTCTCACTTCCCCCCGGTCAAAAGGGCCCTCTGAAAAAAGTGTAAAATCCAGAAAGGCAGGACAGGCCATGGAGAACTGGGAGCCTTGTTATGCTGATGGGCGGGATGTAAATTGCCAACAACCACTCGGGAGAAGTGTATGGTGTTTCCTGAAACATCTAAAAAACAAAGCAACAGAACCTAGGGCACTTCCACTTATGGTCCTATAGCTTAGGGAAATTAAAATCAAAAAGACACAGCCACCCCAAAGTTTGGAACGGCTCTGTTTACAAGAACCTCGTTTACAGTACAAGTTCAACATCGCAGAAAGTGAAAAATGGATAAAGAAGTTGTGGTATTTACTTACAAAGCAATATCACTCAGCAATGAAATCTGTGTCATCAGGCCCTTAGCAGCACAATGAGTGGATTCAGGTATGATGATTCTAACTGAAATAAGTCACACAGAAAAAGAAACATCATAAGATATCAGTAATACACGGAATGTAAACTTGGCTACACAGGAACTGAATTACAGAACAGAACAGGGTCTCAAATTTCGAAAACCAACTTATGCTTGCTTAAGGGGAAAGGTGAGTTGGGGTGCTGCATAAAACCAGAGATTGAAATGAGCACAGATAAAGTTCCTTAAGCCAAATATGGAATAGACAAGAGCTACTGCTTGCTCAACGAAATGGACTCAACACCGCATATTAAACGCCTAAGAATGTACCTGACTAGGAAGTATCTTAAAACCTATGGATTGCTATGTCTCCGAAAGAGAATCAAGCATGTGTACAGGGGCATAAACGCAGCAGTGATAGGATTGGAGAGGTTCGGTGAGCAAATGAAGACCCTTTGAAGTCATATTGCATGGTACCCATTCCACGGGTTTCAACTACCCAGGTTTTAGGTATTCTTCCTTCAGCTAAAACATGCATGTGGAACCCAAGTATGATCAACCATTTGAACGGGAGACGTGTTCAAATATGTCTCAGTTTTCCTCCCCTGGTACTCGGGTGCAACATTCCAGACGCTTTACTAACACTCTCCCCACTTGGAAAGTCAGCGCCTTTAACCTCCTGTTTGGCCCAGTTTGCAATTTCTGCGGAAGATGAACAGGAATAGCGAGAACCAATGAGAGGCTAGCTGGAGGTGTCTGGACGGGCAAATTTAACTCTCATTTCCCACCAGGAAGAGGAAATAACCAAAGGCTCAGTGTGCCGTGCCAGAACCAGATTAGGGCCTGAAGACATCCTGCGGTGTTGCGGCCAGCTCAAAAGAAAGCGAGTTGAAGAAAGGAGCTCAGGGGCACTGTAATTCACAAACCTGCAGAGTTATAAATGACAGCTATCGTCCAAAAATAGACTGAAGTAAGGCTGCCAAGAGGACTTGAAAGCGGGGAAGAATTGCAGGAAACCGATTTCAGGAGGTAGACTGGAATTGCATTGAAAGCATAGGAAAAGAGGCAGAACGTCCACAATGATGCACTTGGCCTAAAAGGGCGTATGCGTTTTTTCCTGAATATATTCAGGAAAAAACGCATATGCCCTTTTTGGCCAACCAAGCAAGCTTGCAAAGGAAATCTGCACTACAATGAAGTCTCACTTCCCCCCGGTCAAAAGGGCCATCTGAAAAAAGTGTAAAATCCAGAAAGGCAGGACAGGCCATGGAGGACTGGGAGCCTTGTTATGCTGATGGGCGGGATGTAAATTGCCAACAACCACTCGGGAGAAGTGTATGGTGTTTCCTGAAACATCTAAAAAACAAAGCAACAGAACCTAGGGCACTTCCACTTATGGTCCTATAGCTTAGGGAAATTAAAATCAAAAAGACACAGCCACCCCAAAGTTTGGAACGGCTCTGTTTACAAGAACCTCGTTTACAGTACAAGTTCAACATCGCAGAAAGTGAAAAATGGATAAAGAAGTTGTGGTATTTACTTACAAAGCAATATCACTCAGCAATGAAATCTGTGTCATCAGGCCCTTAGCAGCACAATGAGTGGATTCAGGTATGATCATTCTAACTGAAATAAGTCACACAGAAAAAGAAACATCATAAGATATCAGTAATACACGGAATGTAAACTTGGCTACACAGGAACTGAATTACAGAACAGAACAGGGTCTCAAATTTCGAAAACCAACTTATGCTTGCTTAAGGGGAAAGGTGAGTTGGGGTGCTGCATAAAACCAGAGATTGAAATGAGCACAGATAAAGTTCCTTAAGCCAAATATGGAATAGACAAGAGCTACTCCTTGCTCAACGAAATGGACTCAACACCGCATATTAAACGCCTAAGATTGTACCTGATTAGTAAGTATCTTAAAACCTATGGATTGCTATGTCTCCAAAAGAGAATCAAGCATGTATACAGGGGCATAAATGCAGCAGTGATAGGATTGGAGAGGTTCGGTGAGCAAATGAAGACCCTTTGAAGTCATATTGCATGGTACCCATTACTCGGGTCTCAGCTCTCCAGGTTTAAGGTATTCTTCCTTCAGCTAAAACATGCATGTGGAACCTAGAATATGATCAACCATGTGAACGGGAGATGTGTTCAAATATGTCTCAGTTTTCGTACCCTGGTACTCGGGTGCAACATTCCAGACGCTTTACTAACACTCTCCCCACTTGGAGAGTCAGTCCCTTTAACCTCCTGTTTGGCCCAGTTTGCAATTTCTGCGGAAGATGAACAGGAATAGCGAGAACCAATGAGAGGCTAGCTGGAGGTGTCTGGACGGGCAAATTTAACTCTCATTTCCCACCAGGAAGAGGAATTAACCAAAGGCTCAGCATGCCGGGCCGGAACCAGATTAGGGCCTGAAACTATCCTGCGGTGTTGCGGCCAGCTCAAAAGAAAGCGAGTTGAAGAAAGGAGCTCAGGGGCACTGTAATTCACAAACCTGCAGAGTTATAAATGACAGCTATCGTCCAAAAATAGACTGAAGTAAGGCTGCCAAGAGGACTTGAAAGCGGGGCAGAATTGCAGGAAACCGATTTCAGGAGGTAGACTGGAATTGCATTGAAAGCATAGGAAAAGAGGCAGAACGTCCACAATGATGCACTTGGCCAAAAAGGGCGTATGCGTTTTTTCCTGAATATATTCAGGAAAAAACGCATACGCCCTTTTTGGCCAACCAAGCAAGCTTGCAAAGGAAATCTGCACTATAATGAAGTCTCACTTCCCCCCGGTCAAAAGGACCATCTGAAAAAAGTGTAAAATCCAGAAAGGCAGGACAGGCCATGGAGAACTGGGAGCCTTGTTATGCTGATGGGCGGGATGTAAATTGCCAACAGACACTCGGGAGAAGTGTATGGTGTTTCCTGAAACATCTAAAAAACAAAGCAACAGAGCCTAGGGCACTTCCACTTATGGTCCTATAGCTTAGGGAAATTAAAATCAAAAAGACACAGCCACCCCAAAGTTTGGAACGGCTCTGTTTACAAGAACCTCGTTTACCGTACAAGTTCAATATCACAGAAAGTGAAAAATGGATAAAGAACTTGTGGTACTTACGTACAATGCAGTATCACTCAGCAATGAAATCTATGTCATCAGGCCCGTAGCAGCATAATGAGTGGATTCAGGTACGATGATTCTAACTGAAATAAGTCACACAGAAAAAGAAACATCATAAGATATCAGTAATACACGGAATGTAAACGTGGCTACACAGGAACTGCATTCCAAAACAGGACAGGGTCTCAAATTTAGAAAACCAACTTATGCTTGCTTAAGGGGAAAGGTGAGTTGGGGTGCTGCATAAAACCAGAGATTGAAATGAGAACAGATAAAGTTCCTTAAGTCAAATATGGAATAGACAAGAGCTACTCCTTGCTCAACGAAATGGACTCAACACCGCATATTAAACGCCTAAGAATGTACCTGACTAGTAAGTATCGTAAACCCTATGGATTGCTATGTCTCCAAAAGAGAATCAAGCGTGTGTACAGGGGCATAAACGCAGCAGTGATAGGATTGGAGAGGTTCGGTGAGCAAATGAAGACCCTTTGAAGTCATATTGCATGGTACCCATTCCACGGGTCTCAACTCTCCAGGTTTAAGGTATTCTTCCTTCAGCTAAAACATGCATGTGGAACCCAAGTATGATCAACCATGTGAACGGGAGACGTGTTCAAATATGTCTCAGTTTTCCTCCCCTGGTACTCGGGTGCAACATTCCAGACGCTTTAACAACACTCTCCCCACTTGGAGAGTCAGCGCCTTTAACCTCCTGTTTGGCTCAGTTTGCAATTTCTGCGGAAGATGAACAGGAATAGTGAGAACCAATGAGAGGCTAGCTGGAGGTTTCTGGACGGGCAAATTTAACTCTCATTTCCCACCAGGAAGAGGAAATAACCAAAGGCTCAGCATGCCGTGCCGGAACCAGATTAGGGCCTGAAGCCATCCTGCGGTGTTGCGGCCAGCTCAAAAGAAAGCGAGTTTAAGAAAGGAGCTCAGGGGCACTGTAATTCACAAACCTGCAGAGTTATAAATGACAGCTATCGTCCAAAAATAGCCTGAAGTAAGGCTGCCAAGAGGACTTGAAAGCGGGGCAGAATTGCAGGAAACCGATTTCAGGAGGTAGACTGGAATTGCATTGAAAGCATAGGAAAAGAGGCAGAACGTCCACAATGATGCACTTGGCCAAAAAGGGCGTATGCGTTTTTTCCTGAATATATTCAGGAAAAAATGCATACGCCCTTTTTGGCCAACCAAGCAAGCTTGCAAAGGAAATCTGCACTACAATGAAGTCTCACTTCCCCCCGGTCAAAAGGGCCATCTGAAAAAAGTGTAAAATCCAGAAAGGCAGGACAGGCCATGGAGAACTGGGAGCCTTGTTATGCTGATGGGCGGGATGTAAATTGCCAACAACCACTCGGGAGAAGTGTATGGTGTTTCCTGAAACATCTAAAAAACAAAGCAACAGAGCCTAGGGCACTTCCACTTATGGTCCTATAGCTTAGGGAATTTAAAATCAAAAAGACACAGCCACCCCAAATTTTCAAACGGCTCTGTTTACAAGAACCTCGTTTACCGTACAAGTTCAATATCACAGAAAGTGAAAAATGGATAAAGAAGTTGTGTTATTTACTTACAAAGCAATATCACTCAGCAATGAAATCTGTGTCATCAGGCCCTTAGCAGCACAATGAGTGGATTCAGGTATGATGATTCTAACTGAAATAAGTCACACAGAAAAAGAAACATCATAAGATATCAGTAATACACGGAATGTAAACTTGGCTACACAGGAACTGAATTACAGAACAGAACAGGGTCTCAAATTTAGAAAAACAACTTATGCTTGCTTAAGGGTAAAGGTGAGTTGGGGTGCTGCATAAAACCAGAGATTGAAATGAGCACAGATAAAGTTCCTTAAGCCAAATATGGAATAGACAAGAGCTACTCCTTGCTCAACGAAATGGACTCAACACCGCATATTAAACGCCTAAGAATGTACCTGACTTGTAAGTATCTTAAAACCTATGGATTGCTATGTCTCCAAAAGAGAATCAAGCATGTGTACAGGGGCATAAACGCAGCAGTGATAGGATTGGAGAGGTTCGGTGAGCAAATGAAGACCCTTTGAAGTCATATTTCATGGTACCCATTCCACGGGTTTCAACTACCCAGGTTTAAGGTATTCTTCCTTCAGCTAAAACATGCATGTGGAACCTAGAGTATGATCAACCATGTGATCGGGAGACGTGTTCAAATATGTCTCAGTTTTTGTACCCTGGTACTCGGGTGCAACATTCCAGACGCTTTACTAACACTCTCCCCACTTGGAGAGTCAGTCCCTTTAACCTCCTGTTTGGCCCAGTTTGCAATTTCTGCGGAAGATGAACAGGAATAGCGAGAACCAATGGAGACTAGCTGGAGGTGACTGGACGGGCAAATTTAACTCTCATTTCCTACCAGGAAGAGGAATTAACCAAAGGCTCAGCGTGCCATGCCGGAACCAGATTAGGGCCTGAAGCCATCCTGCGGTGTTGCGGCCAGCTCAAAAGAAAGCGAGTTGAAGAAAGGAGCTCAGGGGCACTGTAATTCACAAACCTGCAGAGTTATAAATGACAGCTATCGTCCAAAAATAGACTGAAGTAAGGCTGCCAAGAGGACTTGAAAGCGGGGCAGAATTGCAGGAAACCGATTTCAGGAGGTAGACTGGAATTGCATTGAAAGCATAGGAAAAGAGGCAGAACGTCCACAATGATGCACTTGGCCAAAAAGGGCGTATGCGTTTTTTCCTGAATATATTCAGGAAAAAACGCATACGCCCTTTTTGGCCAACCAAGCAAGCTTGCAAAGGAAATCTGCACTACAATGAAGTCTCACTTCCCCCCGGTCAAAAGGGCCATCTGAAAAAAGTGTAAAATCCAGAAAGGCAGGACAGGCCATGGAGAACTGGGAGCCTTGTTATGCTGATGGGCGGGATGTAAATTGCCAACAACCACTCGGGAGAAGTGTATGGTGTTTCCTGAAACATCTAAAAAACAAAGCAACAGAACCTAGGGCACTTCCACTTATGGTCCTATAGCTTAGGGAAATTAAAATCAAAAAGACACAGCCACCCCAAAGTTTGGGACGCCTCTGTTTACAAGAACCTCGTTTACAGTACAAGTTCAACATCGCAGAAAGTGAAAAATGGATAAAGAAGTTGTGGTATTTACTTACAAAGCAATATCACTCAGCAATGAAATCTGTGTCATCAGGCCCTTAGCAGCACAATGAGTGGATTCAGGTATGATGATTCTAACTGAAATAAGTCACACAGAAAAAGAAACATCATAAGATATCAGTAATACACGGAATGTAAACTTGGCTACACAGGAACTGAATTACAGAACAGAACAGGGTCTCAAATTTAGAAAACCAACATATGCTTGCTTAAGGGTAAAGGTGAGTTGGGGTGCTGCATAAAACCAGAGATTGAAATGAGCACAGATAAAGTTCCTTAAGCCAAATATGGAATAGACAAGAGCTACTCCTTGCTCAACGAAATGGACTCAACACCGCATATTAAACGCCTAAGAATGTACCTGACTAGTAAGTATCGTAAAACCTATGGATTGCTATGTCTCCGAAAGAGAATCAAGCATGTGTACAGGGGCATAAATGCAGCAGTGATAGGATTGGAGAGGTTCGGTGAGCAAATGAAGACCCTTTGAAGTCATATTGCATGGTACCCATTCCACGGGTTTCAACTACCCAGGTTTAAGGTATTCTTCCTTCAGCTAAAACATGCATGTGGAACCCAGAGTATGATCAACCATGTGATCGGGAGACATGTTCAAATATGTCTCAGTTTTCGTACCCTGGTACTCGGGTGCAACATTCCAGACGTTTTACTACCACTCTCCCGACTTGGAGAGTCAGTGTCTTTAACCTCCTGTTTGGCCCAGTTTGCAATTTCTGCGGAAGATGAACAGGAATAGCGAGAACCAATGAGAGACTAGCTGGAGGTGTCTGGACGGGCAAATTTAACTCTCATTTCCCACCAGGAAGAGGAATTAACCAAAGGCTCAGCGTGCCGTGCCGGAACCAGATTAGGGCCTGAAGCCATCTTGCGGTGTTGCGGCCAGCTCACAAGAAAGCGAGTTGAAGAAAGGAGCTCAGGGGCACTGTAATTCACAAACCTGCAGAGTTATAAATGACAGCTATCGTCCAAAAATAGACTGAAGTAAGGCTGCCAAGAGGACTTGAAAGCGGGGCAGAATTGCAGGAAACCGATTTCAGGAGGTAGACTGGAATTGCATTGAAAGCATAGGAAAAGAGGCAGAACGTCCACAATGATGCACTTGGCCAAAAAGGGCGTATGCGTTTTTTCCTGAATATATTCAGGAAAAAACGCATACGCACTTTTTGGCCAACCAAGCAAGCTTGCAAAGGAAATCTGCACTACAATGAAGTCTCACTTCCTCCCCGTCAAAAGGGCCATCTGAAAAAAGTGTAAAATCCAGAAAGGCAGGACAGGCCATGGAGAACTGGGAGCCTTGTTATGCTGATGGGCGGGATGTAAATTGCCAAAAACCACTCGGGAGAAGTGTATGGTGTTTCCTGAAACATCTAAAAAACAAAGCAACAGAGCCTAGGGCACTTCCACTTATGGTCCTATAGCTTAGGGAAATTAAAATCAAAAAGACACAGCCACCCCAAAGTTTCGGACGCCTCCGTTTACAAGAACCTCGTTTACAGTAAAAGTTCAATATCACAGAAAGTGAAAAATGGATAAAGAACTTGTGGTACTTACGTACAATGCAGTATCACTCAGCAATGAAATCTATGTCATCAGGCCCGTAGCAGCATAATGAGTGGATTCAGGTACGATGATTCTAACTGAAATAAGTCACACAGAAAAAGAAACATCATAAGATATCAGTAATACACGGAATGTAAACGTGGCTACACAGGAACTGCATTCCAAAACAGAACAGGGTCTCAAATTTAGAAAACCAACTTATGCTTGCTTAAGGGGAAAGGTGAGTTGGGGTGCTGCATAAAACCAGAGATTGAAATGAGCACAGATAAAGTTCCTTAAGCCAAATATGGAATAGACAAGAGCTACTCCTTGCTCAACGAAATGGACTCAAAACCCCATATTAAACGCCTAAGAATGTACCTGACTAGTAAGTATCTTAAAACCTATGGATTGCTATGTCTCCAAAAGAGAATCAAGCGTGTGTACAGGGGCATAAACGCAGCAGTGATAGGATTGGAGAGGTTCGGTGAGCAAATGAAGACCCTTTGAAGTCATATTGCATGGTACCCATTACTCGGGTCTCAGCTCTCCAGGTTTAAGGTATTCTTCCTTCAGCTAAAACATGCATGTGGAACCTAGAATATGATCAACCATGTGAACGGGAGATGTGTTCAAATATGTCTCAGTTTTCGTACCCTGGTACTCGGGTGCAACATTCCAGACGCTTTACTAACACTCTCCCCACTTGGAGAGTCAGTCCCTTTAACCTCCTGTTTGGCCCAGTTTGCAATTTCTGCGGAAGATGAACAGGAATAGCGAGAACCAATGAGAGGCTAGCTGGAGGTGTCTGGACGGGCAAATTTAACTCTCATTTCCCACCAGGAAGAGGAATTAACCAAAGGCTCAGCATGCCGGGCCGGAACCAGATTAGGGCCTGAAACCATCCTGCGGTGTTGCGGCCAGCTCAAAAGAAAGCGAGTTGAAGAAAGGAGCTCAGGGGCACTGTAATTCACAAACCTGCAGAGTTATAAATGACAGCTATCGTCCAAAAATAGACTGAAGTAAGGCTGCCAAGAGGACTTGAAAGCGGGGCAGAATTGCAGGAAACCGAATTCAGGAGGTAGACTGGAATTGCATTGAAAGCATAGGAAAAGAGGCAGAACGTCCACAATGATGCACTTGGCCAAAAAGGGCGTATGCGTTTTTTCCTGAATATATTCAGGAAAAAACGCATACGCCCTTTTTGGCCAACCAAGCAAGCTTGCAAAGGAAATCTGCACTACAATGAAGTCTCACTTCCCCCCGGTCAAAAGGGCCATCTGAAAAAAGTGTAAAATCCAGAAAGGCAGGACAGGCCATGGAGAACTGGGAGCCTTGTTATGCTGATGGGCGGGATGTAAATTGCCAACAGACACTCGGGAGAAGTGTATGGTGTTTCCTGAAACATCTAAAAAACAAAGCAACAGAGCCTAGGGCACTTCCACTTATGGTCCTATAGCTTAGGGAAATTAAAATCAAAAAGACACAGCCACCCCAAAGTTTGGAACGGCTCTGTTTAAAAGAACCTCGTTTACCGTACAAGTTCAATATCACAGAAAGTGAAAAATGGATAAAGAACTTGTGGTACTTACGTACAATGCAGTATCACTCAGCAATGAAATCTATGTCATCAGGCCCGTAGCAGCATAATGAGTGGATTCAGGTACGATGATTCTAACTGAAATAAGTCACACAGAAAAAGAAACATCATAAGATATCAGTAATACACGGAATGTAAACGTGGCTACACAGGAACTGCATTCCAAAACAGAACAGGGTCTCAAATTTAGAAAACCAACTTATGCTTGCTTAAGGGGAAAGGTGAGTTGGGGTGCTGCATAAAACCAGAGATTGAAATGAGCACAGATAAAGTTCCTTAACTCAAATATGGAATAGACAAGAGCTACTCCTTGCTCAACGAAATGGACTCAACACCGCATATTAAACGCCTAAGAATGTACCTGACTAGTAAGTATCGTAAACCCTATGGATTGCTATGTCTCCAAAAGAGAATCAAGCGTGTGTACAGGGGCATAAACGCAGCAGTGATAGGATTGGAGAGGTTCGGTGAGCAAATGAAGACCCTTTGAAGTCATATTGCATGGTACCCATTCCACGGGTCTCAACTCTCCAGGTTTAAGGTATTCTTCCTTCAGCTAAAACATGCATGTGGAACCCAAGTATGATCAACCATGTGAACGGGAGACGTGTTCAAATATGTCTCAGTTTTCCTCCCCTGGTACTCGGGTGCAACATTCCAGACGCTTTACTAACACTCTCCCCACTTGGAGAGTCAGCGCCTTTAACCTCCTGTTTGGCTCAGTTTGCAATTTCTGCGGAAGATGAACAGGAATAGTGAGAACCAATGAGAGGCTAGCTGGAGGTTTCTGGACGGGCAAATTTAACTCTCATTTCCCACCAGGAAGAGGAAATAACCAAAGGCTCAGTGTGCCGTGCCGGAACCAGATTAGGGCCTGAAGCCATCCTGCGGTGTTGCGGCCAGCTCAAAAGAAAGCGAGTTGAAGAAAGGAGCTCAGGGGCACTGTAATTCACAAACCTGCAGAGTTATAAATGACAGCTATCGTCCAAAAATAGACTGAAGTAAGGCTGCCAAGAGGACTTGAAAGCGGGGCAGAATTGCAGGAAACCGATTTCAGGAGGTAGACTGGAATTGCATTGAAAGCATAGGAAAAGAGGCAGAACGTCCACAATGATGCACTTGGCCAAAAAGTGCGTATGCGTTTTTTCCTGAATGTATTCAGGAAAAAACGCATACGCCCTTTTGGGCCAACCAAGCAAGCTTGCAAAGGAAATCTGCACTACAATGAAGTCTCACTTCCCCCCGGTCAAAAGGGCCATCTGAAAAAAGTGTAAAATCCAGAAAGGCAGGGCAGGCCATGGAGAACTGGGAGCCTTGTTATGCTGATGGGCGGGATGTAAATTGCCAACAACCACTCGGGAGAAGTGTATGGTGTTTCCTGAAACATCTAAAAAACAAAGCAACAGAGCCTAGGGCACTTCCACTTATGGTCCTATAGCTTAGGGAAATTAAAATCAAAAAGACAAAGCCACCCCAAAGTTTGGGACGCCTCTGTTTAAAAGAACCTCGTTTACAGTACAAGTTCAACACCGCAGAAAGTGAAAAATGGATAAACAACTTGTGGTATTTACTTACAACTCAGTATCACTCAGCAATGAAATCTATGTCATCAGGCCCGTAGCAGCATAATGAGTGGATTCAGGTACGATGATTCTAACTGAAATAAGTCACACAGAAAAAGAAACATCATAAGATATCAGTAATACACGGAATGTAAACTTGGCTACACAGGAACTGCATTCCAAAACAGAACAGGGTCTCAAATTTCGAAAACCAACTTATGCTTGCTTAAGGGTAAAGGTGAGTTGGGGTGCTGCATAAAACCAGAGATTGAAATGAGCACAGATAAAGTTCCTTAAGTCAAATATGGAATAGACAAGAGCTACTCCTTGCTCAACGAAATGGACTCAACACCGCATATTAAACGCCTAAGAATGTACCTGACTAGTAAGTATCGTAAAACCTATGGATTGCTATGTCTCCAAAAGAGAATCAAGCGTGTGTACAGGGGCATAAACGCAGCAGTGATAGGATTGGAGAGGTTCGGTGAGCAAATGAAGACCCTTTGAAGTCATATTGCATGGTACCCATTCCACGGGTCTCAACTCTCCAGGTTTAAGGTATTCTTCCTTCAGCTAAAACATGCATGTGGAACCCAAGTATGATCAACCATGTGAACGGGAGACGTGTTCAAATATGTCTCAGTTTTCCTCCCCTGGTACTCGGGTGCAACATTCCAGACGCTTTAATAACACTCTCCCCACTTGGAGAGTCAGCGCCTTTAACCTCCTGTTTGGCTCAGTTTGCAATTTCTGCGGAAGATGAACAGGAATAGTGAGAACCAATGAGAGGCTAGCTGGAGGTTTCTGGACGGGCAAATTTAACTCTCATTTCCCACCAGGAAGAGGAAATAACCAAAGGCTCAGCATGCCGTGCCGGAACCAGATTAGGGCCTGAAGCCATCCTGCGGTGTTGCGGCCAGCTCAAAAGAAACCGAGTTGAAGAAAGGAGCTCAGGGGCACTGTAATTCACAAACCTGCAGAGTTATAAATGACACCTATCGTCCAAAAATAGCCTGAAGTAAGGCTGCCAAGAGGACTTGAAAGCGGGTCAGAATTGCAGGAAACCGATTTCAGGAGGTAGACTGGAATTGCATTGAAAGCATAGGAAAAGAGGCAGAACGTCCACAATGATGCACTTGGCCAAAAAGGGCGTATGCGTTTTTTCCTGAATATATTCAGGAAAAAATGCATACGCCCTTTTTGGCCAACCAAGCAAGCTTGCAAAGGAAATCTGCACTACAATGAAGTCTCACTTCCCCCCGGTCAAAAGGGCCATCTGAAAAAAGTGTAAAATCCAGAAAGGCAGGACAGGCCATGGAGAACTGGGAGCCTTGTTATGCTGATGGGCGGGATGTAAATTGCCAACAACCACTCGGGAGAAGTGTATGGTGTTTCCTGAAACATCTAAAAAACAAAGCAACAGAGCCTAGGGCACTTCCACTTATGGTCCTATAGCTTAGGGAATTTAAAATCAAAAAGACACAGCCACCCCAAATTTTCAAACGGCTCTGTTTACAAGAACCTCGTTTACCGTACAAGTTCAATATCACAGAAAGTGAAAAATGGATAAAGAAGTTGTGTTATTTACTTACAAAGCAATATCACTCAGCAATGAAATCTGTGTCATCAGGCCCTTAGCAGCACAATGAGTGGATTCAGGTATGATGATTCTAACTGAAATAAGTCACACAGAAAAAGAAACATCATAAGATATCAGTAATACACGGAATGTAAACTTGGCTACACAGGAACTGAATTACAGAACAGAACAGGGTCTCAAATTTAGAAAAACAACTTATGCTTGCTTAAGGGTAAAGGTGAGTTGGGGTGCTGCATAAAACCAGAGATTGAAATGAGCACAGATAAAGTTCCTTAAGCCAAATATGGAATAGACAAGAGCTACTCCTTGCTCAACGAAATGGACTCAACACCGCATATTAAACGCCTAAGAATGTACCTGACTTGTAAGTATCTTAAAACCTATGGATTGCTATGTCTCCAAAAGAGAATCAAGCATGTGTACAGGGGCATAAACGCAGCAGTGATAGGATTGGAGAGGTTCGGTGAGCAAATGAAGACCCTTTGAAGTCATATTTCATGGTACCCATTCCACGGGTTTCAACTACCCAGGTTTAAGGTATTCTTCCTTCAGCTAAAACATGCATGTGGAACCTAGAGTATGATCAACCATGTGATCGGGAGACGTGTTCAAATATGTCTCAGTTTTCGTACCCTGGTACTCGGGTGCAACATTCCAGACGCTTTACTAACACTCTCCCCACTTGGAGAGTCAGTCCATTTAACCTCCTGTTTGGCCCAGTTTGCAATTTCTGCGGAAGATGAACAGGAATAGCGAGAACCAATGGAGACTAGCTGGAGGTGACTGGACGGGCAAATTTAACTCTCATTTCCCACCAGGAAGAGGAATTAACCAAAGGCTCAGCGTGCCGTGCCGGAACCAGATTAGGGCCTGAAGCCATCCTGCGGTGTTGCGGCCAGGTCACAAGAAAGCGAGTTGAAGAAAGGAGCTCAGGGGCACTGTAATTCACAAACCTGCAGAGTTATAAATGACAGCTATCGTCCAAAAATAGACTGAAGTAAGGCTGCCAAGAGGACTTGAAAGCGGGGCAGAATTGCAGGAAACCGATTTCAGGAGGTAGACTGGAATTGCATTGAAAGCATAGGAAAAGAGGCAGAACGTCCACAATGATGCACTTGGACAAAAAGGGTGTATGCGTTTTTTCCTGAATATATTCAGGAAAAAACGCATACGCCCTTTTTGGCCAACCAAGCAAGCTTGCAAAGGAAATCTGCACTACAATGAAGTCTCACTTCCCCCCGGTCAAAAGGGCCATCTGAAAAAAGTGTAAAATCCAGAAAGGCAGGACAGGCCATGGAGAACTGGGAGCCTTGTTATGCTGATGGGCGGGATGTAAATTGCCAAAAACCACTCCGGAGAAGTGTATGGTGTTTCCTGAAACATCTAAAAAACAAAGCAACAGAGCCTAGGGCACTTCCACTTATGGTCCTATAGCTTAGGGAAATTAAAATCAAAAAGACACAGCCACCCCAAAGTTTCGGACGCCTCCGTTTACAAGAACCTCGTTTACAGTAAAAGTTCAATATCACAGAAAGTGAAAAATGGATAAAGAACTTGTGGTACTTACGTACAATGCAGTATCACTCAGCAATGAAATCTATGTCATCAGGCCCGTAGCAGCATAATGAGTGGATTCAGGTACGATGATTCTAACTGAAATAAGTCACACAGAAAAAGAAACATCATAAGATATCACTAATACACGGAATGTAAACTTGGCTACACAGGAACTGCATTCCAAAACAGAACAGGGTCTCAAATTTAGAAAACCAACTTATGCTTGCTTAAGGGGAAAGGTGAGTTGGGGTGCTGCATAAAACCAGAGATTGAAATGAGCACAGATAAAGTTCCTTAAGCCAAATATGGAATAGACAAGAGCTACTCCTTGCTCAACGAAATGGACTCAACACCCCATATTAAACGCCTAAGAATGTACCTGACTAGTAAGTATCTTAAAACCTATGGATTGCTATGTCTCCAAAAGAGAATCAAGCGTGTGTACAGGGGGATAAACGCAGCAGTGATAGGATTGGAGAGGTTCGGTGAGCAAATGAAGACCCTTTGAAGTCATATTGCATGGTACCCATTCCACGGGTCTCAAGTCTCCAGGTTTAAGGTATTCATCCTTCAGCTAAAACATGCATGTGGAACCCAGAGTATGATCAACCATGTGAAGGGGAGACGTGTTCAAATATGTCTCAGTTTTCCTCCCCTGGTACTCGGGTGCAACATTCCAGACGCTTTACTAACACTCTCCCCACTTGGAGAGTCAGTCCCTTTAACCTCCTGTTTGGCCCAGTTTGCAATTTCTGCGGAAGATGAACAGGAATAGCGAGAACCAATGAGAGACTAGCTGGAGGTTTCTGAATGGGCAAATTTAACTCTCATTTCCCACCAGGAAGAGGAATTAACCAAAGGCTCAGCATGCCGGGCCGGAACCAGATTAGGGCCTGAAGCCATCCTGCGGTGTTGCGGCCAGCTCAAAAGAAAGCGAGTTGAAGAAAGGAGCTCAGGGGCACTGTAATTCACAAACCTGCAGAGTTATAAATGACAGCTATCGTCCAAAAATAGACTGAAGTAAGGCTGCCAAGAGGACTTGAAAGCGGGGCAGAATTGCAGGAAACCGATTTCAGGAGGTAGACTGGAATTGCATTGAAAGCATAGGAAAAGAGGCAGAACGTCCACAATGATGCACTTGGCCAAAAAGTGCGTATGCGTTTTTTCCTGAATATATTCAGGAAAAAACGCATACGCCCTTTTTGGCCAACCAAGCAAGCTTGCAAAGGAAATCTGCACTACAATGAAGTCTCACTTCCCCCCGGTCAAAAGGGCCATCTGAAAAAAGTGTAAAATCCAGAAAGGCAGGACAGGCCATGGAGAACTGGGAGCCTTGTTATGCTGATGGGCGGGATGTAATTTGCCAACAACCACTCGGGAGAAGTGTATGGTGTTTCCTGAAACATCTAAAAAACAAAGCAACAGAACCTAGGGCACTTCCACTTATGGTCCTATAGCTTAGGGAAATTAAAATCAAAAAGACACAGCCACCCCAAAGTTTGGAACGGCTCTGTTTACAAGAACCTCGTTTACAGTACAAGTTCAACATCGCAGAAAGTGAAAAATGGATAAAGAAGTTGTGGTATTTACTTACAAAGCAATATCACTCAGCAATGAAATCTGTGTCATCAGGCCCTTAGTAGCACAATGAGTGGATTCAGGTATGATGATTCTAACTGAAATAAGTCACACAGAAAAAGAAACATCATAAGATATCAGTAATACACGGAATGTAAACTTGGCTACACAGGAACTGAATTACAGAACAGAACAGGGTCTCAAATTTAGAAAACCAACTTATTTTTGCTTAAGGGGAAAGGTGAGTTGGGGTGCTGCATAAAACCAGAGATTGAAATGAGCACAGATAAAGTTCCTTAAGCCAAATATGGAATAGACAAGAGCTACTCCTTGCTCAACGAAATGGACTCAACACCGCATATTAAACGCCTAAGAATGTACCTGACTAGTAAGTATCTTAAAACCTATGGATTGCTATGTCTCCGAAAGAGAATCAAGCATGTGTACAGGGGCATAAACGCAGCAGTGATAGGATTGGAGAGGTTCGGTGAGCAAATGAAGACCCTTTGAAGTCATATTGCATGGTACCCATTCCACGGGTTTCAACTACCCAGGTTTTAGGTATTCTTCCTTCAGCTAAAACATGCATGTGGAACCCAGAGTATGATCAACCATGTGATCGGGAGACGTGTTCAAATATGTCTCAGTTTTCCTCCCCTGGTACTTGGGTGCAACATTCCAGACGCTTTACTAACACTCTCCCCACTTGGAGAGTCAGCGCCTTTAACCTCCTGTTTGGCACAGTTTGCAATTTCTGCGGAAGATGAACAGGAATAGCGAGAACCAATGAGAGGCTAGCTGGAGGTGTCTGGACGGGCAAATTTAACTCTCATTTCCCACCAGGAAGAGGAAATAACCAAAGGCTCAGCGTGCCGTACCGGAACCAGATTAGGGCCTGAAGCCATCCTGCGGTGTTGCGGCCAGCTCAAAAGAAACCGAGTTGAAGAAAGGAGCTCAGGGGCACTGTAATTCACAAACCTGCAGAGTTATAAATGACAGCTATCGTCCAAAAATAGACTGAAGTAAGGCTGCCAAGAGGACTTGAAAGCGGGGCAGAATTGCAGGAAACCGATTTCAGGAGGTAGACTGGAATTGCATTGAAAGCATAGGAAAAGAGGCAGAACGTCCACAATGATGCACTTGGCCAAAAAGGGCGTATGCGTTTTTTCCTGAATATATTCAGGAAAAAACGCATACGCCCTTTTTGGCCAACCAAGCAAGCTTGCAAAGGAAATCTGCACTACAATGAAGTCTCACTTCCCCCCGGTCAAAAGGGCCATCTGAAAAAAGTGTAAAATCCAGAAAGGCAGGACAGGCCATGGAGAACTGGGAGCCTTGTTATGCTGATGGGCGGGATGTAAATTGCCAACAACCACTCGGGAGAAGTGTATGGTGTTTCCTGAAACATCTAAAAAACAAAGCAACAGAGCCTAGGGCACTTCCACTTATGGTCCTATAGCTTAGGGAATTTAAAATCAAAAAGACACAGCCACCCCAAATTTTCAAACGGCTCTGTTTACAAGAACCTCGTTTACCGTACAAGTTCAATATCACAGAAAGTGAAAAATGGATAAAGAAGTTGTGGTATTTACTTACAAAGCAATATCACTCAGCAATGAAATCTGTGTCATCAGGCCCTTAGCAGCACAATGAGTGGATTCAGGTATGATGATTCTAACTGAAATAAGTCACACAGAAAAAGAAACATCATAAGATATCAGTAATACACGGAATGTAAACTTGGCTACACAGGAACTGAATTACAGAACAGAACAGGGTCTCAAATTTAGAAAAACAACTTATGCTTGCTTAAGGGTAAAGGTGAGTTGGGGTGCTACATAAAACCAGAGATTGAAATGAGCAGAGATAAAGTTCCTTAAGCCAAATATGGAATAGACAAGAGCTACTCCTTGCTCAACGAAATGGACTCAACACCGCATATTAAACGCCTAAGAATGTACCTGACTTGTAAGTATCTTAAAACCTATGGATTGCTATGTCTCCAAAAGAGAATCAAGCATGTGTACAGGGGCATAAACGCAGCAGTGATAGGATTGGAGAGGTTCGGTGAGCAAATGAAGACCCTTTGAAGTCATATTTCATGGTACCCATTCCACGGGTTTCAACTACCCAGGTTTAAGGTATTCTTCCTTCAGCTAAAACATGCATGTGGAACCTAGAGTATGATCAACCATGTGATCGGGAGACGTGTTCAAATATGTCTCAGTTTTCGTACCCTGGTACTCGGGTGCAACATTCCAGACGCTTTACTAACACTCTCCCCACTTGGAGAGTCAGTCCATTTAACCTCCTGTTTGGCCCAGTTTGCAATTTCTGCGGAAGATGAACAGGAATAGCGAGAACCAATGGAGACTAGCTGGAGGTGTCTGGACGGGCAAATTTAACTCTCATTTCCTACCAGGAAGAGGAATTAACCAAAGGCTCAGCGTGCCATGCCAGAACCAGATTAGGGCCTGAAGCCATCCTGCGGTGTTGCGGCCAGGTCACAAGAAAGCGAGGTGAAGAAAGGAGCTCAGGGGCACTGTAATTCACAAACCTGCAGAGTTATAAATGACAGCTATCGTCCAAAAATAGACTGAAGTAAGGCTGACAAGAGGACTTGAAAGCGGGGCAGAATTGCAGGAAACCGATTTCAGGAGGTAGACTGGAATTGCATTGAAATCATAGGAAAACAGGCAGAACGTCCACAATGATGCACTTGGCCAAAAAGGGCGTATGCGTTTTTTCCTGAATATATTCAGGAAAAAACGCATACGCCCTTTTTGGCCAACCAAGCAAGCTTGCAAATGAAATCTGCACTACAATGAAGTCTCACTTCCCCCGGTCAAAAGGGCCATCTGAAAAAAGTGTAAAATCCAGAAACGCAGGACAGGCCATGGAGAACTGGGAGCCTTGTTATGCTGATGGGCGGGATGTAAATTGCCAACAACCACTTGGGAGAAGTGTATGGTGTTTCCTGAAACAACTAAAAAACAAAGCAACAGAACCTAGGGCACTTCCACTTATGGTCCTATAGCTTAGGGAAATTAAAATCAAAAAGACACAGCCACCCCAAAGTTTGGAACGGCTCTGTTTACAAGAACCTCGTTTACAGTACAAGTTCAACATCGCAGAAAGTGAAAAATGGATAAAGAAGTTGTGGCATTTACTTACAAAGCAATATCACTCAGCAATGAAATCTGTGTCATCAGTCCCTTAGCAGCACAATGAGTGGATTCAGGTATGATGATTCTAACTGAAATAAGTCACACAGAAAAAGAAACATCATAAGATATCACTAATACAAGGAATGTAAACTTGGCTACACAGGAACTGCATTCCAAAACAGAACAGGGTCTCAAATTTAGAAAACCAACTTATGCTTGCTTAAGGGGAAAGGTGAGTTGGGGTGCTGCATAAAACCAGAGATTGAAATGAGCACAGATAAAGTTCCTTAAGCCAAATATGGAATAGACAAGAGCTACTCCTTGCTCAACGAAATGGACTCAACACCCCATATTAAACGCCTAAGAATGTACCTGACTAGTAAGTATCTTAAAACCTATGGATTGCTATGTCTCCAAAAGAGAATCAAGCGTGTGTACAGGGGCATAAACGCAGCAGTGATAGGATTGGAGAGGTTCGGTGAGCAAATGAAGACCCTTTGAAGTCATATTGCATGGTACCCATTCCACGGGTCTCAAGTCTCCAGGTTTAAGGTATTCTTCCTTCAGCTAAAACATGCATGTGGAACCCAGAGTATGATCAACCATGTGAACGGGAGACGTGTTCAAATATGTCTCAGTTTTACTCCCCTGGTACTCGGGTGCAACATTCCAGACGCTTTACTAACACTCTCCCCACTTGGAGAGTCAGTCCCTTTAACCTCCTGTTTGGCCCAGTTTGCAATTTCTGTGGAAGATGAACAGGAATAGTGAGAACCAATTAGAGGCTAGCTGGAGGTGTCTGGACGGGCAAATTTAACTCTCATTTCCCACCAGGAAGAGGAATTAACCGAAGGCTCAGTGTGACGTACCGGAACCAGATTAGGGCCTGAAGCCATCCTGCGGTGTTGCGTCCAGGTCACAAGAAAGCGAGTTGAAGAAAGGAGCTCAGGGGCACTGTAATTCACAAACCTGCAGAGTTATAAATGACAGCTATCGTCCAAAAATAGACTGAAGTAAGGCTGCCAAGAGGACTTGAAAGCGGGGCAGAATTGCAGGAAACCGATTTCAGGAGGTAGACTGGAATTGCATTGAAAACATAGGAAAAGAGGCAGAACGTCCACAATGATGCACTTGGCCAAAAAGGGCGTATGCGTTTTTTCTTGAATATATTCAGGAAAAAACGCATACGCCCTTTTTGGCCAACCAAGCAAGCTTGCAAAGGAAATCTGCACTACAATGAAGTCTCACTTCCCCCCGGTCAAAAGGGCCATCTGAAAAAAGTGTAAAATCCAGAAAGGCAGGACAGGCCATGGAGAACTGGGAGCCTTGTTATGCTGATGGGCGGGATGTAAATTGCCAACAACCACTCGGGAGAAGTGTATGGTGTTTCCTGAAACATCTAAAAAACAAAGCAACAGAGCCTAGGGCATTGCCACTTATCGTCCTATAGCTTAGGGAAATTAAAATCAAAAAGACACAGCCACCCCAAAGTTTGGAACGGCTCTGTTTACAAGAACCTCGTTTACCGTACAAGTTCAATATCACAGAAAGTGAAAAATGGATAAAGAACTTGTGGTACTTACGTACAATGCAGTATCACTCAGCAATGAAATCTATGTCATCAGGCCCGTAGCAGCATAATGAGTGGATTCAGGTACGATGATTCTAACTGAAATAAGTCACACAGAAAAAGAAACATCATAAGATATCAGTAATACACGGAATGTAAACGTGGCTACACAGGAACTGCATTCCAAAACAGAACAGGGTCTCAAATTTAGAAAACCAACTTATGCTTGCTTAAGGGGGAAAGGTGAGTTGGGGTGCTGCATAAAACCAGAGATTGAAATGAGCACAGATAAAGTTCCTTAAGCCAAATATGGAATAGACAAGAGCTACTCCTTGCTCAACGAAATGGACTCAAAACCCCATATTAAACGCCTAAGAATGTACCTGACTAGTAAGTATCTTAAAACCTATGGATTGCTATGTCTCCAAAAGAGAATCAAGCATGTGTACAGGGGCATAAACGCAGCAGTGATAGGATTGGAGACGTTCGGTGAGCAAATGAAGACCCTTTGAAGTCATATTGCATGGTACCCATTACTCGGGTCTCAGCTCTCCAGGTTTAAGGTATTCTTCCTTCAGCTAAAACATGCATGTGGAACCTAGAATATGATCAACCATGTGAACGGGAGATGTGTTCAAATATGTCTCAGTTTTCGTACCCTGGTACTCGGGTGCAACATTCCAGACGCTTTACTAACACTCTCCCCACTTGGAGAGTCAGTCCCTTTAACCTCCTGTTTGGCCCAGTTTGCAATTTCTGCGGAAGATGAACAGGAATAGCGAGAACCAATGAGAGGCTAGCTGGAGGTGTCTGGACGGGCAAATTTAACTCTCATTTCCCACCAGGAAGAGGAATTAACCAAAGGCTCAGCATGCCGGGCCGGAACCAGATTAGGGCCTGAAGCCATCCTGCGGTGTTGCGGCCATCTCAAAAGGAAGCGAGTTGAAGAAAGGAGCTCAGGGGCACTGTAATTCACAAACCTGCAGAGTTATAAATGACAGCTATCGTCCAAAAATAGACTGAAGTAAGGCTGCCAAGAGGACTTGAAAGCGGGGCAGAATTGCAGGAAACCGATTTCAGGAGGTAGACTGGAATTGCATTGAAAGCATAGGAAAAGAGGCAGAACGTCCACAATGATGCACTTGGCCAAAAAGGGCATATGCGTTTTTTCCTGAATATATTCAGGAAGAAACGCATACGCCCTTTTTGGCCAACCAAGCAAGCTTGCAAAGGAAATCTGCACTACAATGAAGTCTCACTTCCCCCCGGTCAAAAGGGCCATCTGAAAAAAGTGTAAAATCCAGAAAGGCAGGACAGGCCATGGAGAACTGGGAGCCTTGTTATGCTGATGGGCGGGATGTAAATTGCCAACAACCACTCGGGAGAAGTGTATGGTGTTTCCTGAAACATCTAAAAAACAAAGCAACAGAGCCTAGGGCATTGCCACTTATGGTCCTATAGCTTAGGGAAATTAAAATCAAAAAGACACAGCCACCCCAAAGTTTGGGACGCCTCTGTTTACAAGAACCTCGTTTACAGTACAAGTTCAACACCGCAGAAAGTGAAAAATGGATAAAGAACTTGTGGTATTTACTTACAACGCAGTATCACTCAGCAATGAAATCTATGTCATCAGGCCCATAGCAGCATAATGAGTGGATTCAGGTACGATGATTCTAACTGAAATAAGTCACACAGAAAAAGAAACATCATAAGATATCACTAATACACGGAATGTAAACTTGGCTACACAGGAACTGAATTCCAAAACAGAACAGGGTCTCAAATTTAGAAAAGCAACTTATGCTTGCTTAAGGGGAAAGGTGAGTTGGGGTGCTGCATAAAACCAGAGATTGAAATGAGCACAGATAAAGTTCCTTAAGCCAAATATGGAATAGACAAGAGCTACTCCTTGCTCAACGAAATGGACTCAAAACCCCATATTAAACGCCTAAGAATGTACCTGACTAGTAAGTATCTTAAAACCTATGGATTGCTATGTCTCCAAAAGAGAATCAAGCGTGTGTACAGGGGCATAAACGCAGCAGTGATAGGATTGGAGAGGTTCGGTGAGCAAATGAAGACCCTTTGAAGTCATATTGCATGGTACCCATTACTCGGGTCTCAGCTCTCCAGGTTTAAGGTATTCTTCCTTCAGCTAAAACATGCATGTGGAACCTAGAATATGATCAACCATGTGAACGGGAGATGTGTTCAAATATGTCTCAGTTTTCGTACCCTGGTACTCGGGTGCAACATTCCAGACGCTTTACTAACACTCTCCCCACTTGGAGAGTCAGTCCCTTTAACCTCCTGTTTGGCCCAGTTTGCAATTTCTGCGGAAGATGAACAGGAATAGCGAGAACCAATGAGAGGCTAGCTGGAGGTGTCTGGACGGGCAAATTTAACTCTCATTTCCCACCAGGAAGAGGAATTAACCAAAGGCGCAGCATGCCGGGCCGGAACCAGATTAGGGCCTGAAGCCATCCTGCGGTGTTGCGGCCACCTCAAAAGAAAGCGAGTTGAAGAAAGGAGCTCAGGGGCACTGTAATTCACAAACCTGCAGAGTTATAAATGACAGCTATCGTCCAAAAATAGACTGAAGTAAGGCTGCCAAGAGGACTTGAAAGCGGGGCAGAATTGCAGGAATCCGATTTCAGGAGGTAGACTGGAATTGCATTGAAAGCATAGGAAAAGAGGCAGAACGTCCACAATGATGCACTTGGCCAAAAAGGGCGTATGCGTTTTTTCCTGAATATATTCAGGAAGAAACGCATACGCCCTTTTTGGCCAACCAAGCAAGCTTGCAAAGGAAATCTGCACTACAATGAAGTCTCACTTCCCCCCGGTCAAAAGGGCCATCTGAAAAAAGTGTAAAATCCAGAAAGGTAGGACAGGCCATGGAGAACTGGGAGCCTTGTTATGCTGATGGGCGGGATGTAAATTGCCAACAACCACTAGGGAGAAGTGTATGGTGTTTCCTGAAACATCTAAAAAACAAAGCAACAGAGCCTAGGGCATTGCCACTTATGGTCCTATAGCTTAGGGAAATTAAAATCAAAAAGACACAGCCACCCCAAAGTTTGGGACGCCTCTGTTTACAAGAACCTCGTTTACAGTACAAGTTCAACACCGCAGAAAGTGAAAAATGGATAAAGAACTTGTGGTATTTACTTACAACGCAGTATCACTCAGCAATGAAATCTATGTCATCAGGCCCATAGCAGCATAATGAGTGGATTCAGGTACGATGATTCTAACTGAAATAAGTCACACAGAAAAAGAAACATCATAAGATATCACTAATACACGGAATGTAAACTTGGCTACACAGGAACTGAATTCCAAAACAGAACAGGGTCTCAAATTTAGAAAAGCAACTTATGCTTGCTTAAGGGGAAAGGTGAGTTGGGGTGCTGCATAAAACCAGAGATTGAAATGAGCATAGACAAAGTTCCTTAAGCCAATTATGGAATAGAAAAGAGCTACTCCTTGCTCAACGAAATGGACTCAACACCCCATATTAAACGCCTAAGAATGTACCTGACTAGTAAGTATCTTAAAACCTATGGATTGCTATGTCTCCAAAAGACAATCAAGCG
This sequence comes from Stenella coeruleoalba, assembly GCF_951394435.1. Lineage (NCBI taxonomy): Eukaryota > Metazoa > Chordata > Mammalia > Artiodactyla > Delphinidae > Stenella > Stenella coeruleoalba. The sequence goes on from NW_027646196.1 coordinate 3,163,522, forward strand.
TGTGTACAGGGGCATAAACGCAGCAGTGATAGGATTGGAGAGGTTCGGTGAGCAAATGAAGACCCTTTGAAGTCATATTGCATGGTACCCATTCCACGGGTCTCAACTCTGCAGGTTTAAAGTATTCTTCCTTCAGCTAAAACATGCAGGTGGAACCCAGAGTATGATCAACCGTGTGAACGGGAGACGTGTTCAAATATGTCTCAGTTTTTCTCCCCTGGTACTCGGGTGCAACATTCCAGACGCTTTACTAACACTCTCCCCACTTGGAGAGTCAGCGCCTTTAACCTCCTGTTTGGCCCAGTTTGCAATTTCTGCGGAAGATGAACAGGAATAGCGAGAACCAATGAGAGACTAGCTGGAGGTGTCTGGACAGGCAAATTTAACTCTCATTTCCCACCAGGATGAGAAAATAACCAAAGGCTCAGCGTGCAGTGCCGGAACCAGATTAGGGCCTGAAGCCATCCTGCGGTGTTGCGTCCAGGTCACAAGAAAGCGAGTTGAAGAAAGGAGCTCAGGGGCACTGTAATTCACAAACCTGCAGAGTTATAAATGACAGCTATCGTCCAAAAATAGACTGAAGTAAGGCTGCCAAGAGGACTTGAAAGCGGGGCAGAATTGCAGGAAACCGATTTCAGGAGGTAGACTGGAATTGCATTGAAAGCATAGTAAAAGAGGCAGAACGTCCACAATGATGCACTTGGCCAAAAAGGGCGTATGCGTTTTTTCCTGAATATATTCAGGAAAAAACGCATACGCCCTTTTTGGCCAACCAAGCAAGCTTGCAAAGGAAATCTGCACTACAATGAAGTCTCACTTCCCCCCGGTCAAAAGGGCCATCTGAAAAAAGTGTAAAATCCAGAAAGGCAGGACAGGCCATGGAGAACTGGGAGCCTTGTTATGCTGATGGGCGGGATGTAAATTGCCAACAGACACTGGGGAGAAGTGTATGGTGTTTCCTGAAACATCTAAAAAACAAAGCAACAGAGCCTAGGGCACTTCCACTTATGGTCCTATAGCTTAGGGAAATTAAAATCAAAAAGACACAGCCACCCCAAAGTTTGGAACGGCTCTGTTTACAAGAACCTCGTTTACCGTACAAGTTCAATATCACAGAAAGTGAAAAATGGATAAAGAACTTGTGGTACTTACGTACAATGCAGTATCACTCAGCAATGAAATCTATGTCATCAGGCCCATAGCAGCATAATGAGTGGATTCAGGTACGATGATTCTAACTGAAATAAGTCACACAGAAAAAGAAACATCATAAGATATCAGTAATACACGGAATGTAAACGTGGCTACACAGGAACTGCATTCCAAAACAGAACAGGGTCTCAAATTTAGAAAACCAACTTATGCTTGCTTAAGGGGAAAGGTGAGTTGGGGTGCTGCATAAAACCAGAGATTGAAATGAGCACAGATAAAGTTCCTTAAGCCAAATATGGAATAGACAAGAGCTACTCCTTGCTCAACGAAATGGACTCAAAATCCCATATTAAACGCCTAAGAATGTACCTGACTAGTAAGTATCTTAAAAGCTATGGATTGCTATGTCTCCAAAAGAGAATCAAGCGTGTGTACAGGGGCATAAACGCAGCAGTGATAGGATTGGAGAGGTTCGGTGAGCAAATGAAGACCCTTTGAAGTCATATTTCATGGTACCCATTACTCGGGTCTCAGCTCTCCAGGTTTAAGGTATTCTTCCTTCAGCTAAAACATGCATGTGGAACCTAGAATATGATCAACCATGTGAACGGGAGATGTGTTCAAATATGTCTCAGTTTTCGTACCCTGGTACTCGGGTGCAACATTCCAGACGCTTTACTAACACTCTCCCCACTTGGAGAGTCAGTCCCTTTAACGTCCTGTTTGGCCCAGTTTGCAATTTCTGTGGAAGATGAACAGGAATAGCGAGAACCAATGAGAGACTAGCTGGAGGTGTCTGGACAGGCAAATTTAACTCTCATTTCCCACCAGGATGAGATAATAACCAAAGGCTCAGCGTGCAGTGCCGGAACCAGATTAGGGCCTGAAGCCATCCTGCGGTGTTGCGGCCAGGTCACAAGAAAGCGAGTTGAAGAAAGGAGCTCAGGGGCACTGTAATTCACAAACCTGCAGAGTTATAAATGACAGCTATCGTCCAAAAATAGACTGAAGTAAGGCTGCCAAGAGGACTTGAAAGCGGGGCAGAATTGCAGGAAACCGATTTCAGGAGGTAGACAGGAATTGCATTGAAAGCATAGGAAAAGAGGCAGAACGTCCACAATGATGCACTTGGCCAAAAAGGGCGTATGCGTTTTTTCCTGAATATATTCAGGAAAAAACGCATACGCCCTTTTTGGCCAACCAAGCAAGCTTGCAAAGGAAATCTGCACTACAATGAAGTCTCACTTCCACCCGGTCAAAAGGGCCATCTGAAAAAAGTGTAAAATCCAGAAAGGCAGGACAGGCCATGGAGAACTGGGAGCCTTGTTATGCTGATGGGCGGGATGTAAATTGCCAACAGACACTCGGGAGAAGTGTATGGTGTTTCCTGAAACATCTAAAAAACAAAGCAACAGAGCCTAGGGCACTTCCACTTATGGTCCTATAGCTTAGGGAAATTAAAATCAAAAAGACACAGCCACCCCAAAGTTTGGGACGCCTCCGTTTACAAGAACCTCGTTTACCGTACAAGTTCAATATCACAGAAAGTGAAAAATGGATAAAGAACTTGTGGTACTTACGTACAATGCAGTATCACTCAGCAATGAAATCTATGTCATCAGGCCCTTAGCAGCACAATAAGTGGATTCAGATATGATGATTCTAACTGAAATAAGTCACACAGAAAAAGAAACATCATAAGATATCAGTAATACACGGAATGGAAACTTGGCTACACAGGAACTGAATTACAGAACAGAACAGGGTCTCAAATTTAGAAAACCAACTTATGCTTGCTTAAGGGTAAAGGTGAGTTGGGGTGCTGCATAAAACCAGAGATTGAAATGAGCACAGATAAAGTTCCTTAAGTCAAATATGGAATAGACAAGAGCTACTCCTTGCTCAACGAAATGGACTCAACACCGCATATTAAACGCCTAAGAATGTACCTGACTAGTAAGTATCGTAAAACCTATGGATTGCTATGTCTCCAAAAGAGAATCAAGCGTGTGTACAGGGGCATAAACGCAGCAGTGATAGGATTGGAGAGGTTCGGTGAGCAAATGAAGACCCTTTGAAGTCATATTGCATGGTACCCATTCCACGGGTCTCAACTCTCCAGGTTTAAGGAATTCTTCCTTCAGCTAAAACATGCATGTGGAACCCAAGTATGATCAACCATGTGAACGGGAGACGTGTTCAAATATGTCTCAGTTTTCCTCCCCTGGTACTCGGGTGCAACATTCCAGACGCTTTACTAACACTCTCCCCACTTGGAGAGTCAGCGCCTTTAACCTCCTGTTTGGCTCAGTTTGCAATTTCTGCGGAAGATGAACAGGAATAGTGAGAACCAATGAGAGGCTAGCTGGAGGTTTCTGGACGGGCAAATTTAACTCTCATTTCCCACCAGGAAGAGGAAATAACCAAAGGCCCAGTGTGCCGTGCCGGAACCAGATTAGGGCCTGAAGCCATCCTGCGGTGTTGCGGCCAGCTCAAAAGAAAGCGATTTTAAGAAAGGAGCTCAGGGGCACTGTAATTCACAAACCTGCAGAGTTATAAATGACAGCTATCGTCCAAAAATAGCCTGAAGTAAGGCTGCCAAGAGGACTTGAAAGCGGGGCAGAATTGCAGGAAACCGATTTCAGGAGGTAGACTGGAATTGCATTGAAAGCATAGGAAAAGAGGCAGAACGTCCACAATGATGCACTTGGCCAAAAAGGGCGTATGCGTTTTTTCCTGAATATATTCAGGAAAAAACGCATACGCCCTTTTTGGCCAACCAAGCAAGCTTGCAAAGGAAATCTGCACTACAATGAAGTCTCACTTCCCCCCGGTCAAAAGGGCCATCTGAAAAAAGTGTAAAATCCAGAAAGGCAGGACAGGCCATGGAGAACTGGGAGCCTTGTTATGCTGATGGGCGGGATGTAAATTGCCAACAACCACTCGGGAGAAGTGTATGGTGTTTCCTGAAACATCTAAAAAACAAAGCAACAGAACCTAGGGCACTTCCACTTATGGTCCTATAGCTTAGGGAAATTAAAATCAAAAAGACACAGCCACCCCAAAGTTTGGAACGGCTCTGTTTACAAGAACCTCGTTTACAGTACAAGTTCAACATCGCAGAAAGTGAAAAATGGATAAAGAAGTTGTGGTATTTACTTACAAAGCAATATCACTCAGCAATGAAATCTGTGTCATCAGGCCCTTAGCAGCACAATGAGTGGATTCAGGTATGATGATTCTAACTGAAATAAGTCACACAGAAAAAGAAACATCATAAGATATCAGTAATACACGGAATGTAAACTTGGCTACACAGGAACTGAATTACAGAACAGAACAGGGTCTCAAATTTAGAAAACCAACTTATTCTTGCTTAAGGGTAAAGGTGAGTTGGGGTGCTGCATAAAACCAGAGATTGAAATGAGCACAGATAAAGTTCCTTAAGCCAAATATGGAATAGACAAGAGCTACTCCTTGCTCAACGAAATGGACTCAACACCGCATATTAAACGCCTAAGAATGTACCTGACTAGTAAGTATCTTAAAACCTATGGATTGCTATGTCTCCGAAAGAATATCAAGCATGTCTACAGGGGCATAAACGCAGCAGTGATAGGATTGGAGAGGTTCGGTGAGCAAATGAAGACCCTTTGAAGTCATATTTCATGGTACCCATTCCACGGGTTTCAACTACCCAGGTTTAAGGTATTCTTCCTTCAGCTAAAACATGCATGTGGAACCTAGAGTATGATCAACCATGTGATTGGGAGACGTGTTCAAATATGTCTCAGTTTTCCTCCCCTGGTACTCGGGTGCAACATTCCAGACGCTTTACTAACACTCTCCCCACTTGGAGAGTCAGTCCATTTAACCTCCTGTTTGGCCCAGTTTGCAATTTCTGCGGAAGATGAACAGGAATAGCGAGAACCAATGAGAGGCTAGCTGGAGGTGTCTGGACGGGCAAATTTAACTCTCATTTCCTACCAGGAAGAGGAATTAACCAAAGGCTCAGCGTGCCGTGCCGGAACCAGATTAGGGCCTGAAGCCATCCTGCGGTGTTGCGGCCAGCTCAAAAGAAAGCGAGTTGAAGAAAGGAGCTCAGGGGCACTGTAATTCACAAACCTGCAGAGTTATAAATGACAGCTATCGTCCAAAAATAGACTGAAGTAAGGCTGCCAAGAGGACTTGAAAGCGGGGCAGAATTGCAGGAAACCGATTTCAGGAGGTAGACTGGAATTGCATTGAAAGCATAGGAAAAGAGGCAGAACGTCCACAATGATGCACTTGGCCAAAAAGGGCGTATGCGTTTTTTCCTGAATATATTCAGGAAAAAACGCATACGCCCTTTTTGGCCAACCAAGCAAGCTTGCAAAGGAAATCTGCACTACAATGAAGTCTCACTTCCCCCCAGTCAAAAGGGCCATCTGAAAAAAGTGTAAAATCCAGAAAGGCAGGACAGGCCATGGAGAACTGGGAGCCTTGTTATGCTGATGGGCGGGATGTAAATTGCCAACAACCACTTGGGAGAAGTGTGTGGTGTTTCCTGAAACATCTAAAAAACAAAGCAACAGAACCTAGGGCAGTTCCACTTATGGTCCTATAGCTTAGGGAAATTAAAATCAAAAAGACACAGCCACCCCAAAGTTTGGGACGCCTCTGTTTACAAGAACCTCGTTTACAGTACAAGTTCAACATCGCAGAAAGTGAAAAATGGATAAAGAACTTGTGGTATTTACTGACAAAGCAATATCACTCAGCAATGAAATCTGTGTCATCAGGCCCTTAGCAGCACAATGAGTGGATTCAGGTATGATGATTCTAACTGAAATAAGTCACACAGAAAAAGAAACATCATAAGATATCAGTAATACACGGAATGTAAACTTGGCTACACAGGAACTGAATTACAGAACAGAACAGGGTCTCAAATTTAGAAAAACAACTTATGCTTGCTTAAGGGTAAAGGTGAGTTGGGGTGCTGCATAAAACCAGAGATTGAAATGAGCACAGATAAAGTTCCTTAAGCCAAATATGGAATAGACAAGAGCTACTCCTTGCTCAACGAAATGGACTCAACACCGCATATTAAACGCCTAAGAATGTACCTGACTAGTAAGTATCGTAAAACCTATGGATTGCTATGTCTCCAAAAGAGAATCAAGCGTGTGTACAGGGGCATAAACGCAGCAGTGATAGGATTGGAGAGGTTCGGTGAGCAAATGAAGACCCTTTGAAGTCATATTGCATGGTACCCATTCCACGGGTCTCAACTCTCCAGGTTTAAGGAATTCTTCCTTCAGCTAAAACATGCATGTGGAACCCAAGTATGATCAACCATGTGAACGGGAGACGTGTTCAAATATGTCTCAGTTTTCCTCCCCTGGTACTCGGGTGCAACATTCCAGACGCTTTACTAACACTCTCCCCACTTGGAGAGTCAGTCCCTTAAACCTCCTGTTTGGCCCAGTTTGCAATTTCTGCGGAAGATGAACAGGAATAGCGAGAACCAATGAGAGACTAGCTGGAGGTTTCTGAATGGGCAAATTTAACTCTCATTTCCCACCAGGAAGAGGAATTAACCAAAGGCTCAGCATGCCGGGCCGGAACCAGATTAGGGCCTGAAGCCATCCTGCGGTGTTGCGGACAGGTCACAAGAAACCGAGTTGAAGAAAGGAGCTCAGGGGCACTGTAATTCACAAACCTGCAGAGTTATAAATGACAGCTATCGTCCAAAAATAGACTGAAGTAAGGCTGCCAAGAGGACTTGAAAGCGGGGCAGAATTGCAGGAAACCGATTTCAGGAGGTAGACTGGAATTGCATTGAAAGCATAGGAAAAGAGGCAGAACGTCCACAATGATGCACTTGGCCAAAAAGGGCATATGCGTTTTTTCCTGAATATATTCAGGAAAAAACGCATACGCCCTTTTTGGCCAACCAAGCAAGCTTGCAAAGGAAATCTGCACTACAATGAAGTCTCACTTCCCCCCGGTCAAAAGGGCCATCTGAAAAAAGTGTAAAATCCAGAAAGGCAGGACAGGCCATGGAGAACTGGGAGCCTTGTTATGCTGATGGGCGGGATGTAAATTGCCAACAACCACTCGGGAGAAGTGTATGGTGTTTCCTGAAACATCTAAAAAACAAAGCAACAGAACCTAGGGCACTTCCACTTATGGTCCTATAGCTTAGGGAAATTAAAATCAAAAAGACACAGCCACCCCAAAGTTTGGAACGGCTCTGTTTACAAGAACCTCGTTTACAGTACAAGTTCAACATCGCAGAAAGTGAAAAATGGATAAAGAAGTTGTGGTATTTACTTACAAAGCAATATCACTCAGCAATGAAATCTGTGTCATCAGGCCCTTAGCAGCACAATGAGTGGATTCAGGTATGATGATTCTAACTGAAATAAGTCACACAGAAAAAGAAACATCATAAGATACCAGTAATACACGGAATGTAAACTTGGCTACACAGGAACTGAATTACAGAACAGAACAGGGTCTCAAATTTAGAAAACCAACTTATGCTTGCTTAAGGGGAAAGGTGAGTTGGGGTGCTGCATAAAACCAGAGATTGAAATGAGCACAGATAAAGTTCCTTAAGCCAAATATGGAATAGACAAGAGCTACTCCTTGCTCAACGAAATGGACTCAACACCGCATATTAAATGCCTAAGAATGTACCTGACTAGTAAGTATCTTAAAACCTATGGATTGCTATGTCCCCGAAAGAGAATCAAGCATGTGTACAGGGGCATAAACGCAGCAGTGATAGGATTGAAAAGGTTCGGTGAGCAAATGAAGATCCTTTGAAGTCATATTGCATGGTACCCATTCCACGGGTTTCAACTACCCAGGTTTTAGGTATTCTTCCTTCAGCTAAAACATGCATGTGGAACCCAGAGTATGATCAACCATGTGATCGGGAGACGTGTTCAAATATGTCTCAGTTTTCCTCCCCTGGTACTCGGGTGCAACATTCCAGACGCTTTACTAACACTCTCCCCACTTGGAGAGTCAGCGCCTTTAACCTCCTGTTTGGCACAGTTTGCAATTTCTGCGGAAGATGAACAGGAATAGCAAGAACCAATGAGAGGCTAGCTGGAGGTGTCTGGACGGGCAAATTTAACTCTCATTTCCCAACAGGAAGAGGAAATAACCAAAGGCTCAGCGTGCCGTACCGGAACCAGATTAGGGCCTGAAGCCATCCTGCGGTGTTGCGGCCAGCTCAAAAGAAACCGAGTTGAAGAAAGGAGCTCAGGGGCACTGTAATTCACAAACCTGCAGAGTTATAAATGACAGCTATCGTCCAAAAATAGACTGAAGTAAGGCTGCCAAGAGGACTTGAAAGCGGGGCAGAATTGCAGGAAACCGATTTCAGGAGGTAGACTGGAATTGCATTGAAAGCATAGGAAAAGAGGCAGAACGTCCACAATGATGCACTTGGCCACAAAGGGCGTATGCGTTTTTTCCTGACTATATTCAGGAAAAAACGCATACGCCCTTTTTGGCCAACCAAGCAAGCTTGCAAAGGAAATCTGCACTACAATGAAGTCTCACTTCCCCCCGGTCAAAAGGGCCATCTGAAAAAAGTGTAAAATCCAGAAAGGCAGGACAGGCCATGGAGAACTGGGAGCCTTGTTATGCTGATGGGCGGGATGTAAATTGCCAACAACCACTGGGGAGAAGTGTATGGTGTTTCCTGAAACATCTAAAAAACAAAGCAACAGAGCCTAGGGCACATCCACTTATGGTCCTATAGCTTAGGGAATTTAAAATCAAAAAGACACAGCCACCCCAAAGTTTGGAACGGCTCTGTTTACAAGAACCTCGTTTACAGTACAAGTTCAACATCGCAGAAAGTGAAAAATGGATAAAGAAGTTGTGGTATTTACTTACAAAGCAATATCACTCAGCAATGAAATCTGTGTCATCAGGCCCTTAGCAGCACAATGAGTGGATTCAGGTATGATGATTCTAACTGAAATAAGTCACACAGAAAAAGAAACATCATAAGATATCAGTAATACACGGAATGTAAACTTGGCTACACAGGAACTGAATTACAGAACAGAACAGGGTCTCAAATTTAGAAAACCAACTTATGCTTGCTTAAGGGGAAAGGTGAGTTGGGGTGCTGCATAAAACCAGAGATTGAAATGAGCACAGATAAAGTTCCTTAAGTCAAATATGGAATAGACAAGAGCTACTCCTTGCTGAACGAAATGGACTCAACATCGCATATTAAACGCCTAAGAATGTACCTGACTAGTAAGTATCTTAAAACCTATGGATTGCTATGTCTCCGAAAGAGAATCAAGCATGTGTACAGGGGCATAAACGCAGCAGTGATAGGATTGGAGAGGTTCGGTGAGCAAATGAAGACCCTTTGAAGTCATATTGCATGGTACCCATTACACGGGTCTGAACTCTCCAGGTTTAAGGTATTCTTCCTTCAGCTAAAACATGCATGTGGAACCCAAGTATGATCAACCATGTGAACGGGAGACGTGTTCAAATATGTCTCAGTTTTCCTCCCCTGGTACTCGGGTGCAACATTCCAGACGCTTTACTAACACTCTCCCCACTTGGAGAGTCAGCGCCTTTAACGTCCTGTTTGGCCCAGTTTGCAATTTCTGCGGAAGATGAACAGGAATAGGGAGAACCAATGAGAGACTAGGTGGAGGTGTCTGGACGGGCAAATTTAACTCTCATTTCCCACCAGGAAGAGGAATTAACCAAAGGCTCAGCGTGCCGTGCCGGAACCAGATTAGGGCCTGAAGCCATCCTGCGGTGTTGCGGCCAGGTCACAAGAAAGCAAGTTGAAGAAAGGAGCTCAGGGGCACTGTAATTCACAAACCTGCAGAGTTATAAATGACAGCTATCGTCCAAAAATAGACTGAAGTAAGGCTGCCAAGAGGACTTGAAAGCGGTGCAGAATTGCAGGAAACCGATTTCAGGAGGTAGACTGGAATTGCATTGAAAGCATAGGAAAAGAGGCAGAACGTCCACAATGATGCACTTGGCCAAAAAGGGTGTATGCGTTTTTTCCTGAATATATTCAGGAAAAAACGCATACGCCCTTTTTGGCCAACCAAGCAAGCTTGCAAAGGAAATCTGCACTACAATGAAGTCTCACTTCCCCCCGGTCAAAAGGGCCATCTGAAAAAAGTGTAAAATCCAGAAAGGCAACAGGCCATTGAGAACTGGGAGCCTTGTTATGCTGATGGGCGGGATGTAAATTGCCAACAGACACTCGGAAGAAGTGTATGGTGTTTCCTGAAACATCTAAAAAACAAAGCAACAGAGCCTAGGGCACTTCCACTTATGGTCCTATAGCTTAGGGAAATTAAAATCAAAAAGACACAGCCACCCCAAAGTTTGGAACGGCTCTGTTTACAAGAACCTCGTTTACAGTACAAGTAAAACATCGCAGAAAGTGAAAAATGGATAAAGAACTTCTGGTACTTACGTACAATGCAGTATCACTCAGCAATGAAATCTATGTCATCAGGCCCGTAGCCGCATAATGAGTAGATTCAGGTACGATGATTCTAACTGAAATAAGTCACACAGAAAAAGAAACATCATAAGATATCACTAATACACGGAATGTAAACTTGGCTACACAGGAACTGAATTCCAAAACTGAACAGGGTCTCAAATTTAGAAAACCAACTTATTTTTGCTTAAGGGGAAAGGTGAGTTGGGGTGCTGCATAAAACCAGAGATTGAAATGAGCACAGATAAAGTTCCTTAAGCCAAATATGGAATAGACAAGAGCTACTCCTTGCTCAACGAAATGGACTCAACACCGCATATTAAACGCCTAAGAATGTACCTGACTAGTAAGTATCTTAAAACCTATGGATTGCTATGTCTCCGAAAGAGAATCAAGCATGTGTACAGGGGCATAAACGCAGCAGTGATAGGATTGGAGAGGTTCGGTGAGCAAATGAAGACCCTTTGAAGTCATATTGCATGGTACCCATTCCACGGGTTTCAACTACCCAGGTTTTAGGTATTCTTTCTTCAGCTAAAACATGCATGTGGAACCCAGAGTATGATCAACCATGTGATCGGGAGACGTGTTCAAATATGTCTCAGTTTTCCTCCCCTGGTACTCGGGTGCAACATTCCAGACGCTTTACTAACACTCTCCCCACTTGGAGAGTCAGTCCCTTTAACCTCCTATTTGGCCCAGTTTGCAATTTCTGCGGAAGATGAACAGGAATAGCGAGAACCAATGAGAGGCTAGCTGGAGGTGTGTGGACGGGCAAATTTAACTCTCATTTCCCACCAGGAAGAGGAATTAACCAAAGGCTCAGCATGCCGGGTCGGAACCAGATTACGGCCTGAAGCCATCCTGCGGTGTTGCGGCCAGGTCACAAGAAAGCGAGTTGAAGAAAGGAGCTCAGGGGCACTGTAATTCACAAACCTGCAGAGTTATAAATGACAGCTATCGTCCAAAAATAGACTGAAGTAAGGCTGCCAAGAGGACTTGAAAGCGGGGCAGAATTGCAGGAAACCGATTTCAGGAGGTAGACTGGAATTGCATTGAAAGCATAGGAAAAGAGGCAGAACGTCCACAATGATGCACTTGGCCAAAAAGGGCGTATGCGTTTTTTCCTGAATATATTCAGGAAAAAACGCATACGCACTTTTTGGCCAACCAAGCAAGCTTGCAAAGGAAATCTGCACTAAAATGAAGTCTCACTTCCCCCCGGTCAAAAGGGCCCTCTGAAAAAAGTGTAAAATCCAGAAAGGCAGGACAGGCCATGGAGAACTGGGAGCCTTGTTATGCTGATGGGCGGGATGTAAATTGCCAACAGACACTCGGGAGAAGTGTATGGTGTTTCCTGAAACATCTAAAAAACAAAGCAACAGAGCCTAGGGCACTGCCACTTATGGTCCTATAGCTTAGGGAAATTAAAATAAAAAAGACACAGCCACCCCAAAGTTTGGGACGCCTCTGTTTACAAGAACCTCGTTTACAGTACAAGTTCAACATCGCAGAAAGTGAAAAATGGATAAAGAAGTTGTGGTATTTACTTACAAAGCAATATCACTCAGCAATGAAATCTATGTCATCAGGCCCTTAGCATCACAATGAGTGGATTCAGGTATGATGATTCTAACTGAAATAAGTCACACAGAAAAACAAACATCGTAAGATATCAGTAATACACGGAATGTAAACTTGGCTACACAGGAACTGAATTACAGAACAGAACAGGGTCTCAAATTTAGAAAACCAACTTATGCTTGCTTAAGGGTAAAGGTGAGTTGGGGTGCTGCATAAAACCAGAGATTGAAATGAGCACAGATACAGTTCCTTAGGCCAAATATGGAATAGACAAGAGCTACTCCTTGCTCAACGAAATGGACTCAACACCGCATATTAAACGCCTAAGAATGTACCTGACTAGTAAGTATCGTAAAACCTATGGATGGCTATGTCTCCGAAAGAGAATCAAGCATGTGTACAGGGGCATAAACGCAGCAGTGATAGGATTGGAGAGGTTCGGTGAGCAAATGAAGACCCTTTGAAGTCATATTGCATGGTACCCATTACACGGGTCTGAAGTCTCCAGGTTTAAGGTATTCTTCCTTCAGCTAAAACATGCATGTGGAACCCAAGTATGATCAACCATGTGAACGGGAGACATGTTCAAATATGTCTCAGTTTTCCTCCCCTGGAACTCGGGTGCAACATTCCAGACGCTTTACTAACACTCTCCCCACTTGGAGAGTCAGCGCCTTTAACGTCCTGTTTGGCCCAGTTTGCAATTTCTGCGGAAGATGAACAGGAATAGCGAGAACCAATGAGAGACTAGGTGGAGGTGTCTGGACGGGCAAATTTAACTCTCATTTCCCACCAGGAAGAGGAATTAACCAAAGGCTCAGCGTGCCGTGCCGGAACAAGATTAGGGCCTGAAGCCATCCTGCAGTGTTGCGGCCAGGTCACAAGAAAGCAAGTTGAAGAAAGGAGCTCAGGGGCACTGTAATTCACAAACCTGCAGAGTTATAAATGACAGCTATCGTCCAAAAATAGACTGAAGTAAGGCTGCCAAGAGGACTTGAAAGCGGGGCAGAATTGCAGGAAACCAATTTCAGGAGGTAGACTGGAATTGCATTGAAAGCATAGGAAAAGAGGCAGAACGTCCACAATGATGCACTTGGCCAAAAAGGGCGTATGCGTTTTTTCCTGAATATTTTCAGGAAAAAACGCATACGCACTTTTTGGCCAACCAAGCAAGCTTGCAAAGGAAATCTGCACTACAATGAAGTCTCACTTCCCCCCGGTCAAAAGGGCCATCTGAAAAAAGTGTAAAATCCAGAAAGGCAACAGGCCATTGAGAACTGGGAGCCTTGTTATGCTGATGGGCGGGATGTAAATTGCCAACAGACACTCGGAAGAAGTGTATGGTGTTTCCTGAAACATCTAAAAAACAAAGCAACAGAGCCTAGGGCACTTCCACTTATGGTCCTATAGCTTAGGGAAATTAAAATCAAAAAGACACAGCCACCCCAAAGTTTGGAACGGCTCTGTTTACAAGAACCTCGTTTACAGTACAAGTAAAACATCGCAGAAAGTGAAAAATGGATAAAGAACTTGTGGTACTTACGTACAATGCAGTATCACTCAGCAATGAAATCTATGTCATCAGGCCCGTAGCAGCATAATGAGTAGATTCAGGTACGATGATTCTAACTGAAATAAGTCACACAGAAAAAGAAACATCAGAAGATATCACTAATACACGGAATGTAAACTTGGCTACACAGGAACTGAATTCCAAAACAGAACAGGGTCTCAAATTTAGAAAACCAACTTATGCTTGCTTAAGGGGAAAGGTGAGTTGGGGTGCTGCATAAAACCAGAGATTGAAATGAGCACAGATAAAGTTCCTTAAGCCAAATATGGAATAGACAAGAGCTACTCCTTGCTCAACGAAATGGACTCAACACCGCATATTAAACGCCTAAGAATGTACCTGACTAGTAAGTATCGTAAAACCTATGGATGGCTATGTCTCCGAAAGAGAATCAAGCATGTGTACAGGGGCATAAACGCAGCAGTGATAGGATTGGAGAGGTTCGGTGAGCAAATGAAGACCCTTTGAAGTCATATTGCATGGTACCCATTACACGGGTCTCAACTCTCCAGGTTTAAGGTATTCTTCCTTCAGCTAAAACATGCATGTGGAACCCAGAGTATGATCAACCATGTGAACGGGAGACGTGTTCAAATATGTCTCAGTTTTCCTCCCTGGTACTCGGGTGCAACATTCCAGACGCTTTACTAACACTCTCCCGACTTGGAGAGTCAGTCCCTTTAACCTCCTGTTTGGCCCAGTTTGCAATTTCTGCGGAAGATGAACAGGAATAGCGAGAACCAATGAAAGGCTAGCTGGAGGTGTCTGGACGGGCAAATTTAACTCTCATTTCCCACCAGGAAGAGGAATTAACCAAAGGCTCAGCGTGCCGGGCCAGAACCAGATTAGGGCCTGAAGCCATCCTGCGGTGTTGCGGCCAGGTCACAAGAAAGCGAGTTGAAGAAAGGAGCTCTGGGGCACTGTAATTCACAAACCTGCAGAGTTATAAATGACAGCTATCGTCCAAAAATAGACTGAAGGAAGGCTGCCAAGAGGACTTGAAAGCGGGGCAGAATTGCAGGAAACCGATTTCAGGAGGTAGACTGGAATTGCATTGAAAGCATAGGAAAAGAGGCAGAACGTCCACAATGATGCACTTGGCCAAAAAGGGCGTATGCGTTTTTTCCTGAATATATTCAGGAAAAAACGCATACGCCCTTTTTGGCCAACCAAGCAAGCTTGCAAAGGAAATCTGCACTACAATGAAGTCTCACTTCCGCCCGGTCAAAAGGGCCATCTGAAAAAAGTGTAAAATCCAGAAAGGCAGGACAGGCCATGGAGAACTGGGAGCCTTGTTATGCTGATGGGCGGGATGTAAATTGCCAACAACCACTCCGGAGAAGTGTATGGTGTTTCCTGAAACATCTAAAAAACAAAGCAACAGAACCTAGGGCACTTCCACTTATGGTCCTATAGCTTAGGGAAATTAAAATCAAAAAGACACAGCCACCCCAAAGTTTGGAACGGCTCTGTTTACAAGAAACTCGTTTACATTGCAAGTTCAACATCGCAGAAAGTGAAAAATGGATAAAGAAGTTGTGGTATTTACTTACAAAGCAATATCACTCAGCAATGAAATCTGTGTCATCAGGCCCTTAGCAGCACAATGAGTGGATTCAGGTATGATGATTCTAACTGAAATAAGTCACACAGAAAAAGAAACATCATAAGATATCTGTAATACACGGAATGTAAACTTGGCTACACAGGAACTGAATTACAGAACAGAACAGGGTCTCAAATTTAGAAAACCAACTTATTCTTGCTTAAGGGTAAAGGTGAGTTGGGGTGCTGCATAAAACCAGAGATTGAAATGAGCACAGATAAATTTCCTTAAGTCAAATATGGAATAGACAAGAGCTACTCCTTGCTCAACGAAATGGACTCAACACCGCATATTAAACGCCTAAGAATGTACCTGACTAGTAAGTATCTTAAAACCTATGGATTGCTATGTCTCCGAAAGAGAATCAAGCATGTGTACAGGGGCATAAACGCAGCAGTGATAGGATTGGAGAGGTTCGGTGAGCAAATGAAGACCCTTTGAAGTCATATTGCATGGTACCCATTACATGGGTCTTAACTCTCCAGGTTTAAGGTATTCTTCCTTCAGCTAAAACATGCATGTGGAACCCAAGTATGATCAACCATGTGAACGGGAGACGTGTTCAAATATGTCTCAGTTTTCCTCCCCTGGTACTCGGGTGCAACATTCCAGACGCTTTACTAACACTCTCCCCACTTGGAGAGTCAGCGCCTTTAACCTCCTGTTTGGCCAGTTTGCAATTTCTGCGGAAGATGAACAGGAATAGCGAGAACCAATGAGAGACTAGCTGGAGGTGTGTGGACGGGCAAATTTAACTCTCATTTCCCACCAGGAAGAGGAAATAACCAAAGGCTCAGCGTGCCATGCCGGAACCAGATTAGGGCCTGAAGCCATCCTGCGGTGTTGCGGCCAGGTCACAAGAAAGCGAGTTGAAGAAAGGAGCTCAGGGGCACTGTAATTCACAAACCTGCAGAGTTATAAATGACAGCTATCGTCCAAAAATAGACTGAAGTAAGGCTGCCAAGAGGACTTGAAAGCGGGGCAGAATTGCAGGAAACCGATTTCAGGAGGTAGACTGGAATTGCATTGAAAGCATAGGAAAAGAGGCAGAACGTCCACAATGATGCACTTGGCCAAAAAGGGCGTATGCGTTTTTTCCTGAATATATTCAGGAAAAAACGCATACGCCCTTTTTGGCCAACCAAGCAAGCTTGCAAAGGAAATCTGCACTACAATGAACTCTCACTTCCCCCCGGCCAAAAGGGCCATCTGAAAAAAGTGTAAAATCCAGAAAGGAAAAAGGCCATTGAGAACTGGGAGCCTTGTAATGCTGATGGGCGGGATGTAAATTGCCAACAGACACTCGGGAGAAGTGTATGGTGTTTCCTGAAACATCTAAAAAACAAAGCAACAGAGCCTAGGGCACTTCCACTTATGGTCCTATAGCTTAGGGAAATTAAAATCAAAAAGACACAGCCACCCCAAAGTTTGGGACGCCTCTGTTTACAAGAACCTCATTTACCGTACAAGTTCAATATCACAGAAAGTGAAAAATGGATAAAGAACTTGTGGTACTTACGTACAATGCAGTATCACTCAGCAATGAAATCTATGTCATCAGGCCCGTAGCAGCATAATGAGTGGATTTAGGTACGATGATTCTAACTGAAATAAGTCACACAGAAAAAGAAACATCATAAGATATCAGTAATACACGGAATGTAAACTTGGCTACACAGGAACTGAATTACAGAACAGAACAGGGTCTCAAATTTAGAAAACCAACTTATGCTTGCTTAAGGGGAAAGGTGAGTTGGGGTGCTGCATAAAACCAGAGATTGAAATGAGCACAGATAAAGTTCCTTAAGCCAAATATGGAATAGACAAGAGCTACTCCTTGCTCAACGAAATGGACTCAACACCGCATATTAAACGCCTAAGAATGTACCTGACTAGTAAGTATCTTAAAACCTATGGATTGCTATGTCTCCAAAAGAGAATCAAGCGTGTGTACAGGGGCATAAACGCAGCAGTGAAAGGATTGGAGAGGTTCGGTGAGCAAATGAAGACCCTTTGAAGTCATATTGCATGGTACCCATTACACGGGTCTCAACTCTCCAGGTTTAAGGTATTCTTCCTTCAGCTAAAACATGCATGTGGAACCCAGAGTATGATCAACCGTGTGAACGGGAGACGTGTTCAAATATGTCTCAGTTTTCCTCCCTTGGTACTCGGGTGCAACATTCCAGACGCTTTCCTAACACTCTCCCGACTTGGAGAGTCAGTGCCTTTAACCTCCTGTTTGGCCCAGTTTGCCATTTCTGCGGAAGATGAACAGGAATAGGGTGGACCAATGAGAGACTAGCTGGAGGTGTCTGGACGGGCAAATTTAACTCTCATTTCCCACCAGGAAGAGGAAATAACCAAAGGCTCAGCGTGCCGTGCCGGAACCAGATTAGGGCCTGAAGCCATCCTGCGGTGTTGCGGCCAGCTCAAAAGAAAGCGAGTTTAAGAAAGGAGCTCAGGGGCACTGTAATTCACAAACCTGCAGAGCTATAAATGACAGCTCTCGTCCAAAAATATACTGAAGTAAGGCTGCCAAGAGGACTTGAAACCGGGGCAGAATTGTAGGAAACCGATTTCAGGAGGTAGACTGGAATTGCATTGAAAGCATAGGAAAAGAAGCAGAACGTGCACAATGATGCACTTGGTCAAAAAGGGCATATGCGTTTTTTCCTGAATATATTCAGGAAAAAACGCATACGCACTTTTTGGCCAACCAAGCAAGCTTGCAAAGGAAATCTGCACTACAATGAAGTCTCACTTCCCGCTGGTCAAAAGGGCCATCTGAAAAAAGTGTAAAATCCAGAAAGGCAGGACAGGCCATGGAGAACTGGGAGCCTTGTTATGCTGATGGGCGGGATGTAAATTGCCAACAGACACTCGGGAGAAGTGTATGGTGTTTCTTGAAACATCTAAGAAACAAAGCAACAGAGCCTAGGGCACTTCCACTTATGGTCCTATAGCTTAGGGAAATTAAAATAAAAAAGAAACAGCCACCCGAAAGTTTGGGACGCCTCTGTTTACAAGAACCTCGTTTACAGTACAAGTTCAACATCGCCAAAAGTGAAAAATGGATAAAGAACTTGTGGTATTTACTTACAAAGCAATATCACTCAGCAATGAAATCTATGTCATCAGGCCCTTAGCAGCACAATGAGTGGATTCAGGTATGATGATTCTAACTGAAATAAGTCACACAGAAAAAGAAACATCATAAGATATCAGTAATACACGGAATGTAAACTTGGCTACACAGGAACTGAATTACAGAACAGAACAGGGTCTCAAATTTAGAAAACCATCTTATACTTGCTTAAGGGGAAAGGTGAGTTGGGGTGCTGCATAAAACCAGAGATTGAAATGAGCACAGATAAAGTTCCTTAAGCCAAATACGGAATAGACAAGAGCTACTCCTTGCTCAACGAAATGGACTCAACACCCCATATTAAATGCCTAAGAATGTACCTGACTAGTAAGTATCTTAAAACCTATGGATTGCTATGTCTCCAAAAGAGAATCAAGCGTGTGTACAGGGGCATAAACGCAGCAGTGATAGGATTGGAGAGGTTCGGTGAGCAAATGAAGACCCTTTGAAGTCATATTGCATGGTACCCATTACATGGGTCTTAACTCTCCAGGTTTAAGGTATTCTTCCTTCAGCTAAAACATGCATGTGGAACCCAAGTATGATCAACCATGTGAACGGGAGACGTGTTCAAATATGTCTCAGTTTTCCTCCCCTGGTACTCGGGTGCAACATTCCAGACGCTTTACTAACACTCTCCCCACTTGGAGAGTCAGCGCCTTTAACCTCCTGTTTGGCCAGTTTGCAATTTCTGCGGAAGATGAACAGGAATAGCGAGAACCAATGAGAGACTAGCTGGAGGTGTGTGGACGGGCAAATTTAACTCTCATTTCCCACCAGGAAGAGGAAATAACCAAAGGCTCAGCGTGCCATGCCGGAACCAGATTAGGGCCTGAAGCCATCCTGCGGTGTTGCGGCCAGGTCACAAGAAAGCGAGTTGAAGAAAGGAGCTCAGGGGCACTGTAATTCACAAACCTGCAGAGTTATAAATGACAGCTATCGTCCAAAAATAGACTGAAGTAAGGCTGCCAAGAGGACTTGAAAGCGGGGCAGAATTGCAGGAAACCGATTTCAGGAGGTAGACTGGAATTGCATTGAAAGCATAGGAAAAGAGGCAGAACGTCCACAATGATGCACTTGGCCAAAAAGGGCGTATGGGTTTTTTCCTGAATATATTCAGGAAAAAACCCATACGCCCTTTTTGGCCAACCAAACAAGCTTGCAAAGGAAATCTGCACTACAATGAAGTCTCACTTCCTCCCGGTCAAAAGGGCCATCTGAAAAAAGTGTAAAATCCAAAAAGGCAGGACAGGCCATGGAGAACTGGGAGCCTTGTTATGCTGATGGGCGGGATGTAAATTGCCAACAACCACTCGGGAGAAGTGTATGGTGTTTCCTGAAACATCTAAAAAACAAAGCAAGAGAACCTACGGCACTTCCACTTATGGTCCTATAGCTTAGGGAAATTAAAATCAAAAAGACACAGCCACCCCAAAGTTTGGAACGGCTCTGTTTACAAGAACCTCGTTTACAGTACAAGTAAAACATCGCAGAAAGTGAAAAATGGATAAAGAAGTTGTGGTATTTACTTACAAAGCAATATCACTCAGCAATGAAATCTGTGTCATCAGGCCCTTAGCAGCACAATGAGTGGATTCAGGTATGATGATTCTAACTGAAATAAGTCACACAGAAAAAGAAACATCATAAGATATCAGTAATACACGGAATGTAAATTTGGCTACACAGGAACTGAATTACAGAACAGAACAGGGTCTCAAATTTAGAAAACCAACTTATTCTTGCTTAAGGGTAAAGGTGAGTTGGGGTGCTGCATAAAACCAGAGATTGAAATGAGCACAGATAAAGTTCCTTAAGCCAAATATGGAATAGACAAGAGCTACTCCTTGCTCAAGGAAATGGACTCAACACCCCATATTAAACGCCTAAGAATGTACCTGACTAGTAAGTATCTTAAAACCTATGGATTGCTATGTCTCCGAAAGAGAATCAAGCATGTGTACAGGGGCATAAACGCAGCAGTGATAGGATTGGAGAGGTTCGGTGAGCAACTGAAGACCCTTTGAAGTCATATTGCATGGTACCCATTACACGGGTTTCAACTACCCAGGTTTTAGGTATTCTTTCTTCAGCTAAAACATGCATGTGGAACCCAGAGTATGATCAACCATGTGATCGGGAGACGTGTTCAAATATGTCTCAGTTTTCCTCCCCTGGTACTCGGGTGCAACATTCCAGACGCTTTACTAACACTCTCCCCACTTGGAGAGTCAGTCCCTTTAACCTCCTGTTTGGCCCAGTTTGCAATTTCTGCGGAAGATGAACAGGAATAGCGAGAACCAATGAGAGGCTAGCTGGAGGTGTGTGGACGGGCAAATTTAACTCTCATTTCTCACCAGGAAGAGGAATTAACCAAAGGCTCAGAGTGCCGTGCCGGAACCAGATTAGGGCCTGAAGCCATCCTGCGGTGTTGCGGCCAGGTCACAAGAAAGCGAGTTGAAGAAAGGAGCTCAGGGGCACTGTAATTCACAAACCTGCAGAGTTATAAATGACAGCTATCGTCCAAAAATACACTGAAGTAAGGCTGCCAAGAGGACTTGAAAGCGGGGCAGAATTGCAGGAAACCGATTTCAGGATGTAGACTGGAATTGCATTGAAAGCACAGGAAAAGAGGCAGAACGTCCACAATGATGCACTTGGCCAAAAAGTGTGTATGCGTTTTTTCCTGAATATATTCAGGGAAAAACGCATACGCCCTTTTTGGCCAACCAAGCAAGCTTGCAAAGGAAATCTGCACTACAATGAAGTCTCACTTCCCCCCGGTCAAAAGGGCCATCTGAAAAAAGTGTAAAATCCAGAAAGGCAAAAGGCCATTGAGAACTGGGAGCCTTGTTATGCTGATGGGCGGGATATAAATTGCCAACAGACACACGGGAGAAGTGTATGGTGTTTCCGGAAACATCTAAAAAACAAAGCAACAGAGCCTAGGGCACTTCCACTTATGGTCCTATAGCTTAGGGAAATTAAAATCAAAAAGACACAGCCACCCCAAAGTTTGGGACGCCTCTGTTTACAAGAACCTCATTTACCGTACAAGTTCAATGTCACAGAAAGTGAAAAATGGATAAAGAACTTGTGGTACTTACGTACAATGCAGTATCACTCAGCAATGAAATCTATGTCATCAGGCCCGTAGCAGCATAATGAGTGGATTTAGGTACGATGATTCTAACTGAAATAAGTCACACAGAAAAAGAAACATCATAAGATATCAGTAATACACGGAATGTAAACTTGGCTACACAGGAACTGAATTACAGAACAGAACAGGGTCTCAAATTTAGAAAACCAACTTATGCTTGCTTAAGGGGAAAGGTGAGTTGGGGTGCTGCATAAAACCAGAGATTGAAATGAGCACAGATAAAGTTCCTTAAGCCAAATATGGAATAGACAAGAGCTACTCCTTGCTCAACGAAATGGACTCAACACCGCATATTAAACGCCTAAGAATGTACCTGACTAGTAAGTATCTTAAAACCTATGGATTGCTATGTCTCCAAAAGAGAATCAAGCGTGTGTACAGGGGCATAAACGCAGCAGTGAAAGGATTGGAGAGGTTCGGTGAGCAAATGAAGACCCTTTGAAGTCATATTGCATGGTACCCATTACACGGGTCTCAACTCTCCAGGTTTAAGGTATTCTTCCTTCAGCTAAAACATGCATGTGGAACCCAGAGTATGATCAACCGTGTGAACGGGAGACGTGTTCAAATATGTCTCAGTTTTCCTCCCTTGGTACTCGGGTGCAACATTCCAGACGCTTTCCTAACACTCTCCCGACTTGGAGAGTCAGTCCCTTTAACCACCTGTTTGGCCCAGTTTGCCATTTCTGCGGAAGATGAACAGGAATAGGGAGGACCAATGAGAGACTAGCTGGAGGTGTCTGGACGGGCAAATTTAACTCTCATTTCCCACCAGGAAGAGGAAATAACCAAAGGCTCAGCGTGCCGTGCCGGAACCAGATTAGGGCCTGAAGCCATCCTGCGGTGTTGCGGCCAGCTCAAAAGAAATCGAGTTTAAGAAAGGAGCTCAGGGGCACTGTAATTCACAAACCTGCAGAGCTATAAATGACAGCTCTCGTCCAAAAATATACTGAAGTAAGGCTGCCAAGAGGACTTGAAACCGGGGCAGAATTGTAGGAAACCGATTTCAGGAGGTAGACTGGAATTGCATTGAAAGCATAGGAAAAGAAGCAGAACGTGCACAATGATGCACTTGGCCAAAAAGGGCGTATGCGTTTTTTCCTGAATATATTCAGGAAAAAACGCATACGCCCTTTTTGGCCAACCAAGCAAGCTTGCAAAGGAAATCTGCACTACAATGAAGTCTCACTTCCCCCCAGTCAAAAGGGCCATCTGAAAAAAGTGTAAAATCCAGAAAGGCAGGACAGGCCATGGAGAACTGGGAGCCTTGTTATGCTGATGGGCGGGATGTAAATTGCCAACAGACACTCGGGGGAAGTGTATGGTGTTTCCTGAAACATCTAAAAAACAAAGCAACAGAGCCTAGGGCACTTCCACTTATGGTCCTATAGCTTAGGGAAATTAAAATCAAAAAGACACAGCCCCCCCAAAGTTTGGAACAGCTGTGTTTACAAGAACCTCGTTTACAGTACAAGTATAACATCGCAGAAAGTGAAAAATGGATAAAGAAGTTGTGGTATTTACTTACAAAGCAACATCACTCAGCAATGAAATCTATGTCATCAGGCCCTTAGCAGCACAATGAGTGGATTCAGGTATGATGATTCTAACTGAAATAAGTCACACAGAAAAAGAAACATCATAAGATATCAGTAATACATGGAATGTAAACTTGGCTACACAGGAACTGAATTACAGAACAGAACAGGGTCTCAAATTTAAAAAACCAACTTATGCTTGCTTAAGGGGAAAGGTGAGTTGGGGTGCTGCATAAAACCAGAGATTGAAATGAGCACAGATAAAGTTCCTTAAGCCAAATACGGAATAGACAAGAGATACTCCTTGCTCAACGAAATGGACTCAACACCCCATATTAAACGCCTTAGAATGTACCTGACTAGTAAGTATCTTAAAACCTATGGATTGCTATGTCTCCAAAAGAGAATCAAGCGTGTGTACAGGGGCATAAACGCAGTAGTGATAGGATTGGAGAGGTTCGGTGAGCAAATGAAGACCCTTTGAAGTCATATTGCATGGTACCCATTACACGGGTCTCAACTCTCCAGGTTTAAGGTATTCTTCCTTCAGCTAAAACACGCATGTGGAACCCAGAGTATGATCAACCGTGTGAACGGGAGACGTGTTCAAATATGTCTCAGTTTTCGTCCCCTGGTACTCGGGTGCAACATTCCAGACGCTTTACTAACACTCTCCCCACTTGGAGAGTCAGCGCCTTTAACCTCCTGTTTGGCCCAGTTTGCAATTTCTGCGGAAGATGAACAGGAATAGGGAGAACCAATGAGAGACTAGCTGGAGGTGTCTGGACGGGCAAATTTAACTCTCATTTCCCACCAGGAAGAGGAAATAACCAAAGGCTCAGCGTGCCGTGCCGGAACCAGATTAGGGCCTGAAGCCATCCTGCGGTGTTGCGGCCAGCTCAAAAGAAATCGAGTTGAAGAAAGGAGCTCAGGGGCACTGTAATTCACAAACCTGCAGAGTTATAAATGACAGCTATCGTCCAAAAATATACTGAAGTCAGGCTGCCAAGAGGACTTGAAAGCGGGGCAGAATTGCAGGAAACCGATTTCAGGAGGTAGACTGGAATTGCATTGAAAGCATAGGAAAAGAGGCAGAACGTCCACAATGATGCACTTGGCCAAAAAGGGCGTATGCGTTTTTTCCTGAATGTATTCAGGAAAAAACGCATACGCCCTTTTGGGCCAACCAAGCAAGCTTGCAAAGGAAATCTGCACTACAATGAAGTCTCACTTCCCCCCGGTCAAAAGGGCCATCTGAAAAAAGTGTAAAATCCAGAAAGGCAGGACAGGCCATGGAGAACTGGGAGCCTTGTTATGCTGATGGGCGGGATGTAAATTGCCAACAGACACTCGGGGGAAGTGTATGGTGTTTCCTGAAACATCTAAAAAACAAAGCAACAGAGCCTAGGGCACTTCCACTTATGGTCCTATAGCTTAGGGAAATTAAAATCAAAAAGACACAGCCACCCCAAAGTTTGGAACAGCTGTGTTTACAAGAACCTCGTTTACAGTACAAGTATAACATCGCAGAAAGTGAAAAATGGATAAAGAAGTTGTGGTATTTACTTACAAAGCAATATCACTCAGCAATGAAATCTATGTCATCAGGCACTTAGCTGCACAATGAGTGGATTCAGGTATGATGATTCTAACTGAAATAAGTCACACAGAAAAAGAAACATCATAAGATATCAGTAATACATGGAATGTAAACTTGGCTACACAGGAACTGAATTACAGAACAGAACAGGGTCTCAAATTTAAAAAACCAACTTATGCTTGCTTAAGGGGAAAGGTGAGTTGGGGTGCTGCATAAAACCAGAGATTGAAATGAGCACAGATAAAGTTCCTTAAGCCAAATACGGAATAGACAAGAGATACTCCTTGCTCAACGAAATGGACTCAACACCCCATATTAAACGCCTTAGAATGTACCTGACTAGTAAGTATCTTAAAACCTATGGATTGCTATGTCTCCAAAAGAGAATCAAGCGTGTGTACAGGGGCATAAACGCAGTAGTGATAGGATTGGAGAGGTTCGGTGAGCAAATGAAGACCCTTTGAAGTCATATTGCATGGTACCCATTCCACGGGTTTCAACTACCCAGGTTTAAGGTATTCTTCCTTCAGCTAAAACACGCATGTGGAACCCAGAGTATGATCAACCGTGTGAACGGAAGACGTGTTCAAATATGTCTCAGTTTTCGTCCCCTGGTACTCGGGTGCAACATTCCAGACGCTTTACTAACACTCTCCCGACTTGGAGAGTCAGTCCCTTTAACCTCCTGTTTGGCCCAGTTTGCAATTTCTGCGGAAGATGAACAGGAATAGGGAGAACCAATGAGAGACTAGCTGGAGGTGTCTGGACGGGCAAATTTAACTCTCATTTCCCACCAGGAAGAGGAAATAACCAAAGGCTCAGCGTGCCGTGCCGGAACCAGATTAGGGCCTGAAGCCATCCTGCAGTGTTGCGGCCAGCTCAAAAGAAATCGAGTTGAAGAAAGGAGCTCAGGGGCACTGTAATTCACAAACCTGCAGAGTTATAAATGACAGCTATCGTCCAAAAATATACTGAAGTCAGGCTGCCAAGAGGACTTGAAAGCGGGGCAGAATTGCAGGAAACCGATTTCAGGAGGTAGACTGGAATTGCATTGAAAGCATAGGAAAAGAGGCAGAACGTCCACAATGATGCACTTGGCCAAAAAGGGCGTATGCGTTTTTTCCTGAATGTATTCAGGAAAAAACGCATACGCCCTTTTGGGCCAACCAAGCAAGCTTGCAAAGGAAATCTGCACTACAATGAAGTCTCACTTCCCCCCGGTCAAAAGGGCCATCTGAAAAAAGTGTAAAATCCAGAAAGGCAGGACAGGCCATGGAGAACTGGGAGCCTTGTTATGCTGATGGGCGGGATGTAAATTGCCAACAGACACTGGGGGAAGTGTATGGTGTTTCCTGAAACATCTAAAAAACAAAGCAACAGAGCCTAGGGCACTTCCACTTATGGTCCTATAGATTAGGGAAATTAAAATCAAAAAGACACAGCCACCCAAAAGTTTGGAACAGCTGTGTTTACAAGAACCTCGTTTATAGTACAAGTATAACATCGCAGAAAGTGAAAAATGGATAAAGAAGTTGTGGTATTTACTTACAAAGGAATATCACTCAGCAATGAAATCTATGTCATCAGGCCCTTAGCAGCAAAATGAGTGGATTCAGGTATGATGATTCTAACTGAAATAAGTCAACAGAAAAAGAAACATCATAAGACATCAGTAATACACGGAATGTAAACTTGGCTACACGGGAACTGAATTACAGAACAGAACAGGTTCTCAAATTTAGAAAACCAACTTACGCTTGCTTAAGGGTAAAGGTGAGTTGGGGTGCTGCATAAAATCAGAGATTGAAATGAGCACAGATAAAGTTCCTTAAGCCAAATATGGAATAGACAAGAGCTACTCCTTGCTCAACGAAATGGACTCAACACCCCATATTAAACGCCTAAGAATGTACCTGACTAGTAAGTATCTTAAAACCTATGGATTCCTATGTCTCCGAAAGTGAATCAAGCATGTGTACAGGGGCATAAACGCAACAGTGATAGGATTGGAGAGGTCCTGTGAGCAAATGAAGACCCTTTGAAGTCATATTGCATGGTACCCATTCCACGGGTTTCAACTACCCAGGTTTAAGGTATTCTTCCTTCAGCTAAAACATGCATGTGGAACCCAGAGTATGATCAACCATGTGATCGGGAGACGTGTTCAAATATGTCTCAGTTTTCCTCCCCTGGTACTCGGGTGCAACATTCCAGATGCGTTACTAACACTCTCTCGACTTGGAGAGTCAGTGCCTTTAACCTCCTGTTTGGCCCAGTTTGCAATTTCTGCGGAAGATGAACAGGAATAGCGAGAACCAGTGAGAGACTAGCTGGAGGTGTCTGGACGGGCAAATTTAACTCTCATTTCCCACCAGGAAGAGGAATTAACCAAAGGCTCAGTGTGCCGTGCCGGAACCAGATTAGGGCCTGAAGCCATCCTGCGGTGTTGCGGCCAGGTCACAAGAAAGCGAGTTGAAGAAAGGAGCTCAGGGGCACTGTAATTCACAAACCTGCAGAGTTATAAATGACAGCTATCGTCCAAAAATACACTGAAGTAAGGCTGCCAAGAGGACTTGAAAGCGGGGCAGAATTGCAGGAAACCGATTTCAGGAGGTAGACTGGAATTGCATTGAAAGCATAGGAAAAGAGGCAGAACGTCCACAATGATGCACTTGGCCAAAAAGGGCGTATGCGTTTTTTCCTGAATATATTCAGGAAAAAACGCATACGCCCTTTTTGACCAACCAAGCAAGCTTGCAAAGGAAATCTGCACTACAATGAAGTCTCACTTCCCCCCGGTCAAAAGGGCCATCTGAAAAAAGTGTAAAATCCAGAAAGGCAGGACAGGCCATGGAGAACTGGGAGCCTTGTTATGCTGATGGGCGGGATATAAATTGCCAACAGACACACTGGAGAAGTGTATGGTGTTTCCGGAAACATCTAAAAAACAAAGCAACAGAGCCTAGGGCACTTCCACTTATGGTCCTATAGCTTAGGGAAATTAAAATCAAAAAGACACAGCCACCCCAAAGTTTGGGACGCCTCTGTTTACAAGAACCTCATTTACCGTACAAGTTCAATATCACAGAAAGTGAAAAATGGATAAAGAACTTGTGGTACTTACGTACAATGCAGTATCACTCAGCAATGAAATCTATGTCATCAGGCCCGTAGCAGCATAATGAGTGGATTTAGGTACGATGATTCTAACTGAAATAAGTCACACAGAAAAAGAAACATCATAAGATATCAGTAATACACGGAATGTAAACTTGGCTACACAGGAACTGAATTACAGAACAGAACAAGGTCTCAAATTTAGAAAACCAACTTATGCTTGCTTAAGGGGAAAGGTGAGTTGGGGTGCTGCATAAAACCAGAGATTGAAATGAGCACAGATAAAGTTCCTTAAGCCAAATATGGAATAGACAAGAGCTACTCCTTGCTCAACGAAATGGACTCAACACCGCATATTAAACGCCTAAGAATGTACCTGACTAGTAAGTATCTTAAAACCTATGGATTGCTATGTCTCCAAAAGAGAATCAAGCGTGTGTACAGGGGCATAAACGCAGCAGTGAAAGGATTGGAGAGGTTCGGTGAGCAAATGAAGACCCTTTGAAGTCATATTGCATGGTACCCATTACACGGGTCTCAACTCTCCAGGTTTAAGGTATTATTCCTTCAGCTAAAACATGCATGTGGAACCCAGAGTATGATCAACCGTGTGAACGGGAGACGTGTTCAAATATGTCTCAGTTTTCCTCCCTTGGTACTCGGGTGCAACATTCCAGATGCTTTCCTAACACTCTCCCGACTTGGAGAGTCAGTGCCTTTAACCTCCTGTTTGGCCCAGTTTGCCATTTCTGCGGAAGATGAACAGGAATAGGGTGGACCAATGAGAGACTAGCTGGAGGTGTCTGGACGGGCAAATTTAACTCTCATTTCCCACCAGGAAGAGGAAATAACCAAAGGCTCAGCGTGCCGTGCCGGAACCAGATTAGGGCCTGAAGCCATCCTGCGGTGTTGCGGCCAGCTCAAAAGAAAGCGAGTTTAAGAAAGGAGCTCAGGGGCACTGTAATTCACAAACCTGCAGAGCTATAAATGACAGCTCTCGTCCAAAAATATACTGAAGTAAGGCTGCCAAGAGGACTTGAAACCGGGGCAGAATTGTAGGAAACCGATTTCAGGAGGTAGACTGGAATTGCATTGAAAGCATAGGAAAAGAAGCAGAACGTGCACAATGATGCACTTGGTCAAAAAGGGCATATGCGTTTTTTCCTGAATATATTCAGGAAAAAACGCATACGCACTTTTTGGCCAACCAAGCAAGCTTGCAAAGGAAATCTGCACTACAATGAAGTCTCACTTCCCGCTGGTCAAAAGGGCCATCTGAAAAAAGTGTAAAATCCAGAAAGGCAGGACAGGCCATGGAGAACTGGGAGCCTTGTTATGCTGATGGGCGGGATGTAAATTGCCAACAGACACTCGGGAGAAGTGTATGGTGTTTCTTGAAACATCTAAGAAACAAAGCAACAGAGCCTAGGGCACTTCCACTTATGGTCCTATAGCTTAGGGAAATTAAAATAAAAAAGAAACAGCCACCCGAAAGTTTGGGACGCCTCTGTTTACAAGAACCTCGTTTACAGTACAAGTTCAACATCGCCGAAAGTGAAAAATGGATAAAGAACTTGTGGTATTTACTTACAAAGCAATATCACTCAGCAATGAAATCTATGTCATCAGGCCCTTAGCAGCACAATGAGTGGATTCAGGTATGATGATTCTAACTGAAATAAGTCACACAGAAAAAGAAACATCATAAGATATCAGTAATACACGGAATGTAAACTTGGCTACACAGGAACTGAATTACAGAACAGAACAGGGTCTCAAATTTAGAAAACCATCTTATACTTGCTTAAGGGGAAAGGTGAGTTGGGGTGCTGCATAAAACCAGAGATTGAAATGAGCACAGATAAAGTTCCTTAAGCCAAATACGGAATAGACAAGAGCTACTCCTTGCTCAACGAAATGGACTCAACACCCCATATTAAATGCCTAAGAATGTACCTGACTAGTAAGTATCTTAAAACCTATGGATTGCTATGTCTCCGAAAGAGAATCAAGCATGTGTACAGGGGCATAAACGCAGCAGTGATAGGATTGGAGAGGTTCGGTGAGCAAATGAAGACCCTTTGAAGTCATATTGCATGGTACCCATTACATGGGTCTTAACTCTCCAGGTTTAAGGTATTCTTCCTTCAGCTAAAACATGCATGTGGAACCCAAGTATGATCAACCATGTGAACGGGAGACGTGTTCAAATATGTCTCAGTTTTCCTCCCCTGGTACTCGGGTGCAACATTCCAGACGCTTTACTAACACTCTCCCCACTTGGAGAGTCAGCGCCTTTAACCTCCTGTTTGGCCAGTTTGCAATTTCTGCGGAAGATGAACAGGAATAGCGAGAACCAATGAGAGACTAGCTGGAGGTGTGTGGACGGGCAAATTTAACTCTCATTTCCCACCAGGAAGAGGAAATAACCAAAGGCTCAGCGTGCCATGCCGGAACCAGATTAGGGCCTGAAGCCATCCTGCGGTGTTGCGGCCAGGTCACAAGAAAGAGAGTTGAAGAAAGGAGCTCAGGGGCACTGTAATTCACAAACCTGCAGAGTTATAAATGACAGCTATCGTCCAAAAATAGACTGAAGTAAGGCTGCCAAGAGGACTTGAAAGCGGGGCAGAATTGCAGGAAACCGATTTCAGGAGGTAGACTGGAATTGCATTGAAAGCATAGGAAAAGAGGCAGAACGTCCACAATGATGCACTTGGCCAAAAAGGGCGTATGCGTTTTTTCCTGAATATATTCAGGAAAAAACCCATACGCCCTTTTTGGCCAACCAAGCAAGCTTGCAAAGGAAATCTGCACTACAATGAAGTCTCACTTCCTCCCGGTCAAAAGGGCCATCTGAAAAAAGTGTAAAATCCAAAAAGGCAGGACAGGCCATGGAGAACTGGGAGCCTTGTTATGCTGATGGGCGGGATGTAAATTGCCAACAACCACTCGGGAGAAGTGTATGGTGTTTCCTGAAACATCTAAAAAACAAAGCAAGAGAACCTACGGCACTTCCACTTATGGTCCTATAGCTTAGGGAAATTAAAATCAAAAAGACACAGCCACCCCAAAGTTTGGAACGGCTCTGTTTACAAGAACCTCGTTTACAGTACAAGTAAAACATCGCAGAAAGTGAAAAATGGATAAAGAAGTTGTGGTATTTACTTACAAAGCAATATCACTCAGCAATGAAATCTGTGTCATCAGGCCCTTAGCAGCACAATGAGTGGATTCAGGTATGATGATTCTAACTGAAATAAGTCACACAGAAAAAGAAACATCATAAGATATCAGTAATACACGGAATGTAAATTTGGCTACACAGGAACTGAATTACAGAACAGAACAGGGTCTCAAATTTAGAAAACCAACTTATTCTTGCTTAAGGGTAAAGGTGAGTTGGGGTGCTGCATAAAACCAGAGATTGAAATGAGCACAGATAAAGTTCCTTAAGCCAAATATGGAATAGACAAGAGCTACTCCTTGCTCAATGAAATGGACTCAACACCCCATATTAAACGCCTAAGAATGTACCTGACTAGTAAGTATCTTAAAACCTATGGATTGCTATGTCTCCGAAAGAGAATCAAGCATGTGTACAGGGGCATAAACGCAGCAGTGATAGGATTGGAGAGGTTCGGTGAGCAAATGAAGACCCTTTGAAGTCATATTGCATGGTACCCATTCCACGGGTTTCAACTACCCAGGTTTTAGGTATTCTTTCTTCAGCTAAAACATGCATGTGGAACCCAGAGTATGATCAACCATGTGATCGGGAGACGTGTTCAAATATGTCTCAGTTTTCCTCCCCTGGTACTCGGGTGCAACATTCCAGACGCTTTACTAACACTCTCCCCACTTGGAGAGTCAGTCCCTTTAACCTCCTGTTTGGCCCAGTTTGCAATTTCTGCGGAAGATGAACAGGAATAGCGAGAACCAATGAGAGGCTAGCTGGAGGTGTGTGGACGGGCAAATTTAACTCTCATTTCCCACCAGGAAGAGGAATTAACCAAAGGCTCAGCATGCCGGGTCGGAACCAGATTACGGCCTGAAGCCATCCTGCGGTGTTGCGGCCAGGTCACAAGAAAGCGAGTTGAAGAAAGGAGCTCAGGGGCACTGTAATTCACAAACCTGCAGAGTTATAAATGACAGCTATCGTCCAAAAATAGACTGAAGTAAGGCTGCCAAGAGGACTTGAAAGCGGGGCAGAATTGCAGGAAACCGATTTCAGGAGGTAGACTGGAATTGCATTGAAAGCATAGGAAAAGAGGCAGAACGTCCACAATGATGCACTTGGCCAAAAAGGGCGTATGCGTTTTTTCCTGAATATATTCAGGAAAAAACGCATACGCCCTTTTTGGCCAACCAAGCAAGCTTGCAAAGGAAATCTGCACTACAATGAAGTCTCACTTCCCCCCGGCCAAAAGGGCCATCTGAAAAAAGTGTAAAATCCAGAAAGGAAAAAGGCCATTGAGAACTGGGAGCCTTGTAATGCTGATGGGCGGGATGTAAATTGCCAACAGACACTCGGGAGAAGTGTATGGTGTTTCCTGAAACATCTAAAAAACAAAGCAACAGAGCCTAGGGCACTTCCACTTATGGTCCTATAGCTTAGGGAAATTAAAATCAAAAAGACACAGCCACCCCAAAGTTTGGGACGCCTCTGTTTACAAGAACCTCATTTACCGTACAAGTTCAATATCACAGAAAGTGAAAAATGGATAAAGAACTTGTGGTACTTACGTACAATGCAGTATCACTCAGCAATGAAATCTATGTCATCAGGCCCGTAGCAGCATAATGAGTGGATTTAGGTACGATGATTCTAACTGAAATAAGTCACACAGAAAAAGAAACATCATAAGATATCAGTAATACACGGAATGTAAACTTGGCTACACAGGAACTGAATTACAGAACAGAACAGGGTCTCAAATTTAGAAAACCAACTTATGCTTGCTTAAGGGGAAAGGTGAGTTGGGGTGCTGCATAAAACCAGAGATTGAAATGAGCACAGATAAAGTTCCTTAAGCCAAATATGGAATAGACAAGAGCTACTCCTTGCTCAACGAAATGGACTCAACACCGCATATTAAACGCCTAAGAATGTACCTGACTAGTAAGTATCTTAAAACCTATGGATTGCTATGTCTCCAAAAGAGAATCAAGCGTGTGTACAGGGGCATAAACGCAGCAGTGAAAGGATTGGAGAGGTTCGGTGAGCAAATGAAGACCCTTTGAAGTCATATTGCATGGTACCCATTACACGGGTCTCAACTCTCCAGGTTTAAGGTATTCTTCCTTCAGCTAAAACATGCATGTGGAACCCAGAGTATGATCAACCGTGTGAACGGGAGACGTGTTCAAATATGTCTCAGTTTTCCTCCCTTGGTACTCGGGTGCAACATTCCAGACGCTTTCCTAACACTCTCCCGACTTGGAGAGTCAGTGCCTTTAACCTCCTGTTTGGCCCAGTTTGCCATTTCTGCGGAAGATGAACAGGAATAGGGTGGACCAATGAGAGACTAGCTGGAGGTGTCTGGACGGGCAAATTTAACTCTCATTTCCCACCAGGAAGAGGAAATAACCAAAGGCTCAGCGTGCCGTGCCGGAACCAGATTAGGGCCTGAAGCCATCCTGCGGTGTTGCGGCCAGCTCAAAAGAAATCGAGTTTAAGAAAGGAGCTCAGGGGCACTGTAATTCACAAACCTGCAGAGCTATAAATGACAGCTCTCGTCCAAAAATATACTGAAGTAAGGCTGCCAAGAGGACTTGAAACCGGGGCAGAATTGTAGGAAACCGATTTCAGGAGGTAGACTGGAATTGCATTGAAAGCATAGGAAAAGAAGCAGAACGTGCACAATGATGCACTTGGTCAAAAAGGGCATATGCGTTTTTTCCTGAATATATTCAGGAAAAAACGCATACGCACTTTTTGGCCAACCAAGCAAGCTTGCAAAGGAAATCTGCACTACAATGAAGTCTCACTTCCCGCTGGTCAAAAGGGCCATCTGAAAAAAGTGTAAAATCCAGAAAGGCAGGACAGGCCATGGAGAACTGGGAGCCTTGTTATGCTGATGGGCGGGATGTAAATTGCCAACAGACACTCGGGAGAAGTGTATGGTGTTTCTTGAAACATCTAAGAAACAAAGCAACAGAGCCTAGGGCACTTCCACTTATGGTCCTATAGCTTAGGGAAATTAAAATAAAAAAGAAACAGCCACCCGAAAGTTTGGGACGCCTCTGTTTACAAGAACCTCGTTTACAGTACAAGTTCAACATCGCCGAAAGTGAAAAATGGATAAAGAACTTGTGGTATTTACTTACAAAGCAATATCACTCAGCAATGAAATCTATGTCATCAGGCCCTTAGCAGCACAATGAGTGGATTCAGGTATGATGATTCTAACTGAAATAAGTCACACAGAAAAAGAAACATCATAAGATATCAGTAATACACGGAATGTAAACTTGGCTACACAGGAACTGAATTACAGAACAGAACAGGGTCTCAAATTTAGAAAACCATCTTATACTTGCTTAAGGGGAAAGGTGAGTTGGGGTGCTGCATAAAACCAGAGATTGAAATGAGCACAGATAAAGTTCCTTAAGCCAAATACGGAATAGACAAGAGCTACTCCTTGCTCAACGAAATGGACTCAACACCCCATATTAAATGCCTAAGAATGTACCTGACTAGTAAGTATCTTAAAACCTATGGATTGCTATGTCTCCGAAAGAGAATCAAGCATGTGTACAGGGGCATAAACGCAGCAGTGATAGGATTGGAGAGGTTCGGTGAGCAAATGAAGACCCTTTGAAGTCATATTGCATGGTACCCATTACATGGGTCTTAACTCTCCAGGTTTAAGGTATTCTTCCTTCAGCTAAAACATGCATGTGGAACCCAAGTATGATCAACCATGTGAACGGGAGACGTGTTCAAATATGTCTCAGTTTTCCTCCCCTGGTACTCGGGTGCAACATTCCAGACGCTTTACTAACACTCTCCCCACTTGGAGAGTCAGCGCCTTTAACCTCCTGTTTGGCCAGTTTGCAATTTCTGCGGAAGATTAACAGGAATAGCGAGAACCAATGAGAGACTAGCTGGAGGTGTGTGGACGGGCAAATTTAACTCTCATTTCCCACCAGGAAGAGGAAATAACCAAAGGCTCAGCGTGCCATGCCGGAACCAGATTAGGGCCTGAAGCCATCCTGCGGTGTTGCGGCCAGGTCACAAGAAAGAGAGTTGAAGAAAGGAGCTCAGGGGCACTGTAATTCACAAACCTGCAGAGTTATAAATGACAGCTATCGTCCAAAAATAGACTGAAGTAAGGCTGCCAAGAGGACTTGAAAGCGGGGCAGAATTGCAGGAAACCGATTTCAGGAGGTAGACTGGAATTGCATTGAAAGCATAGGAAAAGAGGCAGAACGTCCACAATGATGCACTTGGCCAAAAAGGGCGTATGCGTTTTTTCCTGAATATATTCAGGAAAAAACCCATACGCCCTTTTTGGCCAACCAAACAAGCTTGCAAAGGAAATCTGCACTACAATGAAGTCTCACTTCCTCCCGGTCAAAAGGGCCATCTGAAAAAAGTGTAAAATCCAAAAAGGCAGGACAGGCCATGGAGAACTGGGAGCCTTGTTATGCTGATGGGCGGGATGTAAATTGCCAACAACCACTCGGGAGAAGTGTATGGTGTTTCCTGAAACATCTAAAAAACAAAGCAAGAGAACCTACGGCACTTCCACTTATGGTCCTATAGCTTAGGGAAATTAAAATCAAAAAGACACAGCCACCCCAAAGTTTGGAACGGCTCTGTTTACAAGAACCTCGTTTACAGTACAAGTAAAACATCGCAGAAAGTGAAAAATGGATAAAGAAGTTGTGGTATTTACTTACAAAGCAATATCACTCAGCAATGAAATCTGTGTCATCAGGCCCTTAGCAGCACAATGAGTGGATTCAGGTATGATGATTCTAACTGAAATAAGTCACACAGAAAAAGAAACATCATAAGATATCAGTAATACACGGAATGTAAATTTGGCTACACAGGAACTGAATTACAGAACAGAACAGGGTCTCAAATTTAGAAAACCAACTTATTCTTGCTTAAGGGTAAAGGTGAGTTGGGGTGCTGCATAAAACCAGAGATTGAAATGAGCACAGATAAAGTTCCTTAAGCCAAATATGGAATAGACAAGAGCTACTCCTTGCTCAAGGAAATGGACTCAACACCCCATATTAAACGCCTAAGAATGTACCTGACTAGTAAGTATCTTAAAACCTATGGATTGCTATGTCTCCGAAAGAGAATCAAGCATGTGTACAGGGGCATAAACGCAGCAGTGATAGGATTGGAGAGGTTCGGTGAGCAAATGAAGACCCTTTGAAGTCATATTGCATGGTACCCATTCCACGGGTTTCAACTACCCAGGTTTTAGGTATTCTTTCTTCAGCTAAAACATGCATGTGGAACCCAGAGTATGATCAACCATGTGATCGGGAGACGTGTTCAAATATGTCTCAGTTTTCCTCCCCTGGTACTCGGGTGCAACATTCCAGACGCTTTACTAACACTCTCCCCACTTGGAGAGTCAGTCCCTTTAACCTCCTGTTTGGCCCAGTTTGCAATTTCTGCGGAAGATGAACAGGAATAGCGAGAACCAATGAGAGGCTAGCTGGAGGTGTGTGGACGGGCAAATTTAACTCTCATTTCTCACCAGGAAGAGGAATTAACCAAAGGCTCAGAGTGCCGTGCCGGAACCAGATTAGGGCCTGAAGCCATCCTGCGGTGTTGCGGCCAGGTCACAAGAAAGCGAGTTGAAGAAAGGAGCTCAGGGGCACTGTAATTCACAAACCTGCAGAGTTATAAATGACAGCTATCGTCCAAAAATACACTGAAGTAAGGCTGCCAAGAGGACTTGAAAGCGGGGCAGAATTGCAGGAAACCGATTTCAGGATGTAGACTGGAATTGCATTGAAAGCACAGGAAAAGAGGCAGAACGTCCACAATGATGCACTTGGCCAAAAAGTGTGTATGCGTTTTTTCCTGAATATATTCAGGGAAAAACGCATACGCCCTTTTTGGCCAACCAAGCAAGCTTGCAAAGGAAATCTGCACTACAATGAAGTCTCACTTCCCCCCGGTCAAAAGGGCCATCTGAAAAAAGTGTAAAATCCAGAAAGGCAAAAGGCCATTGAGAACTGGGAGCCTTGTTATGCTGATGGGCGGGATATAAATTGCCAACAGACACACGGGAGAAGTGTATGGTGTTTCCGGAAACATCTAAAAAACAAAGCAACAGAGCCTAGGGCACTTCCACTTATGGTCCTATAGCTTAGGGAAATTAAAATCAAAAAGACACAGCCACCCCAAAGTTTGGGACGCCTCTGTTTACAAGAACCTCATTTACCGTACAAGTTCAATGTCACAGAAAGTGAAAAATGGATAAAGAACTTGTGGTACTTACGTACAATGCAGTATCACTCAGCAATGAAATCTATGTCATCAGGCCCGTAGCAGCATAATGAGTGGATTTAGGTACGATGATTCTAACTGAAATAAGTCACACAGAAAAAGAAACATCATAAGATATCAGTAATACACGGAATGTAAACTTGGCTACACAGGAACTGAATTACAGAACAGAACAGGGTCTCAAATTTAGAAAACCAACTTATGCTTGCTTAAGGGGAAAGGTGAGTTGGGGTGCTGCATAAAACCAGAGATTGAAATGAGCACAGATAAAGTTCCTTAAGCCAAATATGGAATAGACAAGAGCTACTCCTTGCTCAACGAAATGGACTCAACACCGCATATTAAACGCCTAAGAATGTACCTGACTAGTAAGTATCTTAAAACCTATGGATTGCTATGTCTCCAAAAGAGAATCAAGCGTGTGTACAGGGGCATAAACGCAGCAGTGAAAGGATTGGAGAGGTTCGGTGAGCAAATGAAGACCCTTTGAAGTCATATTGCATGGTACCCATTACACGGGTCTCAACTCTCCAGGTTTAAGGTATTCTTCCTTCAGCTAAAACATGCATGTGGAACCCAGAGTATGATCAACCGTGTGAACGGGAGACGTGTTCAAATATGTCTCAGTTTTCCTCCCTTGGTACTCGGGTGCAACATTCCAGACGCTTTCCTAACACTCTCCCGACTTGGAGAGTCAGTCCCTTTAACCACCTGTTTGGCCCAGTTTGCCATTTCTGCGGAAGATGAACAGGAATAGGGAGGACCAATGAGAGACTAGCTGGAGGTGTCTGGACGGGCAAATTTAACTCTCATTTCCCACCAGGAAGAGGAAATAACCAAAGGCTCAGCGTGCCGTGCCGGAACCAGATTAGGGCCTGAAGCCATCCTGCGGTGTTGCGGCCAGCTCAAAAGAAATCGAGTTTAAGAAAGGAGCTCAGGGGCACTGTAATTCACAAACCTGCAGAGCTATAAATGACAGCTCTCGTCCAAAAATATACTGAAGTAAGGCTGCCAAGAGGACTTGAAACCGGGGCAGAATTGTAGGAAACCGATTTCAGGAGGTAGACTGGAATTGCATTGAAAGCATAGGAAAAGAAGCAGAACGTGCACAATGATGCACTTGGCCAAAAAGGGCGTATGCGTTTTTTCCTGAATATATTCAGGAAAAAACGCATACGCCCTTTTTGGCCAACCAAGCAAGCTTGCAAAGGAAATCTGCACTACAATGAAGTCTCACTTCCCCCCAGTCAAAAGGGCCATCTGAAAAAAGTGTAAAATCCAGAAAGGCAGGACAGGCCATGGAGAACTGGGAGCCTTGTTATGCTGATGGGCGGGATGTAAATTGCCAACAGACACTCGGGGGAAGTGTATGGTGTTTCCTGAAACATCTAAAAAACAAAGCAACAGAGCCTAGGGCACTTCCACTTATGGTCCTATAGCTTAGGGAAATTAAAATCAAAAAGACACAGCCCCCCCAAAGTTTGGAACAGCTGTGTTTACAAGAACCTCGTTTACAGTACAAGTATAACATCGCAGAAAGTGAAAAATGGATAAAGAAGTTGTGGTATTTACTTAGAAAGCAACATCACTCAGCAATGAAATCTATGTCATCAGGCCCTTAGCAGCACAATGAGTGGATTCAGGTATGATGATTCTAACTGAAATAAGTCACACAGAAAAAGAAACATCATAAGATATCAGTAATACATGGAATGTAAACTTGGCTACACAGGAACTGAATTACAGAACAGAACAGGGTCTCAAATTTAAAAAACCAACTTATGCTTGCTTAAGGGGAAAGGTGAGTTGGGGTGCTGCATAAAACCAGAGATTGAAATGAGCACAGATAAAGTTCCTTAAGCCAAATACGGAATAGACAAGAGATACCTTGCTCAACGAAATGGACTCAACACCCCATATTAAACGCCTAAGAATGTACCTGACTAGTAAGTATCTTAAAACCTATGGATTGCTATGTCTCCGAAAGAGAATCAAGCATGTGTACAGGGGCATAAACGCAGCAGTGATAGGATTGGAGAGGTTCGGTGAGCAAATGAAGACCCTTTGAAGTCATATTGCATGGTACCCATTCCACGGGTTTCAACTACCCAGGTTTTAGGTATTCTTCCTTCAGCTAAAACATGCATGTGGAACCCAAGTATGATCAACCATGTGAATGGGAGACGTGTTCAAATATGTCTCAGTTTTCCTCCCCTGGTACTCGGGTGCAACATTCCAGACGCTTTACTAACACTCTCCCCACTTGGAAATTCAGCACCTTTAACCTCCTGTTTGGTCCAGTTTGCAATTTCTGCGGAAGATGAACAGGAATAGCGAGAACCAATGAGAGGCTAGCTGGAGGTGTCTGGACGGGCAAATTTAACTGTCATTTCCCACCAGGAAGAGGAAATAACCAAAGGCTCAGTGTGCCGTGCCAGAACCAGACTAGGGCCTGAAGCCATCCTGCAGTGTTGCGGCCAGCTCAAAAGA
This sequence comes from Stenella coeruleoalba, assembly GCF_951394435.1. Taxonomy (NCBI): domain Eukaryota; kingdom Metazoa; phylum Chordata; class Mammalia; order Artiodactyla; family Delphinidae; genus Stenella; species Stenella coeruleoalba. The sequence continues at coordinate 3,203,485 of NW_027646196.1, forward strand.
AAGCGAGTTGAAGAAAGGAGCTCAGGGGCACTGTAATTCACAAACCTGCAGAGTTATAAATGACAGCTATCGTCCAAAAATAGACTGAAGTAAGGCTGCCAAGAGGACTTGAAAGAGGCGAAGAATTGCAGGAAACCGATTTCAGGAGGTAGACTGGATTTGCATTGAAAGCATAGGAAAAGAGGCAAACCGTCCACAATGATGCACTTGGCCAAAAAGGGCGTATGCGTTTTTTCCTGAATATATTCAGGAAAAAACGCATACGCCCTTTTTGGCCAACCAAGCAAGCTTGCAAAGGAAATCTGCACTACAATGAAGTCTCACTTCCCCCCGGTCAAAAGGTCCATCTGAAAAAAGTGTAAAATCCAGAAAGGCAGGACAGGCCATGGAGCACTGGGAGCCTTGTTATGCTGATGGGCGGGATGTAAATTGCCAACAACCACTCGGGAGAAGTGTATGGTGTTTCCTGAAACATCTAAAAAACAAAGCAACAGAGCCTAGGGCACTGCCACTTATGGTCCTATAGCTTAGGGAAATTAAAATCAAAAAGACACAGCCAACCCAAAGTTTGGGAGGCCTCTGTTTACAAGAACCTCGTTTACAGTACAAGTTCAACATCGCAGAAATTGAAAAATGGATAAAGAAGTTGTGGTATTTACTTACAAAGCAATATCACTCAGCAATGAAATCTGTGTCATCAGGCCCTTAGCAGCACAATGAGTGGATTCAGGTATGATGATTCTAACTGAAATAAGTCACACAGAAAAAGAAACATCATAAGTTATCAGTAATACACGGAATGTAAACTTGGCTACACAGGAACTGAATTACAGAACAGAACAGGGTCTCAAATTTAGAAAACCAACTTATGCTTGCTTAAGGGTAATGGTGAGTTGGGGTGCTGCATAAAACCAGAGATTGAAATGAGCACAGATAAAGTTCCTTAAGCCAAATATGGAATAGACAAGAGCTACTCTTTGCTCAACGAAATGGACTCAACACCGCATATTAAACGGCTAAGAATGTACCTGACTAGTAAGTATCTTAAAACCTATGGATTGCTATGTCTCCGAAAGAGAATCAAGCATGTGTACAGGGGCATAAACGAAGCAGTGATAGGATTGGAGAGGTTCGGTGAGCAAATGAAGACCCTTTGAAGTCATATTGCATGGTACCCATTCCACGGGTTTCAACTACCCAGGTTTTAGGTATTCATCCTTCAGCTAAAACATGCATGTGGAACCCAGAGTATGATCAACCATGTGATCGGGAGACGTGTTCAAATATGTCTCAGTTTTCCTCCCCTGGTACTCGGGTGCAACATTCCAGACGCTTTACTAACACTCTCCCCACTTGGAGAGTCAGCGCCTTTAACCTCCTGTTTGGCACAGTTTGCAATTTCTGCGGAAGACGAACAGGAATAGCGAGAACCAATGAGAGGCTAGCTGGAGGTGTCTGGACGGGCAAATTTAACTCTCATTTCCCAACAGGAATAGGAAATAACCAAAGGCTCAGCGTGCCGTACCGGAACCAGATTAGGGCCTGAAACCATCTTGCGGTGTTGCGGCCAGCTCAAAAGAAAGCGAGTTGAAGAAAGGAGCTCAGGGGCACTGTAATTCACAAACCTGCAGAGTTATAAATGACAGCTATCGTCCAAAAATAGACTGAAGTAAGGCTGCCAAGAGGACTTGAAAGCGGGGCAGAATTGCAGGAAACCGATTTCAGGAGGTAGACTGGAATTGCATTGAAAGCATAGGAAAAGAGGCAGAACGTCCACAATGATGCACTTGGCCAAAAAGGGCGTATGCGTTTTTTCCTGAATATATTCAGGAAAAAACGCATACGCCCTTTTTGGCCAACCAAGCAAGCTTGCAAAGGAAATCTGCACTACAATGAAGTCTCACTTCCCCCCGGTCAAAAGGGCCATCTGAAAAAAGTGTAAAATCCAGAAAGGCAGGACAGGCCATGGAGAACTGGGAGCCTTGTTATGCTGATGGGCGGGATGTAAATTGCCAACAGACACTCGGGAGAAGTGTATGGTGTTTCCTGAAACATCTAAAAAACAAAGCAACAGAGCCTAGGGCACTTCCACTTATGGTCCTATAGCTTAGGGAAATTAAAATCAAAAAGACACAGCCACCCCAAAGTTTGGGACGCCTCCGTTTACAAGAACCTCATTTACCGTACAAGTTCAATATCACAGAAAGTGAAAAATGGATAAAGAACTTGTGGTACTTACGTACAATGCAGTATCACTCAGCAATGAAATCTATGTCATCAGGCCCTTAGCAGCACAATGAGTGGATTCAGGTATGATGATTCTAACTGAAATAAGTCACACAGAAAAAGAAACATCATAAGATATCAGTAATACACGGAATGGAAACTTGGCTACACAGGTACTGAATTACAGAACAGAACAGGGTCTCTAATTTAGAAAACCAACTTATGCTTGCTTAAGGGTAAAGGTGAGTTGGGGTGCTGCATAAAACCAGAGATTGAAATGAGCACAGATAAAGTTCCTTAAGTCAAATATGGAATAGACAAGAGCTACTCCTTGCTCAACGAAATGGACTCAACACCGCATAATAAACGCCTAAGAATGTACCTGACTAGTAAGTATCTTAAAACCTATGGATTGCTATGTCTCCGAAAGAGAATCAAGCATGTGTACAGGGGCATAAACGCAGCAGTGATAGGATTGGAGAGGTTCGGTGAGCAAATGAAGACCCTTTGAAGTCATATTGCATGGTACCCATTCCACGGGTTTCAACTACCCAGGTTTTAGGTATTCTTTCTTCAGCTAAAACATGCATGTGGAACCCAGAGTATGATCAACCATGTGATCGGGAGACGTGTTCAAATATGTCTCAGTTTTCCTCCCCTGGTACTCGGGTGCAACATTCCAGACGCTTTACTAACACTCTCCCCACTTGGAGAGTCAGTCCCTTTAACCTCCTGTTTGGCCCAGTTTGCAATTTCTGCGGAAGATGAACAGGAATAGCGAGAACCAATGAGAGGCTAGCTGGAGGTGTGTGGACGGGCAAATTTAACTCTCATTTCCCACCAGGAAGAGGAATTAACCAAAGGCTCAGCATGCCGGGTCGGAACCAGATTATGGCCTGAAGCCATCCTGCGGTGTTGCGGCCAGGTCACAAGAAAGCGAGTTGAAGAAAGGAGCTCAGGGGCACTGTAATTCACAAACCTGCAGAGTTATAAATGACAGCTATCGTCCAAAAATAGACTGAAGTAAGGCTGCCAAGAGGACTTGAAAGCGGGGCAGAATTGCAGGAAACCGATTTCAGGAGGTAGACTGGAATTGCATTGAAAGCATAGGAAAAGAGGCAGAACGTCCACAATGATGCACTTGGCCAAAAAGGGCGTATGCGTTTTTTCCTGAATATATTCAGGAAAAAACGCATACGCCCTTTTTGGCCAACCAAGCAAGCTTGCAAAGGAAATCTGCACTACAATGAAGTCTCACTTCCCCCCGGCCAAAAGGGCCATCTGAAAAAAGTGTAAAATCCAGAAAGGAAAAAGGCCATTGAGAACTGGGAGCCTTGTAATGCTGATGGGCGGGATGTAAATTGCCAACAGACACTCGGGAGAAGTGTATGGCATTTCCTGAAACATCTAAAAAACAAAGCAACAGAGCCTAGGGCACTTCCACTTATGGTCCTATAGCTTAGGGAAATTAAAATCAAAAAGACACAGCCACCCCAAAGTTTGGGACGCCTCTGTTTACAAGAACCTCATTTACCGTACAAGTTCAATATCACAGAAAGTGAAAAATGGATAAAGAACTTGTGGTACTTACGTACAATGCAGTATCACTCAGCAATGAAATCTATGTCATCAGGCCCGTAGCAGCATAATGAGTGGATTTAGGTACGATGATTCTAACTGAAATAAGTCACACAGAAAAAGAAACATCATAAGATATCAGTAATACACGGAATGTAAATTTGGCTACACAGGAACTGAATTACAGAACAGAACAGGGTCTCAAATTTAGAAAACCAACTTATGCTTGCTTAAGGGGAAAGGTGAGTTGGGGTGCTGCATAAAACCAGAGATTGAAATGAGCACAGATAAAGTTCCTTAAGCCAAATATGGAATAGACAAGAGCTACTCCTTGCTCAACGAAATGGACTCAACACCCCATATTAAACGCCTAAGAATGTACCTAACTAGTAAGTATCTTAAAACCTATGGATTGCTATGTCTCCGAAAGAGAATCAAGCATGTGTACAGGGGCATAAACGCAGCAGTGATAGGATTGGAGAGGTTCGGTGAGCAAATGAAGACCCTTTGAAGTCATATTGCATGGTACCCATTCCACGGGTTTCAACTACCCAGGTTTTAGGTATTCTTCCTTCAGCTAAAACATGCATGTGGAACCCAAGTATGATCAACCATGTGAATGGGAGACGTGTTCAAATATGTCTCAGTTTTCCTCCCCTGGTACTCGGGTGCAACATTCCAGACACTTTACTAACACTCTCCCAACTTGGAAAGTCAGCGCCTTTAACCTCCTGTTTGGCCCAGTTTGCAATTTCTGCGGAAGATGAACAGGAATAGCGAGAACCAATGAGAGGCTAGCTGGAGGTGTCTGGACGGGCAAATTTAACTCTCATTTCCCACCAGGAAGAGGAAATAACCAAAGGCTCAGTGTGCCGTGCCGGAACCAGATTAGGGCCTGAAGCCATCCTGCGGTGTTGCGGCCAGCTCACAAGAAAGCGAGTTGAAGAAAGGAGCTCAGGGGCACTGTAATTCACAAACCTGCTGAGTTATAAATGACAGCTATCGTCCAAAAATAGACTGAAGTAAGGCTGCCAAGAGGACTTGAAAGCGGGGCAGAATTGCAGGAAACCGATTTCGGGAGGTAGACTGGAATTGCATTGAAAGCATAGGAAAAGAGGCAGAACGTCCACAATGATGCACTTGGCCAAAAAGGGCGTATGCGTTTTTTCCTGAATATATTCAGGAAAAAACGCATACGCCCTTTTTGGCCAACCAAGCAAGCTTGCAAAGGAAATCTGCACTACAATGAAGTCTCACTTCCCCCCGGTCAAAAGGGCCATCTGAAAAAAGTGTAAAATCCAGAAAGGCAGGACAGGCCATGGAGAACTGGGAGCCTTGTTATGCTGATGGGCGGGATGTAAATTGCCAACAACCACTCGGGAGAAGTGTATGGTGTTTCCTGAAACATCTAAAAAACAAAGCAACAGAGCCTAGGGCACTGCCACTTATGGACCTATAGCTTAGGGAAATTAAAATCAAAAAGACACAGCCACCCCAAAGTTTGGATCGGCTCTGTTTACAAGAACGTCGTTTACAGTACAAGTTCAACATCGCAGAAAGTGAAAAATGGATAAAGAAGTTGTGGTATTTACTTACAAAGCAATATCACTCAGCAATGAAATCTGTGTCATCAGGCCCTTAGCAGCACAATGAGTGGATTCAGGTATGATGATTCTAACTGAAATAATTCACACAGAAAAAGAAACATCATAACATATCAGTAATACATGGAATGTAAACTTGGCTACACAGGAACTGAATTACAGAACAGAACAGGGTCTCAAATTTAGAAAACCAACTTATGCTTGCTTAAGGGGAAAGGTGAGTTGGGGTGCTGCATAAAACCAGAGATTGAAATGAGCACAGATAAAGTTCCTTAAGCCAAATATGGAATAGACAAGAGCTACTCCTTGCTCAACGAAATGGACTCAACACCCCATATTAAACGCCTAAGAATGTACCTGACTTGTAAGTATCTTAAAACCTATGGATTGCTATGTCTCCGAAAGAGAATCAAGCATGTGTACAGGGGCATAAACGCAGCAGTGATAGGACTGGAGAGGTTCGGTGAGCATATGAAGACCCTTTGAAGTCATATTGCATGGTACCCATTACACGGGTCTCAACTCTCCAGGTTTATGGTATTCTTCCTTCAGTTAAAACATGCATGTGGATCCCAGAGTATGATCAACCATGTGAACGGGAGACGTATTCAAATATGTCTCAGTTTTCCTCCCCTGGTACTCGGGTGCAACATTCCAGACGCTTTACTAACACTCTCCCGACTTGGAGAGTCAGTCCCATTAACCTCCTGTTTGGCCCAGTTTGCAATTTCTGCGGAAGATGAACAGGAATAGCGAGAACCAATGAGAGGCTAGCAGGAGGTGTCTGGAAGGGCAAATTTAACTCTCATTTCCCACCAGGAAGAGGAATTAACCAAAGGCTCAGCATGCCGGGCCGGAACCAGATTAGGGCCTGAAGCCATCCTGCGGTGTTGCGGCCAGCTCAAAAGAAAGCGAGTTGAAGAAAGGAGCTCAGGGGCACTGTAATTCACAAACCTGCAGAGTTATAAATGACAGCTATCGTCCAAAAATAGACTGAAGTAAGGCTGCCAAGAGGACTTGAAAGCGGGGCAGAATTGCAGGAAACCGATTTCAGGAGGTAGACTGGAATTGCATTGAAAGCATAGGAAAAGAGGTAGAACGTCCACAATGATGCACTTGGTCAAAAAGGGCGTATGCGTTTTTTCCTGAATATATTCAGGAAAAAACGCATACGCCCTTTTTGGCCAACCAAGCAAGCTTGCAAAGGAAATCTGCACTACAATGAAGTCTCACTTCCCCCGGTCAAAAGGGCCATCTGAAAAAAGTGTAAAATCCAGAAAGGCAACAGGCCATTGAGAACTGGGAGCCTTGTTATGCTGATGGGCGGGATGGAAATTGCCAACAGACACTCAGGAGAAGTGTATGGTGTTTCCTGAAACATCTAAAAAACAAAGCAACAGAACCTAGGGCACTTCCACTTATGGTCCTATAGCTTAGGGAAATTAAAATCAAAAAGACACAGCCACCCCAAAGTTTGGAACGGCTCTGTTTACAAGAACCTCGTTTACAGTACAAGTTCAACATCGCAGAAATTGAAAAATGGAGAAAGAAGTTGTGGTATTTACTTACAAAGCAATATCACTCAGCAATGAAATCTGTGTCATCAGGCCCTTAGCAGCACAATGAGTGGATTCAGGTATGATGATTCTAACTGAAATAAGTCACACAGAAAAAGAAACATCATAAGATATCAGTAATACACGGAATGTAAACTTGGCTACACAGGAACTGAATTACAGAACAGAACAGGGTCTCAAATTTAGAAAACCAACTTATGCTTGCTTAAGGGGAAAGGTGAGTTGGGGTGCTGCATAAAACCAGAGATTGAAATGAGCACAGATAAAGTTCCTTAAGCCAAATATGGAATAGACAAGAGCTACTCCTTGCTCAACGAAATGGACTCAACACCGCATATTAAACGCCTAAGAATGTACCTGACTAGTAATTATCTTAAAACCTATGGATTGCTATGTCTCCGAAAGAGAATCAAGCATGTGTACAGGGGCATAAACGCAGCAGTGATAGGATTGGAGAGGTTCGGTGAGCAAATGAAGACCCTTTGAAGTCATATTGCATGGTACCCATTCCACGGGTTTCAACTACCCAGGTTTAAGGTATTCTTCCTTCAGCTAAAACATGCATGTGGAACCTAGAGTATGATCAACCATGTGATCGGGAGACGTGTTTAAATATGTCTCAGTTTTCCTCCCCTGGTACTCGGGTGCAACATTCCAGACGCTTTACTAACACTCTGCCCACTTGGAAAGTCAGCACCTTTAACCTCCTGTTTGGCCCAGTTTGCAATTTCTGTGGAAGATGAACAGGAACAGCAAGAACCAATGAGAGACTAGCTGGAGGTGTCTGGACGGGCAAATTTAACTCTCATTTCCCACCAGGAAGAGGAATTAACCAAAGGCTCAGTGTGCCGTGCCGGAACCAGATTAGGGCCTGAAGCCATCCTGTGGTGTTGCGGCCAGGTCACAAGAAAGCGAGTTGAAGAAAGGAGCTCAGGGGCACTGTAATTCACAAACCTGCTGAGTTATAAATGACAGCTATCGTCCAAAAATAGACTGAAGTAAGGCTGCCAAGAGGACTTGAAAGCGGGGCAGAATTGCAGAAAACCGATTTCAGGAGGTAGACTGGAATTGCATTGAAAGCATAGGAAAAGAGGCAGAACGTCCACAATGATGCACTTGGCCAAAAAGGGCGTATGCGTTTTTTCCTGAATATATTCAGGAAAAAACGCATACGCCCTTTTTGGCCAACCAAGCAAGCTTGCAAAGGAAATCTGCACTACAATGAAGTCTCACTTCCCCCCGGTCAAAAGGGCCATCTGAAAAAAGTGTAAAATCCAGAAAGGCAGGACAGGCCATGGAGAACTGGGAGCCTTGTTATGCTGATGGGCGGGATGTAAATTGCCAACAACCACTCGGGAGAAGTGTATGGTGTTTCCTGAAACATCTAAAAAACAAAGCAACAGAACCTAGGGCACTTCCACTTATGGTCCTATAGCTTAGAGAAATTAAAATCAAAAAGACACAGCCACCCTAAAGTTTGGGACGCCTCTGTTTACAAGAACCTCGTTTACAGTACAAGTTCAACATCGCAGAAAGTGAAAAATGGATAAAGAAGTTGTGGTATTTACTTACAAAGCAATATCACTCAGCAATGAAATCTGTGTCATCAGGCCCTTAGCAGCACAATGAGTGGATTCAGGTATGATGATTCTAACTGAAATAAGTCACACAGAAAAAGAAACATCATAAGATATCAGTAATACACGGAATGTAAACTTGGCTACACAGGAACTGAATTACAGAACAGAACAGGGTCTCAAATTTAGAAAACCAACTTATGCTTGCTTAAGGGGAAAGGTGAGTTGGTGTGCTGCATAAAACCAGAGATTGAAATGAGCACAGATAAAGTTCCTTAAGCCAAATATGGAATAGACAAGAGCTACTCCTTGCTCAACGAAATGGACTCAACACCCCATATTAAAAGCCTAAGAATGTACCTGATTAGTAAGTATCTTAAAACCTATGGATTGCTATGTCTCCGAAAGAGAATCAGGCATGTGTACAGGGGCATAAACGCAGCAGTGATAGGATTGGAGAGGTTCGGTGAGCAAATGAAGACCCTTTGAAGTCATATTGCATGGTACCCATTCCACGGGTTTCAAATACCCAGGTTTAAGGTATTCTTCCTTCAGCTAAAAGATGCATGTGGAACCCAAGTATGATCAACCATGTGAACGGGAGACGTGTTCAAATATGTCTCAGTTTTCCTCCCCTGGTACTCGGGTGCAACATTCCAGACGCTTTACTAACAGTCTCCCCACTTGGAGAGTCAGCGCCTTTAACTTCCTGTTTGGCCCAGTTTGCAATTTCTTGGAAGATGAACAGGAATAGCGAGAACCAATGAGAGGCTAGCTGGAGGTGTCTGGACGGGCAAATTTAACTCTCATTTCCCACCAGGAAGAGGAAATAACCAAAGGCTCAGTGTGCCGTGCCAGAACCAGACTAGGGCCTGAAGCCATCCTGCAGTGTTGCGGCCAGCTCAAAAGAAACCGAGTTGAAGAAAGGAGCTCAGGGGCACTGTAATTCACAAACCTGCAGAGTTATAAATGACAGCTATCGTCCAAAAATAGACTGAAGTAAGGCTGCCAAGAGGACTTGAAAGCGGGACAGAATTGCAGGAAACCGATTTCAGGAGGTAGACTGGAATTGCATTGAAAGCATAGGAAAAGAGGCAGAACGTCCACAATGATGCACTTGGCCAAAAAGGGCGTATGCGTTTTTTCCTGAATATATTCAGGAAAAAACGCATACGCCCTTTTTGGCCAACCAAGCAAGCTTGCAAAGGAAATCTGCACTACAATGAAGTCTCACTTCCCCCCGGTCAAAAGGGCCATCTGAAAAAAGTGTAAAATCCAGAAAGGCAGGACAGGCCATGGAGAACTGGGAGCCTTGTTATGCTGAAGGGCGGGATGTAAATTGCCAACAAACACTGGGTAGAAGTGTATGGTGTTTCCTGAAACATCTAAAAAACAAAGCAACAGAGCCTAGGGCACTTCCACTTATGGTCCTATAGCTTAGGGAATTTAAAATCAAAAAGACACAGCCACCCCAAAGTTTCGAACGGCTCTGTTTACAAGAACCTCGTTTACAGTACAAGTTCAACATCACAGAAAGTGAAAAATGGATAAAGAAGTTGTGGTATTTACTTACAAAGCAATATCACTCAGCAATGAAATCTGTGTCATCAGGCCCTTAGCAGCACAATGAGTGGATTCAGGTATGATGATTCTAACTGAAATAAGTCACACAGAAAAAGAAACATCATAAGATATCAGTAATACACGGAATATAAACTTGGCTACACAGGAACTGAATTACAGAACAGAACAGGGTCTCAAATTTAGAAAACCAACTTATGCTTGCTTAAGGGGAAAGGTGAGTTGGGGTGCTGCATAAAACCAGAGATTGAAATGAGCACAGATAAAGTTCCTTAAGCCAAATATGGAATAGACAAGAGCTACTCCTTGCTCAACGAAATGGACTCAACACCCCATATTAAACGCCTAAGAATGTACCTGACTAGTAAGTATC